>NC_046369.1:727537-1327537 GCF_011125445.2 Fundulus heteroclitus
ATGAGCTTCAGTGCGGATTGTCTCCAAGTCGTCTTCAGAACAAACTGGGCTTGGTTCTTCCTCCCATCTCTGCTGAATTGCTCCAGAGTCCTGCTGCTTCATGGACACAAAAATACTGTTGAAGATTCAAGCTATTTCTTTGCTGCTCTTCCTACCTGGACATCAATCAGAGCTTCTCAATGGGAGCTGGAGCTGTGATTTCACTCCTGATGTGACATCAGGGAGGATCTGAGCTAAGAGGATCTAAAATGATCAGTTTTGGGAGTTTATGCTCTATTTTAAGTCTTTTAAATATTTTTAAACTGGCCGTTAGCAAATAGTTGATGAATGTAATGAAGTTTATTTTCAGCCCATTTTAAAAAAAAACTGATATCCAGGTTATTTGGAGCAAACGACTTCATGTATCCAGTAGATGAGAGGAGAGAGATGGAGGTTGATGTTTCAACGTTTTCTGGATCTTGGTCCATAGTTGAAGTGTTCTGCTTGTCCCTTCTGTTGTCTACTTAAACCGAGACAACAGAAGGGACAAGCAGAACTGAATATAGATTTGTGGATTTTTTACACATTTATAAATATCAGTACACATTTGTAGATCTGAATACAGATTTGTGGATTTTTTACACATTTGCAAAACGGTTTACACACAAGTAGTTTTACATATTTGCATATTGTTGTACAGACACACAAATCTCCTCACACATTTACAGATTTATTTACACATTTTCAAATCCCACTGCACACACATAAATCGAGATACAGACACACAACTCTCCACACACATTTGCAAATGACAAAGCAACAATATTGCCCCCATACACCAGGGGTCCATTCTTCGTACATTGCTTAAAACATCCGAGATCAAATGAGACATTCAAGATGATTTAATCCGGCTAATCATGATCCGGCTAATTGGGTTCTTCGAACACACCTGCTGTTTATGATTAGTATGGTTGGATTGAGTTATCTGAGATAACTGCGCGTTCATGCGTTTGTTTTAAAGGTGAAATGTATCGATAGTAGAAACAATGATCAGCAACGCTGCTATTGGCTGTTCAGCATGGCCAAAGAACGCCCACAGTTTTTCTCCCAAGCAGAACAAGAGCTTTTAATGGAAGGTTATGATGAAATTGAGTCATTAATTAAAACGACAGGGAAGACCTCAAAGTCTGCTAAAGCCAGGAGAGAGGGCTGGCAAAAAGTAGCAGACAAATTAAATGTGTAAATACTGTCCATGGTAGATGTTTGCATCATTTTCTACGGTATGAATTTTTGCATTTTAATAATTTCATATTTACTTTGTTCTTATGTCAGAGCCTCCATGGGAGCCACTAGAACATGGGGACAAGTAAAAGTGAAATACAAGAATATTCTATAAAATGGTAGCCTTTATTTTTATACATTATTTTAAAAAGCCACTTGTTATGGCGACAGATCCAATACCGGTGTAATTTCTTAGACACTGGAAGTTAAGGACACGTGCAAACTGGGAATTTTAACTAAAAATTATTTATCTATATAAAAATTTAAGTTTTTCCTTTTCCAAGTCATACACAGTTTACACGGTAAAACTGTATTACTCCGTGTCTAGATAATCCATCCATAGTTTTTTTCTAATAAAATATACAGCTCGACAGGAAGCAAGCCTTTTAAAGTAAAACTAAACTTCACAATAAAATGGCCTGAACAAATCTTATTACTGAATATGATACAAATAAAAAGCAAACCATCATACAAATAACTTAAATATTTTTTATTTATGGTACTAACACCAATTTTTCCTCTTTAAAAGCCACTATTAAATAATGTGTTTGTCTGTTTATAACAGCCACCAATAAAAAGGCAGAAAAAAAACAGGTTCTTTTTGCTTTTGTTGCGTGAGGCATGTTTCACCTTTTTTTTTCTTTCACAAAATGACACAGGGTGCCATCCGTTATATATAACTGGCATCTTCAACAAAAAAAATTGTATTTTGACCTGAAAAAACACCTGAAATTGAACGACACAACTTAAAAAAGAGAAGGAGGTAAGGCAGCGTAGTGTAGATTCCAATTGTTGATTCATGCGTTCTGTCTGTCCATTTGTCTGCGGGTGGTAACCTGACGTGAGAGTGTAACGGGCACCGAGAGGAGAGCAGAAGTGTCGTCAGACCTGGGAGATGAACTGAGGAACCTGGTCAGAGAGTATCTCTGCTGGAATCCCATGGAGTCTGAAGACGTGGCGGATGAGGAGCTGGGCGGTCTGATGGGCATTGGGTAGTTTGCGGATGGGTATGAGATGGCAAGCCTTGGAGAAACAGTCAACTACTGTCAACATGGTGGTCATACCTTGGGACACGGGTAACCCGGTGACAAAGTCTACTGCGATGTGGGACCATGGGCGTTTGGGGATGGGTAGAGGATGTAACAGTCCTGAGAGTGGTTGATTGGATGCCTTATTCTGAGCACAAACGGGACAGGCTAACACACAGTCTCTAACATCCTTAGTCCACGATGGACA
Source organism: Fundulus heteroclitus (assembly GCF_011125445.2). Classification (NCBI taxonomy): domain Eukaryota; kingdom Metazoa; phylum Chordata; class Actinopteri; order Cyprinodontiformes; family Fundulidae; genus Fundulus; species Fundulus heteroclitus. The sequence continues at coordinate 730,034 of NC_046369.1, forward strand.
CCAAAAATGTCTAGATACCTGAGACTGGGTTCGGTAAATACCTGGATGAGCTGAGAGCTTGGAATCATGGCACCACTGTAACACCTCAGGAGGTACTGATCTGGGTACGTACTTGAGACCAGCCGGACCGTTACCAGGATCTGGGTCTAACTGTTGAGCCTGGCGAATCCTGTCTTCCAGATCTCACTGCAACCCTCCTATCGTGCAGGTGGAGGGTAGGATCCTCTCTGGTTCCCCTTCCATCTCATGAGGTTTTTAACTGGCGAGAAAGAGCATTCGGCTTAACGTTCCTGGATCCGGGTCTGAAGGTTATGGAGAGGTTGAATCTTGAGAAAAACAGAGACCAACGGGCTTGACGGGAGTTAAGACGGCGAGCTGACTGTAGATAGGCAAGGTTCTTGTGATCCGTCCAAATGATGATGGGCTGCTCGGATCCCTCGAGCCAGTGCCGCCACTCCTCTAACGCTAACTTAATAGCCAGTAATTCCCTATCACTCACATCGTAATTATGCTCGGCAGGGGTAAGGCGTCGAGAAAAGAACGCACAAGGATGGAGTCTATTGTCGGTCTCAGACAGCTGAGAAAGTACCGCTCCTACCCTTGTATCAGAAGTATCTATCTCCAGGGTAAACTAGTTGCTAGGATGGGGATGGATAAGGATGGGTGCCTGAGTGAACTGAGATTTAAGCTGATTAAAGGCTGTCTCAGCCTTGGATCCCCAGATAAATGGAACCTTGGTGGAAGTAAGTGCGTGTAGTGGAGTAGCGATCTGGCTGTAATTCCTGATAAATCTCCTATTAAAAATTAGCAAAACCAAGAAATCGTTGAAGTTGTTTGCGAGATTCAGGGGTGGGCCATTCTACAACTGCCTAAACCTTTTCGGGGTCAGATCTAACCTGCCCCCCTTCTAAGATAAGACCTAAAAATGAGACGGAAGGTTGGTGAAAGTTGCATTTCTCTGCTTTCACGAAAAGACGATTCTCTAATAATTGTTGGAGAACCAAACGGACATGATGCTTGTGTTGCTTGAGATTGCTAGAATAAATCAAAATGTCATCCAGATACACGAAAACGTTAAGAAAATCCCTTAAAACGTCATTAACTAACTCCTGAAACACAGCAGGAGCATTACACAACCCAAAAGGCATAACCAAATATTCGAAATGACCCAGTGGTGTCTTAAAAGCAGTCTTCCACTCGTCCCCTTGACGCACCTGAACTAAATGGTAAGCATTGCGCAAATCGAGTTTGGTAAAGACAGATGAGTTTTGGACTGGTTCGAGAGCAAATGAAAGAAGAGGAAGGGAATATTTGTTCTTAACGGTTATTTGGTTTAACCCCCGATTGTCGATAAAGGGCCTGAGGCATCCATCCTTTTTTCCCACTCAGAAAAACCCTCCACCCAAAGGGGAGGAGGATGGACAAATCAACCCCGCCAACAGCGACTCGCTCATGTATTCTTGGAGCGCTTGACGTTCAGACCTCGAGATGTTTTAAAGGTGACTAGTCGGCAGGGGAGCTCCAGGTAATAGATCTATGGCACAGTCGTAAGGATGATGGGGCTGAAGCGAACCAGCCTGACTTTTACTACAGACTAGACGAAGGTCGTGATAATCCTGGGGAACCCGTGAAAGATCTATGGGATCCTCTCTCTGAGGTGCTATGGATGGGGAATGAGATACAGGCCGAGCGGACTGTAAACAGCGGGAGTGACAAGCAGGTGACCACGATTCTAGTCGGGACTCAGTCCAATTAATCTGCGGGTTGTGAACAGTTAACCAAGCCAGCCCTAAGACCACCGGAGAGCGCTTGACCGGGAAAACAAAGAAAGATAACTTCTCTCTATGGTTACCGGAAACGATTACGTCAAGTAAACTAGTTCGATGAGTAATTAAGGTCAACCCCTGACCATCTAAGGCTGACACCTGTAAAGGTTCGGCTAATCCTTCGGTGGGAACCTGAAGTTGGTCCACAAGTCTTTGATCGATCAAATTAAAATCGGACCCAGAATCAACTAATGCTAAGACCTCCAAACAATCACGACCAGATCCTATTGATAACGGTAAACATAGTGGAGACCTAATCTGGTCACTGCTTTCTTTATGGGGAGCATTCTCAATAACGTCCGCCGCTTTCCCCATTACAACCGACGGACTCGCTCTTTTGGCCGAGCACATGCCAAATCGTCAACAATCTAATCCAGCTAACTGAGTTAGCAACGTACGAAGAACGGACCCCAGGTGTCTGTCTGCTCTCAGGTCCTTTTTCTTTCTCTGGATTTGTACAAGTTTATGTGTCCAAATGTTGGACTGGTCCTTTCTCAGTGGAGGACAATGTGTGTCTGAGAGACATGTAATGTCCATGTTTACTGCTGAAAGAGACTGATGGTCTGACCCTCCTCCTCCTTTCAGGGTGGAGCCTGCTGGAGAACAATATTTGACACCAGGTCTGAGGAAGTGTAAGTGTGTTTTTATTTGATTCATGACAACAAAGCAGCTCACATTCAACCATCTTCAAACTGTCCATCACTCATTCAGGGGTCATCATCAAAGTGTCAATAAATGATCAATAACTGCAGCTGGATTGTCTTTGTTCTCTCCATCAGATTCCTGTCAACTCACAATCGACACAAACACAGTGAGCAGAAAACTCAAACTGTCTGAAGACAACAGGAAGGTGACACGTGTGGAGGAGCTTCAGTCATATCCTGATCATCCAGACAGATTTGATGATGCTCCTCAGCTGCTGTGTAGAACTGGTCTGACTGGTCGCTGTTACTGGGAGGTCGAGTGGAGAGGATACGTTGACATATCAGTGAGTTACAGAAGAATCAGGAGGAGAGGAAACAGTGGAGACTGTTTGTTTGGACTGAATGATCAGTCCTGGAGTCTGAGCTGCTCTGATGATCGTGGTTATTCTGTTTGTCACAATGACAGTCGAACATCTATCTCCTCCTCCTCTGTCTCCAACAGAGTAGCAGTGTATGTGGACTGTCCTGCTGGTATTCTGTCCTTCTACAGAGTCTCTTCTGACTCACTGATCCACCTCCACACCTTTAACACCACATTCACTGAACCTCTGCTTCCTGGCTTTGGTGTCCGGTGGTCCGGTTCTGGTTCCTCAGTGTTTTTGTGCTGATTGAGTCTAAAGAGTATCCTCCTGTCAGAGAAAGCCTCTCCCTGTTGAACAGATAGTTCAGTCTGTTCATGTCTCTCTCTTTCACTCAGAAACACGTTTTCACATTCATGGATTCAATCTGTTTCTTTGTGAAACTCTTCTAAATGATTCCTTGGAAAGGTCTTCCTCTTCCAGTCCTTTAAAGATGGAAGCTGGGATTATTCCAGGATCCACATGTTGTTTTTCTGCCTGTTTCCAGTCAAAGCTTCACTCTGATTATCAGCATGTTGAATTTCTCTCTTGGTTTTTTTATTTCATTCATGAGTCAGATTCATGATTCATTGAAATGTTGGGCAGTTTTTCTCAATCTCTGGACATTATCTGTTATTTTTCTAAATAGATTCAAATGTTAAATCTTCCTTTTGTATATTTGCTGCACGTATACATCATGTGGTTTAATGAGTAATAAACAGATTTTCTTCTTCTGTATTTTATTCACTTGCTGCTCATTCTCTTCTGTTCCTCTGATCAATTTTTAATATGTCAATATAACAAATGTTTTTTTTTTCTATCAACAATGACTTTTAAAAAGTCTTAACTTACAGTAAAACATTTTCATCATCTTTCTGACATGTTTTTAAATGACAGATTTTTGTTCTTTAGTTGAATAAATCAGCAGCAGAAACTCAAAGCAATAATGAAATTATATTTCTGCTCCATCTTTCCAAACCTTGAAATCACGTTGAGAATAAAAGAAGAGCCGACGCTGACAGTCTGGAACTAAAATCAGCTTCTTTACTTCCAAACTGCTGAGTGGACAGACTGAAAACCAGTTTTTCATTTTCTAGCTAAACTCCTGCAGCACCAAACAGGCGCGGATTCAGGCGGGGGCGCAGGGGGCGCGCGCACCCCCCTTTTGGAGACCAAAAGTATTTTTTTAAGAGCCAGAAATTTTAAACATCCTTCATAGAATTATGATTAATAGCCATTACCTGTCATTTAGAACGCACTGTGACACCGGTGCGGCATAGCAATCACCGATTCTGGGAGTGGCATTTAGTGCCCAAATATGGGCAGTAATGATGGCCTGAAGTCACATCCTGTGTTGTTTCTTAGCAGAGGCATTGCACTCATACAGCTGCGATAAACAACAATTATTTCGGATTTCCAGAGGACTTCACCATTGAAATTTTCTAGAACTATTGTTGAAGCAAGAATGCCCACGTGCATGGCAGTTTGATGTTGCAATACATCGGGTAAAAGTGGAAAAACATCAGAAAAATAAGGAGACCGCTGCTGCAGCAGACAGATTCAACTCACATCGTTCCTTTTTGGTCTCCTTGCCTCAAACTGGTATGGCTGGATTTCGTCAAAAATCAGGTTGCTGTCAAGAAAATCTTCTATATATTCCAAATCGCTATTAGATGATGATAATAAATCCATTGAACTCCCATTGCTGTCGCTAATTAATCCATCACTCTCTGCCGCACCGGTCGTGGCCATCTTGGATAATAGCGCGCAGTGACGAGGCTGTTCTTCTTCTACTACTACTACTTCTTCTCTTTTTTTAATAGTGGTTGGCAAACAACTTTTAGGTGCATTACCGCCACCTTCCAGATTGGCATATGGATCAACCTTAATCTTATATTCTCCCCACAGAAAAAAGGTATGATGATCATTAGAAAATGTTGATAATAAGAAAACTTGGGGTTCTCACAAGTTGTGTAAAGTTGTAAAGTAATGTAATTTCAGGAAAACTTTTTCCAGTAATGGGAAAGTTATGAAAATTTAATTGTTACACAGTTTTTGAAAAGTAATGAAAAAAAGAGTGTAAAGTTAAAAAGAAATAGTGGACATTGAAACGCATACAATAGTTATTGTGTAGTGTGTATTGTCTGATCTAAACCTATTAGTGCCACATGCCTTTTATTGTTAAAACTCAGAATGGTCTCCTTTATGAAAACATACTAGGCTTAAAACTATTGCCAAGCAACTTGCATATGTTGAACGATGAGAGTGAGAAAGAGGTCTTTACATCATATAAAGATGATCTACCATCAGGAACAACATTCAGGCAGGAAGTAAAGTTGTGGCACACAAAGTGGTCATCATCAGTGGAAAAACCCAGCTCTCTCCCTGAAATTCTAAGGATAACAAATATGAAGTGCTACCCAAACATTTCTATGATTCGTCACCTTCTGTCAGTTATACCTGTTACGAGTGCTTCTGTGGAACTTAACTCGGGCCTTAAAGCAGTGAAAACTTTGCTGAGGTCGACAATGTGACAAGAAAGGTTTGTGGCTTTGCTACTTATGTATGTCCACAAGGACATTTATTTAGACAACAAAATCATAGACATATTTGTCCAGAAGCATCCCAGAAGGTTGACATTTGTAAACCCATTATCATCATCATTATGAAGTTGAAGGTGCTGCAGAAGAGAACCATATTCTTTTTAAGTCATTTTTTCTTAATATAGTTTATATGGTTAAAATATATTGTTAAAATACATGTATATTTTTAAAAACTCTTTTGTCACTTGAACCATACGAAACTGTTCTTAAGTCCTTGGGTCTTTTTATTTCATTTTCTGTATAAATATCATTTCTGGAAATAAATAAAATCTTCAGGGAGCTGAAGATTTTCACCTCCCCTGTTAGTGTTGCTTAGCACAAAGACTGGAAGTGGAGGAAAACTGTTAGAGCTGCAGCAAAACAGAACCGCTTTGGTTTCTGTTCTTGGATCAGAACATCAAGTTAAAGACTTTTGGAACATTTAGAAGTTGGATTTTATCTGTTAAACGGGTCGGTCGCTGTGCAGAACCAGGCTGAAGGATCCAATATTCCTGATGGGTTGATCAGAGCTCCAGGTTCTATGGAGGACCAACTGCAGACTGGAGGTCCCAGAGAGGACACCGGTCATGTGACCACATAATTTCAGCAAAGATCCATCAGAGAGGAGCAGCTTGTCATGTTTTTAGATGAACCAGAACGTAACCACACACAGAGTACTGTATAGAAGAGAGCTTATTGAAGAGGATGAATTATGGAGGAAAATGACCAGAGTTCAGACCAGGCTGGAGCTGTAAATGGCCAGAGCATAGAGACGGCAGAACCAGCAGCACAGCAGAATGTAGACTTGAGAACCAGACTTGATCAGCAGTACACTAGATGAATACTTGCACGAATGGAGTGAGAGCAGGACCAGAATCACAGCAGACAGGCGGAGAACTCAGGCTTGACGAGAACAAGATAAGGTGAGCAGCAATGAGCAAAATCAACAAGAGTAAACAGAAACCAACAGAACAAACCGACAAGGAAGCACTGAATGCAGGAAGCTTAAATAGAGAGCATGACAGGTGAGATGAGTTCTGGCTTGATTAGTAGCTGACAGGTGTAGATGATTACTGAGGTGGAGAGGAGATTGGGATGTAGGGAGGGTGAATAGTGTCCTGAAATGTCCATGGTGCAGCAAGCAAGGCTGCAGCATGACACAGCTGGTTCCAGCAGCAGTTTCTCTGAAGTTCAGCTCATTTCAAGCTTCCAGATGCAGATTTTATTCTGTGGGACTTTGTGATGCTGACCTTCGGGATTCTTTTTTCTAATGGTTCTCAAACTCCTGTCACTTCCTGCTTTGATCAGATAAAGGTCCAGTCCAGGTTGAGAAAGTCAGATTAGTAGGTGGCGGTATGTACCTTAAAGCTAAGGTTGCAATCTGCCAGTAAACAAAAAGAAGAAGAAAGTCAGATTAATCCTGCAGAGGGGGAAGCAGGAGGAGGATGAGGATGTTCTGCAGATCTTCATGTCCTGGGACTCCACCAACTTGGTGAGGGTCTACTTAACTCTGAGGATGGTGAGGTGGGGCTATGCGTCCAACACTCTGACATCAGCTTCAGTATGGCTCAAAAGCACTGAGGAAACAACAATATGACTTCAGGAACATGTTTTTTAACGTCCAGGACTGTTTTAAACTCTTGTTCCAGCCAAGAACCAACATTAATGACAGAACTTCTGGCTTTAACCGCTTAAGCCACATTGGTGCAGAGGACAATCAGCTTCTCTGAGGGGAACGTTGGAGATGTCACCATTTCACCTCCTGTTTGCAATGTACAGGGAAATAAAGAGTTCCTCATTGATGCAGAACACAATCCGGTTCTTCTGTGAGAGTAACGTGAACAGGCTGGAGAGGTGTAGATGTTTTTGCTCCTGGAAAGCTTATGGACGCGACTTTGCTTAGGTGAAAAGGTCTGGATATAGAAACAGCAGAATGAAAAGCCGGGAGTTGGCCCAGCAACCTCAAGTGCAGTGGTAGCTGCTCTACTGGCAGAGCTTGAGCACCAATGAGGACAAAATAATTTCCAGTGCAGTATAGAAGTTGGACTCCCACAGTTCGGCGTCCTGTTTGGTTTTTCTGTCAATCTCTCCCAGCTGCGTCCCCATCCCCAAAGCAGCAACTTTTCATCCACCTGTGAGTTCTGCTGGCCAGCCTCAGCTCCTGTGAACCACGCAGAGTCCACCCACGGAGAGAGAGCTGAGAGCAGAGCCCACGCAACGGAGTGCAGGGACTGAGTCGGCCCCTGTGAGCGTGACAGGCCGGGTGCTTCTGATCTCCCAAGCCAGCAATCAGCGCTGCCTGCCGGCTGCTCGTCTTCCACGTCGGGCTCCAGTGGCTTTTCATTGCAGCCAACCACGGACTGTGTCTGGGACATGTCACCTGGCTGTGAGATGGGCAGAATGGACGCACCTGAAAAACGGTGGCTTCTGGGACTTCTCTCTTCTAATGGCTGTTAGCACACTTTATAACTTCTCTGGGAGCTTCTTCCCACAATCCTCCATATTGTCCTGTTTTTCTTTTCTCTCTGTCGTCATTTTCTGTCGTGGTTTTCCTTTTCTTTTTTATCTTGAATATTTCACATATTTTAATATGCCTGATTATTTAAGAAATGTGCAGTATTTTCCTTTCTTAGAAGTTCCTTCTCTTCTGCTCTACAGCTTAACTTGAAAAGTTATATCTTTTCATATTTGACTGAATTGCTATTGCTCTGTTATCAGATTTAACCACTTATTCTCCACCAGTGACTCTAAGCTAGCTGGGAATAAATATCCCAACCAATAACAGATTGGATTTAAAGAAATATATAAAAATTAAAAGAATATCCAAAGTTAACATGGCTACTCCAGAGAGCCTTAACAATAAGAAGAGATAGTTGCTGAGTTATTGGGATGAGGAACCAGTCTAGAGCCACGATCTCCTTTATCATAGCGAGGCCCCGCATGGAGGGCCTCTGTGTCACTTTTTTCTTTATTTTTTCTGAAGCTTCAGGACCATCTAGGTTTTTATTCTGTATTTCTTTAGATGGCACCTCTTTTGTCCCCTACTGGTTCCTACGGAGGGACCCCAGGGAGTTAATTCACCTGAAAACCTCAGCATGGGCCTTTATCGTTGGCTATTACCTAGTGAGAAACCAGACATGTATTAAAGGACAGAAGGACACTTAGAAAAAGAAAAGCTCCAAAACACGGGGTTTAGAAAGGTGACCAAAGAGGAACAACTTTATCTAATATGAAAAAGAGCATATACAAAAACCAGAAGCTAATATAAAGATTGTCAAAGTCTGAAAAGGTGATAACACTAGAAAACAACAAGAAAAGCTCCGGCCTAAAAGCTCTAAGCAGATTTATATCAGAGTAAATGAGCATGATTAATACATGTGGAGGGAACTAATACATGCAATAGATGTCAGAGAAAATGAGAAGATCTTTATTATGAGGAGGGCAGTTGCTGGTGTTTTACTCTGCAGGCCATAAATGTGATTTCACCTCTGCTTCTCTGGCAGGCTGTTTACCAGGCCTGCAGCTGACCGGCTGGACCGGGATTCCAGTCGCACCACTCAGGAGTTTATTAATGTTTCAGGGTCGGCCATGTTTCTTAGAAACTACTCTTATGCAGAGAGATAAAAGATAACGGCTTCATTAGAGAGTTATGTTATACTGGGAATAACAGACTTAAAGAAAACTGTAAAACTTGTTTCAGTCATTAGGATTAGATTTCTGTGAACATTAACTTGCTTCATATTTGATTTTGTAGAAAAGGAAATTCTGATGTTAGAAAGACAACCGTAGGAGATGAGCACTTCTGTTGAAATAAATCTACGTAGTCCAGCAACTCTTGACCCGAATTAGAAATATTTCAGAAAAAGATTTGGGCTCCAAAGAACACTAAGATATGGTAGACTTGACACGTCAGGTTAGAGTTCTGTGATTTTAGTATTATTAATGAAAGGTGGTTATCTAAAGTGGGCTGGTCTGAGGTGTGACACTCCAGGGGTAAAAATGAGTCCCACTCCACCCTGGTGGTCACTTCCACGGCCCTGGCGGAAGCAGGCTGTAGCGGCCCCTTGGTTCCCAGCATGCTCCTCTGCTCCCCTACATGGAGGACCTCTGCTGGCTGCAGGCTCACTCTCCTTTGCTGTCCCCTCGGCTTGTGCTGGGATGGAGCCAAGCCAGCCTATCACATGTGATTGGGGATCCTCTCCAGCCTTTGCACTGGTGATCGCTGACACAGCAGGAAGAGCGCTGACCTCTGACTCTGAAGAGAGAATCACAGAGAAACTCCTCAGAAACGCACTCATTACATTACAGATATCAACATATTCTAATTCAGTATTAACACAATAAGCAGATTGACAAGCAAGACATGAAAAATCGTCAGATCTGTCTCTGAATTTGTGGTGGAAATGACCCGGTTTGGGCCCAGATTCAGCTGTACGACCGATGGACTCAGCGTGTTTTGTGGCAAACAGTTTTAGATAGAAAACAATCTGCTTGCTTCAGTATAAATTAGTATAGTTAGAAAATGAGGACGGCCGTTATAGGGCAACATTTATTCATTATGTCTGAACACAGGTTCTCTAATCTAATTAGATTATGTGAAAATGTAATTGTTCTTCATCTGTTCAATTTATCCTTTTGTTGCAGACGGATACATTTAATTTTTTACTCTATTAAATCAACATTTTGCATGTTTTTCTGTGATGATCATCTGTGTTCTGACTGTCCAGAAACAAACAATGAAGTGAAATTTTCTGCAGCAAAGTGTTCATCAGTTCAAAACAGGAAATGACAGAACTGGGTTCATGGATTTAGGAAGTGCTGCGTTAAAACGGCTCCTGAAGGTTCAGATTTAGGAATAATTTAATTTGCTGCTTCCCTTAAACTTCAGCAGATTATAACACAAAGTCAACAGTGTGATGTGTTACTTTAAAGATGATCTAATTTGCTTCGTTTAAACTTTTAGGATAGGATTGCACAAAATCAATTTTAGATAGTGAGATTTTACTTCCCTAGTTTTATGTTATTTTAAACTCCTTTTAGAATTAGCTGTTTTTTATTTTATGCAAATAATGTTAATGTTGCCCTCAGAAAAGCTTGCATACCTATACTTAAACATAGATTATTCTTTTACTGTTATCCCCACTAGGAATATTTAAATTTACTGAATCTTGTGCTATAATTGCTGCATGTTTAAGGCTTGCAGCAAAAACATTTAATTTGTCATGCCAAAAATAAATCATTTTACAACACAATCAATCAATCAATCAATCAATCAAATTTTATTTGTCAATTACAATTTGCATTGCAATCGAAAAGTCAGTTCCAGTACAACCGTCCATCACATACACTTAACAAGCAAACATTTGGGGGGAACGATTGACTGAGGCCTTGTGTTGCCAAGGAACGCAGCCAGCCAGCCGCTGCTAAAAAGCGCAGCTGTCAAGGCCACATTCCTCCAAACTGCCCAGACCCCGCCTAAACGGAGTTTACAGGCCATGCCTTGAAACTCTCGAAGAAAGAGCAACAACATGGGGGAAAGAGGGGAGAGAGAAAAAAAAGAGACAGATGTTTGCCTATTTATGCTCTCACCTATAAAGAGACAAACAACCGACACAAAAAAACCCTCATAGCACAAAAGCACAAATAAACACAAGACAACATGTATGCAGAAGGTAAACATTTGAGACCTGTCTGTCGCGTGTGTGTAATTCATCAGTTTTATGAGTATCAGTTATGCGTGTGTGTATGGGCGAAAGTGTTTTTCTCCGTGAACACTCTCAAGAGGCCATTGTCCTTGATGTTATCAGCCGGCCCACAGTTCAGAGAAGCATCCTCAGGTGTCAGCGGGGGAGGGGGGTAGCCGGGGGCTTTTCTGGGCACTCTCCGTCATAACAATCCAGGAGTAGATAGGGAGGGAATCCAAATATGTTATTTGTTATGAGACAAGCTGCACTGCCTTTCCTGTCAGCTTTTAAGTCTTTTGCTGGCTCCACATAAATCCAATTTTCCAAATTATTGGGCTTTTTCGCGCTTCACTCCCAGATTTTATCCCATCTCCCCTTGAGTTCAACCCCAAAGTCAGTCCGCGTTCCAACACAGGCAGCTTTTCGGCTTCGCTCCATTCACCTGCCAGGTTTGTCCGTTCACAGCCACAGTGAGCGCGTCATGCAGCCGGCAGCCTGATCAAGGCCAAATGGCTCCGACATCCGCTGTATTTGCCGATACTTCAAAAATCCACAAAAACCAATAAGTAGAGATCCCAGTATCCTTAATCCAATGTGAAAATTTCAAACGTCCAGGAATGACAAGGTCGAAAGACACACCGTTTTCCTTCAGGAATTTAGGGTGTATCTCACAAAATAAGTCAAATCAGGACCGGACGGGTCCCCCTTCCGTTGCCTACCCATCGAAAAAAATTTATCAATAGTATTGAGAGACCAGCTTACCAGATCCATGTTTTTCAGAGTTCGGTTGATATGAAGAAAGTGCTCAGAAGACAAGACATAGCAAAGCAAAGCAGGAGAGGGGGGGGGGGGGGGGGGTAAAAGCTGCAGAGAGAGAAAAGACACGACGACCTCGGAGAGAGACAGAGAGAGAAGCCACAGTCTGTTGTTCTCCCCTGAGTGTGCATCTATATATTCAGTGGAGAAAATGCTTTTACTTGTGGGGTTTAAAATAAAACATAGAACCTGGAGCTTTGCTGGACTCCCATCCTTTGTCCTGTTATCAGTATCAATATTTCACTTATTAAGAACTGTATAAATAAAATTCAATTCAATTCAATTTTATTTATATAGCGCCAAATCATGAAACATGTCATCTCAAGGCACTTTACAAAATCAATTCAATTCAATTCAATTCAATTTTATTTATATAGCGCCAAATCATGAAACATGTCATCTCAAGGCACTTTACAAAATCAAGTTCAATCATATTATACAGATTGGGTCAGATTATACAGATTGGTCAAAAATGTCCTATATAAGGAAACCAGTTGATTGCATCAAAGTCCCGACAAGCAGCATTCACTCCTGGGGAAGCGTAGAGCCACAGGGAGAGTCGTCTGCATTGTACATGGCTTTGCTGCAATCCCTCATACTGAGCAAGCATGAAGCGACAGTGGGAAGAAAAACTCCCCATTAACGGGAAGGAAAACCTCCGGCAGAACCGGGCTCAGTATGAACGGTCATCTGCCTCGACCGACTGGGGTTACAGAAGACAGAGCAGAGACACAACAAGACAGACAAAAAAGCACAGAAGCACACATTGATCTAGTAATCTGTTCTACATTAGATGGTAGTAGCGGGTGAGCCGTCTTCTCTGGATGATGTCACAGCTAACAGAATGCCAGACCAGGTGTACCTACTATGAAGAAAAAGAGAGAGAGCAAAAAGTTAAAAGCTGAAATGACGACAGTCATTTCAATGTAATACAATGCAAAACTGGAGAACAGTAGACTGAAGAACAGTAGAAATCAGTAGAGTGAGAAAATTAGACCCTGATGTCCTCCAGCAGCCTAGGCCTATCACAGCACAACTATAGAGATAGCTCAGGGTATGAGCCACTCTAACTATAAGCTTTGTCAAAAAGGAAAGTTTTAAGATTAGTCTTAAAAATAGATAGGGTGTCTGCCTCACGGACCAAAACTGGGAGTTGGTTCCACAGGAGAGGAGCCTGATAGCTAAAGGATCTGCCTCCCATTCTACTTTTAGAGACTCTAGGAACCACCAGCAGACCTGCAGTCTGAGAGCGAAGTGCTCTGTTAGGAACATACGGGGTAATCAGAGCTCTGATATATGATGGAGCTTGATTATTAAGGGCTTTATACGTTAGAAGGAGAATTTTAAATTCTATTCTTGATTTAACAGGAAGCCAATGAAGGGAAGCTAAAATTGGAGAAATATGATCCCTCTTGTTGATTTTCATCAGAACTCTTGCCGCAGCATTTTGAATCAGCTGAAGACTTCGAACTGCATTTTGTGGACTTCCTGATAGTAAAGAATTACAATAGTCCAGCCTTGAAGTAACAAATGCATGGACTAGTTTTTCAGCATCACTCCTGGACAGAATGTTTCTAATTTTGGCGATATTCCGGAGGTGAAAAAAGGAAACTCTGGAAACCTGTTTAATATGGGATTTAAATGACATGTCTTGGTCGAAAACAACACCAAGATTTTTAACTTTATTACCAGAGGCCAAGTTAATGCCATCCAGATTAAGGGATTGATTAAGAACTTTATTTTTTGAAGACTCTGGCCCAAAGATTACAACTTCTGTCTTGTCAGAATTTAAATGCAGGAAATTTAAAGTCATCCAGCTTTTGATGTCATCAAGACATGACTGCAGTCGAAGTAACTGATTGGATTCATCAGGATTTATGGATAAATATAGCTGAGTGTCATCAGCATAACAGTGGAAATTAATCCCATGCTGTCTGATAATTTTGCCAATCGGAAGCATATATATAGTAAATAGAATTGGTCCAAGGACTGAACCCTGTGGTACTCCACAAGTGACCCTAGAGTTTGAGGAAGATTTATTATTAACATGAACAAACTGGAATCTGTCCGACAGATAAGATTTAAACCAGCCTAATGCTTTTCCCTTAATCCCTACAGTATGCTCAAGTCTTTGTAGGAGAATATTGTGATCAACTGTATCAAATGCAGCACTGAGATCTAACAGGACAAGTATAGACACAAGTCCATTATCTGAGGCCATGAGAATATCATTGGTGACCTTCACCAGAGCTGTTTCAGTGCTATGATGAGCTCTGAAGCCTGACTGAAACTCCTCAAGTAGGTCATTACTTTGTAAATGTTCACATAGTTGATTAGCAACTACTTTCTCAAGAATTTTAGATAAGAAAAGAAGATTAGATATAGGTCTGTAATTTACTAACTCATCTTGATCAAGAGATGGTTTCTTAAGTAAAGGTTTAATAACAGCTACTTTAAAAGCCTGTGGTACATATCCATTTACCAAGGATAGATTAATCATGTCTAAAATAGGACCACTGATCAGAGGGAATACCTCCTTAAACAACTTGGTTGGGATTGGGTCTAACATACAGGTAGAAGGTTTAGATGAAGCTAAAATTTTAGATAGCTCAGAAAGCTCTACTGCTTTTAAACAGTTCAGACACTGCGCAGGTTCTAAGGATTCCTCCAATGCTGCCTCACTTACTGAGGACGAGGTAATCATGTTTGGGAGGATGCCAATTATTTTATTTTTAATGGAATCAATTTTATTTATGAAGAATCCCATAAAATCATTACTGCTAAGAGCTAAGGGAATGGATGGATCAACAGAGCTGTGGCTCTGGGTAAGTTTGGCAACTGTACTGAAGAGAAATCTAGGATTATTCTTATTCTCCTCAATTAATGATGAAAAATATGCTGCTCTAACTCTGCGAAGGGTCTTGTTATACAACAATAGACTGTTCTTCCAGATTAGGTAGGATTCCTCTTGGTGTGTAGAGCGCCATTTTCTCTCCAATTTCCTAACATTGTGCTTCAAGGAACGCAGCTCTGAATTAAACCAAGGAGCCAGCTTCCTGTGAATAATCACCTTCTTTTTCAAGGGAGCTACATTGTCTAATGCAGAACGCAATGACGAAGTCATACCGTTTACAAAGACATCTATTTGTGAATTGGAAGAAACAACATTGCTGCCATCTACAGGGCATTTCTGCAATACGGAGGATATTAAAAAGGGGACAGACTCTTTAAGTTTTGATACAGCATTATCCGATAAAGATCTACTATAATGGAACCCTCTTTTGGGGGTGGAGAACTCAGTTAGATTAAACTCAAATGTTATTAAAAAATGATCAGATAGGACAGGGTTGTGAGGAAATACTGTTAATTCTTCACAATCAATGCCATATGTCAGCACAAGGTCTAAAGTATGGAGCCAAGAGTGCGTCGGTTTATGCACATTTTGAGCAAAACCAATTGAATCTAGGATAGTTTTAAAGGCTACACTAAGGTTATCACATTCTGTGTCAACATGGATGTTAAAATCACCCACTATAATAGCCTTATCAGTATTTAACACCAAATCAGATAAGAAATCTGACAACTCATCCAAAAACTGAGTGTAAGGGCCTGGTGGACGATACAAAACAACAAACAGAAGAGGTTTTATTGCTTTGCAGTTTGGATGAGGGAAACTGAGGGTTAAATGTTCAAAAGAACTGTAGTTATTAATTGGCCTGGGACTAATTAATAAATCAGACTGAAAGATGGTTGCCACTCCTCCTCCTCTTCCCACAGATCTGGGAATGTGGAAATTTGAATAATTGGAGGGAGTTGACTCATTTATACTAACGTAGTCCTCTTGTAGCCAGGTTTCTGTGAGACAAAACAAATCAATCTGTTTATCAGAAATCAATTCGTTAACTAACAAAGTCTTTGGAGGGAGAGACCTTATATTTAATAGACCACATTTAATTGTTTTATTTTTAGGTTCAAGGTGAACCGTATTGATTTTTATTAGGTTTTTATGATTTGTTCCTTTTAGATAAGTTTTTGATCTGTTAAGTTTTGGCCGTGGGAAAGACACCGTCTCAATAGGATAATGGATGGGTAACAGTACAGAAGCTGCAGAGAGGTGTGTTAAACTACGGCTCTGCTTCCTGGTCTGGACCCTGGGTTGTCAGCATTTAGGAGGACTAATAAATCCGGCCAGATTTCTAGAAAGAAGAGCTGCACCATCCAAAGTAGGATGGATGCCGTCTCTCCGGATCAGACCAGGTTTTCCCCAGAAAGTTCTCCAGTTATCAATGTAGCCCACGTCGTTTTCAGGACACCACCTAGACAACCAGCGGTTGAATGATGACATGCGGCTAAACATGTCATCACTGGTCAAATCAGGCAGGGGACCAGAGAAAATTACGGAGTCCGACATTGCTTTAGCAAACTCACACACCGAAGCAACACCAACTTTAGTGACCTCCGATCGGCGTGATCGGGTGTCATTACCGCCAGCGTGAATAACAATCTTACTGTATTTACGCTTATCCTTAGCCAGCAGTTTTAGGTAAGATTCTATGTCGCCCGTTCTGGCCCCTGGCAGGCATTTAACTATGGTCCCTGGTGTCTCTAGTGCCACGTTTCTGACTATTGAGCTCCCAATAACCAGGATCGGCTTCTCAGCGGGTGTGTCGCTGAGTGGGGAAAATTTGTTTGAAACGCAGACGGGTTGGTGGTGAACTGGGGGCTGAAATCTAGAGCTATGCTTCCTACGAACTGTCACCCAGCCGGCCTGCTTACCCGGCTGCTCGGGTGCTTCTGGAGGACCACTAAGTGAACTAACGCTAGGTCTATGTGGCTCCGCGCTAGCAGAGGGGCGGCTATCAGCTGGTCTTTCCATAGCACGGAGCCGGGACTCTAATTCTGACACCCTCGCCTCCAAAGCTACAAAAACACTACATTTATTACAAGTACCATTATCACTAAAGGAGGCAGAGGAATAGCTAAACATCTGACACAGAGAGCAGGAGATAAGGGGAGACTTAGTCAGAGACGGAGAAGCTGAAGTAATAGTAGGAGAGGAAGCCATTGTGGAGCTAAAGCTAGGCTAGGCTAAAGCTAGGCTAGCGCCCTTCTACCACGCCAAGAGAGCAAACCGTGAAACACGAGGAGTTCCCAAGCGTGATGTGCAGCAACAGAAAATGTTTTAAAAGTGCTTATGTGTTAGAAACAGATGTTACAGCAAAGAGATTAAAGATAAAAGCGAGAGAATCTGGAGCAACAAACCGTTGCTCACGCAGTGAAAACAGGAAGTGATACAATACGCCTTACCGCAAACAGGAAGTGACGTCAGCCAAACGGAGTCAAGTTCAAGTTCAATCATATTATACAGATTGGGTCAGATTATACAGATTGGTCAAAAATGTCCTATATAAGGAAACCAGTTGATTGCATCAAAGTCCCAACAAGCAGCATTCACTCCTGGAGAAGCGTAGAGCCACAGGGAGAGTCGTCTGCATTGTACATGGCTTTGCTGCAATCCTTCATACTGAGCAAGCATGAAGCGACAGTGGGAAGAAAAACTCCCCATTAACGGGAAGGAAAACCTCCGGCAGAACCGGGCTCAGTGTGAACGGTCATCTGCCTCGACCGACTGGGGTTACAGAAGACAGAGCAGAGACACAACAAGACCGACAAAAAAGCACAGAAGCACACATTGATCCAGTAATCTGTTCTACATTAGATGGTAGTAGCGGGTGAGCCGTCTTCTCTGGATGATGTCACAGTTAACAGAACGCCAGACCAGGTGTACCTACTATGAAGAAAAAGAGAGAGAGCAAAAAGTTAAAAGCTGAAATGACGACAATCATTTCAATGTAATACGATGCAAAACTGTAGAACAGTAGACTGAAGAACAGTAGAAATCAGTAGAGTGAGAAACTTAGACCCTGATGTCCTCCAGCAGCCTAGGCCTATCACAGCACAACTATAGAGATAGCTCAGGGTAACACGAGCCACTCTAACTATAAGCTTTGTCAAAAAGGAAAGTTTTAAGATTAGTCTTAAAAGTAGACAGGGTGTCTGCCTCACGGACCAAAACTGGGAGTTGGTTCCACAGGAGAGGAGCCTGATAGCTAAAGGATCTGCCTCCCATTCTACTTTTAGAGACTCTAGGAACCACCAGCAGACCTGCAGTCTGAGAGCAAAGTGCTCTGTTAGGAACATACGGGGTAATCAGAGCTCTGATATATGATGGAGTTTGATTATTAAGGGCTTTATACGTTAGAAGAAGAATTTTAAATTCTATTCTTGATTTAACAGGAAGCCAATGAAGGGAAGCTAAAATTGGAGAAATATGATCCCTCTTGTTGATTTTCATCAGAACACTTGCCGCAGCATTTTGGATCATTTTGGATTATTTTTTGAAGACTCTGGCCCAAAGATTACAACTTCTGTCTTGTCAGAATTTAAATGCAGGAAATTTAAAGTCATCCAGCTTTTGATGTCATCAAGACATGACTGCAGTCGAAGTAACTGATTGGATTCATCAGGATTTATGGATAAATATAGCTGAGTGTCATCAGCATAACAGTGGAAATTAATCCCATGCTGTCTGATAATTTTGCCAATCGGAAGCTATTATATATAGTAAATAGAATTGGTCACATAGTTGATTAGCAACTACTTTCTCAAGAATTTTAAATAAGAAAAGAAGATTAGATATAGGTCTGTAATTTACTAACTCATCTTGATCAAGAGATGGTTTCTTAAGTAAAGGTTTAATAACAGCTACTCTAAAAAATGGTGTTTATGTATTACTTTGAGTAAAACTGTGTCCATGTTTAGCTTACAAAATATATTTCACATGTATTATTCAGATTTCTTTCTTATTAATTCTGCATCTTTAAACAACCCAGAGTTGCATGTTTACAATCAGCACAGAAAAGAGGAAAAAGGGAGGCTGACTTTCACACTCACTTCTATGTCCTACTGGCACCAGTAGACCTGGTAGAATTTCCTGGTTTATGAAACAATTTTTTCTGTCTACAAGCAGAATTGGACCTACTGCTGGAATGAGAAGCAATGTGCTGATCTCAAGGAGCTTTTAATGGTTTTTAGCTACATTAGGAATAAATGCTTTGCTTTTTTACTGAACTAAGCACCATGGAGCTAAAGTGAACAAACTTTATGGCCCCAGTTTATTTCTAAAAGATGGAGCAGTTAATTTTCACACCATGATGAAAATCCATGTGGAAGCTCCCAGATAGGGTTCTTGCTGGTTTCTATCATAGTCAGAGCTTTTAGATTTACCTGTAGCTCAGGTGAAAATCCTTCTGCTCTCTGTTCCTGATGATGACCCTGGTGATGCTCATCAGAGTAAACCTTCACTTCACGTCTTGCTGGCTGAATATCAGTGATTCCAGCTAAAAAGCAGCCCATGCTGAGTCAGCATTCAGCTTTTCCATCTCACTTCAACCTGGGGAATGCTGCTCCACACGTTGCTGCACCCTCTCCTTAATGACACAGGGACCCAACTGCAACCCCGTAGGACCAATTAACGAGGCAGGCTGACTGCTCTGGACTGAACAGTCATTCTGGCTTTTCAGGCTCAGACAAACAGCAAGTCCTGCTCTGCTCTCCTTTTCTCTCTCGTCTCGCCTCTTGCCGCCGTTTGTTTTCATGTTCTGCTGCTGTCTTCCTGGTTCCTTTCTGCACATGGCTGATCCAATATAGTGGAGATTGGAGGGCCCCCAAAACACACATGTTACAACACGCATTCTGATGACATTTTATCAGATTTTAATCAGAAACATGATTAATGTGCACAAATAAGTAATAACTGTATTAACCAGACGTGTACAAGGAGTTTTCTGGGGCCCTTAAGAACTGATTATCTCTGAAAAATGCAGCGTTTCATTTGAGGAATAGAATTTTTCAGATGGCGCAAACTGCTACTTTGAATAGAAAAACCCACAAAACCTGCTCAGTGGAGGTTGTATAGCGCTGATGACGCAGGCTGCGCTCTCGCTCCTTCAGCCCCGGCAGCGTTTTAAACAGCAGCCAGCCTCTTTCTGCAGGACTGGATGTTTTTACTGGGAACATCAGCGCTGGTTTGCCGCTAAGCCCGAGGCGTCCCCAGGCCAGCCAGAGAGTCTCCAAGGCGTCCTGGGCCTCCTCCCGGGGGGACATGGCCTGGAACACCTCCTGAGGAGGAAGGAGGCCCAGATGACTCCTCTGGAGGTTTCAGGAGTTTGATTTTGAAACGACTGATTAAGAAACGTGTTTATTATTATTCAATAATAATAATAATAATAATAATAATAATTATTATTATTATTATTATTATTATTATTATTATTATTATTATTATTATTATTATTATTATTATTATGACCCGGTTCACTCATGTCGTGGCCGAGTGGTTAGAGCAGCGCGCTTGCACTCTGAGAAGGATGCAAGTACCCGGTTTGATCCCCAGTGCCGGCACTCTGGGGTCCCTGAGCAAGACCCTTAATTCCTGATTGCTCCCCTGGCGCTGCACAGTGGCAGCCCACTGCTCCCCAAGGGTGATGGGTTAAGATGCAGAAGTTAATTTCTCCATTGTGAGATCAATAAAGTTAAATTATTATTATTCTTTTGCAGACGCCGGGAGGATGAGGGAACATCTCATAGCGACTCTTCCTCCCTGGAGTCAACCAGCAGAACGTCTCTGAGTGGATCAGCACCATAAAGCTGAGAACCCTGAAGGTTTCAGGACAGAAAGAGTCTTTAAAGGCGGCTGCAGGTTCTCAGAAGGTCACCTGGTTTCTACTCACTCTGTCCTGCAGCTTGTCAGCAGCGATCTGACTGGAAACCATCGCAGAGACGACTGTTAGCAGGAAAAGCTGAGAGGACATGTCTGAGGTCTGCAGGACGAAGAGAAACACAGTTACAGATGCAGCTTCTTCCTCTCAGCTGCTGGTAGAAATTAATCTGATTACTGGACAACCAGCAAAGATCTCAGATTAAAGAAAAGATTAATGCATGTAGCATTAATCCTGAGTCCTATTTAGGATAATTATGTATCTTGGTGGTTAAGCATGACTATAATTTTATAATTTTCTGTCTAAAGCTGCTATAATATTCCTGCTTTAACAGCTCAGCCTGTTGCATGTTCCACCTCCCATAATAGAGGTGGAAATGACGCCATGCCGGATTTTCTGTTATTTGAGAAGGGAGCGGCTTGTTGTCTTTGTAATGACCTGAACTAATAACACCAGGATTAAGAAGAACAAGGAGGGATTATTTTTATCTCCTTTTTATTCTGTTGTTTCTGTTCTTCCTCTCAGACCAGCAGCAGCAACTGTCTTAATTTATCTAATTATTCAGTCATGAGAAGGCTTCATGTCTTCAGACGTCAGCAGGTGAACTTTCCTCTGACTCACTCAGCCAGACCAGTCTGAGCAGTTCCTGCAGCAGGAAGCAACCAGCAGCTCTGTTCTCTGGGCTCATTTCTCCTCAGGACACCATCAGGAAACATTTTCAGCAGAACTTCTCTCCTTTCTCATCAAGACTTTATCAACCTGCCTCTGATATCACTGCAGACGCTCTACTGACTGTTTTGGTCTAAAAGGAAATAAACTACAAACCAGGCGAGCTGTGATGTCATTAGTTATACAACATTCCTTTAGTTCCATTTGTTTCAATAGGAACTCACCTGTTCAGGTGAGGCACACAGCTCGGTTCTACGGTGGTTCTGTTTGGTCTCAGTCTGTTGTTCAGATCTTGTTCTTCAGCACTTTGGACCGTTTGAACAAACTGTAAGTTTGTTTTGTTTCCTACCAGAACTTTGTCTTGAGGAACTTTCCTCTTTGTTTCTGCTCTCTGATGTTTGGAGAACATGTTCACTTCTGATTTCAGCACAAAGTTTAATCTCTGCTGTTTGAAGACTAATCTACAGGATTATTAGATTATTGATGAACTGGAAACAAACAAAATGATGAACTGATGTTTCTTTGTTTTCTTCACTCAACAAACTGCTTCATGTTTTTATTCCCTGGTATCAAACTCTCGTCTCACGTTAAAGTCAGACACAACAGCTTCCTGCTGCTTCCTGCGAGTCCTTTCAAAATAAAACATCAATGTTAAAATGTGTTTAATTCAGTCAGATTATTAAATATTGAATCTTTGATGCAGCAGATAATCCACTTGTAGAGTTTGATGATTGTGAAATAAAATAGTTGCTGATGTTCAGTCAGAGTGAATCAGTGTCAGTGGATGAAATGTTGCTCCACGGCTCCATCTAGTGGACTGATAGTAGAAGTACAGCAGCTGATGGCAGCTTCCTCTGCCTCTCACTGCGGTCTGGCTGCATTCAACTGACACTGATATGAAGCAGAGAAGAAGAGCCAATCAGAGGAGGAGCAGCTGATCTTTTTCCAGCACTAATGATGTAAAGGATGATCAGAGTTGATGTGCAGATGAATGATTTGTGTTTCCTCTGCAGGTGAAGGTAGAAAGTGTGTGTGAGCTGATGTGAATTCAGCAGCATGGATCAGTGTGAGGACAGAGAGGAGGGGGTCCCTCCCTCTAAAACCACTCTGTGTGAGGAAGCTGAGAGCCAGAGCCACGCTCAGAGGTGAGATCAGCATCTCTAACTGTGTCTTTTCACACAGCGTTCTCACTATATCAGGCCAGAAGAGACCAAGTGGTCCTGAAGCTGCTGCTGTTCCTCTTTGCTGCTTCATCCAGACTGAACAGAGCAGCTCAGCATGGTACCAGTGGGTTCTGACAAACAGCAAGTCACTGTTGCAGAACCAGCTGAGTGACACCAGCCTGTTGCTTAGAGCTCTGGGTTCCAGCAGGACACATCTGGAAGAACTCACCAACTTCCAGAACATTTCCTGGATCTTGATGACCAACATGTGTTCAACATTATTCATCCTAGAAAGAAGGACGGCTGATCAGACATTTATGGAAGAATCTTTACATTTATTTTCTGTCTAAATACGACCCAGATCACCAGAACCAGCTGGTCCCTCTATGGAGTTACTGACTGGATCTCTAATGGGTCTCAGGTTAATCAGATCAAATGTAGCAGAACCTCTGGAACCCATATGGGTCCCAGTTTTTACTCAGAGTTGTTCTGCATCAAACCTAAATAGACAATTAATACAGAGCCGTTATTTAACTTATAGACAATTACATCTGGGTCCATTTTTCAGTCCAGTTGCTGCCCATATGGGTCCATGATATAAATGTCAACGGAACCTCCGAGGATGTGTTCTGATCATAATGTTTCTGTCTCAGACCAGAACCAGAACCCAGTTGTGTGTCCTTTAAGAGCGACTGGTCAAAGGATGCCGTCATTGACTTCAAATCTTCTGGACCTTCGTCCTCAAAGAGGTGAGCTGTATCTAACTGCTGGAACTGTGGAAACTGAGTCAGTCTAAAATAATTTATTCCAACATGCAGCTTAAGCGAAAATTCAGACTGAAGAAACTCTATTGCCTACCTCCATCAATCAGGGACTCATCCGCCTCCGACACAAGCCAATCAGCTTTGAACTGCTCCTCCTCAAAGCCAATCAGCATCCTGGGTTCATCTTAAAAGAACTCCACATCCTCATCTCGGCCTTCTGCTCAGCGAGCAAGCAGTGGTTGCGCGTGTCCGGTTTGGACTCTGTCGACCGGTTTCAAGAGATAATAACTTATCCTGAAATCCTCCTGCCATAGGAATACTGTCTAGCCGCACATCTTCCTTTCCAACCTCTATTTTCGTCAGCTTCGATTCCTGGCGCAAAGAACTCGCAAGCGACGCAGACGCGTCCCAACTCTGCCTTAGTTCCGGTCAGCTTCGCTTCATAGCGCGCCGGGGTCTTTCTCAAACTGATACCGTGGGGCTGGCTCTTGGTTCGCGGATCCGCCGACTCATCCGGGACCTCCTCTGGTTTTCATCGGCTTTGCGGCGCCACCTTGCCGCTCGTCCCGGCCGCAACTTTTCAGCCGGATCTACTCTCTCATTCACTCGCTAATGCGTTCGGAGCCAGCTCAGGTAATATGTATTCACCCATGTTCGTCCTCTATTCAGGCGAACGTATTTCATTTTACTGTTTGTTTTCGTTTTCTTCTTCTTCTGGTGTTGCCGGTAGCCACCGGGCTCGTGGTGGCATTGCTGCCACCTACTGGTTGGAGTATGAAGTGCATTTTAAATTCAGCAATTGACACCAATCGTTATTAAACCGCTGCAACTCTGGTGCAATTTGCCATCCGCTTGGACTGGTCTGTATTGGGTTCAGACTTCTCATTCATGCTGACCAGGCCACTTCTGTCACTCTTGTCATTTCAATGTTTTGCCAATCAATTCTTCAGGTGTTGTGAAATTACACATGTTAAAGTTATTTAAGGTTTTGTTAGTAGGTATTATCTGAATGTCAGCTGGGACCCTACGTACGGATGGCTGTGGGGATGGTTTGAGTATTGGGTGATCTTTAACAGCAACTTGCTCATGTATTTAGGGATTGTCTATTTCTTCTTTTAGGTTCAAGAATTCATTCAAGATGAATAACCGGAGAGCATCACTGAAGGTGCTGTTGTCTGGTTGATACTATTTTCAATTAGGGATCCTCTCTGCAGGCATGAGGCTAACTAAAGCTACTAAGCAACGAGATCATCAGTTAGCAGGATGCAGGGCAGAATCTGAATTAAATTATTAAATTCATCCAAACGACATGGAATAAGCTAAATAAGCTAATCGATTCATAACAGCATTTGGTATGCGTTTGGCATTCTACGTATTTATGAGCTAAGCAAACATTATCGATTATGTCTTAAGTGTTACCCGTGTTTAATGGTCCTTCATTTTCTGGATGTTTTCTTCTTATAGATATTCTTTTCACTATTCCCAGTTGTTTTCTCAAACTAAACCTGTCAGCCTGCATTAAGTTCTACGTATTGATCTTAACCTAGTTCCATGATGGTTTTTGCCTGCAGACAAGCTCTCGAATTCTCGAGATATCAGTTTCATATCAGTTATTTCTGAGCGTCGGCTGCTCTCCTCGCTCGGTCACCTCAATCTCGCAGGTGCATCATTTTAAGAGTCACGTTTTTATTTCCAGGCAGCTTGAGCTCACTAATTTCGTTTCCTTCCCTCCTTGAACAAGATACTCTGATTAAGAGTTGCCGTTCTGAACTTTCCTTCTGGTCTGGCTTGCTTCTCGTCCGGATTTGAAATACACTTTCTATAATGTCTTTTTGTCTGTAGATGCGTTAAATTTTACGGACGTGCATCCGTAAGTTTTGGAGGATTCTAAAAACAGTTGGTTTGCAGATTCGTGAAATTGTCAAAGAAATCTTGTGACCTTTCATCTAGAGTTATTTCAGCATTCAGGATGTGAGCTGCGCAACAGCAGACGCTTGTGGAGCCCAATCGTAGGTGATGGCTATCATCAGCATGCCTCACATATCTGCTCTTACTTTTCATTCATCTTAGCCGCCTAATGCTCATCTTAAAGGTAATCTAACTACGAATACTGGTGGTGGATTCAAATCTCATTCAAGTCTCATTAAGCGCGTCCTGTCCTGTTCATTCCCTCTTGGTCACTCATTCATTTATGTGCATCATCCCTAAGCATCCTCTGTTATTTATCCTGTCTTCCAGGCGTCCCACCATGCAGTTGTCCTGTTATTCTGTTCATTCTTTCATGGTCATTTATTCATGTTCCCCACTACGTTCCCTGCATACTCCTTGCATGCTTCCTGCATGCTCCCAGTGTGCTCCCTGTGTGTTCCCTGCCATGCTCCCTGCCATGCGGCCTTCCCTGCCATACTCTTTGCCATGTGTTTCCTTCTATGCTCCTTGCCATGTGTTTCCTTCTATGCTCCTTGCCGTGTTTCCTTCTATGCTCCTTGCCGTGTTTCCTTCTATGCTCCTTGCCGTGTTTCCTTCTATGCTCCTTGCCGTGTTTCCTTCTATGCTCCCTGCAACGCGGCCTGCCCTGCCATGTGTTTTCTTCAATGCTCGTTGCCATGTGTTTCCTTCTATGCTCCTTGCTATGTTTCCTTCTACGCTCCCTGCAACGCCCTCCTCCCTGCCATGCGGCCTGCCCTGCCATGTGTTTCCTTCTATGCTCCTTGCCATATTTCCTTCTATGCTCCCTGCGTTCTCTGCCATGCTCCCTGCATTCTCTGCATTCTCTGCCATGCGTTCTCTGCCATATTCCCTGTGTGTTCTCTGCCATGCGTTCTCTGCCATACCCCCTGCGTTCTCTGCCATGCGTTCTCTGCCATGCTCCCTGTGTGTTCTGCATTCTCGGCCATGCTCCTGCATGCGGCCTGCCCTGCCATGTTCCCTTCTATGCTCCCCGTGTGTTCCCTGCCATGCTCCCTGCGTTCTCTGCCATACCACCTGCATTCTCGGCCATGCTCCTGCATGCGGCCTGCCCTGCCATGTTCCCTTCTATGCTCCCCGTGTGTTCCCTTCTATGCTCCCCGTGTGTTCCCTGCCATGCTCCCTGCGTTCTCTGCCATGTTCCTTGCGTTCTCTGCCATACCACCTGCGTTCTCTGCCATGCTCCTGTGTGTTCCGTGCCATATTTCCGGCCATGCTCCCTGTGTGTTCCCTCCCATGTCCCCTGCATGCTGCCCGCCTTGCTCCCTGCCATGATTATTCATTCATCACGTGAATCAGCCCAAAACTGACCATTCACCTCACTTTCCACCTCTCCATCAACCTCACCTCATCTTTGCATTCATCTTGTTTAATTCTGGTAAGCCTTTGCGGCAATGGCCCTCTTTGCTAAGCTTTCACATCTTTTCTCCTTCATTACTCATCCTTCTCCTTCTCTCTGCCTTCTGAACTTGCTGACTCTCTGGCCTGGACATCGGCATTTTTGGGGGGTAATTTCCCTATTCTCATACATCTGCTTATCTATGTTAAAGTATAAATCACCGTTTATGTTCCTGCCGAGGTCCGAGCGCCAAAGTTTAAACTATTGTATCAATACATTTGTCTAATCGCTTTTCTCTTTGTGAGTCTTTAGTTTGAAATGATGCTAAAGCGGAAATACAACCGAAGAACTCTTGCTTACTTCCATTCAATCAGAGGCTTGTCCGCCTCTGATGGAGCATTTGCTTCAAGCCACACCTCCTCGAAGCCCAATCATCATCCAGTGTTCACCTTAAACAGCAACTCCAAATCATCTCTCAGCCTGCTTTTTGGCAAGCGCAAGAACCATTGCACTAATGTCGTATTTCGCTTCAGACGTTCCCCTTTGCAAGCCTTTCAGTTCCAAGTATCATCCTGAGACCGACCATCTCTATTCATGCACCTTACCATACACCTCACCTTATCTCCCCATTCATCTCACTCAACTTTGGTAGGCCTTTGCGGCAACCGGCCCTGTTTGGTAAGCCTTCGCAGCACTTTTCCTCTATAGCTCATCCTACTTGTCTCTGATTTTAGTTTAATCCAAGTCTCATTGTCTTTCAACCATGCAGACGCACCGGCCTCGACCTCGGCAATTTTTGGGGGGAAATATCCCTATTCTCATACGCCTGCTAATGCATATTCAAGTATAATTCAGCGTGAATTTTTCCTGCCGAGGTCTGAGCGCAAACTCTTAAAATATTGTATCAATAAAATTCTTCTAATTGCCTTTTCTTTCTGTGTGAGTTTTTCAGATTGAAATGCAGCTTAAGCGAAAATTCAGACTGAAGAAACTCTATTGCCTACCTCCATCAATCAGGGACTCATCCGCCTCCGACACAAGCCAATCAGCTTTTAACTGCTCCTCCTCAAAGCCAATCAGCATCCTGGGTTCATCTTAAAAGATCTCCACATCCTCATCTCGGCCTTCTCCTCAGCGAGCAAGCAGTGGCTGCATGTGTCCGGTTTGGACTCTGTCGACCGGTTTCAACCCACCTCCATCCCCTTCTCCACCATCGTAGCAGCTCCGCCTGGATTTCCTATGGTGCTGCTTTAACCTCGTCCCTATCAGAGTGTAATTCCTTCTGGACTCTTATGGAATTCCCAGTCACTCCTTAAAACGGTCCGGCAGAAGGCCGCCATGTTGAGCCTGGTTCTGCCAGAGGTTTCTTCCCAAAGGGGACTTTTTTCTCTCCACAGTTGCTTCATGCTTGCTCATCATGGACAGTTCATGCAAACCTGTGTTTATTCAAGTTGGACATCTAGCTCAAACAGATCATCATATGGACTGAACAAACTTTGCTTATCTCCACTCCACCACCAGTTTCAGACCCGGGGGGAAATATCCCTATTCTCATACGCCTGCTAATGCATATTCAAGTATAATTCAGCGTGAATTTTTCCTGCCGAGGTCTGAGCGCCAAACTCTTAAAATATTGTATCAATAAAATTCTTCTAATTGCCTTTTCTTTCTGTGTGAGTTTTTCAGATTGAAATGTGTTTAACGTGAGCTCAGCTCTTT
Source organism: Fundulus heteroclitus (assembly GCF_011125445.2). Taxonomy (NCBI): domain Eukaryota; kingdom Metazoa; phylum Chordata; class Actinopteri; order Cyprinodontiformes; family Fundulidae; genus Fundulus; species Fundulus heteroclitus. The sequence goes on from NC_046369.1 coordinate 758,386, forward strand.
TTCCAACATTTCTATGTTCATGTGTGAAGCGGTGTGTGTTGGATGTTCTCCAGAACCACAGCAGTGAAAGTGGAAAGAATGGATGTTGTTGGAGGCGTCCTGGATGCTGCTACATCATGTTTAACAGCTCTGATCTGTTTGCTTTTGGGCCTCATTGATTAGTCAGCATCATTAAACACTTTTCTCTGGTTAAAGTCAAAGATTTAGTTTGGAATGGAGCTCACTCTGATTGGTTCTGTTCCATGTTAATGAGCTAACTGGACTGTTTACTCAGCAACTCATTAAAATGTGTCAGAAATGCTCTGGCCTAAAATTTTCTCTAGATATTTCTTGAACAGCTTTATTGTTACTTTATTGTTACTAATAAAATCCTGATTTCACTGCAAGGAATCATGTTGTGATATTTTAGCCAATCATCACCCCTAGTATGGACTGGTCTCCTCAGTCTGAGGTTCTGCAAATGACCCGTTACATTTCTTTAAGAGCTAAGAACAGAAACCCAGTTCCTCCCAGTGAGCTCTCAGATGTTCCAGTTCTATTTGCAGACAGATGTTTGATCCGTTATCTCCAGAAATCAGCTGCCCTGTTCTGATGAAAACACCTTCATGTCTTCATGTCTGGAGTGTTGATGCTGATCAGGAGGTTCTGCTGCTTCCTGGCTCCATGTCAGACTAACAGTGGATCACATTTCCACGACCCGCTGGGAAATACCTGGTAGAGCCAGTCTGACCCATCAAGACTTGGTTCCTGTGTGCGTTGTGAGAGCAGTTCAGCAGGGAAGGAAAGCTTCATCATCTCCAACTACCTGGATCCTCTGGTTCTCTGCTCACATCCAGATGTCCTTCATGGACCTTTACCTTCTGATTGTCTCTGTGGACAGATATAATGTGAGCTCACTGGCTTCCAGGGACCTACAGGATCCATTTTACAATACTCACCATCACATCCAGGACAGAACCTCACATGGACACACAGCAAAAAAACCATAGTATATACCTTGTGTCAAAAGTTAATTTATGACCCTTATGAACTGTATATGACCTTATGATTTATGACACCTGTCACCCCCCTCCTTCCAAAAAATATGATTTATGATTTACGGACCCCCCCCCTTCCTTCCTTCCTTCCTTCCTTCCTTCCTCACCCCCTCCCCTTTTTATGAAACCTCTCACCCCTATGTGAACCCCTCCAGACCCCCCTTCCTCACCCCCACCCTGCACACACACACACACACACACTTCCGGCAGAAGCCTCACCCCCGGAAGTTCCCTTCAACCCCGCCCACGACCGCTTCTCTCATGATATAAACCCCTTTTCTCCAGCGTCTATAGTGAATGAATACTTTTCAACATGGCGTCCGGAAGAAGCACCTATGAACCCGTTATCGCTGAGACACCCGTCACGATTTGCCATGATCAGAGCGATTTTTGGCGAGCTCAGCATACTCCTCACAAGGCTACGCTGTTTTTCTGCAGAACTCAGATGCCTCCGAGCCATCGTCTGCAAGAACAATGGTCTTTGGAGCCCTATGGAGCCCGCGGTAAATGGGGGTACGTCTTCAAATATGAATCTGGGGAAATGTACCTCTATCAAATGGATGATGAAGGTGATGAGCTGCAAACTATCCACTCCTTGGGGATGCTGACATCAAACGATTGGGCTGTTCTGAAACTCATTATGCTTCGGAGACTAGGCCCCGAAGAAGCGAATGCGGCAGCAGGCCCTTCAGTGAGACGAAAAACCAGCTTCATTCGACTAAATCCCCAAGAACCTACTCCTGCAGGGTTCTCTGTGAGAGAAGAAGCCGAGGATGGAATCAAGGATTCCCCCGCAGCTAGACGGGGCAAACGTTCACATCAGCAAGCCGAGGATGGAATCATTGCCTCACCCGCAGCTAAATGGGGCAAGCGGGCCCGTCAACAAGTTGAGGAAGGAATCAATGATTCACCTTCCGCTAAGCGCTGCAAACGAGTGCTGACCGACCTGAATGAAATTGACAATGATTCAGGAAATAGGATCTTCTCAGCTACTTGGCAGTCGAAAAGCGCTTGCTTTTTAGACCCGCCCCTCACAACTGCTAATACCACCCCTTCAACGTTAACCACACCCTTCTCAGTATATAAATACAACCAGCCAGACCGATCGGGACTCCGTGCAACTTCGCTGACAGGACTTCTTACCAGAGAAAGCATCCTCACATCGCTAAAGAGAAACACCATGATCTGGACCGGATCTCGCCCTGAAGGCCTCAACCTACACCAAGAGATCTTTGTTTTAAGGAGTGACAATTCCGAGTTTACTCCCTCACCACCTCAGACGGCGACCGTGGATGAAGATTCACAAGCGGTGGATCTTCCTGCCTCCCCACCGCTTTTCCAAGACTCAGAGCTCCCCTGCAGCCAAGGAGATCCGGGCTCCGCGGTGGAGCACATCCCTGAGAGCCAGACGGATCAGGCCTCAGCGCCCCCATCGCCACCTGAGGATGACTCAGAGCTCCCCTGCGGCCAGGGACATCCAGCATCGCCATCAGAGAGTCAGAGGGAATGGGCCTCAGCACCCCCGTCGCCACCTGCGGATACCCTGCCAGACGATGAGAGCGGCGCAGATGAAAACGATGGGTGGATTCGCTTCGGTTTCATCAAAGCGGTGAAAACTGTGCTGTATCGTCTTTTGACCGCTGCGATCGGAAAAATACATGCACGAAATGTGTTATGGATGCGTTAATAACCGTCCTAGTCAAAAAGAGCATGGATGTTTGAAGCTGCTTGAGAACGAGCTCTACGAACATAACTACTATGGTATATTGCGAGTACTTTATAACGAACGTTTCATGGATGCAGTTCAACGGTTTCTAGCCGCTCGCAACATCCATCATGACAATGACGCTGTTAATGCTGTCATACAAGCGTATCTGTATGAATTAACGATGGTGAAGCGTGTATTTAATACAATATATGGCGGGTATGATCGTCTGGTTGAAGAAAACTGTGAATTAAAAGATCAACTTGATGCCATCACAGACTACTGGCGAGGGTCTTGAAACCAATGCATACATGTTTTCTCATGTCTTTTTATATATTAAACTAGTTAGTGACATCGTATTAAAAAGAGTGTCTGTTTTATTTTCTACATCTTTTCTTTCTTTCTTATATGAAATGAAATGATTGTTTTACAACTAGTTTGTGGTATTATAAATGAGTGTAATTTCTTTCCTGGTTAAATGATTGTTTTACAATTAGTTTGTGGTATAATAAATTAGTGTAATTTCTTTCCTGGTTAAATGATTGTTTTACAATTAGTTTGTGGTATAATAAATGGGTGTAATTTCTTTCCTGATTATGTTAATAAAATATATAAAAACTTGAATATAGATGTCTTCTCCTTCATTTAGCATCACTACGTGTGTGGGAAGGTATGGCTGAAGCAAAGTTAATGAAGCGTGTATATTACCCACCTGCTCACCCAGGTTCTTTTGGTGGAGTAGATAGATTACAGAGGGCTATGCAGAGTGAAACCGGGAAAAAGGTTCCGATTGAAATGGTCCGAGACTTTTTATCAGAACAAGATGCATATTCTTTACATAAACCAGCAAGAATAAGATTTCCTAGAAATAGAGTGTTTGTCACCAGGCTTCTGAGACAGTTTCAAGCAGATCTTTGTGATACGCAGAGTTTATCCAAAGAAAACGACGGCTACAATTATTTATTAACCGTTATCAACGTATTCTCCAAAAGACCCTACGTCAGAGTTTTAAAAAGGAAAACAGCGTCCGATGTCGTAACAGCTTTCGAGTCTGTTTTAAAGGAGAGTGGGGTTCCAAAGAGACTTCAAACTGACGATGGTAAAGAATTTTTCAACAAATCATTCAAAGCGTTAATGGATAAAAACGGAATTGAACATTTTTCCACAGCTAGTGAAATAAAAGCCTCGGTGGTTGAGAGGTTTAATCGTACGTTAAAATCAAGAATGTGGAGATATTTCACAGCAAACAACACTCTCCGTTATGTAAACGTGCTTCAGGATCTGGTCAAAAGTTACAACCACAGCTATCATTCGAGTATTAAAATGGCCCCTGTGGAAGTCATCGCTACTAACGTTTTTCAGGTGTTTCAGAATTTATACGGGACTAATTCCAAACGCTGCACAAAACTCAAGATGGCGTTTAAGCAGGGTGATCATGTCAGAATATCGAAAGTGCGTGGAGTGTTTGACAAAAAATATGAACAGAGTTTCACAGATGAAATCTTTACAGTTACAGAAGTGATACAGCGATCTCCACCCGTCTTCAAGCTGAAAGATTTAGATGGAGAGCCCGTCCGAGGTTCTTTTTATGCTGAGGAGCTTCAAAAGGTGAAAATGTCAAAAAACAAAATGTATCAAGTGGGTGAAATATTAGATGTGATTTAATATGATTTCTATTACATCAGAAATCATCAGAATGTACCCTGGCCGAACTTGATCTTTTCACGGTCCCTATGACTAAACTATCTGTGGAAGATAAGATTTACACAGAAATACTACCTGTGTCAGCTATTTGTTATGGGAGTTTTGGGTGGAATTCTAAGCAATAGTAACTGAGTTTCCATCTTTACTAAATGAGGAGACGGTGGTATAACGTTCCAGCACTTTTATTGAGAAACAGAGCAGAGATTCACATAGATGGAAAGTAATCGCACCCCACGGTTCCGCTGCAGTCTCTGTCTGCCCTGTCTCTGCCTGTGTCGCTTTTCGGGCTTCCCCTAATACTGCACCGTGGCCTTCCCATGAGACAAAACAAAGACAGTCTATCGTAAACAATCAGTATCCCTCAGCAGCTGCAGCATTTGGCCTTGCAATCAGAAAACAGTGGATCTTATACACAGACATCAGGTCTCCAGGCCTCCTCTGTCCGAGTGGTGTGAGGCCATAGTGACTTCAGAATAATAATTCTTATAACATTCCTCTCTTTTTTTTTTTTTTTTTTTGATGATGGCGTTGTCAGCATCAAGACAAAACAAGATGACCCATCACTTGAAAATGTGAACAAAGCACAGTGGAACCATTTCTGTAAACTCGTAAAGTGGGACCCAAAGGGTTCCCGTGTTGGAACCGGGTAGTGCTGGAACTTTTAGTACAGATCAACATGAATGCTTCATAGAGCTTTAACACACAAGATCAAAGGTTTAGCTTTGATCTACAATTTAGGATTCATCTAATTAGGTAAGGCCTGTTTTAGGTACCTATGCGCACATTATTTTAAAATTACATTAGACTATGGTAAGCTAAACCTGTTCAGTAACCAAGGTCAAATCCATCTACTCTGACCCACCCTGAATACCCTCCTACTCCTTTCTCCACTCACCCCTACGATGGACAATAATCCACCACTCCAAACTTACAACACCAGGAGCAAAGGCAGGAGAGGTTCAGTGCGGGCAGGGGAACCCCAGAAAAAGCAACCCCCCCCCCCCCAGGGGATAGTAAAAACTGGAAAGCCCCCCTCCCAGGGAGATCTGCTCTCGGCCAATCTGAGCCTGAAAACCCTGTATTGAATCTAAGTGTTAACGTTACCAGCTAATATTAAAGGATCTTTAGAGCCAATCCGATCCTGGTTCTTTCTATATCAATTCAAAAGGTGCATAAACCATAGATCCTTGTGTGTCTGAAGCAAACAGTTTCCATTTTTTACCATAAAACCATATTGATCAACATGATGTAATATTAAAGTGTAGATCTCATAACACAAAAAAATCAAACATGTGAGTCAGTGGAACAGAGCAGTTAAACAAACAGCAACAGAATATAAGAGTTCTAAACGTCAAGAACGCAAAGTTAAGGAAGCCTTCAGGCCATTCAGGCACAAGGCAGAAAATAATCTAATCGCGCTTAGGGTCTCTTCAGGCAACTCCTCCCGTTGAAGAATAAGGAATCAGAGTTCTCTGGCTTCTTCATCCCCAGTCCTCTTCTTGGTTCCTCCTCGCAGGCTGGACGATTGAGCTGGATGGTAATAAGTGTTCAGTTCTGGATGGGCACTGAGCATTTTATTTTGCATTTCTCTCTAATAAAACACTTTGTGAAGATGGTCTGCAGACACGAGTCCTTGTTCCCACTAGAGAACAGAAACAAGGTGTAATTAGTGTTCTTATCAAAACCCCTTTCATGTGTCATTTATTAAAACATTCTCCAAGCACTTTCACATTCAAGATATTTCTGTCCACAATTATTTAGCTCTCAGAATTCTGCAATTTAATTATTAATTAAAATAGTAATCTTTAAGTTCAAATGTATCTGCAGTAAATTCATAATAATTCTTAACAGAATGCTTTTAATGTGTGTCTTAACTGTTGTTGTCTGACAGTTGAAGTTCTCTGCAACATAATTTCATCAACATATTCGTTTCATGACATTTCCCATTTATTTTGAAAACCCAACTGAGAAAAAGAAAGCCTTTCCATGTGAAAGCCTTTTTCCTCTCTCCCTCTTTTTTTCTTTTTTTTTTTTTTTTTAAAGAAAGCGAGGTGCTGTCTTGCACCGAAAAGACAAAATATTTACACCATGCTGTTACTGTTCAAGGACGCCATGGTTCTACAAACAAAGCAATGAGAGAGAACAGGAGCTTTTGAAAACGCTCTAACATTGTAGAACAACTAAAGCTACTTAAGCAAATCAGAATTAGTTCCCAAATTAATCCTAAAATAAAGTAAACCGTACATGTGGTTATTTATTTTCTTAAACTGAGGATTAAGGACTTTTATTAAGAAGTTCTTGGGTGAACGCGTCTCTGCGTTCCTATTTGTCTAGGCCTCTGCAATCTGATCTATGATCTATGTATTCTGAGTGCCTGGTCAGGAAGGGTTAAGGTTCTCTGTTTTCAGCAACCCTGAAAACCCAGAACCCTTTACAGTCAGTGTTAGGTGTCAGGTAACCTGTGGGACCACCTCGTCGTCTCTCTGGTTCCACCAGCTGTGTCAAGTCCACAGCAGCTCGTCCTGGGTGCCATGCCCCAGGGGTCTCCACACCCCCCTGTGTGGAACGTCTCTAATTGTAAGGACCTCACCTTACGTGCCGTTCAAGATGTTCTTTACACAACAGGAGTTCCAATGTGGGATGTATTTGCTGCTTGGATGTTCCTCAGAGAAAACCTTCATTCATTGATATCACCTTCAAGCTGTTACCCTTTTATCATCACAGCCCCCCAACCATCCTGACCAGATCCAAAATGTCCCCATAATCTAATCTAATTAAATTAATCTTACTTATTTTCTGTATGTAGGACGATAACCATTAAATTATCCTGATCTAAAAGCCCTCAGGTTAACGGGTTAACTGGTTAAAAAGACTTTTGAGTTATTTGTGTTCTAGTTGAAAGATATTAAATCTCCATAAATATTGTAACCATTGTACCCTGATGGTTTAATCCTAAATTTACCCATGTTAGTTAGTAGGATGTGTCATTATGCTAATTTTATTGCAACATTACCCATTTTAGCCAGTAATCTTTCTTTGCGTTTTATTGATGCCTGCCAGAGTAGCAGAAATCAGCTTACTCTTAAGATGTTTATTAAATGAAATGCTATTTAAAAGTTCAGATTACTCTACCTATATAGTGAAAACTAATTCATTAATTTATTTATTTAACTGTTGATATAATACCCACTTAATTTATTAAGTTGCTCTATGATTCCATCAAGTTACTTCTTTAAAAGTTTTCACCTTTACATAATCTTAATATGTTTTGTAATGTGTGTTTTGTTTTAATTGTGTACAACAAAATCTGAAGTGAAATGCATGAAGTCGTGTCTGCAGAACTCATCTGTGTTTTTGTTGAAGGTTGTCCGATGCCTCAGTCATAGTCCTTCAATGTCCTTTTCAGTCCAATGTCTGGCTTAAGCACAACATTCTCCTTCCCTTCAACAGTCCATCCTCCAGTCCTCATGCCTGCAAACAGAATGAATTCTGCCAGCATTTTTTGCCAAAGAAAACGCTCCATAGGTTGAAAAGAAATTACAGCAAAACATTTTAACTACAGTGTTCCCTCTAACATGACAAAAATAAAAGAAACAAAAGGATAAAAAATAAATCAAACTTTGTCTCTGACAAAATAAAACTCAACACTGGATCAGGCTGAAGTCAATGACATCACCTTTAGTCCTTGTCCCAAGGATCAGCCCCCATGGCACTGCGGCACTGTTTCTGCATTCTCTCGCATCTGAGAATGTCTAAAATGAGACTAAATCTCTATGTTAGCACAATCCTATCATATTGACCAGGTTTATTTGCAAAGAAAAAGAAGCAGAAAGATAGAGCTGTTAATAGCAGAAAGCAACAAACATTTTTTAAGACACCACCTTTCCTGCTGGAAGATCTGGCATAACTTGGTTAAAACTAAGTATAATTTAGTGTCCAAATCTGATTATAACTCCTTACCGCACTGCTAGCACTGTCTTTTCAGAGTCTTCTTTTAGCAGAAAGGTGGCGTCTCCTTTAATCTGAAAGCAATAACTCAGAGAAAAACAAGAGTGTTAATAGCATGCAGTTAAAACCCTGGTCCCCTTAGCGTCCCTTTAACGTGATGTTTTTCCCTTTTTTTTCTGATCCTGGGAAGGTTTCTATTCTTCCCCTTTCCTTTGAAACTTTGTTCAAAACACCTCCAAAAGAAAGAAAAAAACCCCGAAAGAAATTAACCAAACAAAACTAAAACAAAATTGTTTTCCAAGGAGCACAATTATGTCTTTTCCAATATGACATAGGTTTTTGACTTATTACAAACCTTTTTGATATCCTTCTGGTCCTTTGACTATGTGTATTTGCTGTTAGTAATACTTTTATTCATATATACCTTATCAAACCTAATTGGTCAAGGGTGAAACTTTAAAGCAATGATTGTTCCCTTTTAGTTTTTGAGCTTCTAGTGTTTCTCTATAAATGATAGGAGTTTTCCCCGTAAGCACATTGAGAAAGCTACCCAAAACAAACCAAGATTAGAATTAAAATTTAACCCTTCCGAAGCTGGCTTTATTTTATTTTTTCCCCTCTGACATAGTTTTCGTGCCCCAGGCCAGAACACACAGACCCAGCCTCGCCATAAACATTCAGATGTTTAAATCATGGTCAGATTTGTTTATCATATCTATTGTCCTTCTCAGGTTATACTGTCCGTCTGAGGTTCGCCTCAGCTCAGCATAACTAATAACATCAGATGATTTTGTAACTGATGACGCGTGTAACGTGGCCTTCTGATATTTTGACGCTTCTCAAAATTTCTCATTAGTTGCATTCGAATCCCAAGTAAAAAGAAATAAAATAAATGAATAGAAAACCCTAGAAAAGCAACCATATTTAGTTCCATACAGTTTGTTCAAAGCACAGTTTTCCCTCATCTATTTAAATCAAAAATCTTGTATATCTAAACTTCTTTCAACTGGACTGGTTTCGTCCGTCCGTTGTCTTCCGCTTATCCGGGGTCGGGTCGCGGGGGTAGCAGCTTCAGTAGGGAGGCCCAGACGTCCCTCTCCCCAGCCACTTGGGCCAGCTCCTCAGGAGGAATCCCAAGGCGTTCCCAGGCCAGCCGGGAGACATAGTCCCTCCAGCGTGTCCTGGGTCTTCCCCTGGGCCTCCTCCCGGTGGGACGTGCCCGGAACACCTCTCCAGGGAGGCGTCCAGGAGGCATCCTGACCAGATGCCCGAGCCACCTCAACTGGCTCCTCTCGACGTGGAGGAGCAGCGGCTCTACTCTGAGTCCTCCCCGGATGACTGAGCTCCTCACCCTATCTCTAAGGGAGAGCCCAGACACACTACGGAGAAAACTCATTTCAGCCGCTTGTATCCGGGATCTCGTTCTTTCGGTCACGACCCAAAGCTCGTGACCATAGATGAGGGTAGGAACGTAGATCGACCGGTAAATCGAGAGCTTCGCCTTTTGGCTCAGCTCTCTCTTCACCACAACGGATCGGTACAGCGCCCGCTTCACAGCAGATGCTGCACCAATCCGCCTGTCGATCTCCCGCTCCATCTTCCCCTCATTCGTGAACAAGACCCCAAGATACTTGACTCCTCCACTAGGGGCAGGACATCCTCCCCAACCCGGAGAAGGCACTCTACCCTTTTCCGGTTCAAGACCATGGTCTCGGATTTGGAGGCACTGATTTTCATCCCGGCCGCTTCGCACTCGGCTGCGAACCGCTCCAGTGAGAGCTGTAGATCACGCCCTGATGAAGCCAATAGGACCACGTCATCCGCGAATAGCAGAGACGCAATCCTAAGGCCACCAAAGCGGATCCCCTCAACACCTTGGCTGCGCCTAGAAATTCTGTCCATAAAAGTTATGAACAGAATCGGTGACAAAGGGCAGCCTTGGCGGAGTCCAACTCTCACCGGAAACGAGTCCGACTTACTGCCGGCAATGCGGACCAGACTCTGACACCGGTCGTACAGAGACCTGACAGCCCTTATTAAAGGGTCCGGTACTCCATACTCCCGGAGTACCCCCCACAGGATCCCCCGGGGGACACGGTCGAATGCCTTCTCCAGATCCACAAAGCACATGTAGACTGGTTGGGCAAACTCCCATGCCCCCTCAAGAATCCTGCTGAGGGTATAGAGCTGGTCCAGTGTTCCACGGCCAGGACGAAAACCACACTGCTCTTCCTGAATCCGAGATTCGACTATCCGACGGACCCTCCTTTCCAAAACCCCTGAATAGACCTTACCAGGGAGGCTTAAGAGTGTGATTCCTCTGTAGTTGGAACACACCCTCCGGTCCCCCTTTTTAAATAGGGGGACCACCACCCCAGTCTGCCAATCCAGGGGAACTGCCCCCGATGTCCACGCAATGCTGCAGAGCCGCGTTAACCAACACAGCCCCACAACATCCAGAGCCTTAAGGTACTCAGGGCGAATCTCATCCACCCCCGGAGCCTTGCCACCGAGGAGCTTTTTAACAACCTCGGCAACCTCAGCACCAGAGATGGGAGAACCCGACCCAGAGTCCTCAGGCTCTGCTTCCTCAATGGAAGACGTGTTGGTGGGATTAAGGAGGTCTTCGAAGTATTCCGCCCACCGACGCACGACGTCCCGAGTCGAGGTCAGCAGCACACCACCCCCACTGTAAACAGTGTTGGTACTGCACTGCTTCCCCCTCCTGAGACGCCGGATGGTGGACCAGAATCGCTTCGAAGCCGTACGGAAGTCTTTCTGGACTGGTTTGTGATGAATCATTATTATTATAAGCAATGAGATCTCAGTAATTCTAAATTACTTTAGGGCTAAAAAACAAGTGATAGGATCTCAGCCTAAATTTGTAAAACAGTAAACTTAACAAGCTTATGTAACGCTTGTTTCCAATTTCTAACAAAGCTGAAATATTTCCGTTCAAGCCATGTTAATCTCTCCGTGTATCAATTTAATTTGGTCCTGATATTTAATGTTAAAAAACAAACTTTGTTATTTAAATCTCTCTTTTACTGTACCTCTATTGTTAACATAGTCCATGCTTAAAATGTCATTTGAATTACGGAGCTGCAGTTCTCCCAAAACAAATGAACATTCTGAAACCATGAACATTACTTTTACCCCGAATTAATTCACACAGACGAACGTTTAGTTACATAGATACATACACACGTACGGTTACATACAAACAATGACATTCAGACAGACAAACACGTGCAGGCCTGCTTTTTCACCATCTAAAATAGTTATATGTTTTTCATAATTTTTAAACGCCAACGCCGAAAGATGTTTTCAACGCGTTAAGTTCCCGCTTAGTTTAAAAGGTGGAGAGCGTGCGCTGGTTACGACCCCCCGATGCTTCGTCCACACGCGGTTTTACGCTTCAGTCCCGCAAGGATACAACTCTGTGTCTCGCAGACACCTGGACGCTTACCCATTTTTGAAAGTTATACGTCGCTATTAGCAGTTTAGACCAATTTTATCCACAACGGAAGTGCCTAATCGGTCCCCACGTAAACGCTTCCCCGGTGCAACGCCTTTTTAGTTTCGTTTCCGTTTCCTTGTTTTTATCGCTTTTCTTTTTTCTCTTAATTTTATTTTTATTATTTAGTAGCAGTACTGCAATAAAATAAAATAATAGTAATAATAATAACCCCTATGTGAGAAATCTGCATGTTTAATCAAATCATTTCAAATCATTTATGCATGTCATGCGTCTGGGCCCCTACTTTTTTCAGCATGAAATCGAACGTCTCACCCTGGGGCTAGGCTTGACCCTGAGAAACTCTGCCTTTTACCCATTACACGGACTCTTCTGCATCCAGACTTTTTTTTTGTTTGTTTTTATTTATTTTATCCTTTTTTTTGTGTTTTTATTGTTATTTTCTATTTGTCTTTAGCACGATCGACCAACTAAAATGAAAGGCCTCACATCTGATGGTCGGCTTTTTGGTATAATGGTCGGGGTCCCCACTTATCAAAGCTGCAAACGTCTTCGCAACAGTCAAGGACTTAAGCATCCCTGCCGCTTTCATCCACAACAGAAGTGGACAGCGAACCCTGTTTTATTTGCCTTAAGGATTAAATATAATTCATTATTTCTACCGGCTTTTACTTTTACTACCTTTTAGGTTTACAGTTTTAAATTAAAAAATTTCTTGAGGTATACTTTAAAATGGGGTTTAAATTTTAAAAGCTTGCAAGCATTTTTGACCAATTGCGTTTGTTTTTAAAAGAGCTGGAAAATAATCCCCTTACCGTCTCATGAAAGAAAGGTTTGGATCTTCGCGCCGACGCCCAGAGACGCTCCGAGACCAGAAGCTCCTCCACGTCCCTTGAAAATCCATTCGGGGTACCAGAGGCCGGATAACCTCTCCGGGCTGGTCAAAGCAGCTCCTGTCCTCGGACTCCCTCGCTCGTTGGTCGGAGATCTTGTTCGTTTACGCCAAATTGTTATTGGGAGTTTTGGGTGGAATTCTAAGCAATAGTAACTGAGTTCCCATCTTTACTAAATGACAAGACGGTGGTATAACGTTCCAGCACTTTTATTGAGAAACAGAGCAGAGATTCACATAGTTGGAAAGTAATCGCACCCCACGGTTCCGCTGCAGTCTGTGTCTGCCCTGTCTCTGTCTGTGTCGCTTTTCGGGCTTCCCCTAATACTGCACCGTGGCCTTCCCATGAGACAAAACAAAGACAGTCTATCGTAAACAATCAGTATCCCTCAGCAGCTGCAGCATTTGGCCTTGCAATCAGAAAACAGTGGATCTTATACACAGACATCAGGTCTCCAGGCCTCCTCTGTCCGAGTGGTGTGAGGCCATAGTGACTTCAGAATAATAATTCTTATAACATTTTAAAACAAGTTTGGAGTGGTGGATTATTGTCCATCGTAGGGGTGAGTGGAGAAAGGAGTAGGAGGGTATTCAGGGTGGGTCAGAGTAGATGGATTTGACCTTGGTTACTGAACAGGTTTAGCTTACCATAGTCTAATGTAATTTTAAAATAATGTGCGCATAGGTACCTAAAACAGGCCTTACCTAATTAGATGAATCCTAAATTGTAGATCAAAGCTAAACCTTTGATCTTGTGTGTTAAAGCTCTATGAAGCATTCATGTTGATCTGTACTAAAAGTTCCAGCACTACCCGGTTCCAACACGGGAACCCTTTGGGTCCCACTTTACGAGTTTACAGAAATGGTTCCTCTGTGCTTTGTTCACATTTTCAAGTGATGGGTCATCTTGTTTTGTCTTGATGCTGACAACGCCATCATCAAAAAAAAAAAAAAAAAAAAAGAGAGGAATGTTATAAGAATTATTATATCTTAGATATACAGATATGGCTATACTTCCCTTTATGAAAAATATTCTGGGTTAACATTATAACACTCATATTTTTATGATGTCTGTATTGAGTGAAAATTTTCACCACTTCCGGATGGTCTGAAGCCTGGAAAATCACATCGTCTAAAATAACCAAATGATTTTGATCAGGAGGAAACAGATTTTCATCATCAAAAGAATCAGGTAGTCCTTCGATTAATTATCTCTTTTTATTCATTTTTTGCAATTCAGAATACATACTTTGAAAACAGGTGTAAATCCAAACGATATTTACGGCAACAACATCCATAACATGGTTACAATTCTGCAAAACACTTTTAACAAAAAAAGATTTACCACAACCACTCGGCCCTGCTATTAGAAGTGAAAAGGGAGTTTTGAATCTAGGATCAAATTCGACCTCCTGTGTTTCACGGGAGAGAGACATTTTATTTAGATTTTTTATTTTTCTCAGTTAACCTTTAATAACCAAACGGAAGAGTTGTACCGTCAGAAAAAAGCCTTCGCTTGTCATACACGACTCTGAGCTGTTTCTGAAATGTGACATTTTGAAGCTGGAAGTTTCTTTTATGCCTTCTGATGGTGTGCTGTGGAGCTTGTAAAACATCCCCTGTAGAACCTTGCAAATAACCTTCAACCAGCTCTTTTACACTGTCAAAGTTCACTCTCTCACAGCATTCACGAGTCAGAGTGATACCTTTAAACTTCATCACCACCCGTTTCTTGCTTCTGGTCCGGTAGGCGTAGCTTTTGGGACCTGCGGAAACATATTCGTCTATCGAGTCACCTGAAAGTTCATCAGTCAAGACACCTAATAAATGTCCGAGCTCGAGGGAGGTCTGACCCGGTTTAACCACGTAGATCAGACTGTCCGTGTCAATGTACAGAACTCGCTCTTTAAGTCTTTCGAGACAGGTGTACAATTTCAGACGCGCGTGGGCAGTTGTAAAGGCAGCGATGAAGATATTATTCACCTTGTTGGGTGGAGAGACGCATCGTTTGTTGTATTTCCACTGAACCATACACATTTCATCGTTCAGGAAGTGAAAGTAGCTTACTGTGTATTTACCGGAAAATAGAAAGTTAAAAAACTCTTCGGGCTCACTCACAATGCTTGTCTGAGCCAAATCATTTCTCTGTGCAAATTTGCCCCAAAAACAGTTCAGACACAATTCACCTCAATCTTCCGTACATCTAGCTGGATGCCTTGCTCACGTTTGTAGTCTGCCACATATTTCATACGACTTTCCTCGTCCGTAGCTTCAGCCGGGAAACCTGAAGCCTCCTGTTTACCCTTGAGAAATGTGTGGATATACGGTTTAAAGATTGAACTGCTCTGTTTTTCAAAATGCCAAACCTCAGTGATATTAGCAAGCCGATATCCCTGCTCAAGAGCCTTGTTGAATTCCACACTTACCCATACACCTGTTAACGCTCTCTCTTCGTCAGAGTGAGTGCAAGGACCCGACTGGTAGTTCATCTCAGCGCAAGCCCGGCACAGTGTGAACACCAGTTTACCGGTAGATGTCTTGTATGGTAGAACGGGGAAAAACAGACCACGAGGCGGGTACACGGTCGCCCTGATGAAGCCGAAATAGTTATGAGGATCATCAAAATCTTTGCAAATGATTTTGGGATGGCCTAACGGATAGCTGCAGTTGGCATTCACAAATGGATACAAAGATGTGAAATCTACATAACGTACAGATTCATTCTCTCCGGCCGTGTACCTGAGCCTAAGAGCACAAGTTCGATCCCCAAACAAACCATCCCACGGGCAAAGAGGTACAGGGGCGCTGAAACAGTCCAGAAATCTTTTGAGACCAGAGTGTGACACCTTCATCAAACTCCAAGTATGTTCCCACATCATCTCCACATGTACCCCATAAACCGATTCCAACACCCTGGCTCTCTCCATGGTAGCATAATGGAAAGTCTCAAAACAGACTCCTCTGAGCGGGCATTTCTGGTCAGCTGGAAAACAGGTGGGACAACCATGATAAAAATATCCATTGAACTCAAAAGCAGTTTTTACACCTCGAATTTCTGCAAATCCATCCACATAATAAGGCCCCACTTTCATTTCACCTCGATTAAGAGAATGTTGAATGAAAATGCCCCGTTCAGCAGCTACCCACTCTAACCACTGAATGGACGCATCCGAAAAAGTCTTGCACTGCCAACGGTAATCCACCAGGGAAGGTATGGCTAAAGTGTTAGGGAGCAGGAAATTTGAAGTAAAAGCTTTAATACATGCGGATGCTATTGTTATGGACTTTAATGGATCCACATTTGTCTCTTTAAAGAACTCTTCTCTGAATTTCACACAAGCCCTGAAAAGAATCTCCACGTCATTTTTGCAATAATAAAGAGCCTCTTTCTGAAAGTCAAAGGGGTGCTTACAAGCCTCGTTGTACCAGCTGGAAAAACGTTCCTGCTCGGCGGGGTTCATGTGTTCCACAGCGTAGAAACTAGGTGGAGGAAGCGGACCTAAGTAGTTTAAAGTCTTCTCAGAGGAGAACAAGTGGGGAAAAAAACCTTTAGAATGGTCCGAGAAGCCTAATGCTTTTGGCATCTGGCTGAGTTTCATAGTAAGGAATGAGAGACTGTCTATGAATTTAAGACTGTAGTCCCGCTCGGTAAAACAGAGAACTTTACTTCCCTGCGTTATTAAATGTGGTTTTATACCCAACTGAACCATCACACTCAGAATCAAGTAAGAGTCAAATCCTCGGCTGTTGTGAGCTAGAAAAGTATAACCTCTATAACAAGGTCTGCGAAAATGGAGCAGAAGCTCCTTGACACAGTTCAACCCATAGGAATACCAAGTTTCCCCCTTCAACGTTTTAGCGCAAGCAAGATATGGAATGTGTGAACCAGACTTATCTGTAAAAGTTTCGAGATCGTAGAAAACCAATTTGTCATTGAGTTCAGCATCAGTCAGACTTGGCTGAATATAACACTGATGACCGTTTAGCGTTACATCAGCACCGGCAGGCACTTTCTCATGACAGATCGGACATTTTATGGAACACTCGTGAGGTTTGCTCTCTTTGCCGGCTGACAAATCATATAGCTTTTTACAAACAGGACAGAATTTAGTGGTGTCACAGCTACTCACATGCTTGTTGAGTTTGGGCCTCAATCTGGGCACCTTGTGGCTATTAAAACATTGCAGATTACGACATATGCGCTTACAGTCAATACATTGCACAGAACTGTACGGCTGCATCGTACAGTTCGGATCAAGGCAAACCGCACAGCGACCTTCGCAGTTATGTCTGTTGATGTTTTGGAAGCCGCTAAAGCAGTAGCTACAGATGTAATTAGAGCCTGTGAATGCTGTGAGACTTTTTATTCCATAGTAATGATTTTTGAACAGAAACAAAAAAATTGGATTTGAACGATCTGAAAAGTCAGTCTGGAAATTACGAAGCAGTGCATCCTTGCTGTCTTTATAGAAAACGACAATTTTCCTGTTGAGAATATTTTCAAATTTGTGCACATCACCGAAAGTTACTGGAGTCTGCTCGGTCAGACCTGCCATATGCTGCCAAATTGTCCCTTGGTGGACGGCTTCACTGTCTGTAAAAGACGGATTAAAGAGATGTGCTAGACTTGTTGCAAAACAGAGTTGATTAGAAGAATTTTCAACTATATATAGATGCCGCCGTTTTTTATGGATCAGTTCACAGTCTAACGTTTTAACAACCTTACGTTTTGCACCCCCGCTTGGCGTTCTTACAACCTGAAGGACAATTTCTACGTTGTCGGTTAATTCCTCGTTAGATTGTGTTAAGTCGTCTAAAAATTCCTGAAATGCAGGCAAAATTGAATCGCCTTCGTCATCGACTTATACGATGGTATGATGAGCAAACCCCTGCCCGCTTAATTCAAGTTGAATAATGTCGTTACGGGAGGTAAGAGGTATAACAGATTCTGCCAAGTCAGCCAGAACATCATAAACCTGTGTGTAAAATTCTATGGGATTAGGAATCTCACCAGGCTGCATAGCGGTGATGTTTAAAGAGCGTCTTATTTCTGTGAAATTGTAGCGGTCGCGCTGGATGCTGGATGTAGAGGACAGCTGAGTGTGCTCAGAGCTGTTTACAGCTGACTGGCTCGTGCAGGGTTGATCCTGCAGGCCCTGCATGTCTGGCAGTTGATGCGTGCTGGAGGTGGGGTTTTGCAAAACTGTATTAGAAGAACCAGACGGATTATGATTTAAACTACCCCCATGCTGCTGCTGCAGGTGATGATGAGAAGACTGTTCGCCTGCAGGATTAGGGTTAAATGGCTGAGAGGTGGATGCGTTTAATTGATGGAGGGCTTCTTCTAGCAACGATAAACGTTCAAAATTCCAACCATGGCCAGCGTGAACCTGTTGTCTATCCGGTGAACCATTACCTTCATGTAAATTAGCACCCTCAGACGTATCCTGAACCGGTATATTTTGAAGGTCGTTAACCATTTGCGTGATTTGATTTAAAACATCTGTAACTTGCATCTCAAAGTGTAACGAATCATTTTCCGGGGAGGAGGGTTGAGAGAATGAAACGTTTAATTGTTGGAGGGCTTGTTCTAACCGAGAGGGTGAAGCATTAGGTAGATTCAGAACCCCCGACGTATCATGAACAGGAATATTTTGTAATTCGTTTACAGCTTTAAACATTTCATTTAATGCATTTCTCATTTGCTGGCTACCCATGTTTACAGAGGTCACAATTTTACTTGATTACACTGTTTATGACTGGAACAGCAGTTCGAGCTGGATCTGGCAGGATCTCACAAGTTCTCCAGCCTGCATGCAGTAGAGCTGTGCTCCGTCTCCTGACGGCAGAATTTGCTCAATAACCGTTGAGGTTTCTGTGATACAAATACAAAAAAAATAGAATATCATTAAGATTTTTAACGTAATCAGGATTGAATACAATTAATAGATCACAAACTAAGTCTATGAAAGCTTTGAAATGAAATAATACCCTGAATTTTTGATGATTATCCGACGGATGTCTTGTTGCAGGTTCAGGACAGATGAACGGAGGCTGATCAAGCTAGGGGTGGCTCGAGCTACTGCAAACATGAGCATAAAGAATAAATTAATAAATAAATAAAATATAACTACAGAATAAAAATAACAATGACCCAATCAGGGCTTACAGCTGGGCTGAGGAGCTTCTACTGCTGGTGGTGGGGTCTGCTCTGGTATGCTTGCCCTGGAAACTGCTCGCTGAGGGGTGAGACCCTCTGCACGGGCTGCAGCTGAAGAAATTTTATTTATAAAGTTAAATATAAATACTGGATAAAATAGTAACAAACTGCTATTCATTTACCTTCAGGCCGAGGGGTTGAGGTGTGGGGAGGAACGTCTGCAACTAACAGAGATTCAGCCGGTGTATTCTGGGTTACTGAAGGAATCATAAACATACAAAGAGATACTTTAAAAACATTCCATACACGAAAAAAAAAAAAAAAAAAAAAAAAAAAGTTCATTTACCGTCCGGCCGGTTAAATCCGGCTAGCTGAATTCCGGCTGTAAACGCTGCTTCAACGAGAATGTCTCGGTGGTTTGTTACTGTCGGGTAAATAAGCAAATACAGTAAACGAACCGAGATACTTTGGAAATGTACAATCAGGGTTAGATTCAGAGTTAAAATAGTTAACTTACGCGTCGCGTGTGAGTCCTGGACGGTTCGATCCGGTGAATTCACAATGTTTCAAACGGGAGACTCAGGCGGGCTGATTACTATGTATGCAGCTTCAAATTCTCCGATCCTCTGACGCGCAGAGCCCGAGGCGTTGTGAAACCCTATTTCACGTCTCCTCTGGCGGCGCAGTCGATTTTGACGTTGCGTTCGCTGTCTGTCCGGTTGAGGCTGAATGCCAGCTAATTCTCCGTGGTACACATTAGGATTGACTCGGTTCGAAGAGCTGGGATATTCGTCTATATAATCATGACCGTTAAAATCTGAAATACAGGAAATAAAATGAAAAAAAATAAAAAATTGTTATATATATAGTGTCAGGGTTAAAATAAAATCAACATAAACTTGAAATATATCTCACCATAGTCGGTCTGAGTAAATTGTATTCCTTCCAACTCTTGAGGCGTAGGCCCTGAAAAATATTATTTTTAAATATTATTTTTAAATATATTGTACTAATGCAGATGGAACAGATATTGCTCTATGTAACATTGGAATGCTTGGTAAACTCCAGCGCTCCTGAACGTCTCACCGGTAAAAACCCCTGCGTCATTTCGTTAGCGTCACAGGGAAACCCGGAAACAGTCTACAGAGAACTGAACTAGCAAGCTTGCATTCTAAGAGCTAAAAAGTAGCTATTGGTTGTAGATAAAAATATTTAAACATTTACTCACGGGCGAAAATGCGGTTATACTCCTGGGATTCAGTCACTCCATCGCGATGTATCTCCGCTGTCGCTGCGTATGTTGAAGGTCCGTGAGACATGTTGTAGCAATCAGCTATGCCTCGTGTTGAGACTAGATTGAGACTGATAGTTTTTAAAACGTTCTTTAAAGGTAAACCCGCCCGCCTCCTAAGGGGGTGTCGCGTCCAGAATTGTAGATCAATTCTGGACGCGACACCCCCTCTCTCTCTCCCCTCCTGAGGGCCCTTTTTCCCAGCAGGAGGTCAGCTGTGACCACCTCCCTACAGACAAAAGCCACAGCACACCTCTGCTCACTCTCTTCTCCTGACTCCAAGCTGCTGAGACACAGACCTCCAAACCCTCTGAGGACCAGCTCTCAAGGAGAGGGGGGAGCCATGTGACTGAAGGCCTCCGGGAACCATCGATGGGGCCTGGAAGAGGCCGCGAGCAAAAGGGAATGAGCCTTTCTAAAACTCAGTTCCTCCCTGGCATAGGGAGAAACTGCCAGCCGATTCAAAGATAAGTCTCACTTCTGCTTAAAACAGATGCCGAAGTGAAGGAGTCCGTCTATGCCAGCTTTGTTCTGCTTTCTCAGCGCACCACAGACAGAGCTGGTTCCAGGCAACGCAGAGCTGAAAAGCCGGCACAGAAGCAACGTCCCCATGCCGAGGAGAGATCTGCTTAAATTGTGACTGCAACCGGAGTCAGAGTCTGCCTGGAGGACCAGGCCTCCAACCCAGCCCAACGCTCTCCAATACACACATATAGCATGGAGCTCGAACTTAGCAACAGGTGAAATAATAGCAAACGAATAAACTTCAGATCACTCATTTAGGCTACGTTCACACTGCAGGCCTTGATGCTCAATTCCGATTTTTTTTGTGAAATCTGATTTTTTTGCGTGTCCGTTCACATTTCCAAATACATGCGACTTGTATGTGATCTCCTGTGTGAACTGCATTCATACAACTTAAGTGTCCCGCATTCGCAGTAGAGGACGCGATGACGTCACACGTAGCAAGAGTGCTCATTGTTTGGGGAAGTAAACATGGATCGCAATGCTGCAGCGTATCTTGCGTTCTTTACATTATTCTCCAGCCGGAGCCAGCACATTACCGACGTAATCTTTTTAAGAAGATCGAAAAGAAAGAGAGCCACATCTTTGGCAATGTTTTGTGGGGCAGTAACGTCCATACAGAGAAACGTGTAGATGCGGAGTCGAAGCCAGGAATGGTGGGATAGTGATGTGAGCGGCTTTACTGATACGGACTTCATTCATAAGTTTCGAATGACAAAGGCAACCTTTATGTGCGTCTGTGAACGACTCTCTTTAATGCTCCTTACATAAAAACACATAGCGGGGCCATCTTCGGCGGGCCATAGCAGTAAACACGTTGCCATGGGGCTGTATTGACTTGCAACAGGTGTTTGTTACCGCACAATAGCCAACCTCTATCTTTTTTTTTTAGCCAGCCTCTTTGGCAATAGCCAGGTCCACAATTAGTGACGTTTGTCAAGTATCAATGACGTACAGGTCAGATGAATGTGACCTGGCCGTACAGACACAGGTCGCATTTGAAAAGATCAGATACGTATCGGATTCAGGACCACATATCCAAGGGACCTGGGTCGCATTTGAAAAAATCCGATCTGTGTTGTTCAGACTGTCATGAAAAGATCAGATACGGGTCGCTTATGGGCAAAAAAATTGGAATTGGGTCACTTCAGCCTGTAGTGTTAACGTAGCCTGCAGTAAACATTCAAATATCACAACTTATTCATCAATGACGCACACTTGTAAGGAGAACACACAAATCTCACGCAAGTCTCTCCCCCCGTGTCAGAACATCCCTACAGGCAGCAACAACATTGGTTAAGGCAATGTGATCGCTGCCCTAACTACGGTATGCCTTAAGGGACAAAAGAAATCACGGAATACAAACAGTAGCACTCAATATCAAACTTAAACTATTTAAGGTTTTTTGAACAATACTACACGAGAGAAAACCAAACCCAATAATTTTATTGGAAAAACCTGAAGGTAATGGTCGTTTTTCTTCATAGACCTGTGACAATGTGCTCTCACAAAACAAAGTATGAAAAGGCTCAACATTAAACATCAACTATATTCCTGGTGTGACTCATTGGCTAACAGCTGTGAAACAGAATAGCTGATATAGCAATAGTTTAATATTGTAAAGCTAGCATTGAAACTTAATGGAGAAATAGAAAACTAATAAATGACAAAAACTCCTGTTGATAGCTATCATAATCTTAGCATCTCTGCAAACATCAGATCTAAGAAGAAAAAACCCTTACCTTCATAGTGGAAAAGGTATTGTTCTACAAAGAATTTGAAACCTTTGTCGAGTCTGGAGGCTGGCGTGGCCGACAGCTTTTGTGCCAGTCTGTACACGTCTCCCACATTAAATCTGGGTAGATTGGTGAGGGAGTGTGTGAAATCCATCGGTAAAACACTGCTCTCTGAGATACCGCAAATCAAGATTACCTGCTTCTCCACATAATGGAAGTTGTATGACATCACCATGAAAAGGGCCTATTACTTGACCTACCGCCAAACACACGTCCTCCGGGCTGCATGGAGACCAAGCACCCACCTTGATGCAGTTCCTCTGTGTCATCATGCTTTGCTGGCAGGCCACAAACTATACAACGATATATACACAACTATACAAATAATATTTCAAAGAAAAAACACTCAAATGGATTTTCCTCACGCGCTCTTTTTTCCGCTCCTTTACACACACTCCTCACACAAAAAGAAGAAAAAATAGTTTTTCTTTTTACTTTCAAAAGCACTTTATTTACAAAAAGTAAAATCTTACAGAAACAATTTAGTTAAAATACTTAAATAAGGAGCTTGTTATATTGTAGTTCTCCTTTGACAGATTACATAAAATCTTATTAAAACCCCAGAACCGCCCTGTGGAAGTGAAACTTCAAAGTCAAGCTTATGGCCTTTTCCTTTTGTTTTGGCAGATTCGTCCAATAAATAGAGAAGTTGTAAGAAGAGGAAGAAGAAGAAGAAGTACTTTCAGTTTGAACTCGCCTGTTCTGTTGAGGCACGTAGTTCGGTTCTACGGTGGTTCTGTTTGGTCTCAGTCTGTTGTTCAGATCTTGTTCTTCAGCACTTTGGACCGTTTGAACAAACTGTAAGTTTGCTTTGTTTCCTACCAGAACTTTGTCTTGAAGAACTTTCCTCTTTGTTTCTGCTCTCTGATGTTTGGGGAACATGTTCACTTCTGATTTCACCACAAAGTTTAATCTCTGCTGTTTGAAGACTAATCTACAGGATTATTAGATTATTGATGAGCTGGAACCAAACAACATGATGAACAGCTGATGTTTCTTTGTTCTCTTCACTTAACAAACGCTTCATGTTTTTATTTCCTGGTATCAAACTCTGGTCTCCAGTGGCGGCTGGTGAAAAAAAATCTTGGTGGGGCTGGCCAATAGATTTCCCTGCCTAACCCAGTACATGCATTTAAATTAATAGTCGGAAAATTACTACGATTCCACAATAAGCATTTAATTATTAAAAAAAAAATGTTCACAAAGGATTATTTTGGTGGTTTTGTCTTATTAATCCTTTTCACAGACTCATGCCAGAGGGTTTGCATACATTGTACATGTACGTATATTATTATGAAACAAACGTTTACGTCTTGACTTAAATATGTATCCTATTTTTTTATTTATATAATGATTTAGGTAGAACAATGACTAGTGCAAAATTAAGTTGTATTTACCGGAGATGAAGTGTAGACTGCAAATTCTGCATCCTTTTCATTGAAATTATCCATTTCTTTCTCCGTCCTTCGGTAAACAAAAGAAACGTACATCCGACGATTTGGAATGCCTCTTTGTGCAACCGGCAGCACAACAAGTCGTAGGCATTGTTTAGATTCCAAAAAAAGTATGCTCTAATTTGACCGTTTTGTCGCGCTGGTAAGCGAAAACAGTGCTGTTTTGCCGACCACCGTTACCTGGATGTAGCGCGGATGTAGCTTGTGATGTCACGCGTGAAGTGCACCTATCACTGTGCAGCTAGGGCTACTTCTCCAGGAGCCCCAAAGCCATTCATTTTGGCGATGCTGATTGGCCAAATATTTATAAATCTTCCCTAGCAACAGTATATGATTATTTCGCTACACTTGTAGGGCTCCTTGAGTCACAGCCCCACAAGTGTAGAAGAAGAGAAATGATACGTTCTGTTGGTGGAAATGCACTGTTAAAAAATAGCGTCAATCAGTAGAAGTGTTTTAATAATTCTTATTACATGTAGCCACGTACTAATAAGTAAAAACTGACACTAATAATACTTTTAAAATCTGTATATATTTTGACTTTTCCACTCCACATCTAGGGAGGGCAGCGCCCGAGCGCCCCCTATGGGCCAGCCGCCACTGCTGGTCTCCCATTAAAGTCAGACTTGACAGCTTTCTGCTGCTTCCTGTGAGTCCTTTCAAAATAAAACGACATCAATTTTAAAATGTGTTTAATTCAGTCAGATTATTAAATAGTTCAGCTTTGATGCACCAGATAATCCATTTTTGGATTGTTGAGGAAAATAAATATCTTAGTTGTATTCGTATGGAAGAACTGAGGAATGTAAGGTTGTTGACTGTCTTTCCCCTTTGAGGGTAAGATAACATGCAGTTGGGTTTTATGGCAGGGGGACAGGTCATTTGGCTTGACCCTTGGCAGAGTAGAACAGCCTCTTTGTTTTAAGGACAGATCACCCCTCCTCCAAAGCATGGGAGGGAGTCAGACTTTCATAAGATGTGTTCAGAGTTGTGAAAGTCAGACAGAACTGTTTTACATCGCCAGGATGTCAGCTTGTAATGAATACAACAAAATGGTAATGTAAACTTCTGTCTCCGTTGGGAATTCCTAATGAATTAAATATGCATATTACAATGTTTACCTCTGATCAGTGTTTTTCCTTTTTACTGTCCAATCTTAAACCGGGGTAAAATGGGCCTTCAGAGGTAAGCAGGATTAGGCCAGCACATTAAAATTAATAAGAGCTTGATGATTGTGAAATAAAATAGTTGCTGATGTTCAGTCAGAGTGAATCAGTGTCAGTGGATGAAATGTTGCTCCATGGCTCCATCTAGTGGACTGATAGTAGAAGTACAGCAGCTGATGGCAGCTTCCTCCGCTTCTCACTGCTGTCTGACTGCATTCAACTGACACTGATATGAAGCAGAGAAGAAGAGCCAATCAGAGGAGGAGCAGCTGATCTTTTTCCAGCACTAATGATGTAAAGGATGATCAGAGTTGATGTGCAGATGAATGATTTGTGTTTCCTCTGCAGGTGAAGGTAGAAAGTGTGTGTGAGCTGATGTGAATTCAGCAGCATGGCTCAGTGTGAGGACAGAGAGGAGGGAGTCCCTCCCTCTAAAACCACTCTGTGTGGGGAAGCTGAGAGCCAGAGCCACGCTCAGAGGTGAGATCAGCATCTCTAACTGTGTCTTTTCACACAGCGTTCTCACTATATCAGGCCAGAAGAGACCAAGTGGTCCTGAAGCTGCTGCTGTTCCTCTTTGCTGCTTCATCCAGACTGAACAGAGCAGCTCAGCATGGTACCAGTGGGTTCTGACAAACAGCAAGTCAGTGTTGCAGAACCAGCTGAGTGACACCAGCCTGTTGCTTAGAGCTCTGGGTTCCAGCAGGACACATCTGGAAGAACTCACCAACTTCCAGAACATTTCCTGGATCTTGATGACGAACATGTGTTCTACATTATTCATCCCAGAAAGAAGGACGGCTGATCAGACATTTATGGAAGAATCTTTACATTTATTTTCGGTCTAAATACGACCCAGATCACCAGAACCAGCTGGTCCCTCTATGGAGGTACTGACTGGGTCTCAAATGGGTCTCAGGTTAATCAGATCAAATGTAGCAGAACCTCTGGAGCCCATATGGGTCCCAGTTTTTACCCAGAGAGCAATTAACACAGAGCCCTTATTTAACTTATAGACAATTACATCTGGGTCCCATTTTTCAGTCCAGTTTATGCCCATATGGGTCCATGAAGTAAATGTGGGCTGGTATGTCAACAGAACCCCACAGGATGTGTTTGATCATAATGTTTCTGTCAGGATCCATCAGAGTCTCAGACCACAACCAGAATCCAGCTGTGTGTCCTTTAAGAGCGACAGGTCAAAGGGTGCCGTCCATGACTTCAAATCTTCTGGACCTCCGTCCTCAGAGAGGTGAGCTGTATCTAACTGCTGGAACTGTGGAAACTGAGTCAGTCTGAAATGTTTTATTCCAACATGTGTTTAACGTGAGCTCAGCTCTTTTTCCCACATTTCTATGTTCATATGTGAAGCGGTGTGTGTTGGATGTTCTCCAGAACCACAGCAGTGAAAGTGGAAAGTATGGATGTTGTTGGAGGCGTCCTGGATGCTGCTACATCATGTTTAACAGCTCTGATCTGTTTGCTTTTGGGCCTCATTGATTAGTCGCCATCATTAAACACTTTTCTCTGGTTAAAGTCAAAGATTTAGTTTGGACTGGAGCTCACTCTGATTGGTTCAGTTCAATTAATTTCAATTGTATTTATATTCATGATACATGTCATGTCAAGGCACTTTACAAAGTCAAATTAAATCAGATTATTTAGATTGGTCAGAAAGTTTCCTCTCTAAGGAAACCCAGCAGGTTGCATCAAGTCTCTCCAAGCAGCATTCACTCCTCCTGAAAGAGCGTAGAGCCACAGTGGACAGTCGTCTGCATTGTTGATGGCTTTGCAGCAATCCTTCATACTGAGCATGCATGAAGCGACAGTGGAGAGGAAAACTCCCCTTTAACAGGGAGGAGAACCTCCAGCAGAACCAGAACCAGGCTCAGTGTGAACGCTCATCTGCCTCGACCCACTGGGGCTTAGAGAAGACAGAGCAGAGACACAGAAAGCACAGAAGCTCACATTGACCCAGGAGTACTTTCTATGTTAGAGAAGACAGAGCAGAGACACAGAAAGCACAGAAGCTCACATTGACCCAGGAGTACTTTATACGTTATATCGTAATAGCGTATGATCCGTCTTCCCTTGATGGGATCAAGCGTATGATCCGTCTTCCCTTCCCTTTTTTTTTTTTTTTTTTTTTTTTTTTTTTTTTTTTTTTTTTCAAGATGGCGCTGCGCAGGCAGCAGCCAGTCACATCGGCGGTATCCCTTCTTTTCCTACTTTCTCCTTTTTATTGTGTTTTCTGGATTGCATGTATATTTTTGAATACCGCATCGGGTATTCTGAGCCTGGATGCCCTGAAGAAACCAACTTTTGGGACTCTATTGATTATATTTTTGTTACTTTCGGCACATTTCGATGCCGCGAGTGGAGATCCCTTTGTCCGCAACTCCGAGCGTCCCTTGATCTACACGAGGAACCAGCTTCTCGGACTACGTGACTCCTCGCGCTGCGGCCCCGTTCATCGCCACGCTGAGAAACTATACATCCCCGCAGAAATACGGAGGAGGCGGAGAGGATGTCGGGGCGGGAGGACGAAGCGGAGGAAAGGTTATTTACCATCGGTTGTCACGGGAAACGTTAGATCTTTACGGAACAAGATGGAGGAACTCACAGCACTAACCCGTTTCCAAAGTAAGTACAGAGACGCTAGCATTATGTGCTTCACGGAGACGTGGTTAGATGGATCTGTCCCGGACTCAGTGATCTCCACGGACGGCTTTAAACTTATCCGCGCGGACAGAACTTTTGCGGGGAGCGGAAAAAAGAGAGGGGGAGGGCTGGCGGTGTTTGTGAATGAGAGGTGGTGTAACGCGGCGCATGTTCACGTGAAGCAGCAGATATGCTGCTCGGATGTTGAACTTCTCGCAGTGAGCTTAAGACCTTATTACTTGCCGAGAGAGTTCGGCCATGTGATCATGCTCTGTGTTTACATCCCTCCCTCCGCGGACGCCGCCGCCGCGTGTGAGCGGATCCACGCCGCTGTAAACAATCTGCAAACACAGCACCCCCGCGCTCTCCTGCTGATCACAGGGGATTTCAACCATGCCTCCCTCCTCTCCACCCTCCCCACGCTCACCCAGTACGTCACGTGTAAAACAAGGGACAATAAAACGCTGGACCTTTTTTATGCTAACGTTAAGGACGCTTACACCTCCGCCCCCCTCCCCCCTCTGGGACGCTCAGACCACAACCTCGTCTATCTGCTTCCCCATTACATTCCACTGGTGAGGAGACAAAAGGCACAGAAGAAGTCAGTGAAAGTTTGGTCAGATGAAGCCAGTGAGAGACTGAAGGACTGTTTCAGAACCACAGACTGGAGCATGTTTCAAAGCTCTCATGGAGAGGACATCAACAGCCTGACTGAATGCATCACTGACTACATGAAGTTCTGTGTGGAGAGCATTGTGCCTACACGACGGCTACGATGCTTTCCAAACAACCCCCGCTGGGTGACCCCTGAGCTGAAAGTCCTCCTGAACCAGAAGAAGAGGGCTTTCTACTCAGGGGACAGAGAGGAGCAGCGTAGAGTCCAGCGGGAGCTCCAGTGGAAGATCAGGGCAGCAAAGAAGGACTATGGGAAGAAGATGGAGGAGCAGCTGGCACAGAACAACGTCAGGGATGTGTGGAGAGGTCTGAAGAACATCTCCGGCTTCGGGCAGAAGACCAGCAGGGCTGCAGATGGAGACACCAAGACTGCAGATGAGTTGAACTCATTCTTCACTCGGTTCGACTCCCCCCACACTGGCCCCCTCCTTGCCTTCAACTCTCCACATGTCTCCAACCACCAGCGCTCCAGAGACCTACCATCCCCCCCACCGCCACTCCTATCAACGACCGGCACATCCACACCTTCAGCCCTACCTTCCTCCCCCCTCACAGTCACACCAATGCAGGTGAGGGGACAGCTGACGAGGCTGAAACAAAGGAAAGCCTCAGGACCGGACGACATCCCCCCCAGGCTGCTGAGGACCTGTGCAGACGAGCTCTGTGAGGTCCTCAGCTACATCTACAACCTGAGCCTCAGCCTGGGGGTGGTGCCCACCCTGTGGAAGACCTCCTGTGTGGTACCGGTTCCCAAAACACCGCACGCCAGGGAACCGGCCGACTTCAGACCAGTCTCCCTGACCTCCCACCTGATGAAGACCATGGAGCGCCTCATCCTAGCTCACCTGCGCACCGTGGTGAGCCCCACCCTGGACCCGCTGCAGTTTGCCTACCGGCCCAACATCGGAGTAGAGGACGCCATCATCTACCTGCTGCAGCGGGCGCTCACCCACCTGGAGACCACCGGGAGCGCTGTGAGAGTCATGTTCTTTGACTTCTCCAGCGCTTTCAACACCATCAGACCGGTGCTACTGAGGGGGAAGCTGGAGGACGCTGGGGTGGATAAACATCTGGCTGACTGGACCATGGACTACCTCACTGACCGCCCTCAGTACGTGCGGCTGCACGGCTGTCAGTCAGAGGTGGCACTTTGCAGCACCGGGGCCCCCCAGGGCACCGTCCTGTCTCCGTTTCTCTTCACCCTCTACACCTCGGACTTCACCTACAACACGGACAGCTGCCACCTTCAGAAGTTCTCTGACGACTCGGCCATTGTGGGCTGTGTGTCTGAGGGAAACGAGCTGGAGTACCGGTCGGTCATCATGGACTTTGTGGACTGGTGTGAGAAGAACCATCTGTGCTTAAACACCAGTAAGACCAAGGAGATGGTGATCGACTTCAGGAGAAGACCCCCACCTCACTCACCTGTAAACATCCAGGGGCAGGACATAGAAACTGTGGAGAGTTTCAAATACCTGGGTGTTCACGTCAACAATAAACTGGACTGGACTCATAACACCGACGCCCTGTATAAGAAGGGCCAGAGCCGGCTCCACCTCCTGAGGAGGCTGAGGTCCTTTGGAGTGAGCCGGCCTCTGCTAAAAACTTTTTATGACTCTGTGGTGGCCTCAGCCCTCCTCTACGCTGTCGTCTGCTGGGCTCCTGGCAGTGCAGAGCGGGACAGAAAGAGACTGAACAAGCTGGTGAGGAAGGCCACTTCTGTCCTGGGCTGCCCTCTGGACTCTGTGGAGGAAGTAGCTGAGAGGAGGGTGTTGTCCAAGTTCACATCCATCATGGACAACACCTTCCACCCGCTGCACCAGACTGTAGAGGAGCTGAGCAGCTCCTTCAGTGCAAGACTTAGACATCCTGTCTGTAAAAAGGAGCGCTACCGGAGGTCATTTATTCCTGCTGCTATAAGATTTTACAATGCTGCACTATAACTGTGACCATAACTGTAATAATTAACGTGCAATAACCAATGTGCAATAATCTATTTAATACACTGTCCTACAACCCGTGCAATAATCCTGATGTAGTGACTTCTGCTGCTATCATCACCTGAACATAAGTCAGCCCACATGTATGTATGTATGTATGTATGTATGTACAAATGTATGTATGTATGTACAAATATATACAATGTATATGCACGTACATACGCGTAGGTGCGTATGTAAGTAGGCGCATAGATATATGTATATATTTAAGTATATAGATATGTTTATATATATATATATAGACCACTAAGAATGTAAATGAGACATCACATGCCCATTCCTATTTCCTTTTTTTTGTATTTTTTTGGTATTCTTTCTGATCCATTGTATATATGAAGACTCACTGTATATAATTGAATGCACCTTCCCTACTCTGCACCTTCTTGTATGAGCCGATGTGACGAGTGAATTTCTCCATTGTGAGATCAATAAAGACTATCTTATCTTATCTTATCTTATGATGTCACAGCTAACAGAACACCAGACCAAGTGTATCTACTATGAAGAAATGACAGAGAACAAAAAGGTAAAAGTTGAAATAACAACAAACAATGCAAACTGGAGAGCAGTAGGAGAACTCAGTAGAGTGATAGAAATAGACCCTGATGTCCTCCAGCAGCCTAAGCCTATAGCAGCATAACTATAGAGGTAGCTCAGGGTAACATGAGCCACTCTAACTATAAGCTTTGTCAAAAAGGAAAGTTTTAAGATTAGTCTTAAAAGTAGACGGGGTGTCTGCCTCACGGACCAAAACTGGGAGTTGGTTCCACAGGAGAGGAGCCTGATAGCTAAAGGATCTGCCTCCCATTCTACTTTTAGAGATTCTAGGAACCACCAGCAGACCTGCAGTCTGAGAGCGAAGTGCTCTGTTAGGAACATACGGGGTAATCAGAGCTCTGATATATGATGGAGCTTGATTATTAAGGGCTTTGTACGTGAAAAGGTGAATTTTAAATTCTATTCTTGATTTAACAGGAAGCCAATGAAGGCTGAATATGGCCCCTCTAGTTGATTTTCATAGTTTTGTGGATACAAAACTAACTTGGCATGGTATTGATACTAAATATTTTAGCGTATGAGGCAAACGAAAAATGAAACCCAAAGATCTTGACAAGCCTCTGTGTAAACAGAAACAGCTAAACCATATACAACTATGTGTTCAGTCTTTGTAGTCTACAAGTTAATGTTTCAATAAATTTTTAAGTGATACAAGAGCAGCATAGTTTTCACAAGGCTAAAGCGATCTCTTGTGGCTATAAATGATAATGTTTACTCCTTGGTTCTTGTTGGTCAGTATGAATTACCTTTTAAATTTGATATATGAGAATCATCAGAATATAAGTCGCAGGATCGGCCAAACTATGACAAAAAGTGTGAATTATAGTCCAAAAAATACGGTAATCAATTTAATCTTCTTTAACATTTTGTATAAAAATATCTAAACTGGACATGCAGAAAGGAGGCATGCTGACCAGGACAGTCCCACAGGGTCCAGAGCCTTCAGCATCTCAGGATAAATTTCCTTCACTCATGTTGCCATGACAACAGGGCGCTTTTTATCTCCTTCACCAACCTCAGAGAAAGTGATGGACTCACCTTCCTCCAAGAACTCAGACTCTGCTTCCTCCATGGAAGACATGGTGACCAGAGTGAAGAGATCCTTAGAGCGCTCCTCCCACCACCTGATAAAATCCTAAGTCCAGGTCTGCAGTCCCTGAACCAGACACAGCCGGGGATGGACCGTTCTGTCCCTTTTGGACCCATCAGGCAGACAGAACTTCTTTGAGGCAAACTGAAGGCCCAATAGTTTCCCCACAGCCACCAGAATCCTCTCTCTGGGTAACCCTAGAGCAGGAGAAAGTCCAGCCCCTCTGCAGGAGTTTGTTTCAAGAACCCAAGCTGTCCATGGAGGTGAGTCCAAACACTTCTCACTGGTACCAGTTAACCTTCTTCACCAGCTCTGGTTCCTGACCCAGCAGTGAGATGAACCTCCATGTCCATAGATCCAGATTGTGATCCCAGGAATTATAACACCCACCTCCCCGTCCTCACCTGTTACCCAACTCCTATAGAATCTGACCTCCCTGCAGATGGTGGCCCACATGGAGCGGTTCTGTAGCTTTTTGGACCTGGGTCAATCCAAGATCAACTAGTTAAGTCTCAAAATGGGTTATAATAAGTTTTCTTCTTCTGACAGGATTCCTAAGAGACTGACACGAACACATCAAGAGGAACCAGAACCCAGCTGTGTGTCCTTTAAGAGCGACAGGTCAATGGGTGCCTACTTTGACTTTAAACCTTCTGGACCTCCGTCCTCAGAGAGGTGAGCTGTATCTAACTGCTGCAACTGTGGAAACTGAGTCAGTCTGAAATGTTTTTATTCCAACATGTGTTTAACGTGAGCTCAGCTCTTTTTCCCACATTTCTATGTTCATATGTGAAGCGGTGTGTGTTGGATGTTCTCCAGAACCACAGCAGTGAAAGTGGAAAGAATGGATGTTGTTGGAGGCGTCCTGGATGCTGCTACATCATGTTTAACAGCTCTGATCTGTTTGCTTTTGGCCCTCATTGATTAGTCACCATCATTAAACACTTTTCTCTGGTTAAAGTCAAAGATTTAGTTTGGACTGGAGCTCACTCTGATTGGTTCTGTTCCATGTTAATGAGCTAACTGGACTCTTTAGTCCCTCTCCCAGATTCATAGTGATTGAATCAAATCCAACATGGAACCAACTGGACTTTCTTTCTTTGTTCCTGAACCGTTTTGTCATCGTATCTGAAAGTCTTCCTCAGTTTTAGTGACTGAAGAGTTTCAGTTCTTCTCAGCTGGAGCTGGAACAATCACTGGGATCAGAACCAGAGACTTGGTGTTGTTCCCTCACAGGAGTG
The DNA here is from genome assembly GCF_011125445.2 of Fundulus heteroclitus. Taxonomy (NCBI): domain Eukaryota; kingdom Metazoa; phylum Chordata; class Actinopteri; order Cyprinodontiformes; family Fundulidae; genus Fundulus; species Fundulus heteroclitus. The sequence continues at coordinate 791,767 of NC_046369.1, forward strand.
TAGAGCTGCAGCTGTTCTTCAGCTCTTAAATATCTCAATCGATTTATTACATTTCAGTTGAGCTTCAGACAAGTTTGCAGAACTACAGCAACTCATTAAAATGTGTCCAGAAATGCTCTGATCTAAATGCTTCTCTAGATTTTTCTTCAACAGCTTTATTGTTACTTTGGGAAACGAATAAAATCCTGATTTCACGGCAAGGAATCATGTTGTGATATTTTAGCCAGTCACCACCCCTAGTATAGACCGGTCTCCTCAGTCGGGGGTCTGAGGTTCTGGAAATGACCCGTTACATTTCTTTGAGAGCCAAGAACAGAAACCCAGTTCCTCCCAGTGAACTCTCAGATGTTCCAGTTCTATTTGCAGACAGAGGTTTCTGGTTCTCTGTTCACAACCAGATGTCCTTCATGGACCTTTACCTTCTGATTGTCTCTGTGTGGACAGATATAATGTGAGCTCACTGGCTTCCAGGGACCTACAGGATCCATTTTACAATACTCACCATCACATCCAGGACAGAACCTTACATGGACACACCCACATATCTCAGACCTCCTCCAGGTCCACCCCACCTCAGATCTAGTCATCAGAACCTGCTGGATGTCCCACACACTGTCCTGAAGACCTGTGTGGACAGAACCTTCACCTCCACTGTCTCCAAGCTCTGGGTCACTGTCCCCACCAGCATTAGATCTGCTGACAGTGTGGACAGTTTGAAGTCCATGTTCAAGACTCACTTTTTAGAATGTCTACTGGGTGGTTCTGGTGGTTCTGGTCTTCATCCTTTTAGTTCATTGTGTTCATTTGATGCTCAGTTTTTCTGTTTTAAGGACTTTTACTGTGAAGCTCTTGGTGATTTCATCTGTGAAAACTGCTGGATTTCCTTCCTTCCTGATTGTTCTGGTTCCTCCACAGAGTGGACCAACAGAACTCAGAGGGTCCCAGAGGTCCGTCTGCCCGGCAGCATCAAACCCAGCTGGACTCCATATTTATGGTCTGTACATGTACAACAACTACTTTTCCATCAGTTCTGTTCAGTCGCCTCCATGCTGGACTTTGTGGACCAGTGGACCGTCAGTCTGTGCAACATGGTTCTGATGTTTGGTTCTGTTGTCACAGAGTTAAGCCCCTCCCCTCTAAGTCCCTAACTATGAGAGGTTAACTCTATCCAGCTCTCCATCTAACGGGTCTGACGTTCCTCAGTCTGTCGGGTTTTACCGGGTCCAGAGTTCTGAGGTAATCTATTCAAGCTGGTGCAGAAGAATATTCATCTAGCTGCTAACAGCTACATCCTTCAGAGCGTCCCACCCTTCTTCCTGTTGACATTTATCCCCTAAGTAGCCTTGCTGGGATCAGGTTTTCAACCCACAACCGTTAACAGCTGCTGTTCCTCTCTTTTACAATCTGTATCTGAGCTAGAAAGATTTTAGTGACGAGGAAAGAAAAAGTCACCAGGATGATGTTTAAACTGGGCCAAGGCAACCTTTGAAAACCTCCTAATTCTTCCAGAACCAAGACCAGAACTATTTTACCACCATCAATGAACCCCTTGATGAAAATGACTTTAATGACTGAATGTCCACAAATTATTTAGAATTTTATGTTTTTCTATAATTAGCAATGCTTAACATGGTAAAATAACAGCAGAAGCAAAATGATAATCAAATCACAACAACAGAATTTATTTAACTAAGCTAACTCTCCTTAGTTTGCTGATACTAATGAACTCTAAATCTAACTTTGATGAGCAGCAGATTTTCTCCATCGTTTGTCCCGGTTCTCTTTCCTCTCATGGGGTCGGCTCCTAGAACAGGTGTGGAGAGGATCTTCAACAGGCAGGTGTGAACTCTCTTTTTCACACATGCTGGAATCTTCTCCTTTAACACAGAACTCTTGGCTGACTGAAACTAGTCTTGATTAGCAGGACCAGAGCAGAACGTTAATCTCTCTTGCATGTAACTTGCAGCATTTTATTACAGGGGCTGAATAACTTTGGGCAGAACACAAAGCTTCTTATGGCCCACAGGCCCCTCAGTCCTGTCTTCTCCTGCTGTCTCCCAGCTGAAGGTCGTTCTCTGCTGCAGCTGAGATCAGACTTCACAGCATCTGTTGTTCCTCTGCTCACGTCCTCACTGACCTTACTGCACAGCAAGATGAGTTGATTCTGGTCCTGATGCAGGGTTTTGTTGACAGCCTGAGGGATGAATTCTTTAGTCGATCCATGTCCTGATGTCCTCGGTGTAGATGATTAGGAATCCGATGGGTCTCTGGTGTGGAGGAAATTGATAAACTGGCAAACAGCTCATCCAGGCAGTTGAAAGCTTGTGGAACAGATATTAGTGAAGCAGCCAGGCTTTTTCTGCTGTCCAGGTCTTCGTCTTGAGTTGTTTTCTGGGGGAATAAATCCAATCTGGAACCACAGCTCCACAGAAAACCCAAAGAAAATGATAAAAAAATAATGTAAAAATCCAAAGAAAGGGTAATCTGTCTCAGAACCATAATATGTAATGAAAAGTTACTCTGAGCTGCTTCTCGGTGTAGGAATGTGTGCACGTTAGTGAGAGTGATTGGGTGAATGTGGCTATAGTTTACAGCGAATGGGGGGTCAGCCTGACTGGAAAAGCGCTATATAAGTTCAGTCCATTTACCATTCCAATCTTTAAAGACAGCGTCCCAAAATATCAAAGAATACGGTTAATCCACTTTAAATCAACAGTGTCACAAAGTATCCCAGGAAGAAATATATTTCAGTTTAGATCCACAGTGTTCAAAAATCACCCAAGAAAAGCTTTTATAATTTGAATCCATAGGAGAAATTATCACATTATCCAAGGAGGAATAATAAGATCTGGAAACACTGCGTCTCATGGTTTCCAAGGAGAGGAATCCACCCTGGAGCAAAAGCATCAGGGAACCTTGGGTTGATCCTCTCAGGAGGTGAAGTCTTCAGCTGAAGCAACGCTTCCTCTCCTGGCTCCCAACATCCACCCCAAGGAAACATCCAATTGTCGACCAAAGTGCTGTACATATCAATAACACCAATAATAAAAATAAAATAAAACAGACATAAAAACAAAGTACACTGCTGAAGCATTTGGCCTTGGCAATCAGCAGGTACTGTGGAGCGCGTTCGAGTAGCGTGAGGCCATAGTGACTTCAGAATAATATTCCCTAAACAGGTGGCGAAAATCAAAAAAGCTTTTTACAGTCTATGACTTTTAGCCACTATAATTATTATTTAACCACCTGGTCACAGGCTTCAAATAGTTGGATGCATATTTTCGATATATTGTACAATCAAGCCATTAAGGTTATGGATAAAAAAGCAATACACTACCAACACTGTGAAATATTATATTAAGTATTTTATTGTATTAAGTATGCTTTTTGAATTAGCCCTACGACAGACTGGCGACCTGTCCAGGGTGTACCCCGCCTCTCGCCCAGTGAACGCTAGAGATAGGCACCAGCAACCCCTGCGACCCCATGAGGGATTAAGCGGGTCAGAAAATGGATGGATGGATGGATGTTTTTTGAATTAGACTGACTTGTACAAATTTGCAGATTTATGCTTGATTTCCAAAGTAAATACAATTTTAGCCCTAGCTCCTCTCTCAGAGTTCATCAGTCAGAGAAACAACAGTGACCAGAGGCTCTGAAAGAGGAGACTGTTATTCCTCTGAGGAAGAACACCTTTAGTCAGTCTGCCTGGTCTTTGAGAGGTGCCAGGGAATAAAACTCATTACCAGATGAAATCAGACAAATGTTAAATTATAAGGCTTCACTAAACATTTGAAAAAATCGCCAGTAGATATATACATCTGTCAACACTAAAACTACATCATTGTGCTGTATTTGTATATTATTTTTGTATTATGGTGTATTGTATTGTCTTTATTTTCTCAGCAGCAGTGTTTTGTTGTCTTTGTGTCAGGATCTGTCGAGTTCAATCTCATGTCTTTATTGTGTGTTGGTGTTGTACTTATTCCTGTATTTTATTGCTTGTTTAATATCATGGCCAGGGGACTACAGATTATAAATAGCCTTTGGTTGATTCTGGCTTTTTTAACTCATGAATTGTCATGTCATGTGTTTTATTATATTGCACTGTCCCCTTTTAAATAAATAACTCTAATCTAATCTACTCTAAAGTTAGTTCTAAAGCAACAGAGAATGAGATTTATCAGAAAGACCAAATATAAAAGGAAAAATAAATACCAGAGTAAGTAATTAATTATTCATAATACGGCACATTCAGGTAAAAAAAAGATGAAATATTCAAATTAAATAGTGGAAAAACACACCAGAATATATACAGAAATGCAATAAGCATGATAGTACAGCAGCATCTAAGAGTAGCTAAGGCGTGTGAAAGAGTACCTTAGCATCTGAGAGACTGTAAATGATTCATGTTCAGATCAGAACCAGTGCAACCATTATGCATTATTATTCAGAAACATCACAACCACCATACTCTTAAATATCTGATTCATTAATACCCACAATTCTGATTTATTGATATCTTGATTATACAGCTGATTTAATTCTGCATATGAAGAAAATACAATAATTAAACCTAATACAGCTTTTTTAAGGCCTTCAGCTGGTGAGATGGACTTTTTCCAGTAACTGCTGACTCAGGATTCTAATTTTAGGCCTGAGAATTTTGGAGTTTTCAATATTTAATTAATTTCCCAGCATGCATCTTGGGCTTGACCTCTCTGACCTTGACAGCTCCATGATCCCAGTCTGATGTGTCCTTCATGTATTATTCTGTTCCAGCTGCTGGAGGACAACATTGTCACTTTTGTGAAGAACGAGCTGAAGAAGATCCAGAAGGTTCTGAGTCCAGATGACCCAGACGGCTCAGAGAGTCAGAGAGATGATGAGGAGGTGTTGGAAAGTGAGGATGAAGAGCAGAGGAGGAGGAGCAGAGAGGCACTGATGAAGATCACTCTGAACTTCCTGAGGAGGATGAAGCAGGAGGAGCTGGCTGACCGTCTGCAGAGCAGTAAGAGGGTTTCTACAAAGATTTAACCTGATGGATAAATCACACATTTACTGATGTCTGAACAGATGGAATCACATTTATTCAGATCATCTTCAGAAGATCATGTTGTTTCCTTCCTGATTTCACTGTTTGTGTTAATTTAGAACATCTTGCTGCAGTTTGTCAACATAAACTTAAATCTGGTCTGAAGAAGAAGTTCCAGTGTGTGTTTGAGGGGATCGCTAAAGCAGGAAGTCCAACCCTTCTGAACCAGATCTACACAGAGCTCTACATCACAGAGGGAGGGACTGGAAAGGTCAACGATGAACATGAGGTCAGACAGATTGAAACAGCATCCAGGAAACCACACAGACCAGAAACAACTATCAGACAAGAAGACATCTTTAAAGTCCCACCTGGAAGAGATCAACCAATCAGAACAGTGATGACAAAGGGAGTGGCTGGCATTGGGAAAACAGTCTTAACCCAGAAGTTCACTCTGGACTGGGCTGAAGACAAAGCCCACCAGAACATCCACTTCATATTTCCATTCACCTTCAGAGAGCTGAATGTGCTGAAAGAGGAAAAGTTCAGCTTGGTGGACCTTGTTCATCACTTCTTTACTGAAACCAAAGAAATTTGCAGCTTTGAACACTTCCAGGTTCTGTTCATCTTTGATGGTCTGGATGAGAGTCGACTTCCTCTGGACTTCCAGAACCAGGAGATCCTGACTGATGCTACAGAGTCCACCTCAGTGGATGTTCTGCTGACAAACCTCATCAGGGGGAAACTGCTTCCCTCCGCTCACCTCTGGATAACCACACGACCTGCAGCAGCCAATCAGATCCCTCCTGAGTGTGTTGGCATGGTGACAGAGGTCAGAGGGTTCACTGACCCACAGAAAGAGGAGTACTTCAGGAAGAGATTCAGAGATGAGGAGCAGGCCAGGAGGATCATCTCCCACATGAAGACATCAAGAAGCCTCCACATCATGTGCCACATCCCAGTCTTCTGCTGGATCACTGCTACGGTTCTGGAGGACATGTTGGAGACCAGAGAGGGAGGAGAGCTGCCCAGCACCCTGACTGAGATGTACATCCACTTCCTGGTGGTTCAGACCAAAGTGAAGAAGGTCAAGTATGATGGAGGAGCTGAAACAGATTCAGACTGGAGTACAGAGAGCAGGAAGATGATTGAGTCTCTGGGAACACTGGCTTTTGATCAGCTGCAGAAAGGAAACCTGATCTTCTATGAATCAGACCTGACAGAGTGTGGCATCGATATCAGAGCAGCCTCAGTGTACTCAGGAGTGTTCACACAGATCTTTAGAGAGGAGAGAGGGCTGTACCAGGACAAGGTGTTCTGCTTCATCCATCTGAGTGTTCAGGAGTTTCTGGCTGCTCTTCATGTTCATCTGACCTTCATCACCTCTGGTGTCAACCTGATGGGAAAAAAACAAACATCTAAGAGGTATTCATTTTCTAAGAAACCTAAACTAACGTCTCTTCACCAGACAGCTGTTGATCAGGCCTTACAGAGTCCAAATGGACACCTGGACTTGTTCCTCCGGTTCCTCCTGGGACTTTCACTGCAGACCAATCAGAGACTCCTACAAGGTCTGCTAACACAGACAGGAAGTAGCTCACAGACCAATCAGGAAACAGCTCAGTACATCAAGAAGAAGATCAGTGAGAATGTGTCTGCAGAGAAAAGCATCAATCTGTTCCACTGTCTGAATGAACTGAAGGATCGTTCTCTAGTGGAGGAGATCCAACAGTCTCTGAGTTCAGGAAGTCTCTCCACAGATGAACTGTCTCCTGCTCAGTGGTCAGCTCTGGGTTTCATCTTAGTGTCATCAGCAGAAGATCTGGATGTGTTTGACCTGAAGAAATACTCTGCTTCAGAGGAGGTTCTCCTGAGGCTGCTGCCAGTGGTTAAAGCCTCCAACAAAGCTCTGTAAGGACACAGAATGTTGCTGCTTTTATTTCTGATAGTGAGAAATCTGCTAATGAGGTAAATATTGATTCATGTTGCTTCAATTTAGTTATAATGAACCAGTTCACAATAAAGAGAAGCATAAAGATGTGTAAAATTAAACAGATCAGTTAATCTTTCCAAGGAGAACATTGGTGACTGTAAAGAAATAAACAATATTTCTGATTAATTGTTTAATAGCAGATTTTTCTTCCTGTCTCCTCAGACTGAGTGGCTGTAACCTCTCAGAGAGAAGCTGTGAAGCTCTGTCCTCAGTTCTCAGCTCCCAGTCCTCCAGTCTTAGAGAACTGGACCTGAGTAACAACAACCTGCAGGATTCAGGAGTGAAGCTTCTCTCTGCTGGACTGGAGAGTCCAAACTGCAGACTGGAAACTCTCAGGTACAAAGTTCTCCATCCTGTTGAAACCAGATTTCTGTCCATTACCTGCTAAAACATGATGGAAATGTTAGTTCAGTGATAGATTTGTCAACTTTCATTTGACCTTTATTCCCTATGAATAAAAGCTAGACGCAGACTTTCCATGTAAGAGTGATTCTCAAATGTTTTTTATGCCCACATGAATCCCCCAACACAACATAATGGGGCCAAAAATGTAACTATTATTGTTTTCTACTTTGATGTGTTAAAGCTGGCGCTCTACAGATTTCCAAGAATCCTTTTTAAAATTTGAATACATCATATGACAATGGTTTCTCAAAGGTACACTATTTCAACATTGCCTCACTTTTTTAAATATATATTAACAACAATATAAAAGGTTTTTAGCCCTAATTATACCTACAGTCTACAGAAAGGATGTCACTGCCTGCAGACACAGCTCCTTCTCTCTATGGAAAAACAGCACATGGTTATAGGGTTAGGGCAACCCTGGGTTCACATTGAATGTGGTGCAGATCCAGTGTTGGTGCTGCAAGGAATCCAATTAATTAAAAACAAATGTATCAGCTCACATCGGTTGTGTGCGGTTGCGGGTCCGGTTACCGAGGCCCTGTGGAGCTGCAAAATATTCAGCAAGAAGGAAGTTTGACCGGACGCCACAGCGGTCCCCGGATCAAGCTCCTGAATTCCACGAGCTAAACAGGAAACGTCAGACGTTAGACAGGATAAAGTTCTGGTTAATTTCAGAATAAAATCACTGCACCAACTAAACTAGCTTTACTAATGTAAACAAAACAGAAACACGAAGGCCATAGATATAGATTCTGTGTCTCTGTCTCTATCAAAGTTAAGGACGTTAGCTTAATTCATCTGCATTTACAATGCAGACTACCTTGGCCTTAGAACATTAGCTAAGATTCATGTGTTGACATTGTATCATTTTATCTGATTTACCAAGTGGTCGGGTTGCTTTAACCTACTCATTACACAGCCTTGTGTTCTGAAAGCAGCCCAGCTTACCACAGGTTCTGCTACATGTTGCTGCCACTGAGAGACCTGATGTCACCACCACCATCATCATCAGCCATGGCAGCTGTTGAGGGACCTGCTACAAACATTTCTGTTATTTTTGAACATTTGGCAGCAAGTGCTTGAAAAGCAAGTTGTTGTTTTTATTCACACAATTTCTCTGAGCGTCCTCACTTTTTCTCCATCTCAGCATCCTCAATTGCATAAAGGTAGTTTATTTACAATGAACCAGTTCACAACAAAAGGAAACATAAAGACCTGTAAAATCAGAAAGATCCATCAATCTTTCCAAGGAGAACATTGGTGAGTGTACAGAAATAAACAATATTTCTGATGAATTGTTTAATAGCAGATGTTTCTCCCTGTCTCCTCAGACTGAGTGGCTGTAACCTCTCAGAGAGAAGCTGTGAAGCTCTGTCCTCAGTTCTCAGCTCCCAGTCCTCCAGTCTCAGAGAACTGGACCTGAGTAACAACAACCTGCAGGATTCAGGAGTGAAGCTTCTCTCTGCTGGACTGGAGAGTCCAACCTGCAAACTGGAAACTCTCAGGTACAAAGTTCTCCATCCTATTGAGACCATATTTCTGTCCATTGCCTGCTAAAACATGATGGAAATAGTTCAATGATAGATTTGTCAACTTTCATTTGACCTTTATTCTCTATGAATAGAAACTAGACGCAGACTTTCCATGTAAGAGTGATTCTCAAATGTTTTCTTTTGTGCCCACATGAATGCCCCAACACAACATAATGAGTCAGAAATTTAACTTTTGTTGTTTTCTATTTTGATGCATTAAAGCTGCCGTTCTAACGATTATCCAGAATACCTTTTAAAATTTGAATACATCATATGACAGTGGTTTCTCACAGGTACAATCTTTCAACATTTACACACTTTCTTAACTATATAATATTAACAACAATATAAGTCAGCAAAAGGATGTCACTGCCTGCAGACACAGCTCCTTCTCTCTCTGGAAAAACAGCACATGGTTATAGGGTTAGGGTAACTCTGGGTTCACATTGAACACGGTGCAGATCCAGTGTCGGTGCCGCAAGGAACCCAATTAATTTAAAACCAACGTGTCAACTCACATCGGTTGTGTGCAGTTACCGAGGCCGTGTAGAGCTGCAAAACATTCCACAAAAAGGTTTGACTGGATGCTACAACCATAGACATACACTCACCGGCCACTTTATTAGGTACACCTGTCCAACTGGTTGTTAACACTTAATTTCTAAGCAGCCAATCACATGGCGGCAACTCAGTGCATTTAGGCATGTAGACATGGTCAAGAGAATCTCCTGCAGTTCAAACCGAGCATCAGTATGGGGAAGAAAGGTGATTTGAGTGACTTTGAACGTGGCATGATTGTTGGTGCCAGAAGGGCTGGTCTGAGTATTTCAGAAACTGCTAATCTACTTGGATTTTCACGTACAACCATCTCTAGGGTTTACAGAGAATGGTCCGAAAAAGAAAAAACATCCAGTGAGCGGCAGTTCTGTGGGCGGAAATGCCTTGTTGATGCCAGAGGTCAGAGGAGAATGGCCAGACTGGTTCGAGCTGATAGAAGGGCAACAGTGACTCAAATGACCACCCGTTACAACCAAGGTGGGCAGAAGAGCATCTCTGAACGCACAGTACGTCAAACTTTGAGGCAGATGGGCTACAGCAGCAGAAGACCACATCGGGTGCCACTCCTTTCAGCTAAGAACAGGAAACTGAGGCTACAATTTGCACAAGCTCATCGAAATTGGACAATAGAAGATTGGAAAAACGTTGCCTGGTCTGATGAGTCTCGATTTCTGCTGCGACAGTCGGATGGTAGGGTCAGAATTTGGCGTCTACAACATGAAAGCATGGATCCATCCTGCCTTGTATCAACGGTTCAGGCTGGTGGTGGTGGTGTCATGGTGTGGGGAATATTTTCTTGGCACTCTTTGGGCCCCTTGGTACCAATTGAGCATCGTTGCAACGCCACAGCCTACCTGAGTATTGTTGCTGACCATGTCCATCCCTTTATGACCACAATGTACCCAACTTCTGATGGCTACTTTCAGCAGGATAATGCGCCATGTCATAAAGCTGGAATCATCTCAGACTGGTTTCTTGAACATGACAATGAGTTCGCTGTACTCAAATGGCCTCCACGGTCACCAGATCTCAATCCAATAGAGCATCTTTGGGATGTGGTGGAACGGGAGATTCGCATCATGGATGTGCAGCCGACAAATCTGCGGCAACTGTGTGATGCCATCATGTCAATATGGACCAAACTCCCTGAGGAATGCTTCCAGCACCTTGTTGAATCTATGCCACGAAGAATTGAGGCAGTTCTGAAGGCAAAAGGGGGTCCAACCCGTTACTAGCATGGGGTACCTAATAAAGTAGCCGGTGAGTGTAATATAAGAGTAGACGCGTCATTGGGCGGGTTCTGCCTCTGCTGCGATGCGTCAGAGCGTCCGCCATCTTAAATGTGGCAAATCTGCAGTTACTCAGTCACTTAAACAGTATCAGAGGGACTTTAATCTCTGAATATACTTTGTATTTGTAGTATTTTTTTTTGTAATATTACAAGTTTATTTTCGTATCCCTTTAGCTTCATTCTCCTGAATTTATTCTCCTAAAGAATAAAAATATTTAAAATAATCTAACCTGGCCCTATTACTCCAGGAGTGAAATAATTCTGCAAACTGTGTTTATTCTGGAAATGTTCCCCCTTAATTCTCATGATATGATGTTTTTATCATAACATTATCACTTTTGTGTTTGTTTGTTTATTTTTACTCTATTGACCTTGGAGTTTTTTTCCTCATATTATTAATTTTACCTTTTTAATACTCACCCAAAAGTCTGTTCCTAAAGGTTCACATGTGACACGGTTTTACAAAATAATGAAGACAACAATGTTTAGATTTAACAAATTGATCCTTATATTCATAACACATACACACACAAAAAAATAAATAAAAATAAATAATATATATATATATATATATATATATATATATATATATATATATATATATATATATATATATATATATGTGTGTGTGTGTGTGTGTGTGTGTGTGTGTGTGTGTGTGTGTGTGTATTTATTGCAGCACAGGAATGAGGCATCTTCTCTGATCCACGTTCACAATAACAGAACTCAACTTTTTTCTGCCACATACAATATGGCGGTGACGTTGACGTGCGAACCTGCGCCCTGTGACGCGTCTACGTATATATGTCTGTGGCTACAACGGTCTCCGGATCATGATAGACAGGATAAAGTTCTGGTGAATTTCAGAGTAAAATCACTGCACCAACTTAACTAGCTTGTCCAGTGTAAATAAAACAGCAACACAGTAACAAGAAGGCCATAGATATAGATTCTGTGTCTCTGTCTCTATCAAAGTTAATGACATTAGCTAAATTCATCTGTATTTACAATGCAAGCTATATCGGCCTTAGAACATTAGCTAAGAATATTGTATTGATGTTGTATCATTTTATCAGCTTCACCAAGTGGTCGGGTTGCTTTAACCTGCCCTGCTACAAAGATTTCTGTTATTTTTACACATTTGGAAAGTTCCAGAAAAGCAAGTTATGGTTTTTGTTCACAGTTTCTTTGAGCCTCCTCACTTTTTTTACATCTCAGAATCCTGATTTAAACGTAAAGGTAGTTTAGTTATAATGAACCAGTTAAAAAGAGAAGCATAAAGATATGTAAAATTAAACAGATCCATCAATCTTTCCAAGGAGAACATTGGTGACTGTAAAGAAATAAACAATATTTCTGATGAATTGATTAATAGCAGATTTTTCTTCCTGTCTCCTCAGACTGAGTGGCTGTAACCTCTCAGAGAGAAGCTGTGAAGCTCTGTCCTCAGTTCTCAGCTCCCAGTCCTCCAGTCTCAGAGAACTGGACCTGAGTAACAACAATCTGCAGGATTCAGGAGTGAAGCTTCTCTCTGCTGGACTGGAGAGTCCAACCTGCAAACTGGAAACTCTCAGGTACAAAGTTCTCCATCCTGTTGAGACCAGATTTCTGTCCATTACCTGCTAAAAACATGATGGAAATAGTTGAATGATAGATTTGTCAACTTTTATTGTCTTACCTTTACTCCCTATGGATACAATCCAGGCCTAGACTCACCATATGGAAGTGGGTCTCAAATGTTTTATCTTGCACCACCTTTGAAGAATGAACAACCCGCTTCTCCTTCACCCCAACAGAAGGGGTCAAAAATATAACTTTCATTTTCTTCTGTTTAATGCATTAATGTCCTTGATCTGAAAATTACGCAGAATCCCTTTTAAAATTGAAATACATTACATATTTAACTATATAATATTAACAACAATATAAAAGTTTTCTGGCCATAATAATGATAATAATAATTGAACTTTATTGATCTCACAATGGATAAATTCACTTTTGCATATTAACCCATCCCCTTGGGGAGCAGTGGGCTGCCACTGTGCGACGCAATCTGGGGTTAAGGGTCTTGCTCAGGGACCCAGAGTGCAGGCTGTGGGGATCGATCTAGGTACTTGCATCCTTTTCAGAGCACAAGAGCACTGCTCTAACCACTAGGCCACCACTCCCCAACTAATCATACCTACAGTCAAAACAAAGGATAAAACAAAAAGTTCACTGCCTGCAGACACAGTTCTTTCTCTCTCTGGAAGGACGGCACATGTTAATTTTTACTATCTATGAACCTCATCATCAATAAAATATAGAAACCCAAAATAGACAAGCTGAAAATAAGGCAAAAATAACACCAAGCCATTGATATTTAAGACAAACTTCAGTTACTTTAAGTTTTGTACTTTTTAAGTGTTTAAATAATAAAAGTGTTGCCTTAATAGTCCCACAGAGGGGTAATTTGTTATCTGCTTTTAAGTTATTTCTTAGGGAGCAGGGTGCTGCTGACACCGAGTGACACACAGGGAGCAATCTGTGCTCAAGGGTCTTGCTCAGGGAACCAGAGTAACAGAGTTACAACCTCTGGGGCCTCTCCAAGAAACAAATGCCAGCCTCTCTAACCTCTAAGCCACCACTCCCATGTGTTTATTAACATTATTCATCTACAGACAACCATATATTACCTCAATGCAGAGAAGTTGTTGCTCTGAGGATCACAACCGCCTGGGCTCCCACCAGTAAGGGGACCTACTGGTCACCCAGACACAATTCCTGCATTATTTATGTATGTTTGAAATAAAATAATTGAGATTTACAGTCAGAAAAGTGACAAAAAACTGGAGTGAGCAGCAGGAGAGATCAGAACAGAGAAAGATGAAGCAGAGCTGGAACATGAAAAAGTGAGAGATAAGCCCGGGATGTTATGAAAGAAGATATTTAGATGTCCGTTAAAAAGATGCATTAAGCCCCAAAATAACATTTGAATTAAGTATTTAATTTTCAGATTACTTTTTATTGTATTTCATTTAGTCACTATCTGCTCCACCATAACCTGACAATGAGTCAAAAGAAAAAGAAGACAGCAAAGATTATTTGTGCACAGGCAACACCACGACTGCTCAACTACACCTACAACCAGGACCCAGTGTTTTTCAAGGTGGAGTTCCTCAGAAAAACCTTTAATTATCTCCCAGTTTCCTACATTAAAGCAAAAACATGAGTGGTATGTAGTTTGTCTTTTCCACGTCCCAGTTTGTTGGTCATCACACCCACCAGAATGGCGTACCGCGAGCGAGCTATTTTTAGAACGTGACGTCATATTACGTGGTACGAGGTAGGGCAAATATGCGTTTTCCTCCACTCTTTCGCTGTACGTTACCCTTGGTTTTACTCAGTAAAACTGCCGCTTTTTCTAAGTCGAAGACGTCTCCTAACCATGGTTTTTAAACATTGTTATTATGGAACGTGCAACAGCGACTCGAGGTACGCTGATAGGCCGCATATGAAGGATGTTAAAGCCGCAAGCGGCGTTGATCGGCCCTCGCAGCCAAGCACCTCTCTGGCCTATTGGCCACCGCTGCGGTGCCGGCCGGCCAGCTGGCTGGCGGGGTTTGCGCACCGCCGGCCGCCCCCCACCGCAGTTGCTGTCACGCATTTTCCCGACCCGTCCACCGGATGATTCACACGAACGCGTTCGGCAGCGTTCCCCCATGACTCACAACAAATCTGGTGCAGACCGGTCGATGCAGCGAGGAGATACAGTCGTTGGATAATGATAATGCATTTGGCCACCTGACTGGACTAAATTGTTCGGCGGGCCGGACAGTGACTACAAACAAAAAAAAAACATCCGATGACGCCATGAACGCCGAGCAGGAGAAAAACACCGACTTACCGTTCCATCAACTCGGCCCGTTTTCCAGGCTTTCTAAGCCCTTGACACTCAAGCCATCGTTTGAGCTGAACGTTGGTATGTTATTCCACAGTTCTACCAGTAAACCGGGCACCTGGGACATCTTCTTACGATAGTTTAACAGCTGAAAAGTTGGTCATATCGTTGTATCTGTTGCATGTGTAACGGCTGGTTGCTACGTGCGCTCTCACACTGTTTGCCCTACCTTAGCGGCAAGGGGCGTTGCTCATGAGATGGTGACGTCACGTGCGCGGTACGCCATTGACTCAGCACACCCGAAACACACACGGGCCAGAGCCCAGAGTCACAGGGAAACTAGTGATGAGACAGAAAGAGAATGAGATGCAGTAAGTAGGGAAAATATGGGGAAAAGTTTAATAAAAAGTGGAAGAAAGAGATCGCACTAAAAGGCTGGATCTGACCTCAGATGGGAGATGTCTCAAAGGCATTTTGCGGATTCTGAAAGTGTGAAATTAGTGCTCACCATACGCTGCTAACGCTACTGATTCAAACCACTGCTTTATTCTTTTTCTCATCTTAAATTCTTGACTCTATCAATGAGATTAAAGTGATCTAAACACCAGAACAGTGGTTCTACTGGGACCACCAGTTTATCTTTGGTATTTTAGGTCCAGTTGGAAGTTTGCTTAAAGCCAGAATCTTGTGCAGAGTTGGTCAGTTTACAGAGTTTCCATCCCAGTGAAGCTCTAGTCAGGATTCATCTGTTTAAATGTGTCAGATGTTACTTCTTATTACCTACAGAACAAAATACGCTTTGATTTATATTTTATATTCATTTAAACTACATGAACAGCAGTTTCTTGATCACTACTTTCTCATTTTAACATCATGTGTTGCATTGTGTGTCTGCAGCTTGTCAGGCTGTCTGGTCTCAGAGGAAAGCTGTGCTTCTCTGGCCTCCGCTCTGACCTCCAACCCCTCCCAATTGAAAGAGTTGGACCTGAGCTACAATCATCCAGGAGACTCTGGAGTGAATCTGCTGTCAGCTGGACTGAAGGATCCACGCTGGAGACTGGAAGCTCTCAGGTATGGAGGAATAAAGGTATAGAGGTACTTTATGAGAAAGTCTGATCAGACTGATTTATGACATAAATCAAAACCTCCTTGATTTAACCACCCCCATCCCTGTCCGACCCCTCTTATCCTGGTAGACTCAGCACGATGGTCTGATTCCCCAGAAATAGTGGAAAGCTGTGGGCTGACTTTGTGCATGATTGGGACAGAAAAAGTTAAAAATACAAAGGTCACTAATCATAATCTTAAGGATGTGTAAATTATTATTATTATTATTATTTTTCCTTGAATACAGCTGTGAATAGAAAAAAAGGAAAAAAAACAAAAAGGAAAAAAAAAGGAAAAAAAAGAAAAAAAAAGAGAAAAAAGGAAAAAAAAGAAGAAAAAAAAGAAAAAAAAGGGAAAAAAAGAGAAAAAAAGGAAAAAAAAGGAGAAAAAAAAAGGATGTGTAAATTATAATAGCTGCTATGGACGAGCAGTGAGGATCTTTACAGGCCAGTTTTTGTGGTATTTCCTGACAGTGCCACCTTAAGACTGCGGAGTTTTGTTTATTGTCCACTCAGAATAATTTCTTAAGTAGTTTTATTGTTCTGCATCTTTTCTGTCAGCTCATTTTAGCTGACAGCAGATGTGGCTAACTAAGCTAACTTTTTCCCTTCAGTTGGTGATTCTGATCATGTTTAGTTGTCTTGTTTGCTTGATTTCCACATTATCAGTGATTGAAGCACAAGACTGGAAGACGATAAAACAGTTTTTATTTTTCCTAGATCTAGTTTGGGCTACAAATAAAGGTCTGTCAGGTTTACTAGACAGCATGTGGCTGTAAAGATTTGTGTAATCTACTAATATGAGTGGTTGTGTCATGATTTCGGCACTGTTGCCTGGTCTGATCTCTCATGTCACACACCTGTTCTAGCTCCGCCCGTTCCTCATCACTTCAGATCTGTTCCACCTGCTCTCACTAGTATATAACCAGCTCTAAGACCAGGCAACAGTGCCAGTTTATTTCGATCCTTGTGTGAGACTTATCCCAGCGTTTATAATTCTGATTCCTGATCCTGACCTGTTTGCCTTTCGACCTCCGAGCCTGCTTACTCCTGTCTGATTCTGTTTGCCCGATCTGACCTCTGCCTGTTCTGACTACCCGCTGGATCTCTGCCCCGTGTACCGAACCTGGAACCTTGACCCGACTCCGTCCTGGATTATCCTTCGGTACCTCACTGGCTCTCTGATCTCCTGGCTCCGACCTTCGACCACGTCCCCGACTTCGGCTTCGCTCTACGGCTCATCCTGTTGACGTTTGCTCTCACGGTTCTGATCTCCTGCCTGTCCTCTGACCACCGAAACACCCACTGCTGGGACTTCATGAGCGGCAACCGCCGCAGCGAATTGACGACCCGCCTGCTGGGACCCACTGGGACTGAACTGAACATTAAGACCAGGTTAGTGACCGACACGTTTGTGTGCAAACACCTTCAGATAAGCGTGGTCACTAACCTGCCGTCTCCTTCTGCAGAGGATCCCGCTGTAGACGCTGACGCCTCCCGCTCCGCACCTGATCTAAATAAACTGTTAAACTTGAACGGTTTGTCTGCCTTGAATTCTGGTTCCACCTGTTCTGAGCCTAACAGAATAAACTGGCCACACATGGATCCATCGGCAGATAAACCGTGGCGTTCAGGCGTAGAGAATTCCATTTCTCAACTCCAGTCAGGCGTTAGGGAGATTCTGACTCGCTTACGCAGCGAGTCTGCTCTCGCTCCGACACTTCCGCATACGTCATCAGCTGTTGCGTCATCTGTTACTAGGTCAGCTTGTCAGGAACCCCGACTGTCACCTCCCGAATATTTTAGAGGTGATCCAGATCAGTGTCGGGCCTTTATCACCCAGTGTGAGATCCACTTTGAGCTCCAACCATCAGTTTATCCAACTGATCGGTCAAAAGTGGCTTATGTCATCTCGCTGTTGTCTGGAAAGGCTAAGATTTGGGGGACATCTGAATGGCAGAATAACCAGGCTCTCTGTTATTCTTATCGGGCTTTTTCTCAAGAACTTGTCAGGGTCTTTTGTCCAGTTCTTCCCAGTCGAGAGGCTTCCAGAGGGCTGAAGGCGCTTAAGCAGGGTGGACGATCAGTGGCTGAGTATATCATTGACTTTCATTTACTGTCTTCAGAGAGCACCTGGAATGAGGATGCTCTCATGGACGCTTTCATTGGAGGACTCAATGAAAAGATTAAAGATGGGCTCTCTACCTGCGAGTTTCCTTTGACCCTGAGACAGCTCGAGGAGATGGCCACCCAGATTGACCTTCGGTTGACGGATCGTCGCAGAGAACGAGGAGCACCGATGTCTGCTAGTCCTCATCCGAGGTTCGACACATCTACAGCTTCTGCTCCCGCTCGTACACTGGATCCAGAGCCGATGCAACTGGGACGTGCCCGGCTGACACCACAGGAGAGAAGCAGACGTCACCAACTCAACCTCTGTCTCTACTGCGGCGGAGAGGGTCATCGCGTCAGCTCCTGCTCTCTAAAAGGTACAAGCTCAGTAGAGAGGAGGGAGACTCTGCTGAGTCGCACCAGACTTTCCAGCTCTCCTGAACTCCTTTTCCCAGTAACTCTCTCGTTCAGTTCCAAGAGACACAAGTTGACAGCATTTGTGGACTCGGGGGCAGATACCGAGTTCATGGATGAGGGTCTGGCTAGGCGACTGGGAATTAGGCTTCTTCCATCGCCAGCCTCTCGTAGGGTTTTAGCTCTAGATGGTCACCAACTGAATCAGTCTTCACTTGTTTCTGAACCTGTAGAGTTGTTGGTGGGGGGTAATCATTACGAAGAGTTATCCTTCCTCATAATCGATTCACCTCAGGTTCCTATTATACTAGGTTCTACCTGGTTGCGCAAGCACAACCCTCACATTGACTGGCAGAGGTTGGAGGTTCTTGGGTGGGCACCTGCCTGTTCAGGTTCTTGTTTACGTTCCGCTCAGCAGGACCATACACCTGAGAACGAGATTGAGGAGGTTTATCCGGACCTCTCTAAGGTCCCAGAGGTTTATCATGACCTGAGGGAGGTGTTTAACAAATGTAGGGCCACTGCGTTACCTCCTCATCGGCCATATGACTGCAGTATTGATCTTCTGTCTGGGACAACACCCCCTAGGGGTAGGTTGTACTCTCTCTCTCTGTTCCCGAGTCCCAGGCCATGCAAAAATACATTTCAGACTCCCTGAAAGCAGGAATTATTCGTCCTTCTTCCTCCCCAGCCGGAGCAGGGTTCTTCTTTGTGGGTAAGAAGGACGGTTCTCTCCGGCCATGCATCGATTATAGGGGTCTTAATGAAATTACAGTTAAGAACCGGTACCCGATTCCCCTGATAAACTCGGCATTTGACCAGATTCAGGGGGCCAAGATCTTTACCAAGTTGGACCTCCGTAATGCCTACCATTTGGTACGCGTCCGTGAGGGGGATGAGTGGAAGACGGCATTTAATACCCCCACTGGACATTATGAGTATTTGGTAATGCCTTTTGGACTCACAAATGCACCGGCAGTGTTTCAGCATCTTGTTAATGAGGTGCTCAGGGATATGGTGGGTCAGTTTGTATTTGTGTATCTGGATGATATTATCATCTATTCCCGTGATCTGGAGACCCACAGAGGCCATGTTCGGTCAGTGCTTTTGCGTCTTTTGCAAAACCAGTTGTTTGTGAAGGCTGAGAAGTGTGAATTTCACGTGTCCACAATGTCTTTCTTGGGTTTTGTGGTTTCTCCTGATCACATCGCTATGGATCCTGCTAAGGTCAGTGCTGTCACTGAGTGGCCGATCCCCAAGGATCGGAAACAGTTGCAGAGGTTCTTGGGTTTTGCAAACTTTTACAGGAGGTTCATTAGGAACTACAGTTCGGTGGCTTCACCTCTTCACGCTCTCACGTCATCTAAGACTAGGTTCTGCTGGAATGAGCAGGCAGACAAAGCCTTCCAGAGACTAAAGAACTTATTCACGTCTGCACCTGTTCTGATCTCTCCTGACCCTGAGAAACGGTTCACGGTGGAGGTGGATGCTTCCAGTACTGGAGTTGGGGCCATTCTCAGCCAGGAGGCTGGGGATGGTAAAATGCACCCCTGTGCCTTCTTCTCCAGAGGACTCTCTAGCGCTGAGAGAAACTATGATGTCGGAGATCGGGAACTGTTAGCAGTCAAGTTAGCGTTAGAAGAATGGAGACATTGGCTGGAGGGGTCCAAGATCCCCTTCGTAGTATGGACTGATCACAAGAACTTGGAATACCTGAAATCAGCCAAGAGATTGAACCCTAGACAGGCGAGGTGGGCACTATTTTTTGGTCGATTTAACTTTTCTCTGTCTTACAGACCCGGGACCAAAAATGTTAAGCCCGATGCACTCTCTCGGATCTTCGAGGCGGACGAAGAGAGTACCAGTGGTGCTGAGGGTTTTATCCTACCGAAGTCTGTAAGATGTGCCATCACTATGCTTGATATTGAGAGAGAATATCTCTCTCAATATCTCCTCTGCTCTTCACCTGAGCCTGGCACACCTGGAGGAGAAGAACACGCACGTGCGGATGCTGTTCCTGGACTTCAGTTCAGCGTTCAACACCATCATCCCACAGCATCTGGTGGGAAAACTGGAGCATCTGGGCTTCAACACACCCCTACGAAACTGGCTGCTAGACTTTCTCACCAACAGACCTCAGTCAGTCCGGGTCGGACAGAACACCTCAGATGTCGTCACCCTCAGCACGGGCTCCCCTCAGGGCTGCGTCCTGAGCCCCCTGCTGTTCACTCTGATGACATACGACTGTGTCCCCAGGTTCACCACCAATCACATCGTGAAGTTTGCAGACAACACAACGGTGGTGGGCCTGATCAGAGACGACAACGACCAGGACTACAGAGAGGAGGTGGAGCAGCTGGTGGGCTGGTGCAGAGACAACAGCCTGATCCTGAACGTGGAGAAGACGAAGGAGCTCATCGTCGACTTCAGGAAAAACCGGCCTCACCATGCTCCACTGCTCATCAACAGCTCAGCTGTGGAGGTGGTCAGCAGCACCAAGTTCCTGGGGGTGAACATCACGGACAACCTCACCTGGACTGTGAACACCACGTCACTGGTGAAGAGGGCACAGAAGCGACTGTACTTTCTGCGGAAGATGAGGAGAGCCCGCCTGCCCCCGCCCATCCTCACGACCTTCTACAGAAGCACCATACAGAGTATTCTGACCAGCTGTCTCTCTGTGTGGTGTGGAGGCTGCAGTGCCTCCGACTGGAAGAACGCGAGGAGAGTGGTGAGGACAGCAGAAGGGATCATCGGGGCTCCTCTTCCCTCCATTAAGGACATTTCATCGCAGCGCTGTGTGTCTCGAGCCCGTAACATCATCAGGGACCCCTCACACCCCCACCATGGACTATTCTCCCTGCTGCCCTCTGGAAAGAGGTTCCGCAGCATCCGCTGCAGGTCCACTAGGTTCAGCAAAAGCTTTTTCCCTGCTGCCATCAGACTGTTGAACTGCTGAAGTACAAAAGTGTACACACTAGATTCGCTGATTTGCACATTTGCACATTGTATCACATTGTTTACATTTCAACTGCCTACTGTTCACTGCTGCACTTGTACTGTAATTCACTGCAAGGTATCCTGTAGAGTTACTGCAATATTTCTGAGCTGTGTGAAAACGAAATTTCGTTCTGTATGCACTCTGTGTATACAAAATGACAATAAAGAAAGTCTAAGTCTCTAAGTCTAAGAAGTGAGAGGGGCTCTTACTAAGACTCCACCCCCAGAGTCTTGTCCTAATAATCGTTTGTTTGTTCCTGATCAGCTAAGAAAGAATGTTTTAGATTTTTGTCATGGTTCTCGTCTGTTTTGTCATCCCGGGGTTACCAGAACTATTCGTTGTGTTCGGACACAGTTCTGGTGGCCTTCTCTGTCTGCCGATGTAAGGGAGTTTGTGGCAGCCTGCCCCCAATGTAATCAGGCTAAGACCTCCAGACAACCCCCTTCCGGCTTGCTTCGACCTTTACCTGTTCCGTCTAGACCATGGTCTAACATTGCCATGGATTTTATCACCGGCTTACCTTCTTCAGAGGGTAATTCTGTCATTCTCACCATAATTGATCGGTTCTCCAAAATGGTCCATTTGGTTCCGCTGCCCAAACTCCCGTCCGCTAAGGAGATGGGGGAAATTTTGGCACGTGAGGTTTTCCGTCTTCATGGAATCCCGACAGACATTGTGTCAGACAGGGGTCCTCAGTTTGTGGCGCAGTACTGGAAGGAATTCTGTGCCATGCTGGGGGTCTCTGTCAGTTTGTCGTCGGGATTCCACCCCCAGACGGATGGGCAGACAGAGAGGGCCAACCAGGAGGTAGAGACTAAGCTACGTTTGTTGTGTCAATCGGACCCCACTAAGTGGGTCAGTCAGCTTCCGTGGATAGAACATGCTCTGAACTCTACTCCTTCTAGCACCCTGGTCTCTCCCCATTCTATATTGTGTTCGGTTTTCAGCCACCGGTGTTCACTATACAAGAGAGGGATTCTAAGGTTCCATCGGCCCGACTATCTGCCCTGAGGTGCCAGCGAGCCTGGAGAAAGGCTAGGAGAGCTATCATCAGTTCCGTGGAGAGCCAGACCCGGAACGTTAATCGCCGGAGGATCCCGGCACCTGATTATCAGGTGGGCCAGAAGGTTTGGCTCTCCACAAGGGATCTTCCTCTCCGAGTAGAGAGTAAGAAGCTGGCACCTCGGTTCATCGGGCCGTTCCCTATTTCTAAGATGGCGAACCCGGTGGCTGTCCGCCTCTAGCTTCCTCGCTCCATGAAGATACATCCCACTTTTCATGTGTCCCGGGTCAAACCTGTTAACACTTCTAGATTTGTGCCCGCCTCCAGACCCCCGCCTCCCACCCGACTCATCGACGGTGGTCCCGTGTACACCGTCAACCGGATTCTGAGGTCCAGAAGAAGAGGCAGGGGGCTGCAATACTTGGTTGATTGGGAAGGGTATGGTCCAGAGGAGAGATCTTGGATCCCTGCCAGGTTCATTTTGGACAAGACTCTTATTACAGCCTTTCATAAGGCCCATCCCGAGCAGCCCAAAAGGGCGTCTGGTATCCGCCCTTGGGGGGGGGGGTTCTGTCATGATTTCGGCACTGTTGCCTGGTCTGATCTCTCATGTCACACACCTGTTCTAGCTCCGCCCGTTCCTCATCACTTCAGATCTGTTCCACCTGCTCTCACTAGTATATAACCAGCTCTAAGACCAGGCAACAGTGCCAGTTTATTTCGATCCTTGTGTGAGACTTATCCCAGCGTTTATAATTCTGATTCCTGATCCTGACCTGTTTGCCTTTCGACCTCCGAGCCTGCTTACTCCTGTCTGATTCTGTTTGCCCGATCTGACCTCTGCCTGTTCTGACTACCCGCTGGATCTCTGCCCCGTGTACCGAACCTGGAACCGTTGCCCGACTCCGTCCTGGATTATCCTTCGGTACCTCACTGGCTCTCTGATCTCCTGGCTCCGACCTTCGACCACGTCCCCGACTTCGGCTTCGCTCTACGGCTCATCCTGCTGATGTTTGCTCTCACGGTTCTGATCTCCTGCCTGTCCTCTGACCACCGAAACACCCGCTGCTGGGACTTCATGAGCGGCAACCGCCGCAGCGAATTGACGACCCGCCTGCTGGGACCCACTGGGACTGAACTGAACATTAAGACCAGGTTAGTGACCGACACGTTTGTGTGCAAACACCTTCAGATAAGCGTGGTCACTAACCTGCCGTCTCCTTCTGCAGAGGATCCCGCTGTAGACGCTGACGCCTCCCGCTCCGCACCTGATCTAAATAAACTGTTAAACTTGAACGGTTTGTCTGCCTTGAATTCTGGTTCCACCTGTTCTGAGCCTAACAGGTTGTGATTACATCAGATTATAATTTGTGTTTTTATTCGTTTATACACACACACAGACAGAAACTTAAAGCTGCTTATTAAAGAAACCAGAAAGCATCAGTTGACCTGGTCATTGGATCTGGGATCATCCAGGTATTTAACCAGAGCCCAATCTGCGATCACCACCATAGTGAGCCATACATTATTTTTAGAAATCATCATTACAAGTTGAGTAGAGGATCCACATTCTGTCATTGTAAAAATCAACTAAAAAACCTGATTTAGAACAGACAGTGAGGTGCAAATGATGGTGATGGTAAGAGGACTTCCAGCCTGTAGGACTCTGAGCTCCAAAATGTCTGAATAACATCAGAAAGATGCAAAAAGCTGCTCAGCACAAATTAAATGGGTAGCACTGCTTTAAAATCAGTAAAACTTTTAACATTCATTATTAAAAACTACACAAATAATTTGCAATATGCCATTATAATAAAGTTTAAATAAAATAGATTTTTATCTCCGTATACATGGTTATATTTTGAAAGCTACATGCATGTTAAAGGACTATTATGCTGAAGTCACTATAGCCTCACGCCACTCGGACATTTGAGCACGGGCCAGCTGATTGCCAAGGCCAAATGCTGTGTAGCTACTGTGGGGGATGATTATTGTCTAGGATAGACTGTCTTTGTTTTGTCTCATGCCAAGGCCGCTGTTGAGTATTAGGGAGAGCCGAAAGCGAGGAGTGGCAGAGACAGGGCAGACGCAGACTGCGTAACAGAACGCCAGACCAGGTGTACCTACTATGAAGATAAAAGAGAGAGAACAGAAAGTTAAAGCAGAAATGACAACACGTAATGCATAATTGAAGAACAGTAGAACTCTAGAGTGAGAAAATTAGATCCTGATGTCCTCCAGTAGCCTAAGCCTATAGCAGCATAGCTATAGAGGTAGCTCAGGGTAACATGAGCCACTCTAATTAGAAGCTTTGTCAAAAAGGAAAGTTTTAAGATTAGTCTTAAAAGTAGACAGGGTGTCTGCCTCACGGACCCAAACTGGGAGTTGGTTCCACAGGAGAGGAGCCTGATAGCTAAAGGATCTGCCTCCCATTCTACTTTTAGAGACTCTAGGAACCACCAGCAGACCTGCAGTCTAAGAGCGAAGTGCTCTGTTAGGAACATACGGGGTAATCAGAGCTCTGATATATGATGGAGCTTGATTATGAAGGGCTTTATAGGTTAGAAGAAGAATTTGAAATTCTATTCTTGATTTAACAGGAAGCCAATGAAGGGAAGCTAAAATTGGAGAAATATGATCCCTCTTGTTGATTTTCATCAGAACTTTTGCTGCAGCATTTTGGATCAGCTGAAGGCTTTGAACTGCATTTTGTGGACTTCCTGATAGTAAAGAATTACAATAGTCCAGCCTTGAAGTAACAAATGCATGGACTAGTTTTTTAGCATCACTCCTGGACAGAATGTTTCTAATTTTGGCGATATTACGGAGGTGAAAAAAGGAAACTCTGGAAACCTGTTTAATATGGGATTTAAATGACATGTCTTGGTCAAAAATAACACCAAGATTTTTTACTTTATTACCAGAGGCCAAGTTAATGCCATCCAGATTAAGTGATTGGGCAAGAAGTTTATTTTTTGAGGACTCTGGCCCAAAGATTACAACTTCGGTCTTGTCAGAATTTAGATGCAGAAAATTTAAAGTCATCCAGCTTTTGATGTCATCAAGACATGACTGCAGTCGAAGTAATTGATTGGATTCATCAGGATTTATGGATAAATATAGCTGAGTGTCATCAGCATAACAGTGGAAATTAATCCCATACTGTCTGATAATTTTGCCGATCGGAAGCATATATATAGTAAAGAGAATTGGTCCAAGGACTGAACCCTGTGGTACTCCACAAGTGACCCTAGAGTTTGAGGAAGATTTATTATTAACATGAACAAACTGAAATCTGTCCGACAGATAAGATTTAAACCAGCCTGATACTTTCCCCTTAATCCCTACAGTATGTTCAAGTCTTTGTAGGAGAATATTGTGATCAACTGTATCAAATGCAGCACTGAGATCTAACAGGACAAGTACAGACACAAGTCCATTATTGAGGCCATGAGAATATCATTAGTGACCTTCACCAGAGCCGTTTCAGTGCTATGATGAGCTCTGAAGCCTGACTGAAACTCCTCAAGTAGGTCATTACTTTGTAAATGTTCACAAAGTTGATTAGCAACTACTTTCTCAAGAATTTTAGATAAGAAAAGAAGATTAGATATAGGTCTGTAGTTTACTAGCTCATCTTGATCAAGAGAAGGTTTCTTAAGTAAAGGTTTAATAACAGCTACTTTAAAAACCTGTGGTACATATCCATTTACTAAGGATAGATTAATCATGTCTAAAATAGGACCACTGATCAAAGGGAATACCTCCTTTAACAACTTGGTTGGGATTGGGTCTAACATACAGGTAGAAGGTTTAGACGAAGCTAAAATTTTAGATAGCTCAGAAAGCTCTACTGCTTCTAAACAGTTCAAACACTGTGCAGGTTTTAAAGATTCCTCCAATGCTGCCTCACTTACTGAGGACGAGGTAATCATGTTTGGGAGGATGCCAATTATTTTATTTTTAATGGCATCAATTTTATTTATGAAGAATCCCATAAAATCATTACTGCTAAGAGCTAAGGGAATGGATGGATCAACAGAGCTGCAGCTCTGAGTAAGTTTGGCAACTGTACTAAAGAGAAATCTAGAATTATTTCTATTCTCTTCAATTAATGATGAAAAATATGCTGCTCTAACTCTGCGACGGGTCTTGTTATACAACAATAGACTGTCTCTCCTGGTCTCGGAGCGTCTCTCATTTCCTTCCTACTTCTAGATCTGCCAGAGTTAAGAATAATTTTGGCTGTAACTTTATTCTGTTTTTATTTTATCACATTCGTGGAGCAAAATCTGGAGCAATAGAGATTTGGTTTCCTTCTTTCCCTTTGACTTCAGACTAGATGATCCAGGTACGGTGCTGGAACCAGCAGCTCAGAGTTCATGTGTGATTATGGAGAAAATGTCACATCGGGCGCGCTTGTGACGTAGCGGGTAGCGCGACCCATATTTGAAGGCCTTTAGTCCTCGACGCGGACGACCCGGGATCGAACCCGACCCGTGGTCCTTTGCCGCATGTCTCTCCCCCTCTTCCACCCTCTTCCTGTTAGTCCACTGTCAATAAAAAGCGAGCCACTAGAGCTGCAAAAAAAAAAAAAATGTCACATCATTCATGGTGACTTTTCCTCCAAGATTGCAGGAGGTTGTTTTAATGAAATGTGAAAAAGTGTTAAATGTGTTCTAAAAAGCAAAGATGGTTCAAATGTGTAAAAGACAAAATAAAACTGTACAACTAGTTTACCGAATAAGTGGAAATGTTTCAGTGACATGAAGGAAGAAGCAGGAGGAGGATGTTCAACATCTAGAAAAGAACGTTTAACATGCAGAGAAATAAGCAGAGGAACTGATCTAGAATATGTAGTAACAGAGAGAATAATAAATTAGGTTAAATTAACTATATTTAACTATTACAATCTTTGTGAACCAGTTAATTCAGATTAAATGTGCAGATAATCAGTAATATGTGGTGACTTTAATGCACATGAGTTATTATGGGGAGGAAACCAAACAGATGGAAATTAAGAAATAGTAGAACATTTAAAGGGTAATAATTCATTGTATTGAATGATGGAAGATGGACCAGAACAGATGTTCATCCATGAAATGGATCAGCCCTTGATTTAACACTAGTGTCCAGGAATATTTCAGCTGGTTGTTAAATGGGATTTATTAGATGACTCGTCTGCAGACAGAGATCATTACCCAGTTTTCTGTAATATTCTCCTCACTAAGAACGGTTCACAAAGAAAATTAAAGGGTTGAGGGTCTTTAATGGCGCTGAATGGGAACTCTGAATATATTTGTGAAAAAGGGGGTTGCCAGTTAGATTCACATGATGAAACACAAAGGATAGAAAGGACTTTAAACTTCTTTTTTATAAACAACAAAAGAGAAAAAGAACAACAACCAGATCATCAAACAGTCTTGGGTCAGAGCTCTGTTGTCACAAAGTCTCAGATCCTCCATCTAGCAATGATCCAATTACTAATTACCATCTTTAGTTTTATTGCATCAGTAACATTACTGCAGGTTCCCAACACCATCAAACACATTCATTTAAAGTCTGGTCAACTTGGTTCTTCTCTCCATTTGGTACCTGGCCTAAACTTTCAGCACCACCAGTTGTAGGATGGAGGTTCTGCTTTTCAACCAATTAGTTGTTCTACATTTCAAGGCTGCAGTGAGCAGCAGATTGAAGAGGTAGAACTTTGTTGGTCCTTCTGACCGTCTGAGGTGAGACCCAACAATGCAGAACTGGGTTCTGGTGATATGTTGGCTTTAAAAGCTGCTTTGAAGCCTCAGATCCATCCTTCCAGAACACATCCAGCTTGGGTCAGGACCAGAACATATGAGTGTGATCTGCTATGTGGGTTCTGCAGGTTCTCCAGCATAAACTGGGTTATTTGAGTCCATCTTTGCTGTAAATTCTGGAGTTCTGAAGAACCTCATCATTATTCTCCCCTTAAACTCCCTCTATGCGTCTGAATTTGTAGTCAGATGAGCTTCAGAGCAGATTGTCTCCCAGTTTTCTTCAGACCAAACTGGGCCCAGTTCTTCCTCCCATCTCTGCTGAATTGCCCCAGAGTTCTGCTGCTTTATGGACACAAAAATACTGTAGAAGATCCAAGATATTTCTTTGCTGCTCTTCCTACCTGGACATCAATCAGAGCTTCTCAATGGGAGCTGGAGCTCTGATTTCACTCCTTATGTGACATCAGGAAGAATCTGAGCTAAGAGCATCTAAAATGATCAGTGTTGGGAGTTTATGTTCAGTTTTAAGTCGTTTAAATGTTTTAAACTGGCCGTCAGCAAATAGTTGATGAATGTAATGAAGTTTATACTCTGACTATTTTTTAAACTAATATCCAGGTTATTTGGAGCAAAGGACTTCATGTATCCAGTAGATGACAGGGAGAGATGGAGGTTGATGTTCCAACGTTTTCTGGATCTTGGTCCATAGTTGAAGTGTTCTGCTTGTCCCTTCTGTTGTCTCCTTAAACTGATAGTCTAGAAACGGCAGGATGTGCAGGGGTATGGTACCTGAGCTCTGCTCAATATGAAGCCAGAGCGTATCTCCATCATCCATGATCCAAGTCATGATGGATTTCATTCATTCAGCAACAATTCAACTCTTTCTGAAAACTAATGAGACATAACACAATGGAGGTTTTTACCATCCAGACCTTCAGAACCAGTTCAGCTCAATAATTTGGTTGTTTCTATGGAAGATGAACAGATTGGATCTGAAATGATGAAATTCTTCACTTCTGACTGATGTTCCAGCAGATCTCTAGAAAATGGAGCTGCAGCTCTCAGATATTTTAGTCATCATGTCTTCTATCAATGAATCTACTGATTAAAGCAGTAATCTCAGAGACATGTGCTACTCCAGAGGTTCCCAAAGTTTGCTCCTTCAAGCTCCTACTTGGACCTCCAATCCAGGCTCCACCCCCTTTAGAGAAGATCTTTCCATAGATGAAGCTAAGAGTCACCTTGATGCTGCAGACCTTTGTTCATGAAGGAGATGTCAGGATGTTTGTGACAGTCTGTTCCAGGCTTTAGTTGTTCTCCTCATGAGGAGCTGAAGTCTCTGACAGGAACGTAGAGCTGAACAGGAGAAGAACTTGAAGCTTTCTTCTTGGCCTGTCTGCTTGCTGCAGCGTGACAATCCAACATTTTAGTCTGACTTCATCTGGAAATATTTCTCTGACCCTGAATCAGTTTGAAGGCAGGCGAGCTCCTCATCAGAGCTGAGATCTTCTATGTCCTCCATACTGGAAATGTAGAAGTCCAGCAGCTCCTGGTCTGTGATATCAGAGAGTGTCATCATCAGTAGAACGGGACTTCCTTTCCCTCAGAGCAGATTGGAAATCTGTGAGGAAAGATGCAAACAAAGACTCTCTGGACTGTTTTATCTGCTGGGGGCCTTGTTCCAGAGGCTCCTTGGACACTTTCACAACCCATGACTGAAGCTGCTGGATTCAGGAAGCTGCATCTTCTTCTTGGTCTCATTGTAAATGTGAGCAGCGCCACCTGGTGGTGCTGATTGGTAGAGGAAGAGCTGAAAGGTTGGAGGTGTTTGTCAGAGGTCTGTGATGATGGAAGCCTCTCCCTGGTTTGTGAGTCTGAGCTCAGAGATCAGATCTTTGATTCTTGTTGAACTCTTTGTTGAATGTGATGCAGCTTCTCCTTTTTAATGTTTGTATTTCTGGATCTTCTAGTGTGGCCACAGCAGATTTCCACAGGGCTCTTTAGTGTTTCATTCCTCCATCTGTGTGTGGGAGTGTGGATGGAACAGGGATCCAGAGTTGGTGTCAGTGTTTAGATTGATTGTATTTTAATGCTGATTATTAAATCAGGTGGAGCTTCCAGAAATGTTGACTTATTTTCCTGATGTCCTTTTAGGCTTCAGGCTGTTTCTTCAGGTTGTGACTGAGGGATTTCCTTTCTCCTCTCTGTTGGAGCTTTTCTTCTGTTTGGACAAATGACTTGTGCTACAGCGCCACCAACTGTCCTCACTACATTCACTGCAGGTTGTAATATTTGTCATCATCATCATCATCATCATCAGTGCTCTCAACTCTCACACATTGACCGTGTGACACACGCATTTCACTGACTTCACACGCTCACACGCAACACATGGAATTTCTCACGCATAAAAATCACAAAGCCCATCTGGGCTGCGGACGACAAAACTCTGCCTCCTGCTGAGCTGTTTCTGCTTCTTTCACAGCTTGTGGCCATCAGTAATTCCTGCTGCAGTTTGTGTTAACAGAGCAGCAGGAAGAGTGATCAGAGTTATGAATAATTTTAGTCTTAACAGTGGTGAAAGTGAGCCGGTAAGGTCCTGTACCGCTACACAGGAGGGGAGGGGGCGGGGAGAGCTGCTGCCAGATGACCGGTTCATTCAGAAACAGTCATGGCTGCACGCTGGATCATAAAACAGTTCTGCTAACCAGATGCAGTTTAAAAAGCCACTTAGTCTGTTTATAAGTTTCGTTTTTATTAATTCTGCATTTTTTAACTACATGCACCGTATTTCTGTGCCTCCGCGCTTGCTCCTCTCCCCCCTCCTTTCCCTCGGAGCAGGTGCTTTCTGGGCGTCAGTGCGCTCTGAGGAATAGAAATTTGTCTGGTCAGCGCAGCGACTAACTGAGAAACCTGTCGCTGTTAAAGGTGATGAGAATGTTATAAACTGTAACAGTCTAGAAGTGCATTGAGCTGAAAAGAGGGAGACATCAGCAGCTGGATCGTGCGTAAAGACGCAGCGGGAACCTCTGTGTGCTTCAGTGTTGCTTCTGAGGGGAAATTGTTGACCATAAAGGCTTGATGAAACTCAGCCTGATTCACCAATCAGGTTATAGATTTACAATGATAAACAACCCATAGATGAATGTGTAACAGTATAATAATTTGGTCAATAACTTAAAATTACTTCATTTTATTCAGTATTATTTGAACAATTGTGTATTTTTTATGTTTTAATCCATTAACTGAACAATAAAGTATTAATACGTCTCTTTCTCTTTTTAACACAAGTAATACATGTCTACTTCATTGTCTGGTGGGATAAAAATGAGATGGAGTTGACTCCACCGGCTCTTCCAGGGTCCGGTTAGTCCTGCCCCCAAACAAGCCACGCCCCCTCATTAGCATAATCTCACTCTTAACTTTTGATAAAAGTTGAGAGGTCTGATCATCATCATCATCATCATCATCATCATCATCATCATCATCATCATCAGAGCCCAGGTATCTGTCTGCTCTCAGCTCTTCTTTCTTTCTCTGGATTTTTACAACAAGTGGACGTGTCCAAATGTTGGACTGGTCCTTTCTCAGTGGAGGACAATGTGTGTCTGAGAGACATGTAATGTCCATGTTTGCTGCTGAAAGAGACTGATGGTCTGACCCCCCTCTTCCTTTCAGGGTGGAGCCTGCTGGAGTCCGATGGTTGACACCAGGTCCATGGAGGCGTAAGTGTGTTTTTATTTGATTCATGACAACAAAGCAGCTCACATTCAACCATCTTCAAACTGTCCATCACTCATTCAGGAGTCATCATCAAAGTGTCAATAAATGATCAATAACTGCAGCTGGATTGTCTTTGTTCTCTCCATCAGATTCCTGTCAACTCACAATCGACACAAACACAGTGAGCAGAAAACTCAAACTGTCTGAAGACAACAGGAAGGCGACACGTGTGAAGGAGCTTCAGTCATATCCTGATCATAAAGACAGATTTGATGCTCCTCAGCTGCTGTGTAGAACTGCTCTGACTGGTCGCTGTTACTGGGAGGTCGAGTGGAGAGGACACGTTGAGATATCAGTGAGTTATAGAAGAATCAGGAGGAGAGGAAACAGTGAAGACTGTTGGTTTGGAGATAATGATCAGTCCTGGAGTCTGAGATGCTCTGATTATGGTTACTCTGTCTGTCACAATAACAGTCAAACATCTATCTCCTCCTCCTCCGTCTCCAACAGAGTAGCAGTGTATGTGGACTGTCCTGCTGGTATTCTGTCCTTCTACAGAGTCTCCTCTGACTCACTGATCCACCTCCACACCTTCAACACCACATTCACTGAACCTCTGCTTCCTGGCTTTGGGTTCTGGTTCGGTTCTGGTTCCTCAGTGTTTCTGTGCTGATTGAGTCTAAAGAGTCTCCTCCTGTCAGAGAAAGCCTGTCCCTGTTGAACAGATAGTTCAGTCTGTTCATGTCTGTCTCTTTCACTCAGAAACACGTTTTCACATTCATGGATTCAATCTGTTTCTTTGTGAAACTCTTCTAAATGATTCCTTGGAAATTTCTTCTTCTTCCAGTCCTTTAAAGATGGAAGCTGGGATTATTCCAGGATCCACATGTTGTTTTTCTGCCTGTTTCCAGTCAAAGCTTCACTCTGAATATCAGTATGTTGACTTTCTCTCTTGATTTTTTACTTTCATTCATGAGTCAGATTTCATTGAAATGTTGGCCAGTTTTTTCTCAATCTCTGGACATTATCTGTTTCTGTCAGCTCCCATTTTTCTAAACACTTTAGATTCAAATGTTAAATCTTCCTTTTGTATATTTGCTGTAGTTCTACTTTGTGTTTTAATGAGCAATAAACAGATATTTTTCTTCTTCTGTATTTTATTTACTTGCTGCTCATTCTCTTCTGTTCCTCTGATCAATTTTCAATATTTCAACAAAACAAATGTTTTTTCTATCAAAAACTTTCAAAAAGTCCTAATTTACAGTAAAACATTTCCATCTTTTTCTGACATGTTTTTAAATGACATATTTTTGTTCTTTAGTTGAATAATTCAGCAGCAGAAACACAAAGCAATGATGAAATGATATTTCTGCTCCATCTTTCCAAACCTTAAAAACACTTTGAGAATGAAAGAAGAGCCGACGCTGACAGTCTGGGACTAAAATCAGCTTCTTTACTCCCAAACTGATGACTGGACAGACTGAAGACCAGATTTTCATTTTTTTAGCTAAACCCCTGCAGCACCAAACCAGAAGCTGCACGAACACCAACAACAGAACCACATGGAACATTTCCACATCAGAGCTTCTTCCTATTCTGGACTTTTATTTTTACACAGGAAACGTGTGAATGCGCACACAGAGCCGCAGCGTGCACAGCGTCCCTCTGCTCCTCCTAAAGGGACAGTCCCACATTTTCAGCTTCAGGGAGCTGTTAGTGTAACTTAGCACAAAGACTGGAAGTGGAGGGAAAATGTTAGAGCTTGTAGATATTAATACCGGCCTGCTCCTGGTTATAAACTGAAGGTCCGTCTTACCCCGGCTGAAGATTTGGCAGTAAACGAAAAACATTTGATCAGAGGCAAAACATTTAAAATATGCATATTTAATTCATTAGGAATTCCCAACGGAGACAAAAGTTATACATTACCATTGTTACCTATGTGCTTCTCCCAGGTATTGCAGTTTTTGTCTAATCTAAAGTTCCCAAAGACTTCGTTTTAATAAGCTGACTGCCCCTCCTGCTAAGTTCGGGAGGGGGTGGTCTCAAATTTTGGGGTATCTGTTTTCGAACAAAGAGGCTGTTCTTCTCGGTTAGGGGTCAAGCCAAATGACCTATCCCAGCCATAAATCGCCTCTCAACTCATCCTGCAAGCTACATGTTTATTTTGTCCCCAAAGCAAGACACAGTCAAAAACAATGCATTCCTCAGTTCTTCCATACAAATACCTAATTAATATAACAACTAAGATACTTATTTTCCTCAACAATTCCCTCTGTTTTGATCCAACAGATCAAACCAATCACTGAACTACATCTAATTTATTGTCTTGGAACCCTCAAACAAAGTGTAAATGATAATATGTAATTTCCTAATCCACTTTCCCCTCTGTTGACGACTAGTAAAACCATACAGAACAGAAACCTACAACCCAAATGAAATACTATACATAAATACATCAAATTAAGTTTGAATTTTTCCCTTCAAAGTAAGATATCCCAACTTATAACTAAAAAGATACTGAGGCTATCTGAATCCTACAATATACTAGAACCAATAAAAGAAAACACCTTCTTCAGTGATGTGTTATCCCACTATATATGTGCAACTATCAAAAAACTGTTAATCTTATAACTGAAGAGGAGGTCTTATGTCCCAAACTGAAAGATTTCCTACTAACTATATACTCCACCTGTACTGTTACAAGCTAGTTTAATGTAGATTTCTTTAAGCATGAGTAAAATGGTGCTGTCACTTTAAGAAACACTGAACCCCAGTAACAGGAAGTTGTCACACAGGATGTAGGGCAAGGTAATTGGGAAGTAAATGTTTGTAGGCCCAATTTAAGCCTGTTTGCCATGTGTGGTAGAGACTAAGATTTGTATCTAAGTTTAGCCAGCAGCATCTGCAACTTCCCATGCCTTTGGGTAGCATCGAAGGTATGTATGGTTTACTTTGTGAAAGTATATTTATTCCTGATGCATTAATACTGTTTATGTGTATTTTGTGGCAGATTTGTATGTTGAACCATGTAGTTAAATGAGTGAATGGAGAAATACTTGATTCATTAGATGTGTACATGATAATGGGACTTTGAGTGGTGTTTGTGTTGGAACAGGGTGATCTGTTCTACTTTGTTTATTGCTTTAAAATATTAAAAGGGCAGCCATATATCTGATTGCATTTTGTATGTTACAGTTTCACCTTCTTGCAACATTAATAAACCTGTGGATAAAAAGTCATCAATCTTCAGAGTCTTGATGTTCAAGAGGCGTTTAACTGACTGTCAAACCATATAGATGATCCGTATGATGAGGACAGCACAGTGAAACTTCGGCTCTCATGCGGGCGTGGGATTTGTGATGTAAGCTGAAGGCCAAGAGGCTACGCTACCAGTGGACATGGCTGAAGGTTCATCGTCTTGGAAAACGCGTTCGCATGCCTCATGCTCTTCAGTGCACTCCAAGGTCTCATCAACTGGGTCGGCTGCAGCAAAGGCTAGAGCAAAAGCTGAAGCTGCAAAGGCACGACTTGCTTTTGTTGAGAAGGAGGTTAGTCTGAAGCTAGAGAAAGCTAAGTTGGAAGCATCTATAATAAGACTTAACTATGAGAGGGAGACAGCTGCAGCCATTGCTGAGGCAGAAGCTTTCGAAGCTACGGCTGATTTGAACTGTGAAAAACAAAGCTGCAAATCAAGCTTGGATGTTGCTCTTCCAGACACCACAGCACGTACTGGGCAATATGTTCTTAACCAGAGGGAGATAAAGGAGAAGGACAGGCAGCTGTGTGCTGATGGTGACCCAGAAGATGACACGCCGATCCTTCCAAACTACATCTCGCCTACCATCCAATCTCCGCATGTTGCTCAACAGAATCCCCCAGTCATTAAAAATGAGGGATCTCAGGAGTTTCCTCCCAACATGACACTCTCTTATCCACGTCTTGCAGAATCAAACAGTAGCTCAAATATGAAGGACTTTGTTCGATATTTAGCTCGTCGTGAGCTTGTGGCTACAGGTTTGTTGCAGTTTAATGACAAACCACAGAATTATAAAGCTTGGAAACGTTCTTTTCAGTCAGCAACATGGGGTTTAGACCTGTCACCAAGTGAGGAAATGGATCTCCTGCTGAAGTGGCTCGGGAGAGAATCAGTACAGTATGTGGAGCAGATTAGAGCAATTCATCTAAACCATCCTCAAGCAGGGTTAAACATGATATGGAACAGACTCGATGAGAAGTATGGATCTGCAGAAGTAATCGAAGATGCTCTCTTTAAACGCATTGAAGACTTTCCAAAAGTGACTAACAGAGATTGCTACAAGCTAACAAAGCTAGGAGATCTTCTGATGGAGCTCAACTCAGCCAAATCTGAAGGTGATTTACCTGGACTTTCTTTCCTGGATACAGCCAGAGGGGTCAACTCAATTGTGCAAAAATTACCATATCGTCTACAGGAGAGATGGGCGACAGTTGGTGCATCTTACAAACAACAAAGACGTGTTCAGTATCCTCCCTTCTCCTACTTTGTGGACTTTGTGTGCCAAGAAGCAAGGATTGCCAGTGATCCAAGTTTCAACTTTCTTTCTCACACAGACACAATTCAGACAAGTAGAGCAGCTCAAAGGTCAAGTAAGTTTAAAGAAGTATATGTTCACAAGACCGAAATCTCTCCTCAAGGCTACAGAGACGCTGACGCATTAAAATCTGCTGGAGGTGACAAAATGTGCCCCATACACAGGAAATCTCACCCTTTGTATAAATGTCGTGCATTTAAAGAGAAGTCCTTTGAAGATCGTATGGCACTGCTAAGAGAGCACAGCATCTGTTTTAGGTGCTGCTTTTCATCAGCACATATTGCAAGGAACTGCAAATTCAAGCTGCAATGTGCAGTGTGTAAAAGTGAGGATCACAATACAGCACTTCATCCAGAACCTATGAGTATCCCCCCACTAGAGCATGGCGGGGAGGGCATTATACCTACAAATCAGCTTTATGTAACCTCAAAGTGCACAGAAATCTGTGGTGGAGAACAGACAGATCGCTCCTGCTCAAAGATATGCCTTGTAAAGGTGTATCCAGCTGGCTGCAGAGACAAGGCTGTGAAACTGTATGCAATTCTGGATGAACAGAGTAACAGGTCTCTAGTGCGATCAGAGTTTTTTGACGTGTTTAAAGATCAAAGTCAAAGCACTCCATATACACTGAGGACATGTGCTGGAGTTAAGGAAGTAGCTGGAAGGAGAGCCAGTGGCTATGAAGTGGAATCTTTAGATGGGAAAGTCTGTATCCCACTACCAAGTCTCATAGAATGTAATGACATTCCTAATAATAGAGATGAGATTCCAACTTCAAAGGTGGCTCTTCACCATCAACATTTGAAATCATTGGCTCATTTGATTCCTGATATCGACCCACAAGCCCAGATTATGCTCCTGCTTGGTCGAGATATTATTAGAGTTCACAAAGTACGTAAACAGGTGAATGGCCCACATAACCTACCATATGCTCAAAAACTTGACTTTGGTTGGGTTATTGTTGGGAATGTATGTTTAGGCAGCAGCCATGTACCACAAACAGTGAACACCTTCTTCACCAGAACTACGGAGATGACACGTCCTACCCTCTTTGAACCGTGCCCCAATGTGTTCTGTGTCAAGGAGAAATACAGCAGTATTCACCTCCCGACTCACCCTTTGCTATTACAGGAGACGTATTTAGAGTGTGATGCTGACCACCTAGGATGTGCTGTGTTTAGACAGACTAAAGCGGACGACCACTTGGCTCCTTCGATGCAGGATGTCCTTTTCATGGAAATAATGAAGGAGGGTCCACATAAAAATTCTAACAACAGCTGGGTAGCACCATTACCCTTTAAGCATCCACGTCAACGGCTTCCCAACAACAAGCCCCAAGCATTAAAACGTCTCATTTCTCTAAAACATAGTTTTAAAAGGAAGCCAGAAATGCAACAACACTTCCTTATCTTTATGAAGAATATGTTTATGAAGGGTCATGCCGAAGTGGCCCCTCCTATAATGGCAGAAGAAGAGCAGTGGTACTTACCCATATTTGGTGTGTACCATCCGAAGAAGCCCAACCAAATTCGGGTTGTATTTGACTCCAGTGCTCAGTATGAAGGGATTGCACTTAACGACGTGTTGCTAACTGGGCCTGACCTAAACAACTCACTCTTGGGTGTATTGCTACGCTTTCGGAAGGAAGCGGTGGCATTCACAGTGGATATAGAGCAAATGTTCTACTGCTTTTATGTGAGAGAAGAGGACAGAAACTTCTTACGTTTTCTGTGGTTTCAGGACAACGATCCACGTAAGAACATTGTGGACTACCGTATGAATGTCCATGTCTTTGGAAACAGACCCTCACCAGCAGTGGCTATTTACGGTCTGCATCAGTCTGTACAAGATAAAGAGTTTCAGGCTGACACGGATGTCAAGAACTTCGTCACACGTGAGTTCTATGTAGATGATGGTCTTAAATCTACACCTACAGTTAAAGCAGCAGTAAGTTTGTTGAAGAGGACTCAAGATATCCTTGCTAAATCGAATCTTAGGCTGCATAAGATAGCCTCAAACAAGAAGGAAGTTATGGAAGCTTTTCCATCTACTGATCATGCAAACAGCTTCAAGAATCTCGATCTGGATGATGATGCACTGCCAGTACAGCTCAGTCTTGGTCTTAGTTGGAACCTCCAAACAGACTGCTTCATGTTTAATGTTTCCAGAGAAGTTAAACCCTACACTCGGAGAGGTGTCTTATCTACCGTCAACAGCCTTTATGACCCCCTTGGGTTCGTAGCGCCAGTGACTATCCAAGGGAAAGCTATCCTGAGAGAACTCACAACTGGAAAAGGAGATTGGGACTCACCATTGCCTCAAAACATGGAGCAGATTTGGGTATCATGGAGAGCCTCCCTATCTGAACTGTCTGATTTTTCTGTTCCCAGACTGTATGCAGAAACATCACCGTCAGCTGCTTCCAGAAGAGAGCTGCATGTCTTCTGCGATGCATCAACGAAAGCTATCGCTACAGTGGCGTATCTGAGAGTTGTTGATCCAGTCGGTAACTGCTATGTTGGATTCGTAATGGGTAAAGCCAAGCTTGCACCTCGCCCTGAAATGACCATGCCAAGATTAGAGCTTTGTGCAGCAGTGCTCGCAACAGAACTAGCAGAGACAATCTCAACAGAAATAAATCTCCAGCTTGACAGCTTATTCTACTATTCGGATAGCAAAGTGGTCTTGGGCTACATTCACAATGAAAGCAGACGCTTTTATGTCTTTGTCAACAACCGAGTACTACATGTTCGAAAGTCATCTCTTCCAAGCCAGTGGCACTATGTGTCGACAGACCAAAATCCTGCAGACCACGCTACACGTTCTGTTGCTGCAGGTCACCTTAAGGACACAAACTGGTTGAGTGGACCAAGATTTCTACGCAGTCCAGATCCAAAAAAATGTAAGGACATTTTTAACCTTGTCGATCCAGCTTCCGACCCAGATGTAAGGCCTGTAGTGGCTGTCCTGTCCACTGCTGCCTCCTTCACAACCCTTGGCTCTCAACGTTTTGCCAAGTTTTCTACATGGAAGTCCCTCAATCGGGCCATGGCTCGTCTGTTGCATATAGTCCGCATGTTCAAGACTGTTCAGGGAAGAACCCGCTCTTGCAAAGGTTGGCATTGGTGCAAGGCAAAGATTGCTGTGGGGGAAACTGATCATGTTTTAAACATCATCCTACAGACGGTGCAAGAAGAAACCTATGCAGAAGAAATTAAGTTCATTCTGAAGAAAGAAGGGGTTCCTAAAACCAGCCCTCTCCACAGACTGGACCCATTCATTGATGAATATGGACTCCTGAGAGTGGGGGGACGTCTCCATCATTCAAGCCTAAATCAGATTGAAAAGAATCCACTCATCATTCCTGGACAGCATCATGTTGCAACTTTAATAATTAGACACTTTCACGAACAAGTTCACCATCAGGGTCGTTGTTTTACAGAGGGAGCTATCCACACTGCAGGCTTTTGGATAGTTGGATGTAAAAGAAAAGTGAGCAGTATCATCAACAAATGTGTCACCTGTAAAAGGCTCAGAGCACCACTTAGTGTCCAAAAGATGGCTAATCTTCCAGCAGATCATCTTACTACAGACCCCCCATTTACGAATGTGGGTTTGGATGTATTTGGCCCATGGCACATCAGTTCACGTCGTGCTAAAGGGGGCCTGTTACACAGTAAGCGGTGGGCTGCAATGTTTACATGTATGAGCGTGAGAGCTGTACACATTGAAGTGATTGAGTCCCTCGACACATCAAGTTTCATTAATGCCTTCAGGCGTTTTCTCGCCGTGCGAGGTCCGGTTAAGCATATACGGTCAGATCGTGGCACTAATTTTGTTGGAGCCTGCAAAGAATTAAGGATACAATCTAACCTTGACGACTCTGCAATCAAGACCTACTTATTGAACCAGGGAATTACTTGGACATTCAATCCTCCGCACGCTTCTCATCATGGTGGTTCATGGGAGAGGATGATTGGTCTGGCAAGAAGAATACTCGACTCCATGTTCCTGCAGCTGAAAGATAAGCTAACACATGAGGTGTTGGTTACATTCATGGCTGAAGTAGCAGCTATCATCAATGCTAGGCCACGTGTGCCAGTAACAGATGATCCGGATAGTTTTTACACCCTCACTCCAGCGACTCTTCTTACTCAAAAGGTGAATGTTGTTCCAGCTCCGGTGGGTGAATTCGGAGCTTCAGACCTCTACAAGGCTCAGTGGCGCCAGGTGCAACACCTATCCAATACCTTTTGGGACAGAGGGAGAAAACAATACCTGCCCACGCTACAACCACGGCGGAAATGGCAGCTGATGCATCCTGACATCAAAGAAGGTAGTGTTGTTCTTTTAAAGAGCAGCGAAGTGGCGAGGAATGGCCGACTGGGCTGATTACAAAGACTTTTCCAGGGAGAGACGGAAAGGTGCGACAAGTCGAAGTGAAGACTGTGAAAGCAGGACGGACTGCATTTTATTTAAGACCTATTACAGAGATAGTGGTTCTCCTTCTAAACGAGGACTAGTTATTTAAAGTTGTTAATGTCTTGTGACGTGAAATCACGTCAGGCGGGGAGTGTACTGTTACAAGCTAGTTTAATGTAGATATCTTTAAGCATGAGTAAAATGGTGCTGTCACTTTAAGAAACACTGAACCCCAGTAACAGGAAGTTGTCACACAGGATGTAGGGCAAGGTAATTGGGAAGTAAATGTTTGTAGGCCCAATTTAAGCCTGTTTGCCATGTGTGGTAGAGACTAAGATTTGTATCTAAGTTTAGCCAGCAGCATCTGCAACTTCCCATGCCTTTGGGTAGCATCGAAGGTTTACTTTGTGAAAGTATATTTATTCCTGATGCATTAATACTGTTTATGTGTATTTTGTGGCAGATTTGTATGTTGAACCATGTAGTTAAATGAGTGAATGGAGAAATACTTGATTCATTAGATGTGTACATGATA
This sequence comes from Fundulus heteroclitus, assembly GCF_011125445.2. Classification (NCBI taxonomy): domain Eukaryota; kingdom Metazoa; phylum Chordata; class Actinopteri; order Cyprinodontiformes; family Fundulidae; genus Fundulus; species Fundulus heteroclitus. Next base: position 833,104 of record NC_046369.1, read on the forward strand.
ATGGGACTTTGAGTGGTGTTTGTGTTGGAACAGGGTGATCTGTTCTACTTTGTTTATTGCTTTAAAATATTAAAAGGGCAGCCATATATCTGATTGCATTTTGTATGTTACAGTTTCACCTTCTTGCAACATTAATAAACCTGTGGATAAAAAGTCATCAATCTTCAGAGTCTTGATGTTCAAGAGGCGTTTAACTGACTGTCAAACCATATAGATGATCCGTATGATGAGGACAGCACACCACCATTAAAATGACTGAAAATGACTCTAGGAGTCTAAACCAGATTAACAAGGATGTCCTTTAGAAATTAATATAACCTGTGAAAGTACTACAATCTGATCAAATCACAGAATAAAGACCAAATTATCATGCAATGCACAACCAAGATCCTAACAGTACTAGTATTTTAGGAATACTGAACTCATAAGATAAATTCAGTGATTACAAAAATCTTTTTTTTTTTTTTTTTTTTTTTTTTTTTTTTTTTTTTTACACAATGTATTCAATTGTTGTCATTGATGTCTTATGTCTCTTGGATGTCTTCTTCTTGCCCTTCAAAATAATGGGTTATAGAGTAATTTGTCCCAACGCGATCGCCATACAGCTGCCTGTTGATCATTTTATTTCAAAATAAAAATGAAAACAAAATAAAATCCTGCTGCCTCTCCAGAGTGGAATTCGGCGCATCGAGCTGCCCTGTCACCCGTTGGCGCAGGTGGGCAGTAGTTGAAAGCCCCTCTTAGTTGGGGAGTCTGACCTTAAAGCTGCTCTGGTGACGTTTCCTTGAACCCTCTGTGTGGCTGGCACACACGGCTCTGCAATCTGGTCAAGTACCCTAAATCATGGCTCCAACATCTTTCTTTCGATGACCTTTAGAGCACCCTCAGTGATGTCTGGGGGTGGAAATCCTTCCCTCACAGTCCTTGGGATCTTCCGATATCCTGGTTTATGTCTCCTATACAATCTGTAACTACAAGACAATCTTTATATGTCAAATTTTGCAAGTTACCTGTGAATCCTGGCGGTCGACGTCGCACCCCGAAAAACTCCTTTGAGTCATAGAAAATGTATCCTGTAGTGGAAGTAACTGAACACTCCGATTTGACACCCCAGCAAGAAACAAACATCAAAGCTTTACCCCATGTCAATTTAGTCTGTGCATAGATTTTAGCCAATTGTTTTTTCAGATTCTAATTAACTCTTACCACCTTCCATTGTCCATCTTCATCCTGTCAGGAAACCTCTCTTATCGCGGGCCTCTGGTCATCCTGCAAAAGAATCCACGCACACACACACAAATACTTTAAACCTCTTGGTTAATTGTTGTTTGAAATCAAAGTACTTTTTTTCCTGTGACGATGTCCGAATCTTCTTTGGATTAAAAATGACCACACATCGCACCACTTTACACAAAACCTTTCTGTAACCTCTGCTTAACCCCAGACGTCCTACTCCGTGTGCAGTTGCACATACCATTAAAGTTACCATTAAAGTTGTTCAGCAGCAGCGCTCGGTTACCACATACATATTCCTAGAAATAACTGTCTCTGAATTTGTGGAGGAAATGACCCGGTTTGGGCCCAGTTTCAGCTGTACAACCGATGGACTCAGAGTGTTTTGTGGCAAACGGTTTTAGATAGAAAACAATCTGCTTGCTTCAGTATAAATTAGTATAGTTAGAAAATGAGGACGGCTGTTATAGTGCAACATTTATTTCTTATGTCTGAACACAGGTTCTCTAATCTAATTAGATTATGTGAAAATGTAATTGTTCTCCATCTGTTCGATTTATTCTTCTATTGCAAACGGATAGATTTCACTTTTTACTCTATTAAATCAACATTTTGCATGTTTTTCTGTGATGATCATCTGTGTTCTGACTGTCCAGAAACAAACAATGAAGTGAAATTTTCTGCAGCAAAGTGTTCATCAGTTCAAAACAGGAAAGGACAGAACTGGGTTCATGGATTTAGGAAGTGCTGCGATAAAACGGCTCCTGAAGGTTCAGATTTAGGAATCATTTTCATTTGCTGCTTTCCTTAAACTTCAGCAGATATAACACAAAGTCAAGAACAGTGTGATGAGTTACTTTAAAGATGACCTAATTTGCTTCCTTTAAACATTTAGGATAGGATTGCACAAAATCAATTTTAGATAGTGAGATTTCACTTCCCTAGTTTCATGTTATTTTAAACTCTTTTTAGAATGAGCTGTTTTTTATTTTATGCAAATAATGTTAATGTTGCCGTCAGAGAAGCTGATAGTCATCTGCACCAATGAGGAACCAGTGGGTCACATTAACTTTGTGAAGAGCAAAGGAAAAACAAGTGGAGCTGGCGGCTCATGGTGCTGCCCACTGATGTTTCTGCAGCATCACAGCCTCCTTTAGCTACTTCTGTTAGGAACCGTCAACACCACACATGGAGCCCAGATGCATTCTGGGGCATTTAATTCAGCCAGGAACTGTAGATGCAGAATGTGTGTATATATACTAATAAATAAAAACATTATTAAAATCTATGAGTGCTATTATCTTTTGCATACCTATACTTAAACATATTATCAGAATATTCTATTACTGTTATCCCCACTAGGAATATTTAAATTTACTGAATCTTGTGCTTTAATTGCTGCATGTTTAAGGTTTGCAGCAAAAACATTTCATTTGTCCTGCCAAAAATAAATCATTTTACAACACAGTCTGTTGTTCTCCACTGAGCGTGCGAGCCATTAGTGCATCTTTATATTCAGTGGAGAAAATGCTTTTACTTGTGGGGTTTAAAATAAAACGTAGAGCCTCAACCTGGAGCTTTGCTGGACTCTCATCCTTTGTCCTGTTATCAGTATCAATATTTCACTTATTAAGAACTGTATAAATAAAATGGTGTTTATGTATTACTTTGAGTAAAACTGTGTCCATGTTTAGCTTACAAAATATATTTCACATGTATTATTCAGAAAGAAAAACCTGTGAACTGATTAATGGTACATTTGTGATTGATTGCAATGATTTCTTTCTTATTAATTCTGCATCTTTAAACAACCCAGAGCTGCATGTTTACAATCAGCACAGAAAATAGGAAAAAGGGAGGCTGACTTTCACACTCACTTCTATGTCCTACTGGCACCAGTAGATCTGGTAGAATTTCCTGGTTTATGAAACTATTTTTTCTGTCTCCAAGCAGAATTGGACCTGCTGCTGGAATGAGAAGCAATGTGCTGACCTCAAGGAGCTTTTAATTGTTTTTAGCTACATTAGGAATAAATGCTTTGCTTTTTTACTGAACTAAGCACCATGGAGCTAAAGTGAACAAACTTTATGGCCCTAGTTTATTTCTAAAAGATGGAGCAGTTCATTTTCACATCATGATGAAAATCCATGTGGAAGCTCCCAGAGAGGGTTCTTGTTGGTTTCTATCATAGCCAGAGCTTTTAGATTTACCTGTAGCTCAGGTGAAAATCCTTCTGCTCTCTGTTCCTGATGATGACCCTGGTGATGCTCATTAGAGTAAACCTTCACTTCACGTCTTGCTGGCTGAATATCAGTGATTCCAGCTAAAAAGCAGCCAATGCTGAGTCAGCATTCAGCTTTTCCATCTCACTTCAACCTGGGGAATGCTGCTCCACACGTTGCTGCACCCACAGACATATATACGTAGACGCGTCATAGGACGCAGGTTCCCACGTCAACGTCACCGCCATATTGTATGTGGCAGAAAAAAGTTGAGCTCCGTTGTAGTGAACGTGGATCAGAGAAGATGCCTCATTCCTGTGCTGCAATAAGCAATAAATACACACGCACACACACACACACACACACACACATATATATATATATATATATATATATATATATATATATATATATATATATATATATATATATATATATATATTTGTGTGTATGTGTTATGAATATAAGGATCAATTTGTTAAATCTAAACATTGTGGTCTTCATTATTTCATAAAACCGTGTCACATGTGAAACATTAGGAACAGACTTTTTGGCTGAGTATTAAAGAGGTAAAATTAATAACACGAGGAAAAAAAGTCCTAGGTCAATAAAGTAAAAATAAACAAACAAACACAAAAGTGATAATGTTATGATAAAAACATCATATTATGAAAATTAAGGGGGAACATTTCCAGAATTATTTTACTCCTGGAGTAATAGGGCCAGGTTAGATTATTTTAAATATTTTTATTCTTTAGGAGAATAAATTCAGGAGAATGAAGCTAAAGGGATACAAAAATAAACTTGTGATATTACAAAAAAAAAATACTACGAATACAAAGTATATTCAGAGATTAAAGTCCCTCTGATACTGTTTAAGTGACTGAGTAACTGCAGATTTGCCACATTTAAGATGGCGGACGCTCTGATGCATCGCAGCATAGGCAGAACCCGCCCAACGACGCGTCTACTCTTATATTATGTCTATGGCTGCACCCTCTCCTTAATTACACAGGGACCCAACTGCAACCCCGTAGGACCAATGAACGAGGCAGGCTGACTGCTCTGGACTGAACAGTCATTCTGGCTTTTCAGGCTCAGACAAACAGCAAGTCCTGCTCTGCTCTCCTTTTCTCTCTCGTCTCGCCTCTTGGCGCCATTTGTTTCCATGCTCTGCTGCTGTCTTCCTGGTTCCTTTCTGCACATGACTGATCCACTATAGTGGAGACTGGAGGGGCCCCCAAGACACACATGTTACAACACACATTCTGATGACATTTTATCAGCAGGATTTTAATCAGAAACATGATTAATGTGCGCAAATAAGTAATAAATGTATTAACCATACGTGTACAAGGAGTTTTATGGGGCCCTTAAGAACTGATTATCTCTGAAAAACGCAGCATGTTTCATTTCAGGTACAGAAATTTTCTCATGGCACAAACTGCTACTTTGAAGAAAAATAAAAAAGAAGAAAAATAAAACAGCACAAACAATGCGCAGTGCAGGTTCTATGGTAGGTTTCAGCAGCGTTTTAAACAGCAGCCAGCCTCTTTCTGCAGGACTGGATGTTTTTACTGGGAACATCAGCGCTGGTTTGCCGCTAAGCCCGAGGCGTCCTCAGGCCAGCCAGAGAGTCTCCAAGGCGTCCTGGGCCTCCTCCCGGGGGGACATGGCCTGGAACACCTCCTGAGGAGGAAGGAGGACCAGATGACTCCTCTGGAGGTTTCAGAAGTTTATTTTGAAACGACTGATTAAGAAAAAATGTTCTTCTGCAGACGCCTTCAGCTCTGCTGAAGTGAGACCTCTTGTTTGAACACAAGCTTAGTTGTTTCATTTTCTACTGAGCGGTTCAGAGATCAAGAGAATAAACAGTAATAAACACCATTATTTCGTCCCCACTCCAGCTCTTTTCTCCAATAGAAAACTATTTTCTTCAAAAGCTGAACATGAATTAATAAAAGCCTTTTTTCCAGCTGTTTGCCAGAAATGATTTAAAACTGAAACAAAATCATCACATGAAAGGACATTAAAACATTGATTAGGTAATTAAATCTACTGAAAGGATGAACTTAGTCTCCTCGGAAGAGAAAAGCGTGAATCCTCTGGGTCTGATCTGAGGGTCCAATAAGCTCCAGAAGCGACAGGAGAAGTGCAGATTTGGAGCGGAGACAGCAGGTTTAAAGTCCAGATCTGATGGATCAGAAGCTCACCTGGGCCGAGCGGCTCCGGGCCGGGACCTCCGGAGCTGAATGGAGCGGGAGCGAGGCGGAGCAGAGCCTCCGGGAGAGCGAGAGGTTAGTGATGTCATTATTGATCTTGGTTTACATCAATAACGAGGAGACTGGCTGGAAGGTGTTTGTGGTACGTTTACTAGAATTGATCTGCAGAATACAGGAAGAAAACAGTCCCCTTCATAACACTGGGGTACGGTGGCTACAGAGGCGCAAACATAACAACAGTAGAACCTGATTTAATATCTAACATTTCCTTTCCCCATATTCAATAAGACTAACGCCCTGAATAATATTACGTACCCCAAATTAAGGTATAACCTAACTCCAAGGTTTTCAACCGAAAAAACGATATGAAAGTCCATCAGCAAGGATTCAGCTAGAAGTCCAGGCGGTCAGGAGGTTGTCGTTAGCGCGTGGGGTACCGGTGAGGATGGTGGGTCACCGGAGACGGCGGTGGCGCTGATTCTATTGGTGATGGGAACTGGGGCACCCGGTCTGTAACGTTGTCCTCTTGAAGTGTGGCTGGCAGGGTGTCAGGGGCGGCCAGGTCCACCACCGCATCTGCCCGGCTGGAGATATCTAGCGGAGGAGAGTCCATGGGCTCCGGGGCAGGGCCCTCTCTGGTCAGCAGTTGGTCCGTATGATGACACCACACTGCGTCATTGTTGGTTCGTACTTGGTATGATAGCGGCCCAGTAATGGCCACTATCTCTGCTGGTACCCACCAGGGACCCCTTAGGTAATTGCGAGCTAGAACCGGGTCTCCTATATGAAAAGACCATGGTGTGCCCGACCTACGTCGGCTCTGCTTTTGCTGGCTGCTTTGGACAGTTTGACTCCTTGACGGCGGCTTTATGCAATCCAGTTGGGTCCACAGCACTCTTTTCAGGAGGAGCTCAGCGGGCGACGCTTTAGTGGTGCTGTGTGGCGTGTTTCGGTAAGTCAGCAGGAAACTGTACAGTCGCTGATGAAGGGAACCTTGGGACACTGAAGCCTTTAGACTATGCTTTAAGGTTTGTACAAATCTCTCGGCCAGTCCATTGGTGGACGGGTGGTAGGGTGCTGACTTAATGTGTTGAATTCCATTCATTTTGAGGAAAGCCTCCATCTCCTCGGAGACAAACTGGGGCCCGTTGTCGCTCACCAGCTGTTCCGGTATTCCATACCGGCTGAACATTTCCTCCAGACGCTCAATGGTTTTCCTGGTTTTCGTAGACTTCATGATGGCCATGTCCGGCCATTTGCTGTGCGCGTCCACCACCACCAACATTCTGTCCTCGATTGGTCCAGCAAAGTCAATGTGTATACACTGACGGTAGGCCAGTGAATCCGCACGTTATCCATCCATGCGCGGCCTAGCAGGGACAGGTATTTGCCTCGAACAACGTATAGGGGCAGCTTTACATATTGTCCATTTAGCTCCACCTTAACCTTGACCAGGCCCTTGACAGCCAATGTCTGCCCTGTGTAGGTCTTCAGCACCACCCGAGCTCGTTGGATTGGTAAGTGGTGTAAGTGTTCTTTATACACTGTCTCTGAAACCAGCGACACTGCTGCCCCGGTGTCAATTTCCATCCGCACTGGTTTACACTCCAGCAAGGGTGTTGTCCAGTAGCTGTCAGACCCCCCAGCCAGCGACAAAATGTGGAGGGGCACCTCGTCATCATCTGTTGATTCACTGGTGCAATTTTCCTTTTACATCACGTGCAGCGTTTTTTTATGTGTAGCAGCTCTCTTGTATTTGTCTGTGCTTCTGTGTGTTGACTGAGTCCTTTTTTCTTATCCCGACAGGCCTTGTCAATGTGACCCACAGTTTTGTGACCCACAGAGGCACAAACATAAAAACGGTAGAACCCGATTTAATATCTAACAAGTGGGAGAAAACAAGAGGTGCGGTGCTGGATCACTGAGGGGAAGAGGGCTTACTGAGAGTGCTGGAGAAACCGCCAGGGAGGATGAGCGGATGTTGTGGAGCAGAGCTGCGGGAGGCTGATGGCCGGGTCAGTGAGGTGGAGGCGGGGCAGGGAGGCAGAGAGCGGTGGGTAGGGTTGGATGGATGACGGGGCTCTGGACGACGGAGTCGGAGCAGCTGGCAGCGGAGGATCGCTGAGGAAGTGGATGGAGGAGAGTCTCGGGAATCTTCTTGGAGCGCAGAGAGCTTCGGATCGGGAGTCCGAAGGTGGACGAGACCAGGAGGGCTAAGACTGTGGCGAGGACGCGTTGGGAGCCGTCTCCTTTCTGTTCCTCCAAAGGAGTAAAAGGAGAAAGAGCTGCGGATCTCCGCCTCCCTGCTCATCAGCCTCCACCTGTGGAAAGAGAGGGAGAGCAGCAGCAGAGACCAGGAGCCGCTCCCACATCCTGACAATTTCTACTTCCATGTCCAGTTGGTTAAAAAGGAGACGGACTTGACAAGATCTCCGAGAAATTAACGTATTCCTCCCGATTTGATCCAGCGCACTCTTTTTAAAGTAAGACTCTCCTTCTTCGCTTCGCATTAGCTCTGTGACTACAGAAGCTGCCTCTGTTCTCAAAGATTATAGGTTCGATACCTGCCTGCGGCATTGCATATTGCTGTTTTAATCCCCAGACTTTTTCAAATTTGCCGCTGCGCTTTCCACGACCACCCACGTCCACACTGAGGATCCTCTCCAGACTCTTGATGTTCCCCTCACAGGAGCTCAGCGTCAGCGGCGTCTGCATCCATCACAGTGTCCATGCTCACGGGAGGCAGCGGTTAAGCCAGTGTGTCCCAGCACAGCCTCAGACAGCAACCTACGGCTACAGGACCGTCTGCCGCTTCCCTCCGTTCTCATCGCTGTCACACTCTGATCGCAGAGGTTCACATGGAGGCATCCAGCAGCCTCAACCAGCAACTTCTTTGCCTGCGCCCACCCAGGCGCAGAATAACAATATTAAAGGTAAGACATGTGCAACTGCTGAAGATCTACAATTCAACAAACTATGGACGGAGACAGAACAAGCAGCAACGCTTCTGCACGCCACCATTCCCTCGTCATCATCGCAGGCTCCTGGTTCAGAGCAGCTCTGACCTACCAGCAGCAACGCGGCTTCTGGCTCCAGGTGCGCTTTCCCGGAGTACTTCGGTGCGACATCAACCTCTCCGCCCTCATCGTGTTCTTCTGGAGATGGGTTCCCCTGTAAGGAGCAAGGCAGCGTCTGGACGCATGAGGACCGAGTGGGAAACATGCGCACGGGAAGCGCAGCGGGGCCGCAGCCGTCAGGCCAACATGTCTCCATCCTGCAGCAGAGCACAGTGAGTCCAGCCAGTGGCTCCAGGTGTTGGCTCCTGGTGCACCTTGACTACTGTGGCTAATAAACTCTAGCTGATTGTTGAAGAATAAAAACTGAGAAAAAAAGCATGAAAAGTTTCAGTTGTCTGTCCATGTTTCCGCACACCAACACATTCACACCTGTCCCACAGTGCACTGAAATCCACCTCAGAGGATCAGGTGGGACTGAAGGGGCAGCTCCAGAGATGCTGGCAGTGCTGCTTCCTGCATGTGCAGAATAATAATCAGTGTTATTAGAATCAAATTACCACATTGGGACACTGTTATTTGGACTGAAAGCTATAAAAATCTGATAATACACCAGGTTTTGTTTTTATGGACACTTTGTCATTGTCAGGCTCAAACCCTTTCTTAATTGAGGCTCCAAATCTACTGATGAGACTGAGAAACACACTGAACCCACAGAGGAACTTTGTAGGATACTGCAAAGTCTGCAACCACAGTTTAATACTTGTAGGTGAGTTTGCTCTGGGGTTGAAGAATTGTAAGGCATTGTTCGTGTTTATCAGTGCTCTGAACCTGGAGTGTCGGCCAGAACACCACTTAGGCCAGGATTCAGCTCAGGACCAGACGTTAGGATGAGGTGCAGCAGATGAATAATGAAGACATGAGGATGGATCCTTTTAACTATTCTGTATTCCAAACTGTATTACAGATCCTGATCCAATTGAACATGGAAGGGCATAGATGTGTGTGTTTCGGTGTGTCTCTGTGTGTGTGTGTGTGTGTGGTTTCCTACAATAAACAAAATATGGAAAATAAGTTCAAAGTGTCACACATTACACCATGCCATTGTACCTTAGATAAACTAAGAAGAAAATTGACAAACCCTCAATAAGCTCAACCTCTAAATCACGATTAATAAGGAAACTAAGACAAATTAACAAATAAACATTCCTCTGCGCCCGTCAACTAGATATGTATGTTCAGCCCAATGCTCTCCAATACACACATATAGCAGATAGCTCGGACTTAGCAACAGGTGAAATAATAGCAAACAAATAAACTTCAGATCACTCATTTAGCTGCAGTAAACACTCAAATATCGCAACTTACTTATCAATGACACATGCTTCTAAGGAGAACACACAAATCTTGCAAGTCTCTCAAAAACTCATGTTGGTAGCTATAATCCTAGCATCTCTGCTAACATCAGAGCTATGAGGACAAAACACTTACCTTCACAGTGGAAAAGGTATTGTTCTAAAGTTGGTCCAAAGAACTTGAAACCTTTGTCGAGTCTGGAGGCTGGCGTGGCCAAAAGCTTTTGTGCCAATCTGTGTCTCCCAGATGAAATTTGGGTAGATTGGTGAGGGAGTGTGTGAAATCCATCTGTAAAACACCGTTTTACAGATGAGATACCGGAAATCAAGATTACCTGCTTCTCTACATAATGGAAGATGTATGACGTCACCGTGAAAATGCCTATAACTTGACGCACTGCCAAACACACGTCCTCCACGTTGCATGGAGACCCAGCTCTCACCTTGATGCTGTTCCTCCGTGTCAGTGTGGAGAAGATGCCCGAACCATCACCCATGGCATGCAAGACTCCAATCTGCCACCAGGCAAAACATGATGGCCACAAACCCCACAAAAAAGCAATAAACCAAAGCAACATACAAAACTGTACAAACAATTTTTAGAAGAAAAAAACACTCAAACAGATTTTCCTCACGCGCTCTCTCTTCCACTCCTTCACACACAAAGAAGAAAAAGTAGAAGAAGATTTTGTTTTACTTTTAAAAACCTTTTATTTACAAAAAGTAAAATCTTACAGAAACAATTTAGCTAAAATATTTCAACAATGAGCTTATTATTTTGTAGTTCTCCTTTGTCTGACACATTACATAAAACCTTATTAAACCCCCAGAACTGCCCTGTGGAAGTGAAACTCCAAAGTTGAGCCTTTGGCTTATTCCTTTTTTTGGCAGAATTCTCCAATAAATAGAGAAGTTGTAAGAAGAGGAAGAAGAAGTTGTACTTTCAATTTGAATTCACCTGTCCAGGTGAGGCACCCATTCTGGTTCTATGGTGGTTCTGTTTGGTCTCAGTCTGTTGTTCAGATCTTGTTCTTCAGCACTTTGGACCGTTTGAACAAACTGTAAGTTTACTTTGTTTCCTACCAGAACTTTGTCTTGAGGATCTTTCCTCCTTGTTTCTGCTCTCTGATGTCTGGAGAGCATGTTCACTTCTGATTTAAGCACAAAGTTTCAACTTTGCTGTTTGAAGACTAATCTACAGGATTATTAGATTATTGATGAACAGCACCAAACAACATGATGAACAGCTGATGTTTATTTGATTTCTTCACACAACAAACTGCTTCATGTTTTTATTTCCTGGTACCTAAATGCTGACAACCCAGGGTCCAGACCAGGAAGCAGAGCCGTAGTTTAACACACCTCTCTGCAGCTTCTGTACTGTTACCCACCCATTATCCTATTGAGACGGTGTCTTTCCCACGGCCAAAACTGAATAGATCAAAAACTGATCTAAAAAAAACAAATCATAAAAATCTAATAGAAATCAATATGGCTCACTTTTAACCAAAAAATAAAACAATTAAATGTGGTCTATTAAATATAAGGTTTCTCCCTCCAAATACTTTGTTAGTTAATGAATTGATTTCTGATAATCAGATTTATTTTGTCTCACAGAAACCTGGCTACAAGAGGACTACATTAGTATAGATGAGTCAACTCCCTCCAATTATTTAAATTTCCACATTCCCAGATCTACGGAAAGAGGGGGAGATATTTAAAGAGATATTCCCTTTTGTCATGGTTTAGGTCTTGTCTGGTTTCTTTTCTTGTCATTTTTGTGCAGTTCACTCGGCTCACCCTCCTGCAGCAATTAGTCACACCTTGTTTGGACACTAATTAGCCTTTCATTCTCGTCACCTGTCAGACTCCCCTTATAAACTCACCTCGGTTGTTTCCTCGTCGCTGGCTCGTAGTGTTTGTTCCCGACCATCATGCCTGTCTGCTCCAGTTTCCCCGCCTTGGTTCCTGTCTCGTCAGGTTTTGGGTTTTTGTTTGGCTGCGCTGCTAACCTTTGATGTCTTCGTCCTGGTCTCGTTCCTTGTTCTGCAGCAGCCCAGCTCCGTTTTGCCTTGGATTTATGGCTCATGTTTTTGGACTCTGTACCTGCCAGCCAGCTCTTGCATCCTTCACCTCCGACTGGTAAACTCTGGTTTCTCATGTCACCACCATCTACCTGCAATAAACTGTCTTAACGAACTTCTCTGTGTGTGCGTGCTGTGTCCGAGTTCATCCACAACAAAATCATGACAGTACGAGCCAGCCCACAGATGAACTCGAGCACACACAGAGTCATGATGCAAGAGCTGGCAGGATCTGCTCCGGGAAGGATTTCCGTGGGTGCCATCCGCCGCTGGAGATGCTCCGCTCCGACCCGGGATCTCCGTGGGTGCCATCCGCCGCTGGAGATGCTCCGCTCCGACCCGGGATCTCCGTGGGTGCCATCCGCCGCTGGAGATGCTCCGCTCCGACCCGGGATCTCCGTGGGTGCCATCCGCCGCTGGAGATGCTCCGCCTTGACCCGGGAGCTCCAAGGAAATCTTCGTCTCGCCGGACTCAGTTCTGCGGCTTCCACCTCTGGTTCGTCTCGCCTGGGTCGCCGTGTTGCGACGCCTCGCTTCTGTCTCGTCTCGCCTGGGTCGCAGAGTTACGACGCCACGCTTCTGGTTCGTCTGCCGGGGTCGCATCCGCGACGCCCCGCCTCTGACTCTGTTTTCCTGGTTCGTCTTCCCCGCTGCTCAGCATTGAGGACGGCGCTCCTCGTCGTCGCTGCCCAGCGCTAACTGTTGCCGCTGCCCAGTATGCTAAAGACTTAGCTGCCCAGCGCCTTTGGCTCTGTTTTGGTTTCTAGTTTTTGCTTTGTTTTGGTTCCAGTTTTTAGTATGTGTTTCGGCTTTGTTTTCTGATTTAGCTTAACTTGTAGTTTTGTCTTAGTCCTATAGTGCTTAGTTTTCGTGTTTGTTTGGTATGTTTTTGCTTTATTCTGTCTGATTTCTTTTTTCTTGTGCTCCATAGGTTCCTGCGCTATTCGGGTTCCTGCGCTATTCGGGTTCCTGCGCTATTCGGGTTCCTGCGTTCCTTAAAGGTCCCGGCGTTCCTTAAAGGTCCCGGCGCTCATTAAAGGTCCCGGCGCTCATTAAAGGTCCCGGCGCTTATTAAAGGTTCCTGAGCTTCCTAGCTAAAAATAATGTTATTTTGTCTTAGTCCTAGCGTTCATTATTTTGCCTTTGTTTTGAGTTATTTTTTGGTCCTTGTGTTTTGAGTTACTTAACATTCCTTAGTTTTAGTGTATTTCTGTGCTTCTTAGATTTCTTATTGTTCCTGTCTTAGTTTCTGTATTGTGTCTAGTCCCTGCGCTCTTAGAGGTCCCTGCGCTTATTTAGGTCCCTGCGCTTGTTAGGTTTTCTGTTTGTTCTGGTCTCCCCTAGTTTCCCTGTTCCAGTTCCCCTGAGTCTCTGTTTTGTCCTTCTAGCCCTCTAAGTTCTTTTGTTCTCGTGTTTAGGCACCGCCAGAGCCCTCCGGCGTTCCAAATCGCCGGCTGAGCCCTCTGGCGCGCCCAGCCTGTCGCTGCCTAGTGCATGCAAGTCGCCGCCAGAGCCCTCCGGCGCTCCCATGTCGCCGGCTGAGCCCTCTGGTGCGCCAGCCTGTCGTGGCCCCAGCGCACGCAGGTCGCCGCCAGAGCCCTCCGGCGCTTATAAGTCGCTGTCTGTGCCCTCTGGCGCATCTGACCTGTTGCTGCCTAGCTCACCCTCTAGTTCCTGGTATTTTGGTTTTCTGGCGTGTTAGGACGCCCTTCGTTCCTGTTTCCCTAGTGTTTAGATTCCTGGCGTTAGATTTAGTGTTCCCCGGCGTGTTTAGACGCGCTCTGTTCTTGGTTCCCCGGCGTGTTAGGACGCCCTTTGTTCTCGGTTCCCCGGCGTGTTAGGACGCCCTCTGTTCGTGTTCCCTGGCGTGTTAGGACGCCTTCGTTCTTGCTTCCCCTGACGTTCCCATACGTCAGTTCTTTCCCCAGGGGTAACCATACACCAGTTGTGCTCCAGCGTTTCTATACGCTGTAGAGCCCTAGTGTCATGGCCCGCCTGTTCCTTGCCCTTGGCGTTCCCATACGCCCGTTCCTTGCCCTTGGCGTTCCCATACGCCCGTTCCTTGCCCTTGGCGTTCCCATACGCCCGTTCCTTGCCCTTGGCGTTCCCATACGCCCGTTCCTTGCCCTTGGCGTTCCCATACGCCCGTTCCTTGCCCTTGGCGTTCCCATACGCCCGTTCCTTGCCCTTGGCGTTTTCGCACGGCCGTTCCTTTCCCCCGGTGTCTCTGTACGTTAGTTGTGCTCCAGTGTTTTCTTGCGCTGTTGAGCTCTGACGTGTCAGTCCGCCTGTCCTTTCCCCCTTGGCGTTTCATACGCCTGTTACCTTCCTTAGCGCTGCCGTTGGCCCGTTCCTCTCCTTTGGCGCTGTGGTGCGCCCTAATTGTGCTCTGGCAAATCAGTGTTCTCTAGTTCCTTTGGTTCCCCGTGTTCTCTGGTTCCTTTGGTTCCCCGTGTTCTCTGGTCCCTTTGGTTCCCCGTGTTCTCTGGTCCCTTTGGTTCCCCGTGTTCTCTGGTCCCTTTGGTTCCCCGTGTTCTCTGGTCCCTTTGGTTCCCCGTGTTCTCTGGTCCCTTTGGTTCCCCGTGTTCTCTGGTCCCTTTGGTTCCCTGTGTTCTCTGGTCCCTTTGGTTCCCTGTGTTCGCTGGCCCTTTGTTCCCTCAGTTATGACTCTTGCCCGCCATCCTGCCTTCCCTCCACCCACCCTGGTTCGGTCACTTTGTAGTTTGTTTTGTTTGATTTTAGGCCGTCCAGAGTCCGGCCTTGAGGGGGGGGTAGTGTCATGGTTTAGGTCTTGTCTGGTTTCTTTTCTTGTCATTTTTGTGCAGTTCACTCGGCTCACCCTCCTGCAGCAATTAGTCACACCTTGTTTGGACACTAATTAGCCTTTCATTCTCGTCACCTGTCAGACTCCCCTTATAAACTCACCTCGGTTGTTTCCTCGTCGCTGGCTCGTAGTGTTTGTTCCCGACCATCATGCCTGTCTGCTCCAGTTTCCCCGCCTTGGTTCCTGTCTCGTCAGGTTTTGGGTTTTTGTTTGGCTGCGCTGCTAACCTTTGATGTCTTCGTCCTGGTCTCGTTCCTTGTTCTGCAGCAGCCCAGCTCCGTTTTGCCTTGGATTTATGGCTCATGTTTTTGGACTCTGTACCTGCCAGCCAGCTCTTGCATCCTTCACCTCCGACTGGTAAACTCTGGTTTCTCATGTCACCACCATCTACCTGCAATAAACTGTCTTAACGAACTTCTCTGTGTGTGCGTGCTGTGTCCGAGTTCATCCACAACAAAATCATGACACCTTTGATCAGTGGCACAATTTTAGACATGATTAATCTATCCTTAGTAAATGGATATGTACAACAGGCTTTTAAAGTAGCTGTTATTAAACCTTTACTTAAGAAACCATCTCTTGATCAAGATGAGTTAGTAAATTACAGACCTATATCTAATCTTCTTTTCTTGTCTAAAATTCTTGAGAAAGTAGTTGCTAATCAACTTTGTGAACATTTACAAAGCAATGACCTACTTGAGGAGTTTCAGTCAGGCTTTAGAGCTCATCACAGCACTGAAACAGCTCTGGTGAAGGTCACTAATGATATTCTCATGGCCTCAGATAATGGACTTGTGTCTATACTTGTCCTGTTAGATCTCAGTGCTGCATTTGATACAGTTGATCACAATATTCTCCTACAAAGACTTGAGCATACTGTAGGGATTAAGGGAAAAGCATTAGACTGGTTTAAATCCTATCTGTCGGACAGATTTCAGTTTGTTCATGTTAATAATAAATCTTCCTCAAACTCTAGGGTCACCTGTGGAGTACCACAGGCTTCAGTCCTTGGACCAATTCTCTTTACTATATATATGCTTCCGATTGGCAAAATTATCAGACAGCATGGGATTAATTTCCACTGTTATGCTGATGACACTCAGCTATATTTATCCATAAATCCTGATGAATCCAATCAGTTACTTCGACTGCAGTCATGTCTTGATGACATCAAAAGCTGGATGACTTTAAATTTCCTGCTTTCAAATTCTGACAACACAGGAGTTATAATCTTTGGACCAGAGTCCTCAAAAAATAAACTTCTTAACCAATCACTTAATCTGGATGGCATTAACTTGGCCTCTGGTAATAAAGTAAAAAATCTTGGTGTTATTTTTGACCAAGACATGTCATTTAAATCCCATATTAAACAGGTTTCCAAAGTTTCCTTTTTTCACCTCCGGAATATCGCCAAAATTAGAAAAACTACTCCATGAATTTGTTACTTCAAGGCTGGACTATTGTAATTCTTTACTATCAGGAAGTCCACAAAATGCAGTTCAAAGTCTTCAACTGATCCAAAATGCTGCAGCAAGAGTTCTGATGAAAATCAACAAGAGGGATCATATTTCTTCAATTTTAGCTTCCCTTCATTGGCTTCCTGTTAAATCAAGAATAGAATTTAAAATTCTTCTTCTAACGTATAAAGCCCTTAATAATCAAGCTCCATCATATATCAGAGCTCTGATTACCCCGTATGTTCCTAACAGAGCACTTCGCTCTCAGACTGCAGGTCTGCTGGTGGTTCCTAGAGTCTCTAAAAGTAGAATGGGAGGCAGATCCTTTAGCTATCAGGCTCCTCTCCTGTGGAACCAACTCCCAGTTTTGGTCCGTGAGGCAGACACCCTGTCTACTTTTAAGACTAATCTTAAAACTTTCCTTTTTGACAAAGCTTATAACTACAGTGGCTTATGTTACCCTGAGCTACCTCTATAGTTATGCTTCTATAGGCTTAGGCTGCTGGAGGGCATCAGGGCCTATTTTTCTGTTCTTCTCACTCTACTGAGTTCTACTGTTCTTCAGTTCTGCATTGCTTGTTGTCATTTCAGCGTTTAACTTTTTGTTCTCTCTCTCTTTCTTCTTCATAGTAGGTACATCTGGTCTGGCGTTCCGTTAGCTTCGACATCATCTAGGGAAGACAAATCCCCCGCTGTTACCATCTGATGTAGAACAGATTACTGGATCAATGTGTGCTTCTGTGCTTTTTTGTCTGTCTTGTTGTGTGTCTGCTCTGTCTTCTGTAACCCCCAGTCAGTCGAGGCAGATGACCGTTCATTCTGGTTCTGCTGAAGGTTTTCCTTTCCGTTAATGGGGAGTTTTTCTTTCCACTGTCGCTTCATGCTTGCTCAGTATGAGGGATTGCTGCAAAGCCATGTACAATGCAGACGACTCTTCCTGTAGCTCTATGCTTCTCCAGGAGTGAATGCTGCTTGTCGGGACTTTGAAGCAATCAACTGATTCCCTTATATAATAATTTTTTTGGACCAATCAGTATAATCTGAATGATTTTGATTTTGTGAAGTGCCTTGAGATGACATGTTTCATGAATTGGTGCTATATAAATAAAATTGAATTGAGTTGAATTGAATAAAATTCTGGTCTCCCATTAAAGTCAGACACAAACTGCTGCTTCCTTTGAGTCCTTTCGAAATAAAACATCAATATTAAAATGGGTTTGATTGGCTCAGATTATTAAATAGTTAATCTTTGACGCAGCAGATGATCCACTTGTAGAGTTTGATGATTATGAAATAAAATAGTTGCTGATGTTCAGTCAGAGTGAATCAGTGTCAGTGGATGAAATGTTGCTCCATGGCTCCATCTAGTGGACGGATAGTAGAAGTACAGCAGCTGATGGCAGCTTCCTCTGCCTCTCACTGCTGTCTGACTGCATTCAACTGACACTGATATGAAGCAGAGAAGAAGATCCAATCAGAGGAGGAGCAGCTGATCTTTTTCCAGCACTAATGATGTAAAGGATGATCAGAGTTGATGTGCAGATGAATGATTTGTGTTTCCTCTGCAGGTGAAGGTAGAAAGTGTGTGTGAGCTGATGTGAATTCAGCAGCATGGCTCAATGTGAGGACAGAGAGGAGGGAGTCCCTCCCTCTGAAACCACTCTGTGTGGGGAAGCTGAGAGCCAGAGCCACGCTCAGAGGTGAGATCAGCATCTCTAACTGTGTCTTTTCACACAGCGTTCTCACTATATCAGGCCAGAAGAGACCAAGTGGTCCTGAAGCTGCTGCTGTTCCTCTTTGCTGCTTCATCCAGACTGAACAGAGCAGCTCAGCATGGTACCAGTGGGTTCTGACAAACAGCAAGTCAGTGTTGCAGAACCAGCTGAGTGACACCAGCCTGTTGCTTAGAGCTCTGGGTTCCAGCACGACACATCTGGAAGAACATTGGAAGTGTTCTTCCAGATGTGAAATGTTCTGGAAGTTGGAAGAACCAACTTCCAGAACATTTCCTGGATCTTGATGACCAACATGTGTTCAACATTATTCATCCTAGAAAGAAGGACGGCTGATCAGACATTTATGGAAGAATCTTTACATTTATTTTCTGTCTAAATACGACCCAGATCAACAGAACCAGCTGCTCCCTCTATGGAGGTACTGACTGGGTCTCAGGTTAATCAGATCAAATGTAGCAGAACCTCTAGAACCCATATGGGTCCCAGTTTTTACTCAGAGTTGTTCTGCATCAAACCTAAATAGACAATTAACACAGAGCCGTTATTTAACTTATAGACAATTACATCTGGGTCCCATGTTTTAGTCCAGTTTCTGCCCATATGGGTCCATGAAGTAAATGTGGGCTGGTATGTTAACAGAACCTCACAGGATGTGTTTTGATCATAATGTTTCTGTCAGGATCCATCAGAGTCTCAGACCAGAACCAGAACCCAGCTGTGTGTCCTTTAAGAGCGACTGGTCAAAGGGTGCCTTCAATGACTTCAAATCTTCTGGACCTTCATCCTCAGAGAGGTGAGCTGTATCTAACTGCTGTAACTGTGGAAACTGAGTCAGTCTGAAATGTTTTTATTCTAACATGTGTTTAACGTGAGCTCAGCTCTTTTTCCCACATTTCTATGTTCATATGTGAAGCGGTGTGTGTTGGATGTTCTCCAGAACCACAGCAGTGAAAGTGGAAAGAATGGATGTTGTTGGAGGCGTCCTGGATGCTGCTACATCATGTTTAACAGCTCTGATCGGTTTGCTTTTGGGCCTCATTGATTAGTCGCCATCATTAAACACTTTCCTCTGATTAAAGTCAAAGATTTAGTTTTGACTCAAGCTCACTCTGACTGGTTCTCTGTGGTTCTGTAGAATCTGGTCCTAATCCTGTTCACCAGTAAAAGTCCCTGAAACCAAAGCTGCTTCATTATGACACAAATATAATCAGGAATATTTTTTCTCCATATTGAAGTAACTAGCATTTAAATTATTGTTTATTGATTTTGGAAAACTAAACAATTTATTCCAATTAAAGACAAACCTTTCCCTGATACCTTTATTGTTGAACCTCCTAAAGTTGTAAAAAAATATTGATACTCAAACGCTGTATGCGAATACAGTATTAACTTGTCATGGTATTGATACAAAATATTTTAGCATATGAGGCAAACGAAGAAGGAAACCCAAAGATCGGTTCAAAAAAGTCAAGCAGCACAACAATCTTGGCCAAACATCTCAAGGAACGACACCTTGGCCTCCATGATGAATTCTGACAGGTTAATAAATGAAAGTTCCCGTTCATAATTAATTTAATACATTATGCGTATTAGTGATGCTAGTATGACCGGTGGTCTGAATTAAGGTTGTGTGGTTAGCATGTTACTAGGCATGCTACTAGGCATCATACTTGGGTTATTTATTTAGCATTTATTTGCACACTTATTTAACTAGCATCTGTGTTCCATGTCGAGATTTAATATAGATAGTTTTTCATGTAAAACATTTGATATGCTTTTAATTATTGGTCATTTTTTTATCCCTGTGGTATTGAAAATGGGTTGCACAGTGGCGCAGTGGGTAGCACAGCAAGAAGGTTCTGGGTTCAAATCCAACCCTGGGTCTTTCTGCATGGAGTCTGCATGTTCTCCCTGTGCATGCAAGGGTTCTCGCTGGGTACTCTAGCTTCCACAGTCCAAAAACATGACTATTAGGTTAATTGGCTTCTCTAAATTGTCCTTAGGTGTGAGTGTGTGCGTGAATGGTTGTTTGTCCTGTTTGTCTCTCTGTGTTGCCCTGCGACAGACTGGCGACCTGTCCAGGGTGTACCCCGCCTCTCGCCCAGTGAACGCTGAAGATAGGCACCTGCGACACAATCAAGCAGGTTAGAAAATGGATGGATGAGTGTTGAGTATCAAATATTTTCCTGGGTACCAATATTGAGTTTGACCTTTTAGTATTGTTACAACCATAAAACCTTACGTTAAAAACTAATGAAGGATTTATTCAAACATAAACAACATAAATCAAATATGACAACATAGATATGACTATAAATTCCTCCGGAATATAAGTCGCATCATTCAAAAATGCATCATAAAGAGGAAAAAAACATTATAAATAGTCGCACCGGACTATAAGCATTTATTTAGACATTTTTTTCACACAATCCAAGACTAAAAATTGTACGGAAGCGTATTGCTGCCACTGGACAAAATTTTTTTTTTGTTGCTTATCTTGTATAAACATGATAATTATCTTGTATAAACGTGATCTTATCTTGTATAAACATGATAATTATCTTGTATAAACGTGATAATTATCTTGTAAAAACGTGATAATTATCTTGTATAAACGTGATAAATATCTTGTATAAACGTGATAATTATCTTGTATAAACGTGAAAATTATCTTGTAAAAACGTGATAACTTATCCAGATGGTGGCGCTAGTATGCTTTTAGTCTGACTCATTTAAGACGAAGAAGAAGCATGTGCGTCATCTACTCGAGAACTAAAATGGCAAATTTATGGAAATGGATCAAGTTTTACTTTATGCTCGCTGGTATCACCTTATTTTCAACGGAAATACGGAGACAGTGAGTGGCGGATTTCCGTGCGAGACGTCCGATACGTCACTTCCTGTTACTGGCGAGTCAGCTGGACAGCGACTCGCGCAATTAATTCGTATCAAATTACTCGTCTTTATGATTTCATGGAAGGCCGGGATCGTTTGTCCGGTTAGAGGCTGTCATGATAACGGGTGTAAACGAAAGGTTTATGTGGAGCAGGAGTGTTTTAATCATCGACCGCGTTCAAGAGCTGTAGATACCAGGCGCCCTACTTTCTTCACCCCCAGCCGAAGAATGAGATATCCCTCCGCCTGTGGCTAAAAGTTGTAAATTTGAAGAAACCACCGAAACAATGGTATGTTTGTTCTTTTAATTTTGTGGACAAAAGACCGATAGGAGACCACACGATGCCAGAAAAGTGGCCGGGCTACGAAGTTCCATTAAAATCTCTGTGGAGACGTCAAGAGGGCAGCAAACAGGTAAGCTTGGGAAGTGTACAGTGTTTACGTTTGTGTCACTCTTGATAAAACATATGCTTTCACATTAAGACAGCCGTGTTTTAGCTTTGTTCTGTCTGTCAATTATTATCTGAATATTTTTCATCTCTGCTCGAGGTTTTTGGGGTTCCGTTTGTAAAGTTATACAATGAGAGATTTACAGTAAAATATTTAGCCTGTCATATGACATAAAAGGCAGGGTTCATTATTCATATTTCTGTTATTCATAAATCTATAAATAAGTCACAGTTCCCAGTTTAATATTTAAATAACAAGCTTAATATTTAGCTCCAAAATAAACGTCTAGTTTGTAAGCTATACATTTAATTTGGAGTTCAATGTTTCATTTGAAAACTAAATGCTTGGTTTGCATCTTAATATATAGTTTACAATTTAAACATTTAGCTGTGTAATTAAATATTTAGTTTGAAACGGTGACATTTATAAAATGTATAAAACCCATTTTTTCCTCTTATAGAACCCAAACTATTGCTGTTATATCTTGACTGTGTAACCTTACCAATGGTATCCCAGCATAGACTGTTTGTAAAAACTAGAAGGAATGTGTGATATGAATATTTGAATGAGTATGAGTTATGATGCAGGTGGTGCTCTATTAGCTTGGTGTTAACATAGTTTTAAGTAGTCTTGATATGTTTTATGCTGTTTGCTAAACTGATTGTGGTCTTGTTTTTAAAAGATGACTGCTGCTGTGATGCAGAGGCTGACTGGACCGCTCATAATCAGAGTCACCTTTGCAGAAAGATGCTGATACTACAGGCACCGAAGGATCACACCTAGGAGAAGAGAAGAACAGTGTATATGGCAGGGAAAACACTGACTTCTCGAGTGCCTTTGTCCTGGTGATGAAGTGACGGCAGACAGAGGCTTTACCATCTGAGATCTGCTGTTTGAGAGGAGATTTAACCTTGTTCTACCAGCATCCACTCATAAAAGGAGGGAAGATGTCTAATGAGGATGTAACTGCCACAAGGATTGCAAATGTCCACATACATGTGGAAAGAGTTATCAGGAGGCTCAGAGTTTTGACAATAATCTCCCAGACTGTAACTCTCAACTTGGTAAATAAAATGGACAAAATCTTTCGTCCGTGCAGCCCCTTAGAACATGCAGGAGATCATCCACGAGGATGCTGATTGAGCGGAGAAGTTTACATGTCAAAAAGATCCTGATTAGTTATATTCTACTGTAAATCAGTGCAATTATAATACACTAGAATGTGTTTTGGATTTCTGCTTTTAAATATTTCTTTGTGTAGCACCTTGAGGTTTTACATTTTGGAATTACTTTTAATTTTTCAAAACTTTTCAAGTATTGTATATCCTTAGTTTTAGACCATTTAAATGTTTACATATACATAAATTGTGTCCAACTAAATGTGTATTATTAAAGTTTCCAATCTATTTCACTTGCTAATGTAATTTGCATTCATTCATATTTAGATCAAGTGGATGTTGTCCTAAGCATATGTAAAGAACTAAAGTGTATCTTATGTACATAAACTGACAAAAAGATAAGAGTATTTCATTTATTTAATTAATGCAATTTGTTTACATTAAATGTAGTACATTTCACTTATGGCATATTTGTAGGCCGTTTAATTCTTGTGGTGCAGGAAACATCCATCATTCAGCCTTTTGGGGACGGCACAGCTCATCTGTTCAGGACAATCCAGTCAGACCTTTGGCCACGGCAAACTGCACCTTTTAACAAAGTTAAAGGAACAGTTATTTTTTTAGTTATATTACAGTACTTGGTGTCATCATATTTATATAAAATATGGATAGTTTGTAGTGACAACTATAAACCGTCCATATTTTTCTACTTATCTTCCTGATGTACTTATACAACTTGCCATTCAAGATTAGACTGTTATAGAATGGTGTGCTCACATCCACAGACAGGAAGAGGTGGTGTTTTGACAGAACATTACCCAAACTTGAATGACCTTAAACAGCATCAATGAACAAAAGATCAGACTTTTATCTTAAAAAGCTGCACAATCTGTTGATTAGAAAAATAAAAACATCATTCATACTTTTTGTACTAATTTATTACCATCCATTTTCCTACACCCTTATCCTTGTTTGGATGTCGAGGGGTGCTGGTGCCTATCTCCAGCAGTCAATGGCGAGAGGCAGGGTACACCTGGACAGGTAATATATCTGAAATATGAGTGGCCGGCAAATACATTATGTGTTCTTCCATGTGTCAGAGACACTCCTCTGGTATGCCAGAGGAGTACACATGCACTGTTCTTCTCTTCTCCTAGGTGTGATCCTTCGGTGCCTGTAGTATCAGCATCTTTCTGCATAGGTGACTCTGATTATGGAGCGGTCCAGTCAGCCTCTGCATCACAGCAGCAGTCATCTGTCAAAAACAAGACCGCACAAGACCACAATCAGTTTAGCAAACAGCATAAAACATATCAAGACTACTTAAAACTATGTTAACACCAAGCTAATAGAGCACCACCTGCATCATAACTCATACTCATTCAAATATTCATATCACACATTCCTTCTAGTTTTTACAAACAGTCTATGCTGGGATACCATTGGTAAGGTTACACAGTCAAGATATAACAGCAATAGTTTGGGTTCTATAAGAGGAAAAAATGGGTTTTATACATTTTATAAATGTCACCGTTTCAAACTAAATATTTAATTACACAGCTAAATGTTTAAATTGTAAACTATATATTAAGATGCAAACCAAGCATTTAGTTTTCAAATGAAATATTGAACTCCAAATTAAATGTATAGCTTACAAACTAGACGTTTATTTTGGAGCTAAATATTAAGCTTGTTATTTAAATATTAAACTGGGAACTGTGACTTATTTATAGATTTATGAATAACAGAAATATGAATAATGAACCCTGCCTTTTATGTCATATGACATATGACTAAATATTTTACTGTAAATCTCTCATTGTATAACTTTACAAACGGAACCCCAAAAACCTCGAGCAGAGATGAAAAATATTCAGATAATAATTGACAGACAGAACAAAGCTAAAACACGGCTGTCTTAATGTGAAAGCATATGTTTTATCAAGAGTGACACAAACGTAAACACTGTACACTTCCCAAGCTTACCTGTTTGCTGCCCTCTTGACGTCTCCACAGAGATTTTAATGGAACTTCGTAGCCCGGCCACTTTTCTGGCATCGTGTGGTCTCCTATCGGTCTTTTGTCCACAAAATTAAAAGAACAAACATACCATTGTTTCGGTGGTTTCTTCAAATTTACAACTTTTAGCCACAGGCGGAGGGATATCTCATTCTTCGGCTGGGGGTGAAGAAAGTAGGGCGCCTGGTATCTACAGCTCTTGAACGCGGTCGATGATTAAAACACTCCTGCTCCACATAAACCTTTCGTTTACACCCGTTATCATGACAGCCTCTAACCGGACAAACGATCCCGGCCTTCCATGAAATCATAAAGACGAGTAATTTGGTACGAATTAACTGCGCGAGTCGCTGTCCAGCTGACTCGCCAGTAACAGGAAGTGACGTATCGGACGTCTCGCACGGAAATCCGCCACTCACTGTCTCCGTATTTCCGTTGAAAATAAGGTGATACCAGCGAGCATAAAGTAAAACTTGATCCATTTCCATAAATTTGCCATTTTAGTTCTCGAGTAGATGACGCACATGCTTCTTCTTCGTCTTAAATGAGTCAGACTAAAAGCATACTAGCGCCACCATCTGGATAAGTTATCACGTTTTTACAAGATAATTTTCACGTTTATACAAGATATTTATCACGTTTATACAAGATAATCATCACGTTTATACAAGATAATTATCACGCTTTTACAAGATAATTATCACGTTTTTACAAGATAATTATCACGTTTATACAAGATAATTATCATGTTTATACAAGATAAGATCACGTTTATACAAGATAATTATCATGTTTATACAAGATAAGCAACAAAAAAAATATTTTGTCCAGTGGCAGCAATACGCTTCCGTAAAATTGACATTTAATCTGGTAAGGCAATTTTTTAAATTACACAGCTGCATCCACAACTGTCTGAATAACATGGAACATACCTGGGAGGATGAATTAGCAGCTCCAACCTGAAGGTTTTATCCAGCGCATTTCAGAGTAACAGACTGTAATGCTGAAAGCTGAAAGTAGTCTTAATTAAGCCTAAATTAGACTGTGAGCATAACGTTGCTACGTGCTCAGATGTTTCAGAGTTTCAGAGTAAAGCGAAGTTGTAAAATGTTCGGACAGCAGACCTGTGAGCTAGCGCTAACTGTTATTAGCTTCAGAGACAGCGCAATACCAGGTTCTGTCATAGTCTGGGTCCGTCGAGCTGCACCACGCAACACTCTGCTGTGTGAATAAATACTGAAACAGCAAAACAACATACAAACATTTGTTCAGTCTTTGTTATCTATGGGTTAATGTTGCACTTATTTTTAAGTGGTACAGAAGCAGAATAGTTTTCACAAGCCTAGAGCACCCTCTAGCAGCTATAGACGGTAATGTTTAGTCTTTGGTTCTTTTTGGTCAATATGAATTACCATTTAAATTTGATATATAAGTCACACCTGAATATAAGTCGCAGGATCGGCCAAACTATAAAAAAAGCGTCACTTATAGTCTTAAAAACATAATAATGAATTAAATCTTATTTAACATTTTGTATAAAAATATCTAAACTGGACATAAAGAAAGGAGGCGTGCCGACCAGGACAGCCCCACAGGGTCCAGAGCCTTCAGCATCTCAGGATAAATTTCCTTCACTCCTGTTGCCATGACAACACGGCACTTTTGATCTCCTTCACCAACCTCAGAGAAAGTGATGGACTCACCTTCCTCCAAGAACTCAGACTCTGCTTCCTCCATGGAAGACATGGTGACCAGAGTGAGGAGATCCTTGGAGCGCTCCTCCCACCACCTGATAAAATCCTAAGTCCAGGTCTGCAGTCCCTGAACCAGACACAGCCAGGGATGGACCGTTCTGTCCCTTTGGGACCCATCAGGTTGACAGAACTTCTTGAAGGCAAACTGAAGAGTTTCCCCACAGCCACCAGAATCCTCTCTGGGTAACCCTAGAGCAGGAGAAAGTCCAGCCCCTCTGCAGGAGTTTGTTTCCAGAACCCAAGCTGTCCATGGAGCTGAGTCCAAACACTTCTCACTGGTACCAGTTAACCTCATTCACCAGCTCTGGTTCCTGACCCAGCAGTGAGATGAACCTCCTCGTCCCTAGATCCAGATTGTGATCCCAGGAATTATAACACACACCTCCCCGTCCTCACTTGTTACCCAACTCCTATAGAACCTGACCTCGCTGCAGATGGTGGCCCACATGGAGCGGTTCTGTAACTTTTTGGACCTGGGTCAATCAACTAGTTAAGTCTCAAAATGGGTTATAATAAGTTTTCTTCTTCTGACAGGATTCCTGAGAAACTCACACGAACACATCAAGAGAAACCAGAACCCAGCTGTGTGTCCTTTAAAAGCGACTGGTCAAAGGGTTCTCCTCTTGACTTCAAATCTTCTGGACCTCCGTCCTCAGAGAGGTGAGCTGTATCTAACTGCTGGAACTGTGGAAACTGAGTCAGTCTGAAATGTTTTATTCCAACATGTGCTGAAGGGATGAACATTTCCTTCCTTCATGATTGTTCTGGTTCCTCCACAGAGTGGACCAGCAGAACTCAGAGGCTCCCAGAGGTCCGTCTGCCCGGCAGCATCAAACCCAGCTGGACTCCATATTTATGGTCTGTACATGTACAACAACTACTTTTCCATCGGTTCTGTTCAGCCGTCTCCATGTTGGACTTTGTGTACCAGTGGACCGTCAGTCTGTCCAACATGGTTCTGATGTTTGGTTCTGTTGTCACAGAGTTAAGCCCCTCCCCTCTAAGTCCCTAACTATAAGAGGTTAACTCTATCCAGCTCTCCATCTAACGGGTCTGAGGTTCCTCAGTCTGTCGGGTTTTATCCGGTCCAGAGTTCTGAGGTAATCTATTCAAGCTGGTGCTGAAGAAGATTCATCTAGCTGCTAACAGCTACATCCTTCAGAGCGTCCCACCCTTCTTCCTGTTGCCATTTAGCCCCTAATTAGCCTTGCTGGGATCAGGTTTTCAACCCACAACCGTTAACAGCTGCTGTTCCTCTGTTTTACAATCTGTATCTGAGCTAGAAAGATTTTAGTGACGAGGAAAGAAAAAGTCACCAGGATGATGTTTAAACTGGGCCAAGGCAACCTTTAAAAACCTCCTAATACTTCCAGAACCAAGACCAGAACTATTTTACCACCATCAAAGAACTCAATGATGAAAATGACTCTAATGACTGAATGTCAACAAATTCTTTAGAATTTAATATTTTTTCTATAATTAGCAATGCTTATCAGGGTAAAATAACAGCAGAAGCAAAATAATAATCAAACAACAACAACAGAATTTATTTAACTAAGCTAACTCTCCTTAGTTTGCTGATACTAATGAACTCTAAATCTAACTTTGATGAGCAGCAGATCTTTCTCCACCGTTTGTCCCTAAAACTGACAATCTGACTGAAACTAGTCTGATTAGCAGGACCAGAGCAGAACGTTAATCACTGTTGCATATAACCTGCAGCGTTTTATTACAGAGGCTGAATAACTTTGGGCAGAACACAAAGCTTCTTATGGCCCACAGGCCCCTCAGTCCTGTCTTCTCCTGCTGTCTCCCAGCTGAAGGTTGTTCTCTGCTGAAGCTGAGATCAGACTTCAGAGCATCTGTTGTTCCTCTGCCCACTTCCTCACTGACCTTACTGCACAGTGAGATGAGTTGATTCTGGTCCTGATGCAGGGTTTTGTTGACAGCCTGGTGATGAATTCTTTAGTCGATCCATGTCCTGATGTCCTCTGTGTAGATGATTAGGAATCTGCTGGGTCTCTGGTGTTGAGGAAATTGATAAACTGGCAAACAGCTCAACTAGGCAGTTGAAAACTTGTGGAACAGATATTAGTGGAGCAGCCAGGCTTTTTCTGCTGTCCAGGGGTCCGTTCTTCGTACGTTGCTTAAAACATCCGAGATCAAATGACACATCCAAGATGATTTCATCCGGCTAATCATGATCCGGCTAATTGGGTTCTTCATCACACCTGTTGTTTACAATTAGTATGGCTGGATTGAGTTATCTGAGATAACTGCGCGTTCATGCGTTTGTTTAAAGGGGTAAATGTGTCGATAGTAGAAACATTGATCAGCAGCGCTGCTATTGGCTGTTCAGCATGGCCAAAGAACGCCCAAAGTTTTTCTCCCAAGCAGAACACGAGCTTTAATGGAAGGTCATGCCGAATTTGAGTCATTAATTAAAACAACAGGAAACACTTTAAAGTCTGCTAAAGCCAGGAGAGAGGGCTGGCAATAAGTAGCAGACAAATTAATGCGTAAATACTGTCCATGTTAGATGTTTCTATCACTTTCTACAGTATGATTTTTGCATTTTAATAATTTCATATTTACTTTGTTCTTTTATGTCAGAGCCTTCACGGGACCCACTAGAACATGGGGAAAAAAGTAAAGTACAAGAATATTCTACAAAATGGTAGCATTTAGTTATTATACTGTATTTTAAAAAGCAACTTCTTCCTCTTTTTTAAAAGCCACTGTTAAATGATGTGTTTGTCTGTTTTTAACAGCCACCAATAAGAAGGCTGGAAAAAAAAACTTTGCAACAAGTGTAAAAATTATTTTTACTCTTGTTGCATGAGGCATGTTTCACCCTTTCTTTTTCTTTCACAAAATGACACAGGGTGCCATCTGTACCCTATATAAACGGCTTCTTCAACAAAAAAATTTTGTATTTTGACCTGAAAAAAAAAACACAAATTAAGAGGAGAAATTGAACTCCACAACTTGAAAAAGAGAAAAATTGCACTAGAGATCGAGTTGCTTCAAAAGGACCTTCAGAGTAAGTTCTAATACACCATTTGACAGTAGTATTACTGACTTTACATAACTATCTCTTATTGCAGGCAAAAGATGACTTGCTGGCTTTTCTTTATAAATATATTTTTAAAATAAAACGACATAAACTAAGCATTATTTCTTTTGTCTTCTATTAAACATTAAAAAATTGCGTTCCACAATTCTGTCCCGTCCTCTGCCACAAGGTGGTCCAAATACACTGGCTGCACAGACTTCCCTATCTCCTCCGTTTATACAGCCGCGATCAAATCCTGTTTACATGAAATAAGCCTGCTCGCGAGCAGGTTTAAGTTTGCGCACATGTTGCTATGACAGCAAGTCCCGGATGAGTTTCGAAGAACCAAACAAGATGTATTGAATTCTATTTTAACAATTGTTCTCAGTGTGTTTCAGTTAATAACAAGAAATCTGAGGCACTCACACTGGCATCAGGAGTTCCTCAGGGATAAATGTTAGACCCATTTTAGTCTTTATATTAATGATTTGCCCTCTTTTATCTTTGTGTCAAGATCTGTCAAGTTCAATGTCACCTCTTTACTGTGTGTTGGTGTTGTACTTATATTCCTGTATTTTATTGCTTTTTTAACATAATCGCCAGGGGACTGCAGATGAAAAATAGACTTTGATAGATTCTGTTTTTTACTCATGAATTGTCATGTTTTATTAAATTTCACTGTCCCCTTTTAAATAAATAAATGTAATCTAATCTAGAGTTAGTGCCAAAGCAACAGAAAGTGAACTTTATCAGAAAGACCAAAAATAAAAGGAAAAATAAATACCATGGTGCACAATTATTGAACACATTCAGGTAAAAATGATAAAATATTCAAGTTAAATAGTGGAAAAACACACCAGTTTATTTACAGAACGATGTGGGAAAAATGCAATAAGCATGACAGTACAGCAGCATCTCAGAGCAGCTAAGGCATGTGAAAGAGTACCTTAGCATCTGAGAGACTGTAAATGATTCATGATCGGATCAGAACCATTACAACCATTATGCATTATTATTCAGAAACATGACAACCACCACATTCTTAAAAATATGATTCATTAATACCCACAATTCTGATTGATTGATATCTTTCTGTTCCAACTCTATTCGAGGTCGGTCGTGTTTTTCAGTTCTCTCTCCAGAGCTCCTTATCTGCTTTGCCCTGCCCCCCCCCCCCCCCCCCACCCCCCCTCCGTCTCTCCTGCTATTTGCTTTGTTCTCATCTGAGTCTTTGTGCATTTTCTTCATAGCAACCGAAAGCTCGGAAACAGAAGCTAAGGAAATTATGGATCTCGTCAGCTGGTCTCTAAATGCCATTGATAAAATTTTTTCAACTGGAAAGCAAAGGAACGGGGAGCATTCCTGTCCCGATGCAACTTTTTTTGCGGGATACACCTTGGATCGGTGGAATAGTTGGTCCACGGTGTACCTCTCAATTATTTCCAAGGAGGATGCCAAATGTCAAGTCAAATTACAGTTGAGATAAGTACATTTTAAATAAATATTGATAGAACTTGCAATAAAGAGATTCAATACAGGTGTGTAAAATTCACTGACGACAGTAGCGTCAAGCACCAAAACGGAGACAACCTGCTTAATTGCTGCCTGGTGTGCTCAAGAGCTCATGATGTCACGCACCCGACGTATCCCTGAAGCGCAGGTGTGATATCAGACCCAAGTAAGAGCAGAAGTTGTTGAGACACGGACGAGGATCCTGTTAAAATTAATACTAACGTAGCACGTTGGTTTGAACGTCTACACAGATTGGAGAGGCAGCCGGTAAGAAGCTAAACTTAAAATCTGTGCTACGGAGTTGCTGCTGCTGAGCCGTTTAGAAATGGTGTTTGTTTACTTGATAGTGTGCAGCAAAATGGATGCGTAGCTCTGTTTAATACGGGTTGTTTGCCACGCTTTGATTGTCTTGATGAAATGTGTGTTAGTATGACCATAGGCTGCGTGTTTCTTAAATATTATTAGAAAGTGTTTGTTCGACTGGTGTAATAAGAGAGTCTGCTTTTTAATTGGGTTAATAGATTTAAAGGATAAATAGGTTAAATGGGGTTTGTGCAATTAAAGTGGCAATATGTGGTTTGTGCTACGTAAGCTTGTATGTGTTTCAGTGTTTGGTGTTATTTATCAAGTAGCATTTTGTATTGAATGGAATATTTGAGACTGACATTTACATATAAAATTTGTAAATATTTATGGATATTTATGTGTTTATGCGATTACTTATGTGTGTATTTTTTTTGGTTGTTTAAAGGTTTTTTACCTGTTTGACCACTGCTAAAGAAAATAAAAGAAAAAGAAAGTGGAAAAGAAAACAGTGGATTTCAGTTTTATTCTCCATGTAGATGGGTCAAAATCCCTTTCAAGTTGGGGAATCTGCACAACTAAGCTGACAACTTTACAGTAAAAAAACGCTTCCAGGAATTGGAACCCGGATAGCCAGAGAACACAGCTCTGATTGACAACCGAAGACCAGGCAATTAAGAAGTGTGGAAACGCACCAAGCTTGGACCTGGGGAGAAGTCAGGAGCCTGATTGCTGGCGCGTAGAAAGAAGTACAAGAAAAACTTAAAGCAAAGAAAGTGTACTTACCTTGTCATCCACGAACGACCTGCAGAGATGTCAAAGACCGCTGACGAGCTGAAAACGGACCAGACTGTGGCAAACAGAGCATTTTCCCGCATGGCTAATGTCCTGCTGAAGACCTATGATAACAAATCAGTATTAGAACTAAAAGATGGATTCGGCAGCAGAAAGAGTCCGGGAAGCCAATGATGATTTAGAAACTAAACTTCTCGAGGATAAAGAGACTGAGGTAGGGTGCTGAAGAAGCAGAGTTGTCTGATCAGCAAAAGGCAGACCTAGTAAAGACGGCTGGTGAGTGCGAAGAAACATTGAAGGAAGTCAAACGTCTTCTCCAGAACGTGCTGTGGGTCCAAAATGGAGAACAAGATGTGCTCACTGCGCTCCAAGTGGCAGAAGTTGAAAGCAGGCGCACAGGTGCAGTGGACCTCAACAGCAGGCTCGAAGCCTATGAATTCATGCTGGGTCACCTTCAAGATCTTGCAAAAGCAGCAAAAGTGTCCTTTGAGCGATGGAAGCGATGGACACCAGCCAAACAGAAGCAAGACATCCAGGGACGGTTGAAGGATCTCGACCAGAAAATTCCTTTGCTCGTGTCCAGGAAAGCGGACTTCATTTGTGAGAAGATGAAAGAGGATCAACGACAAGTAACCCCCGTCTTCCAAAATCTTTCAGCGCCTGCCATTAGACTGAAGCCAACTTCTCTTCCCAAATTTTCTGGCAACAAGGGTGACTTCCAAAGATGGAGGAAGGACTGGGAGGTTCTGCAAAAACAAGGTGAGCCCTCAGGCTCAAAGGAAGTATAGAAGTTCCAGTTGCTGGACAGTCTGGAAGAGAAGGTCACTCAGGAACTGAGGCTCTCCCGTTACCAGGAAGTAGATGACATCTTTCGCGTTCTTGAAAATCGCTTTGGGAACCAAACTGCCATTGCCATTGAGATTGTGGAAGAGGTGCAGCGAATGCCAGCTGTTAGGAACCACCAACCAAGGAAGATAGTGGAGTTGATCCAAACAGTTGAGAAGGCACTGCAGGACCTGAGCGACCTTGGAGGTACAGGGGCAATCAAAAATCCATTAGTCACCAAGTCTGTTGAAAGTAAGCTCCCCGAAACCCTGAAAAAAAAGTGGCTTGTATATGCGGCTGATGGTCGAAATGCTATAGTCCCAGGCAACAGATTTGACGGCCTGCTGGCTTTTCTCAAGGAGCAAGAGGCCATTTATGAGCAGCTCGAGCGCTTGAAGGAAGAGGAACCAAAGAGAGAAGCGAGGTCTGATCCAAGGCACGTAAGAACAAGGGCCACAAAGTCAAATGATGCGCCAGCAGGATGTGTTGTCTGTGGTGATGGAAAACATTGGAAGAAGCTGTACTTCTGTAAGCAGTTCCGGGCCCTGAAGCCAGCAGATAAGAACACAGTGGTCAAGAAGCTAGGGGCATGTAAGAGATGTCTTGTACTTCATGATGGCCGAGCATTCTGCAAATCAACTTACCTCTGCAAGCATCCAGACTGTAAGGACCAGCGCCTTCCTGAACACCATTATTATCTGTGTTCAAATGCTGCTCCAAGAGGCGGAGCCATGCCGAAGAAGAGTGAGTACCAAAAGTCAGGCAGGAATGGATATACGGCTAATCAGGAGGACTTTATCCGAAAGCTCCCCCCAGAACTGGCAGAACAGTGTCGACAAGCTTTCTCCAATGCCGTCTCAAAGACACTCAGCACTGAGATCATGCCATCCAGCCTGCTTGGGCAGCATGGTCTGCAAGAGTTTCCAGTCATAATGATGCTACCTACTCGAAGTGACGGCCAATGCCGGGCAAAATATTGGCACTCTGATTGACCTAGCATCAGATACAAACTATATCACCCACAAAGCAGCAGGGAGACTGAACCTCAGGAGTGAGGCAATCACTCTCGTCATCCACGGTGTTGGGGGCATGAAGACCCATGTGGAGACAAGAAGGTACTTGTTAAAGATCAGAGTGAAGACCTCAAAAGGAATCCTGCAGTCCCATCAATTAGTCTGCTACGGGCTCAACAATATAGCCGATGTCCACAGGGGTGTAACAGCACAACAACTGCATAGGCTCTTTCCCGACATGCCCATTGAGGAGCTTACAAGACCCAAAGAAATCGATCTTCTAATAAGCCATAGAGAGGGCAAGCTGGCGCCACAGCAAATCAGAGTCGTTGGAGACCTTGTGCTCTGGGACGGGCCGTTGGGGAAGACCATTGGGGGCACCCAATCCGGACCTATCTGAAGATGTCATCATATCAGCCCATACATCAAGCACTCATTTCACTAGGTCAATGAGGACAGCTGCCACAAAGTATGAGGAGTTCCTGGCCAGGCCCCCCAGGCAACAACCACCAATCAGTTAGCTCCGCCATGGCATCCAGGAGTCCACGACTTTGACCACCTGCCAAGACTTCCTGGAATGGTGGAGGTGGGACAGTATCGGCGCTGCTTGCGAACCCAGGTGTGGAGGCTGCCGGTGCGGAAATTGTCAACCAGGAGGAAAAGACATGACCCTTGCTGAGGAGCGGGAACTGGAAGTAGTGAAAGGGGGGCTCACATACGTCACAAGTGACTGCCACAGCAAAGACCCTCACTGGCACGCCAGATATCCTTGGCTCAAAGATCCTGTTTCACTCCCAAACAGTAGGGGAGCTGTTGAGGCCACCTTCCTTAGAACAGAAAGGCACCTCGCTAAGGAGCCTAAATGGAAAACTGCCTATGCTGCCCAGGTGCACTACATGGTCTCTAGAGGAGCCGCAATCAAGCTGTCTAAGAACACAATTTCTAGTTGGACCGGACCAGTGTGGTATGTTAGCCATCTCATAGCGCTAAATCCTCACTCCATTACAACCCCAGTGAGGCTTGTCTGGAATAGCAGCCAGAAGTTCAGAGGTGTGAGCCTGAACGATATGCTGATGAAGGGCCCGGATGTCCTCAACTCTATTCGGGCTGTCCTCCTGAGGTTCCGAAGTGGAGTTTTCGCTGCCCTCGGTGACATAAAAAAGACGCACAATTCAGTCTGGCTTGAGGACCGTGAAGTGCATTTACACAGGTTCCTGTGGCGAGACTCTGAAGATGAGGAGCTAGGAGAGTATGCCATTACAAGGGTTAATATTGGAGACAAGCCAGCAGGATGCATTGCACAGCTTGCTATGCGGGAGACCTTAAATCTGCCTCAGTTTATGCATCTGGAGGAGGAGCGACGTATACTTGAATAAGATAGCTATGTCGATGACCTCCTTACGTCAGATAATGATTTCAGTCACCTGAGAGCCGTGGCTACCAACATAGAGCAAATTCTTAAGGCCGGGGGATTTCAGCCCAAGCCGTGGGTGTTCTAGGGGCAAAGTGGGAGGCAGGAGCCTCAGGGAGAGCCAGATGACCAAGCGAGAGCCAAAACTGGAATGATGGTCCTTCCCAATCAGATGGGTGATGATGACAACAAAGCGCTCGGTTTGGGCTACATTGTTGAGAAGACAAGCTTCATGTCATGACTGCAATCAACTTTTCAAAAAGGAAAAAGAAGATGCGGCTTGGTCACAACCTTTGTCAAGAGGAAGTAAGGCTTCAAACACCAAATCCCCTGACAAGAAGGGAGCTGCTCAGTCAAGTGGCTGGACTTTATGATCCTGGTGGCCTCGTCACTCCTGCAAAACAGAAAGGAGCTATTCTGGTACACAGAGCATTCCAGGAAGCCAAAAGCAAAAGTTGCCCTACTAAAGATACATGGGACACAGCACTTTCAGAGGGGCTAAGGGAGGATGCAATTGAGTTATTCGAACAATATGTTCAGCTCTGCAGTGTCAAGTTCTCCAGGGCTCTAACCCCAACATGTCACGCAGGTGAGCCATATGCAGTCATGTTTTCAGATGGGAGCGAGCACGCCTACGGGGCAGTGATGTACCTGAGGTGGAGCATTGACCAAAAGCCTGTTGTTCGATTGGTGGGGTCTAAAGCTAAGTTGACACCCTTGGATCAGAAGGGTGATGCCCTAAAGTCAGAAGTCTGTGGAGCCGTGTTTGTCTCCCGTCTGAAAAGGTACTTTGAAGCGCACAGCAGAATTAAAGTTGAAAGATAGTTCCACTTTGTTGATAGCCAGACTGTCCTTGGTGCAATCCAGAGGGAGAGTTATGGGTATCAAACCTTCTTTGCAAATCGGATTGGGGAGATCCAGAGCAACTCACAAGTCCAGGACTGGTGGTGGATTCCTGGGCCACAGAACATTGCAGACCGGATCACGAGAGGCGGAGGGCCCGAAGACTTAGATGAGGGCTCTGAGTGGCAGAATGGTCCTAAGTTCTTACACTTACCTGTGAGTAAATGGCCTATCAAATCTGCAAAGGAAATTGCTGCTGCTGCAAGGGAGAGCATCAATAAGCTGCAGAAGAAAGCTTTTGTAGCTGTGTTGACGAGGTCCCAGACTGTAAAGCAAGCAGCACCTCAAGATCAGGGCCAGACTCTAGCTGGACGTAGGCCTGCAGTTCAGAGTCTTGTCAACGTAACACGATTCGGCGACTTATCCAAACTTGTGAAGGTCATTGCCTGGGTCTGGAGAGCAGCAAGAAAGTTTCTTGGACCAAGCCGAACCCTTAGCAGACCAAAGTGGGAGGCGGTCCTTTCGAGTGGCATAATCACGGTCAGAGAGAGGAAGGACGCACTGAGTGACCTTTTTCTTGCGGCACAGGAGGGCGCCAAATTCCCCAGCACGACGACCGACAGACTTGTCGTCTATAGAGTCTGGGGAAGGGGTCCACACTAAGGTACAGTGAGTTTCATACAGCTTTGTATTTGGCAGCCAACCTGGCAAATGAACGGCCGATTGATGCCAGTATGCAGAGCCAGGAGGACTGTATCCAGTATGTTTCATCTAATTCTCTGCTGCTAGGAAGAGCCTCCCAATGTGGCGATGTCAAGGTTTTTGATTTTACCAGTTATCCTTATAGGAGACTTCAAGAAATGCAGTCAGAAGTCACCAAGTTCTGGAAGAGCTGGAGCCAGCTGGCCGGTCCCAACCTCTTTGTAAGGAGTAAGTGGTACACCAGTGAGAGGAATGTGGCTGTTGGGGACATTGTCTGGCTGTGCGACCAAAATGCGATGCGGGGCCAGTTCAAGCTCGGCAGAGTTGTCAGCACCAATCCAGACAGTAAGGGAGTTGTGCGGGACGTTAACGTGAGGGTTGTCCCAAGCTACTGTGTCCCAGTGGTGAGAGCTGTGGGAGCAAGAAAGTCAAAGGCTGATGGGCAAAGAGAGGAGACTAGAGCAACAGTCCTTTGCAGGGATGTCCGGCGGGTTGTCGTCCTGTTGGCTGCCAAGGAGCAAGGGGGCCATGGGGTTTGACTTTGGAGTGGCGACCTTCCCAGTGTGTTCATAGGAAAGCTCGAGTAGAAGGTGTCAAGTCAAGTTACAGTTGAGATGAGTGCATTTTAAATAAATAAATAAAGATAGAACTTGCACTAAAGAGATTCAATACAGGTGTGTACAATTCACTGACAACAGTAGCGTCAAGCACCAAAACGGAGACAACCTGCTTAATTGCTGCCTGGTGCGCTCAAGAGCTCATGACGTCACGCACCCGACGCATCCCTGAAGCGCAGGTGTGATATCAGACCCAAGTAAGGGCAGAAGTTGTTGAGACACGGACGAGGATCCTGTTAAAATTAATACTAACGTAGCACGTTGGTTTGAACGTCTACACAGATTGGAGAGGCAGCCGGTAAGAAGCTTAACTTAAAATCTGTGCTACGGAGTTGCTGCTGCTGAGCCGTTTAGAAATGGTGTTACTTGATAGTGTGCAGCAAAATGGATGTGTAGCTCTGTTTAATACGGGTTGTTTGCCACACTTTGATTGTCTTGATGAAATGTGTGTTAGTATGACCATAGGCTGCGTGTTTCTTAAATATTATTAGAAAGTGTTTGTTCGATTGGTGTAATAAGAGAGTCTGCTTTTTAATTGGGTTAATAGATTTAAAAGGATAAATAGGTTAAATGGGGTTTGTGCAATTAAAGTGGCAATATGTGGTTTGTGCTACGTAAGCTTGTATGTGTTTCAGTGTTTGGTGTTATTTATCAAGTAGCATTTTGTATTGAATGGAATATTTAAGACTGACATTTACATATAAAATTTGTAAATATTTATGGACATTTATGTGTTTATGCGATTACTTATGTGTGTATTTTTTTGTTGTTTAAAGGTTTTTTACCTGTTTGAACACTGCTAAAGAAAATAAAAGAAAAAGAAAGTGGAAAAGAAAACAAACTGAGTGGATTCCAGTTTTATTCTCCATGTAGACGGGTCAAAATCCCTTTCAAGTTGGGAAATCTGCACAACTAAGCTGACAACTTGACACCAAAGACGTGTATATATTTGGATTTATGATTGTTGGATTCCTCCTCATTGGATTTGGGGGATTTCTGATGTATCAGCAACTGCAGCGACTGCTGGTGGAAAATTCGGCCCTGATGAGGCTGCCAGCAGCATACGACGACTAAGGCAGTGAATGAACAGAACATTAAGCTGGACAAGCTGACTGCAGTGGTTGGAAGGGGCGAGATGGGATAACATCTGGATGTGAAGACGTGAAAAGAAGCCCTCTAATTTGGAAAAATTGGACCCTGGAGCCAGTGATGAAAAGACTTTAAAGCTGAAGGAAAAAGTGTTTTCAGCTTGTTCTCAAAACAAATTGTGTATTTAAATCAGACTTTCCACTATCTAAATTCTTCCCCGCATTGTTATGGTGAAATCGCACAGATCTACTCCTCCCTGCTTCCTCATCCCCCCTGCAAGACATCGTCGGAGTCGTCAAGCTGGGCTGCGAAGTGATAAAAGACTTTCCATCAAGAACACTTGCCTGCCGGGGTGACGGTGTTCATGGACATACAGAATTCCACACAACATGCACACACTACTGACTTACATTTATCTCATGGACTT
This sequence comes from Fundulus heteroclitus, assembly GCF_011125445.2. Taxonomy (NCBI): domain Eukaryota; kingdom Metazoa; phylum Chordata; class Actinopteri; order Cyprinodontiformes; family Fundulidae; genus Fundulus; species Fundulus heteroclitus. The sequence continues at coordinate 872,079 of NC_046369.1, forward strand.
ACACACGACAAATCTCAAATGTTTTCCTTCTGCTATTATGTGTCTCGTTATATTTGTGCTCTTTGTGCAAATGAGTTTTTTTGTGTAGGATTTCTCATACTGTATCGTGAGTCGTTAGGGTATAATAAATTCTTCTCTTTTTTTCTCCCTCCACGTTTTTTAATGTTCCTTTAACAGATTTCAAGGACAGCGCCATGTGGGCAAAAAGTCCGGGCCAGTTTGGAGGAACGCACCTAATGGCTGCGCTCAAACAGCAGCGGCCGACTGGCTGCGTTCCTTGACAATGCAAAGCCTCAGTCAATCGTTCCCCAAAAATGTTTGTTAAGTGTATGTGATGGACGGTTGTACTGGAACTGAATTTTTGACTGCAATGCAAATTGTAGTTGACAAAAAATTGTTTTTTTTTCTCCCCCGTGTCCTGTCTAGCAATGTGGCTATAAGAATTGATGTCTTATTGCCAAATGAAGCTTGACAGCTTGTGCTTTCACAAGTGGATCAGTCGGCTATTGACCTAGTGCTCCGCTTGATTCATGCTTGCAATTAGCTTTATTGTAATTTATGTAATATGTAATCAACTTTTGTGGACAATGGGAAAGTGAAATAGTAAAGGAAGAACAAGAAAAGAAAAAAAAGAGGTAAAGGAAAGGGTTTAAAAAGGGAGAGATTGACAATACGGCTTCAGTCTGCTTTGTAACCTGCAAAGAGATATGTAAAAGGAACAGCAAACAGATTTAGTACAACAGAAACAGTGAAGTAACACCATGATGTTGCCGCTGTGTTACATGTATTATTTAAACTAATTATTAAAAAGGATGGCGGGCATTCTGTATAGAAGTGAACACCAAGTAGCTGGAGCCTAGCCCCCGTAGGTGTTTGAGAGTGCGTTTGTGTATGTAAAATTTATACAAGGGAAAGGTGCTCAAAAGTGGATGTGAAGAACCAAACTGCCTTCCTCGAGCACAGAGGACGGCCCCGGGGGACCCATAACCCCGGACCCCAGAGGGGCCCCCAGAGCAGAGCGACCAGGAGGGTCCAGCCCCGAGGCACTCCCCCCCACCCATCCGAGGCTGAGGAGAGACGGCCCCGAGGAAAACCCACAGTGCCGAAGCCCCCAGGAGTCGCAGAGGCGAGCACGTGGGCCCCGCCGGCAGCCAGCCCCACTGGAGCGAGACAGGCCATGGGCCCCAGAGCCCCCAAGGGCACCCCGCCGGGAGCCCCGACGGAGCCCCGGAGGGCCAGGCCCCGAGAAGCAGCCACCAGGAACGAACCGACGCCCTCCCGGAGATCCGCCCCGACCCCAAGGGCCACCAATGCACCAGCGAGCCCAAACCCCAGCCAGCAGAGGGGGCCAGGACAGGGGAGACTTGAGATGTTCTTGGGAGGGGGAGCCGACCCGACCCATCCATCCATCCATTTTCTAAACCGCTTTATCCCTTATGGGGTCGCGGGGGGTGCTGGTGCCTATCTCCAACTTTGAGCCGACCCGACCCAAACCTGTCAAAATAAATGACAGGTTTGTCACAAACACAAACTCATTTACACCTTCCCACCCTAGTTCCCCGCTCATAACACACACAAAAAAGGGACGTAGTACACACACTTGCACGTGAAAAAAAAGACAATAAAATGTATTGATTATTAATTCTGCATAGGAAGAAAATACAATCATTAACCTAATACAGATTTTTCTAAAGCCTTCAGCTGGTGAGATAGACTTTTTCCAGTAACTGCTGACTCAGGTTTCTAATTTTAGGCCTGAGAGTTTTGGGGTTTTCAATATTTAATTTGTTTTCCAGCATGCATCCTGGCCTTGACCTCTCCTGACCTTGACAGCTTCATGATTTCAGTCTGATGTGTCCTTCATGTATTATTCTGTTCCAGCTGCTGGAGGACAACATTGTCACTTTTGTGAAGAATGAGCTGAAGAAGATCCAGAAGGTTCTGAGTCCAGATGACCCAGAATGCTCAGAGAGTCAGAGAGATGAGGAGAAGGTGTTGGAAGGTGAGGATGAAGAGCAGAGGAGGAGCAGCAGTGAGGCACTGATGAAGATCACTCTGAACTTCCTGAGGAGGATGAAGCAGGAGGAGCTGGCTGACCGTCTGCAGAGCAGTAAGAGGATTTCTACAAAGATTTAACCTGATGGATAAATCACACATTTACTGATGTCTGAAGAGATGGAATCACATTTATTCACATCATCCTCAGAAGATCATGTTGTTTCCTTCCTGATTTCACTTTTTTTGTGTTAATTTAGAACATTCTGCTGCAGTTTGTCAACATAAACTTAAATCTGGTCTGAAGGAGAAGTTCCAGTGTGTGTTTGAGGGGATCGCTAAAGCAGGAAGTCCAACCCTTCTGAACCAGATCTACACAGAGCTTTACATCACAGAGGGAGGGACTGGAGAGGTCAATGATGAACATGAGGTCAGACAGATTGAAACAGCATCCAGGAAACCACACAGACCAGAAACAACCATCAGACAAGAAGACATCTTTAAAGTCCCACCTGGAAGAGATCAACCAATCAGAACAGTGATGACAAAGGGAGTGGCTGGCATTGGGAAAACAGTCTTAACCCAGAAATTCACTCTGGACTGGGCTGAAGACAAAGCCCACCAGAACATCCACTTCATATTTCCATTCACCTTCAGAGAGCTGAATGTGCTGAAAGAGGAAAAGTTCAGCTTGGTGGACCTTGTTCATCACTTCTTTACTGAAACCAAAGAAATCTTCAGCTTTGAACACTTCCAGGTTCTGTTCATCTTTGATGGTCTGGATGAGAGTCGACTTCCTCTGGACTTCCAGAACCAGGAGATCCTGACTGATGCTACAGAGTCCACCTCAGTGGATGATCTGCTGACAAACCTCATCAGGGGGAAACTGCTTCCCTCTGCTCGCCTCTGGATAACCACACGACCTGCAGCAGCCAATCAGATCCCTCCTGAGTGTGTTGGCATGGTGACAGAGGTCAGAGGGTTCACTGACCCACAGAAGGAGGAGTACTTCAGGAAGAGGTTCAGAGATGAGCAGCAGTCCAGGAGGATCATCTCCCACATTAAGACATCAAGAAGCCTCCACATCATGTGCCACATCCCAGTCTTCTGCTGGATCACTGCTACGGTTCTGGAGGACGTGTTGAAGACCAGAGAGGGAGGAGAGCTGCCCAGCACCCTGACTGAGATGTACATCCACTTCCTGGTGGTTCAGACCAAAGTGAAGAAGGTCAAGTATGATGGAGGAGCTGAAACAGATTCACACTGGAATCCAAAGAGCAGGATGACGATTAAGTCTCTGGGAAAACTGGCTTTTGTTCAACTGCAGAAAGGAAACCTGATCTTCTATGAATCAGACCTGACAGAGTGTGGCATCGATATCAGAGCAGCCTCAGTGTACTCAGGAGTGTTCACACAGATCTTTAAAGAAGAGAGAGGGCTTTACCAGGACAAGGTGTTCTGCTTCATCCATCTGAGTGTTCAGGAGTTTCTGGCTGCTTTTCATGTTCATCAGACCTTCAACACCTCTGGTGTCAATATGATAAAAAAACAAACATTTAAGAGGTCTTCATTTTCTAAGAAATCTAAACTAACGTCTCTTCACCAGACAGCTGTTGATCAGGCCTTGCAGAGTCCAAATGGACACCTGGACTTGTTCCTCCGGTTCCTCCTGGGACTTTCACTGCAGACCAATCAGAGACTCCTACAAGGTCTGCTGACACAGACAGGAAGTATCTCACAGACCAACCAGGAAACAGTTCAGTACATCAAGAAGAAGATCAGTGAGAATGTGTCTGCAGAGAAAAGCATCAATCTGTTCCACTGTCTGAATGAACTGAAGGATCGTTCTCTAGTGGAGGAGATTCAACAGTCTCTGAGTTCAGGAAGTCTCTCCACAGATGAACTGTCTCCTGCTCAGTGGTCAGCTCTGATCTTCATCTTAGTGTCATCAGCAGAAGATCTGGATGTGTTTGACCTGAAGAAATACTCTGCTTCAGAGGAGGTTCTTCTGAGGCTGCTGCCAGTGGTTAAAGCCTCCAACAAAGCTCTGTAAGGACACAGAATGTTGCTGCTTTTATTTCTGATAGTGAGAAATCTGCTAATGAGGTAAATATTGATTCATGTTGCTTCAGTTTATTTATAATGAACCAGTTCACAATAAAGGGAAACATAAAGACATGTAAAATCAGACAGATCCATTTACCTTTCTAAGGAGAACAGGTGACTGCAAAGAAATCATTATTTCTGATGAGTTGTTTAATAGCAGATTTTTCTCCATGTCTCCTCAGACTGAGTGGCTGTAACCTCTCAGAGAGAAGCTGTGAAGCTCTGTCCTCAGTTCTCAGCTCCCAGTCCTCCAGTCTCAGAGAACTGGACCTGAGTAACAACAACCTGCAGGATTCAGGAGTGAAGCTTCTCTCTGTTGGACTGGAGAGTCCAAACTGCACACTGGAAACTCTCAGGTACAAAGTTCTCCAAACCTTGTTGAGACCAGATTTCTGTCCATTACCTGCTAAAACAGACCTGGGCGTTTTATGGCCCGCGGGCCACATCCGGCCCGCGAGGCGTCCCTGTCCGGCCCGCGGACCATCAGTCCAAAAAACAAGTACTTTAGTGTGGATGCGACGCAACGGTCTTTTATGTTGAAAGGGCTTGACGCGTTTTTTACAAGCGCGCGCAGCACGTACGTGCACGCACGTGCACGCTGCTATCTGTCTCCCCCAGTCTGCCCAGTGACAGGTCAGGTCACGCAGCGAGCATATTTTCCGCCCAAAATGTCAGCACATAAAAAAAGGAAAGTTGATTCTGAGGGTCGCGTATTCAACAAGGCTTGGACAGAGAAATATTTGTTCACAGAAGTCAAAGGTAAAGCCCTATGTTTGGTTTGTGGCGCACAAGTTGCTGTGTTAAAGGATTACAATCTGAATCGTCACTACGCGACCAAGCATGAGGAGAAATACAAAAACTTTTCTGATAAAGAGCGCGCCACTGAGTCGTCAGTTTTGCTAGCCAAGCTGCAATCTCAACAAACACTTTTGAGAAAACGCTTGCCATCTAGAGCTGCTGCGGTCAAGACAAGTTTTGTTATCTCTCACAAGATAGCAAGAAAGAGTAAACCCTTTTCTGATGGGGAGTTCATTAAAGAATGTTTACTGGACTCATCCGCGATCATTTGCCCGGACAAAACGGGCGCTTTTGAGAGCGTTCCACTATCGCGCCGCACTGTGACGCGAAGAGTTGAGGACATCGCAAAAAACCTGGAGGAACAACTAAAGGAGATGGCAAAGGGCGTTGACTTCTTCTCCCTGGCTCTGGATGAGAGCAGTGATGTACGGGACACCGCCCAGCTGCTCATCTTCGTCCGCGGGATCAACGCAGGCTTCGCAGTGACAGAGGAGCTGGCGGGCATGCGATCAATGAAAGGGACAACAACAGGGGGTGATCTCTTTACGGAGGTAAATGCATGTCTGGAAAATTTGGGACTGCAATGGGACAAACTGGTGGGAGTGACAACAGACGGCTGCCCAAATCTGACAGGAAAAAACATTGGTCTATTGAAGAGAATACAAGATAAAGTGGGAGAAATTAACCCTGAACAAAAGTTAACTTTTTTGCATTGTATAATACACCAGGAAGTGTTATGCAAATCCGTGTTGAATGTGAATCACGTAGTGGAAGTTGTAACAAAAACTGTAAACTTCATAAGAGCAAGAGCTCTTAATCATAGACAATTTCTTTCACTTTTAGAAGAATGTGAGACTGAGCACCGTGACATTAGCTACCATACAGCTGTGAGGTGGCTCAGCTTGGGAAAAGTGCTGAGAAGCTTCTGGGACCTGAGAAGCGAGATTAAGGAGTTCTGTGAGAGGAAGGGAAAGGACATCCCCCAGCTTTCAGAGGCCGACTGGTTGGCAGATCTTTCTTTTACTGTAGATGTGACTGCTCAAATGAATGAACTAAATGTGAAACTGCAAAGCAAGGGACTTTTTGTATTTCAAATGTACAGTGCAGTCAAGGCTTTCAGTAGGAAGTTGCAGCTTCTTTCAAGCCAGCTGAGGGATAATATTCTCACTCACATGCCAACACTAAAGCAAGCTACACCATCAGCAGATCAGCTCCTGAGGTACTCATCCATGTTAGATGCACTGCACAATGAGTTTTCAAGGAGATTCCAAGACTTCAAAATAGTTGAGAGTGAGATGAACATGGTTTCTTCGCCCTTCACTTGTAGTGTTGAAGATGCATGTAGTGATGTTCAGATGGAACTTATTGATCTGCAGGCTGACACACTTTTGGCAGAGCACTTTAAGTCAGTCTCACTGCTTCAGTTTTACTCTTCACTAAAAGAGGAGAACTTTCCACACCTGAGGAGACATGCTCAAAAGATCCTTGTACTTTTTGGATCTACATATGTGTGTGAGCAAACATTTTCGCTGATGAAGTTCAACAAATCCAGATACAGGTCTTCCATTACAGATGACCACCTTGCAGCTGTCCTGCGCATAGCTGCATCAGACATTGAACCAGACTTCAATGCACTTGTTGAAGCACAGGAGAGATTGGACTTTTCACATTGAAAACTTAACTGAATTCCAATAATTTTGTGCTAATGTTGATAAGCTGTTCATGTTTACAATAAGACTTTATTGTTCATGGTGGAGAAGTTCACGTTATAAAATAATCAAATTTTCATTTGTGAAGAGATTAAAAAAAACAAAATCTGTAATGTTCTGTTCTGGTTCATGATGTTGTTGTTGTTGTTGTTGTTTTGGTTAAGTTAACTTTCCTGCCTTAGGGTTTATTTCTGTTTCTAGTATTGTATTGGATTCATGTTTAGCCTTCACTGTTTTAGTTATCTGGTTTTCTCTTTATGGCTATTTTTGCTCTGTAGTTGGTCATCTTAGTTTCTGTCCCATCAGCCTCTCTGTCACTTCCCCTTCCTTGATCACTCTCACCTGTTCCTAGTTAATCAGAAGTCACTTAGTTTCACCTGTCCATCTGTCTATTTAAACCCTCCTCAGTTTTCTGTTTGTTGCTGGAACTTCTCACACACGTTTCATTGGTAAGAGCCCTTCAGCATTTGTATGTATTGCCTGACCAGTTCTTCTGTTTTTTGAATCTGTCCCAGTTTTTGTTGTCTCCCAGATGTTTGGTCTGTACACCTTTTTGGATTGTTTTTTGTCTGCCTTCCTGACCCATCATCTCCTTTAATAAATCCCATCAAGCATTATTTTAGTGTCTGGCTGAATACCGGGTTCATCTCCTCATAATTCATTACAAAATCTTATAGTATGATTGCGTTTGTTTTACACTATCACTTTTATATACTTATATATACATTATATACATATTTACAGAATATGTAAAATTTCTTATTACCAAAAGAATCATAAAAAGGCAGAATGAGCATTATAAAATTATTCGTTTTAGTGGTGCGGCCCTCCAGCACATTTCAGATTTGTCATGTGGCCCCCTAAAGAAATTAATTGCCCACCCCTGTGCTAAAACATGATGGAAAATGTTAGTTCAGTTATAGATTTGTCAACTTTTATTGTCTTACCTTTACTCCCAATTGATACAATACAGGCCCAGACTCACAATATGGCAGTGGTTCTCAAATGTTTTATTTTGCACCACCTTTGATGAATGAACACCCCTTCCTCCCCTATCCCTACAGAATGGGTAAAAAGTTTTACTTTCATTTTTTTCTTTTTTAATGCATTAATGTCCTTGATCTGAAGATTATCCAGAAAATTGAAAAAAATTAAATAGATTATGTGACAATGGTTTTTCACAAGTACAACTTTTCAACATCCCCACACTTTAACGGTATAATATTAAAAATATAAGAGATTTTTAGCCCTAATTATACCTACAGTCAAAACAAAGTATGAAACAAAATGTTCACTGCCTGCAGACACAGCTCCTTCTCTCTGTGGAAAGACAGCACATTTTAATTTTTACTATTCATGAAAGTAACTTCAGTTACTTTAAGTTTTTAGGTGTTAAATTATACATATTTTCCCCTTAATAGTCCCACAGAGGGGTAATTTGTTATCTGCTTTTAACCAATTTCTTAGGAAGCAGTGTTGAATCAGCACACTCCAAACACATGCAGGCCAGAGCAACAGTGTAAGAAAGAGCACTGAAAGACTGGATCTGACCTCAGATGGGAGATGTCTCAAAGGCATTCTGCTGATTCTGCAAGTGTGAAATATTTGCTCAGCCTACGCTGCAAATGCCACTGATCCAAACCACTACTTTATTCTTCATCTCAGCTTCAATTCTTGACTCCATCTGTTATGATTGCTTAGGTTGAGTCCAATGTGAGCCAGACACGGAGCTGATGCTAAAGGATTTATTAAAGGAGATGAGGGGCAATCCAGGCAAAAACAAATCACAATGGTTCAGAGCAGACATCCAGGTAGAAACATAAAGGTTGAAGCAGACTCAAAAACAGAATCGGGTCAGGACAGGCAACAAACGGGTAACTAGACAGAGTAACAGACGCTTGAGTGAGAAGTGGCAATGCGAGATGTCCTGGCAACAAACAGAAAACAAAGGCGGTCTTAAATAGGCGAACGGAACAGGAGATCAGGGCGGGACTAATTAACCAAAACAGGTGGAGGTGATTAAAAAAAGAGCATACAGACTAATAGACAATAACCCTAAGGTAGAAAACAAGACAAAGAATAAACAGACACGAGCTGAAATAAAAACTAATAACAAAGACCAGATAACTAAAACAGGCTAAGCATAAATCCAATACAAAATAAGAAACAGAAATAAATCCTAAGACAGAAAAGTTGGCTAAAGTGAAAAAACCTGAATCACAACAGAACGTTACACCATCAATGAGATTAAAGTGTTCTAAACAGCAGAACAGAGGTTCTACTGGGACCACCAGTTTATCTTTTGTATTTTAGGTCCAGTTTTAAGTTTGCTTAAAGCTAGAACCTTCTGCAGAGTTTGTGTCAGTTTGCAGAATTTCCTTCCCAATGGAGCTCTAGTCAGGATTCATCTGTTTAAATATGTCAGATGTTACATTTTGTTACCTACAGAACAAAATATGGTTTGATTTATATTTTATATTCATTCAAACCAGCTGAGCAGCAGTTTCTTGAGCATTACTTTCTCATCTCAACATCATGTGTTGAATTGTGTGTTTAGCTTGTCAGGCTGTCTGGTCTCAGAGGATGGCTGTGCTTCTCTGGCCTCTGCTCTGAGCTCCAACCCCTCCCATCTGAAAGAGTTGGACCTGAGCTACAATCATCCAGGAGACTCAGGAGTGAAGCTGCTGTCGGCTGGACAGAAGGATCCACGCTGGAGACTGGAAGCTATCAGGTATGGAAGATTAAAGGTTTAGAGGTACTTTATGATATAGTTTGATCAGACTGATTTATGACCATGGATAATAAATCAAAGCCTCCTCAATTTTATTGACACCATTATTGTATAGTGTCTTTAAATAAGGCTAACATCTCATCAGGAATAGTTTAATGCAGTGTCCCAAAGTGGGAAGATTCAAGGTGATGATACAAATCCTGACAGGCTCAGCATGATGGTCTGTTTCCCCAGAAATAGTGGAAAGCTGAGGGCTGTCTTTGTGCAAGATTGGAGCAGAAAGACTTAAAAATACAAAGATCATTAATCTTAATCTTAAGGATATGTAAATTAAAATAGGTGCCATAGACAAGTGATGTTCTGAAGGCAGAACTGTGGCGCAGTTTTGGGTCATGTTAGAGGAGATATAAAATGGTGTTTCTGGAAGCAGTGAAGATCTTTACAAGATGAGTTTTCAAAGCAGTCTATGTTGTATTTCTTGACAGTGAGTGTCCTTAAGACTGCAGAGTTTTGTTTATTGTCCACTCAGAATAATTTGTTAAGTAGATTTATTGGATTATCTGGATCTTTCCTGTCAGCTCATTTTAGCTGACAGCAGATATGGCCAACTAAGCCTACCTTTTCCCTTGAGTTGATGATTCTGATCATGTGTAGTTGCCTTGTTTACTTGATATCCACATTATCAGTGATTGAAGCATAAGACTGGAAGATATTAAAACAGTTTTCATTTGTTCCCAGATCTAGTTGGGGCTCCAAATATAGGCCTGTTAGGTTTACTAGACAGCATGTGGCTGTAATGATTTGTGTATTCTACTAATACGACAGGTTGTGATTACATCAAATCATAATTTGTATTTTTATTCATTTATTATTTTTTGTAGAAGCACAGACATTTATCCAGAGCCCACCCTGCGATCACCACCATAGTGAGCTGGACATTCATTTTAGAAATCATCATTACAAGTGAAGTTGTGCTGTCCTCATCATACGGATCATCTATATGGTTTGACAGTCAGTTAAACGCCTCTTGAACATCAAGACTCTGAAGATTGATGACTTTTTATCCACAGGTTTATTAATGTTGCAAGAAGGTGAAACTGTAACATACAAAATGCAATCAGATATATGGCTGCCCTTTTAATATTTTAAAGCAATAAACTAAGTAGAACAGATCACCCTGTTCCAACACAAACACCACTCAAAGTCCCATTATCATGTACACATCTAATGAATCAAGTATTTCTCCATTCACTCATTTAACTACATGGTTCAACATACAAATCTGCCACAAAATACACATAAACAGTATTAATGCATCAGGAATAAATATACTTTCACAAAGTAAACCATACATACTTTCGATGCTACCCAAAGGCATAGGAAGTTGCAGATGCTGCTGGCTAAACTTAGATACAAATCTTAATCTCTACCACACATGGCAAACAGGCTTAAATTGGGCCTACAAACATTTACTTCCCAATTACCTTGCCCTACATCCTGTGTGACAACTTCCTGTTACTGGGCTTCAGTGTTTCTTAAAGTGACAGCACCATTTTACTCATGTTTAAAGAAATCTACATTAAACTAGCTTGTAACAGTACAGAAGTAGAGGATCCAGATTCTGGCAGTGTAAAAATGAACTAAGAAACCTGATGTTAGAACAGACGGTGAAAATGATGGTGATGTTAAGAGGACTTTCAGCCTGCAGGACTCTGAGCTCCAAAGACAAATGGGTCAATGACGTGACGTGCAGATTTTCGTGTCCGAGTGCACTACTTTGGTTTAAAATATTTTTTAATGATTTATAATAATCATTTTATTCTATAAAACTTGTTTTATTTGAGCATATTTCCAGTTTGTCATAAAAATGATACATATTTTATGTTTTGCCATCTCAAACTCTCAAAATGTCAGGTGGCGCAACCGTCCGAGCAAGTTAACACTATGTAAATATATATATGTAATTTTAAATACCAATTAATATAATATTAATATGGTGGTATAATTTTATATTGAAAACCTTTCAAATAATCAAAATTTAATAGTTACATTGTTCTTAAATTGTTTGGAATATTGAAAGGAACTTTGTCCGGAAATGTGCATATCTGAAATGTCAGGGCGGCGCAACCGTATTCATACAACTTTTATTTTGAATTGTAGAGAGAGATGAGTTAACAGGATATTGCATCATCAAAAGGACCCCAAGTGACCTTTACTGATGATTGAAAGGTTTGTAAATCTCTCTCTCAAATATTGATAAAAATAGCTGTTTTTTCTTCATAGTTAGACTTGTACAGTTTCACATGTCAGGTGGTACAACCAATGTAAAGCTGTGAAAAAGTTATTTTAATGTAAAACTCTTTATTGTTTTGTAAAAATGAATGAATGAACTAGCTAGCAAAGTCAAAAGGTTATATAGGTGTCCAAGTAGATGCCTGAATAATTGGGAATTAGTAGCAAATGTCAGGCAGCGCAACCAGAAAGTCAGGTTGCACAACCAGAAGAAATGTCCTTTCTTGATTAAATAAACATGTTAACCTGATATATACTATTAAATCTTTTAAAAATATTAATTAAATATACATTTATAGTAACTATATACATTAAATATATTTATATTTTTATATTATAAAAAGCCAACAAATGCATCCGAAAAGGCTTTTCTCCACCATTAACCGCCTTCTTGACCCTCCCGACTCTCCGCAACCCTCTGATGCCGCTGATCTCTACTCCAGGTTCCTGGACTTTTTCCACCAGAAAGTGGCCACCATCCACTAGCAGCTCCAGGCATCTACACCCTCCCCTCTGGCCACACTACCTCGGCAGGACATGTACTATCCTTCTGCCTGCCCACCACAGTGCCGGCTCTCTACCTTCTCCCTGTTGGATGCTGATCAAGCCCTCGCCCTCTTGACCAAAGCCGGGACCTCATCCTGCAGCCTGGATCCACTACCCACAACCCTTGTGAAGGCCTGTCTCCCCACCATCTGCCCCCCGGTGGCTGACATCATCAACGCCTCACTTGGCTCTGGTGTGGTACCCTCCAGCTTTAAGTTGGCGGCCGTGACTCCAACACTCAAAAAGCCAGGCCTGGACCCAGATGACCCCAACAACTACCGTCTGATCTCTAACCTTCCATTCCTGAGCAAGATCTTGGAAAGAGCAGTGACTGCCCAGCTACAACATCACATGTCCCACCATGAGCTCTTTGAACCTTTTCAATCGGGATTTAGACCCCATCACAGCACCGAAACAGCCTTCATCAAAATAACAAACGACCTCCTGATTGCTGCAGACAACTGCCTTGTTTCCATCCTCATGCTCCTCGACCTCTCTGCTGCCTTCGACACCATTTCCCACTCCATCCTCCTCTCCCGTCTCCCTGACCTCATCGGCCTTACCGACACTACTCTCTCTTGGTTTCAGTCTTACCTCTCCAACCGTAAACAATACATCACTCTGCAAGGCTCCTACTCATCTACTGCAACAGTTAACCATGGCGTTCCTCAGGGATCTGTCCTTGGTCCCCTCCTCTTTACTATTTACTTGCCCCCCCTCGGTCAGATTATCCGCAACCATGGACTCAGTTTCCACTGTTATGCAGACGACACCCAACTGTATGTCAGCACCAAGCCCTCCTCACAACTTCCACAAATACAACTCAACAACTGTCTGCATGATATCAAAACCTGGATGACCAACAACCTTCTGAAACTCAACACCAAGACAGAGATCATGGTGGTGGCCCCAGCACCACTGCTCAGGAAGGTTGGAGACCTCACCCTGGTCATTGACGGCTGTCCCACCTCTCCATCGCCCAAAGTGCGGAACCTGGGCGTCATTTTGGACTCCACACTCTCATTCAGTTTCCACATCCAGAGCATCACCAAATCTGCCTTCTTTCACCTCCGTAACATTTTAAGACTCCAGCCGCCACTTACCGACTCAGTCACCGAAACTCTCATTCATGCATTCGTCACCTCCCGTCTGGACTACTGCAATGGTGTCCTGTCTGGGTTACCCAACAAAGCCCTAGACAGATTGTAGTATGTCCAGAACTCAGCTGCCAGGGTGTTAACCCACACCAAGCCCTGGCAGCACATCACCCCATCCTCAAGAAACTCCACTGGCTGCCAATCAAACAATGCATCAGCTACAAAATCCTCCTCCTCACTTACAAATCACTTCACTCACTGGCACCCAAGTACATCACTGACCTCCTCCACCCGTTCACCCAGTCATGGTCCCTGCGCTCCACCAGCAAGGACTTACTCTCCATTCCCCGCACCAGACTCAAAACCTTTGGTGACAGGGCTTTCTGTGCAATTGCCCCTACTCTTTGGAACACCCTAGACACCTGAGATTGTTTTATTCTGTGAAATAAAAATGAAATTATTCAACATATGTGTTGTTATTATGAATCTTGTCAGATGGCGCAACAGCATCGTCAGGTGGTGCAACCAGGTAAAATACTAATTTAAACCAAGAAATGGGAGATTGAAGTGAACAAATGTTTGGAAATTGTGATGTAAATAATCATTCTATGCAACAATATACTTTTAAAATTTATAGAGTATTTATTCACATTTTAAATCTAAAGTTTGATGTTGGAAACCCAAAATACCTGCCCCCTACAATAAAGAATCCAAAAGTTACTTTTAATACTCAGCTCAACTACAAAATAATAATGTGTTGTGCACTGTAGACACTTCCAGGTATACTTACTAAAATATTTACTTAGGAAAAAAAAAAGGAAGTGAGTTTTTTTTCAAGAAACGTTCGGTTGTACCACCTGACATTTTTTGGCTGGTGAAATTGCAAATACAGTCTAAAACTCTATTTAAACCTTGTAAATGTTGTGCAACCATTAAGACTTGTTTAAACACACTCTTCCAACTTCAAATAAATGTATTCTGTCCATTTTTACAGATTTTTAAAAATATATACTTTTTGAAGGCTTATTTGTCATTGACCCAAATGTCAGAATAACATCAAAAAGATGCAAAAAGCTGCTGAGCACTAATTAAATGGGTTCCAGTCCTTTTAAAATCAGTAAAACTTTTAACATAGGTTATTAAAACATCTACAAACAATTTCAATATACCATTCTAGTAAAATGAAAATTAAAAAGATTTTTATCTCCTTATACATCGTTATATTTTAAAAGCTACCTACCTCCTTTCCTTCCTACTTCTAGATCTGTCAGAGTTAAGAATAACTTTGGCTATAACTTTATTCACTTTTATTTTATCACATTTTTTAGCCAAATCTGGGCTTTCTGAGATTTGGTTTCCTTCTTTCCCTTTGACTTTAGACTAGATAATCCAGGTACGGTGCTGAAACCAGCAGCTCTGAGTTCATGTGTGATTATAGAGAAAAGTAATGGAGACTTTTCCTCCAAGATTGCAGGAGGTTGTTGTGATGAGAGATGAAAACATGTTCTAAAAAGCACAGTTGGTTAAAATGTGTAAAAGATAAAATAAAACTGTACAACTAATTTTCTGTTTAAGTGGAAATGTTTCAGTGACAGGAGAGAAGATACAGGAGGAGGATGTCCAACATTTAGAAAAGATCATCTAACATACAGAGAAATGAGTAGAGGAACTGATCTGGAATATGTAGTAACAGAGAGAACAATAAAAGTTAAAATAACATAGTTAACTGTTATAATCTCTGTGAAACGTAACATCTGAACCAAGTAATGGAGTTTAAGTGTAGATAATCAGTAATTTGTGCTGACTTTAATACATATGAATTATTATGGGAGAAAACAGAACAGATGGAAATGGAGATATTGTAAAAGAACATTTAGAGGGTAATTGATTCTGCTGAATAACGGAAGATGAATCAGAACAGATGTTCATCCAGGAAATGGATCAGCCCTTGAGTTAACACTAGTGTCCAGGAATATTTCAGCTGGTTGTGAAATTTATTTCACGTCTGCAGGTGTGGCATACCGAGCCACCAGTGGGTTGAAATACCTACACCATGATTAGGTACATGTTTAACATAATTTACATTTAATATAGTTTATGTTCAGAGTGTGTTGAAATTGTGTTTTCTAATAAGCAAAGATTGTTTTGTTATTTGAAAATTTGTTATTGAGTTGTATGCACCGGCTAACTCCAACCAGCAGAGGGCGTGTTTGCTATTCTGTGTGTTCTCGGTCATTCAGAGAATGAGGACACTTATAAATGTGAAGCTGATATATGTGTGTGGTGAACTGACGATTAGGGTTGGAAATTGATAAGATTTTCACAATTCGGATTCCCTTATCTATTCTGTGAAACAATTCGATTCCTTATCAATTCTCTTATCGGTTCCAATTTGGGGACATTTTTTTAACCTCTTAAACAAAGAGAGACATGGTATTAAGCATTTAAATTTAAAGTAATACTAATATTACATTTTAGAGACATAAAAAGACAACAAATAAACAGTAAAATATGGTTTATAGTTTGGGTTCTGCAATGTTATGAGTATAAAACTCATCTTTAGAACCAATCTCTGCTCAAAATGGTGATCTGCGCCGTCTAATCTACTTTCAGCAGTTATCATCAGTTATTGCACCGTAAACTGCAGAAAATACGGGCAGAGCGGCTCTTTCTGAGTTTACTCGGCTCATGTCAGGATGAGCTGCAGTGCGTTATTAGGCGGAGGGATATTTCAGCGTCACTTAGTTTAGAGCCCAAACAAGCGACTTCACTTTCAGAAACAAGCCAAAAAAACTGCAACCACAGAACTCATGAAATTTACAAGCGACTTTAGAAAAAAGAAGACCAAAGTTGCATAAAATAAGTGGGCTTCACAACAGTGAGCATTCTATCGAAGTATGTCATATCACTCTGCCCCTCTGGTCAGGTAAACAAATGTCCCGGCAAATTCTACATTATAAAATACAAAAACCTACTGAAAAGTCTCGCTTTCATGTCATCTTGAAGACATTCTTCTTCGAAATGTTGGCTACAGACGACGTGTTTTCTCTCTGGCCAGAAGCATGATGGCAAGTTGGTAATCCAACAAAAGAACCTGTGGTGGATCATGAAGTGGAAAGGTGAAAAAACAAACGTTTTTTCCACTTTTACCCGATTTATTAGAACATCCAACTGCCATGCACGTGGACATTGTTGTTTCAACAATAGCTCTTGCAAATTTCAATGGTGAAGCCCTCTGGAAATCTGCAATAACTGTTGTTGTAGAGGGCAGTGCCTTACCGCGACATTACGTCACAGGATGTGATGTAGGGCAACCATTATTGCCCATGCTGGTCATCCAGGTCATGGTCATTCCAAAAAAAAGTAAAAAACAAAGCAACTGGACTTGTTTTCCGTAGTTGAAGACGTTTCGCTTCCTCTCCCGGAAGCTTTCTCAATTCAAAAAGTCTGGAGTAATGATGAGTAACAAGCTTTATACCATTACCAAACAAAGGCCTTTAATGGCTTAGATAACATGCAAATTCAATCGAAACAGGTCCACCCCTTAGTAATGGGCGGTCGTTAAAGCCATTAAGCCAGCAGAATGGACCGAAACTGGTCCACTCCTCTGTAACGAGGAGTCGTTAGAGTTGTTATTGGCTTGGCTTAAAGGAACAATGTTCCTTTATTCTTTAACATTATTGCCCATATTTGGGTAATAATGGCTGCCCCCATACACAGTGATCGAGACAACAATTTATGCTTTTATTTTCTTATTGATTTACGCTAAATTCATTAAATCACCACGACTGTATTAGTTTTAGGTATAGCAAATGATCCACTGGTTTTTACTTGTTGACTGGACTTCTCCTATAAAATGAAGCCAAACTTTCGATCGCTTTACCCGATGGGGTGCCATTTTTTTTGTTTTTTTTCTCTAGACGTACGCCTGGTCACGTCATACTTGCTTACTAAATGCCATGTGCGTAACTTGCGTAAAAACGTGACTTAAGTCGTGCTGCCTGGAATCGATAAAAGAATCGTTAAGCGAGCTGCCAAATAGTGCCATGGAATTGGAACACACGGAACTGGTTAGTGACGTTAAGGATAAAACGTTTGGCTCTTTACAGGTAAGAACGGAGGTCTGGAACTATGTAGTGATTGTAAAATATATCCGACGTGAGTTTATGATCTCAGCTGATTTCAGGTATTGTTCAATCAGAATTAAAATCAGAATCAGACATACTTTATTAAACCCAGAGGGAAATTGCTTTTTTCAGTACCATCACCATTACGTAAACATCCCAAACATTTCAGGGGGGAGACGGTTCACTGAGGCCTTGCTGCCAAGGACAAATTCTGTCCACAAGGCGCTGCCCTTATCTGTAGAAGGAAGATTGCAACACATGGGGGAAAAAGGATGGAGAAAAAAGGCAGAAGTTTGACTATTTATGCTCTCACTAATTAAGAGTCAAACAACAGACAAAAAAAACCCTCATAGCACAAAAAAGCACAAATAAAACAAGACAAAATATATGCAGAAAGGTAATCATTTGAGTGCTGGTCGGGTGCAGTTTGTCTGTATTTGTGAGCATCAGTGTGTGTCTGTGTGAAAGTTTATATTTCCGTGGGGCTCTGCAGGGGCCATTTGTCCTTGGTCTTATCCAGCAGCCAACAGTTCAGAGAAACCTCCATAGATGTCAGCAAGGAAGGTGGGGGGTGGTTGGTCAGGGGATTTGTGCGATGTTGCCATAACAACTCAGGGAGAATGTGGTAGTGGAATGTCTGATTTGAAAAACAGAATTTGTTATGAGAACAAGCTGAAACCAACTTTTCTTTCAGCTTTAGAGTCTTTTTGTCGCTGTCTCCTGGATCTAATTCCAATATTCCAATCGATGGGCTAGTTAACGTTCACACTTCCAGGTTTTATCCAATATCACCTCTGTGTACCACAACCGCGGTCAGCTTACCAAGCCGTCCGTTTTGTTCATTCATCGCCTTAGTGATCACCAGTGCTCTCAACGCTCACGCATTGACCGTGTGACACACGCATTTCACTAACTTCACACGCTCACACGCAAACATGGCATTTCTCACGCATAAAAATCACAAAGCCCGTCTGGGCTGCGGACGTCAAAACTCCGCCTTCTGCTGAGATGTTTCGGCTTCTTTAACAGCTTGTGGCCATCAGTAATTCCTGCTGCAGTTCTTTTTAACAGAGCAGCAGGAAGAGTGATCAGAGTTATGAATAATTTTAGTCTTAACAGTGGTGAAAGTGAGCCGGTAAGGTCCTGTACCGCGTATGCAGGAGGGGGAGGGGGCGGGGGGAGAGCTGCTGCCAGATGACCGGTTCATTCAGAACCAGTCATGGCTGCACGCTGGATCATAAAACAGTTCTGCTAACCAGATGCAGTTTAAAAAGCCACTTGGTCTGTTTATAAGTTTCGTTTTTATTAATTCTGCATTTTTTAACTACATGCACCGTATTTCTGTGCCTCCGCGCTTGCTCCCCCCCTGCTTTTCCCTCGGAGCAGGTGCTTTTATCACAGTTCACCATTCAAAACGTGAATCACTACGTTTAATTCCCTCACATCGGTAGCAACGTGTGCCAGTTAAAGTCAATAGGAGAGTTAGTAGCTGTGTTTCATGCTCTTTTGTTTTTAACAACATAAAATCAGTGGCGCTTCGGTGGGCGTGCTGCCTCGCGCTTTAATTCAGGTGCGCACTTTTAAGCGTCATTTTAGAGAACTTGTAACATCAGGGTAGTGATGGGTCGATGAGGCGTCATGAAACGTTTGGACACATTGCAACTCTGTGCCGATACTGTGTCACTGAATACTGACACCTGCTGGACCTTAAAAATCACTACAGGCAACCTGGTTGACAGAGTTAACTGACACTGATTTGATGACCAAGTATACACAATACAATTTAAATCATTGTATGTTGCATTGTATTATTTTATATTTTCATTTGAATTAAACATATATTTGATTTTTTTTAGATACAGTCAATAAATAATGTGAAGGAGGATGCTTGTGGACTGGCTTTTTTATTTTTTTTACAAATGGTTGATCGGGCGCTGTGTTTAGTTACCTGACTGATATCATCTGTTCTGAAATCGGACATGCTGAGTATGACAAAGGGAGGAAAAACTACTCAGAGTAGCAACTTTCTACTCAGTGTAGATCAGCCGTTTTTTTCTGAAACGACGCTCAGAACAAAGACGCACAGCGCAACCCCCCCAACCAAAAAAGCGTTGCAGAACCCATCCATCAGTGGTGCGCTCCAATCAGCACCTGGCGCTCACAGAGCGAGACTGTGGTACAACACCATCACACCAGAGTTGCAAAATAGTTAAAAATTAACCATTATTAACCGTTATTTTGTTTACAGTTCAGCTTGGATTTTCTTTACTGCGCAGCATAGCTCTGCTGTGCGCGCTGCTGTGCGCGAATGCACACGCGTGCAGCTTAGAGGGAACAGAAACAGTTTGGCGCGTCAGTCAGTTCGAAACAGGTGCTGTATTGGTCACGTGACCGAAACAGTTCCTGTATCGGTCACGTGACTTTTCCGTAGCAATACACACATCGACACGGGTTTCGCTCTATGAGACCGACACATGCGCCGACGCATCGGTGTTGCCGGACCCATCACTACATCAGGGGCTTCATCTCAGATCTGTTAGTACCCCTGTTCCCTTTATAGAAGCACTTTACAGTATTTAGTTATGCATTTTCCCCGCAGCGCAACAACGGGGGTAAAATCCGCTCACCGCACCGCCGCACTGACGAGAGCAATAGAAATTCGTCTGATCAGCGCGGCGACTGACTGAGAAACCTGTCACTGTGAAAGGTGATGAGAATGTTATAAACTGTAACAGTCTAGAAGTGCATTGAGCTGAAAAGAGGGAGACATCAGCAGCTGGATCGTGCGTAAAGACGCAGCGGGAACCTCTGTGTGCTTCAGTGTTGCTGCTGAGGGTAAAATGTTGACCATAAAGGCTTGATGAAACTCAGCCTGATCCACCAATCAGGTTATAGATTTACAATGATAAACAACCCATAGATGAATGTGTAACAGTGTAATAATTCGGTCAATAACTTAAAACTACTTAATTTTATTCAGTATTATTTGAAGAATTGTGTATTTTTTATGTTTTAATCCATTAACTGAACAATAAAGTATTAATACGTCTCTTTCTCTTTTTAACAAAAGTAATACATGTCTACTTCATTGTCTGGTGGGATAAAAATGAGATGGAGTTGACTCCACCGGCTCTTCCAGGGTCCAGTTAGCCCCGCCCCCAAACAAGCCCCCCCCCCCAAAAAAAAAAAAAAATTAGCATAATCTCACTCTTAACTTTTGATAATAGTTGAGAGGTCTGGTGATCACGTCGACTGCCGCCGGCAGTCTCATCAGGACCATGTTGACTGCCAGCAGCTTCTGAAGGTGTTGATACATTAAATATCCTCCGAGACCAAAAAAGAGGAATCCAAGTGTCGTAAATCCGAATAAGTAGACATCTACGTCCTCAACAGAAAGATTTGAGAGGCACACTGTGGACAATTTCTCCCACGGGTCCAAAATGTATCCCGCAAAAAAAGTTCCGTCGGGACAGGCACGCTCCCCGGTCCTTTCCTTTCCAGGTAAAAAAATTTGATCAATAGCGTTGAGAGACCAGCTGACGAGATCAATAATTTCCTTAGCGCTTTCGGTTGCTATGAATAAATGGCACAAAAGACACAAAACAAAGCAAATAGCATGAGAGAAGGGGAAGTTAATAGCAAATAAGGAACTCTGGAGAGCTGAAGAAAAACCGACTGACCTCGAGGAGAGACAGAACAGAAAAATGAATGTTGTTTAGCCAACATAATGTACCGAAAGCAGTTAGCTCATAGTTAGCACGGGATGCTAGCTACTGTGGATGAGTGCGGGGCTTGGGGAACAATGAGCCTGCACTGATCGTGAGGAGTTTGTCAATCTGAGTAAATAAGCTAAAGTAGGGAATGGTTGATTTGATTAATGGTAATTTGATTAAGTTGACAATGTTTGTTAAACATGAGTGGTTGACTGTATTTGAGAAAATTTGCTATAGAATCTATAATGAAACTGATCTGATTTATTGTTTATATGTTGGTACAGAAGTTCAGAATTTCACTGTATGTTCTCGATCTTTTAGAGAATGGAGACACATATGAATTTGATGCTGATATATGTGTGGCGAACTGTGATGTTAAAAATAAATTTTTTGGCTCTGTGCAGAATAAAATAAAGCTGACTTTCAAATTAAATGTGTAGTGCAGGACAGCTTCACTCTGTACCATGATAGACAGGCTGAGATCATTACCCAGTTTTCTGTAATATTCTCCTCACTAAGAATAGCTTACAGGGAAAATTAAAGGGCCGAGGTTCTTTAATGGCGCTGAATAGGAACTCTGAATATATTTGTGAAAGTTCACCTGTTATATTAATTTTATAGTTTTTAATTTTATAAACCACAAAAAGAGAAAAAATAATAACGACCAGATCATCAAACAGTCTTGGATCAGAGCTGTGTTGTCACAAAGTCTCAGATCCTCCATCAAACAATGATCCATTTACTAATTACTACCTTTAGTTCTATTGCATCAGTGACATTACTGCAGGTTCCCAAGGTGTATTGAACACATTCATTTAAAGTCTGGTCCAGTTGGCTCTTCTCTCCATTTGGTACCAGGTCCAAACTTTCAGCACCATCAGTTGTAGGATGGAGGTTCTGCCTTCACCCAATTAGTTTTTCTGCATTTCAAGGCTGCAGTGTGCAGCAGATTGAAGAGGTAGAACTTTGTTGGTCCCTCTGACCCATCTGAAGTGAGACCTAACAATGCAGAACTGGGTTCTGGTGATATGTTGGCTTTAAAAGCTGCTTTGAAGCCTCAGATCCATCCTTCCAGAACACATCCAGCTTGGATAAGCACCACAACACATGGATGTGATCTGCTATGTGTGTTCTGCATGTTCTACAGCGGTTGTTTGGGTGTTCTGCAATTATACACTGTTTAAAGTTATTTCATGTTTAATAGATAACTTTCTGTCTGTTAGGTATTGTCTGGTGAATATCAGCTCTAGAAGCGATATCAGGACAATAGTTAAAAGGGATGATTCGAGCACTGGTGATCTTTTAACAGCAAACTCTGCACACATATAGAATAAGGAGTGACAACTTCTCTTCAAGTTCAAGAATCTATTAACAGAAATAAAATGAACATCCAGAGAACAACACTATATAATACGGTTTATCTGAATTAACACTATATTTCAATCAACAAATCTTCTCTACCAGGCTAGGGAAGCTTATCTAAAACTACTAAGCAATATGAAGATAAAAATAGAAGCTAAGGAAATATGTATACACAGAAAAAAAAAATAAAAATCTCTGTGAAAATCTTAGATTGAGTAACTTAAACAAGGTTAATAGGGTTAGTCAGTCTTCAGTCCGTGTGCTTGGTTTGAATGAGTCCATGGACACGTAGCAAAACAAGAGAGTCCGTCTCGATCACGGGTACTCCTTTCCATTTGGAATGAGTCTGTAGCATACGTGTGAGTCCATAGACGTGTCCAGGCGGCCGGGATGTCAGCCTTTTCGATGGCTGCTGCCTGATGTCATCCATCTATACATCGTTCCCACAATCCACCTTTTCAAAATAGGCACAACACAGAAACAATAAGATTACAATCAGTGTTATTACCAAAGTTAGTCCTGTTTTAGCAGCTAAAACACCCCATTCTCCTAAAATTTCTTCCAGACTTTTCCATGACCAGTTGTTTCTACCAGCATTCTCTTTTACTTCTTCTTTAAGTTTCATAAGTTTAACCATTACTGCCCTAAACGAACCTTTAGGAGCTGTGTTCATGGGAATATATGTACAACATTGATTACCAAACATGTGACATACACCTCCCTTACTTGCTAAAGGCCAATCTAAGGCTTGTCTGTTTTGTATTACCATTCTACTTGTTTCATGTACTTGGTCTCCCAGTGCCATAAATCCTTCAACCGTGAAATTTATCATCCTTTGCTGATTATAGTAAATGTAATTTATCCATTCAACATTTTTATTAATAGTAATTTGAGGTAAAATAGACTCAAAACCTGCTTTAACATGTTGTGCTTTAAATTCATCTGGAATTCCTCTTGGTTGACCAATAAGATTTAAATAAACTCCTTCATTTAGTCCGTAATCATCTAGACTCCGACGAGACCTATTTTTACCTGTTTCAATCTGAGCTAATTCTTTTACCCCTTCATACACTAAAGTTATCGGTACTTTCATTCGTACTAATGCACAGAGCCCTACCCACTTAAGAGGTAAGGTGTTCATCAGCATGTCATCACCACACATCCAGTAACTGTCTGCCACTGGATACGTTTGATCTCCTAAAAAGAAAAGTTTGGGAATCGTCATAGTTATATTTTTACAGTCCTCTTCTATAAAATTTGGGTTTTCAAACCAAACAGGCTTTGTAGCAAACACTGGTGTTACATTTGCATGCTTAAACCAAGATAATACCCAGGTTACATTACATTTTACAGTGGTGTTTCCTACATTAATTCCTTCATTGTCCTCAAAACCTCCACTGACGAAACATTCGTAGTCTGCATCATAATCTATTTCATAATCAGTGGGTGGAACATTATCTGTAGTACTAATGTTAAATTCTGCACACAATAATTCTAATTTATACCTTTTCCATTTTTCTAAGTATTGATGAGAATTTCTTGAGCCATATAAGAGTCTGCAACTCAAACCACACATAGATAATTTAAAGAATGACACTACGTCTTCTCTTGAAGTGAACTCACATTCCTACATTTTTGACGTTGTACAACTGCACATTCTTTTGACGTGTATTTTTCTGGAATAACCATCGGAACTGCTCCCGGAGCAGCAGTACAGATTAAGCAATCATTTTTAGTTAACTCTCTTGCTGTATACCATGACCAGCTATACCATGTATTACGTATGGCTCTTTGCCATAAAGGATCACCCCTTGGTCTGATTCCATGCCATTTAATATCCTGTAATTTATTTATTGCTCTTGGTGTAGCTACTTTTGGATTTTGTTTTTCATAAAATTTATCCAACCCTTCGGAGAAATCTTCACATCCTTCCTTTTCAGAGCATCCATACTGTTTTGGATCTGGTTCTGTGAATTCTAATATTAGGTTGTTGTCCTGATCTGATGTTACCTCAACCAGAGGAGGTGCCGTTGTAATTAATCTTATTAGTGAGGGTTTAATAGTATTTAACACTTCCTTTGTGGTTTTAATTGTATTTGAAACTATTGGCTGTAGATTTGTTTTAGTTATAACAGTTGTTGGAGGTTCAGTTATTATGTTCTCAGGTCGAATCACGGTAGGTTTTGCGTTGTCCAAGTCCCTAGCAACCTCTGTAGGTTGCACTTCCATTTTACTTGTATTTACCTTTGTAATATCACTATTATTTGTTGAAATTTGTATTGTGCTATTTAAAATTTTAGACGCTGATGTGACCGTTAATGTCTTTTCCGTTAAAGTTGTCGACTTATTTAGTCCTGATTTAGTGACTGAAGTAGGTAAAGTTACATTTCCACTAGGGTCAGTCATTTTCTTCACTTCTACTGTAGTTCTAGTAGCCATACTTGTTGGGGGAAAACAATTTACATCTTCTGGTAAAGTCTCTTTACGTGGTATGGTCCATAATATAGTTGAATCTACTTTTCCACTCGAGGTGACGTCTTCGAATTTCAACTCGTATGTTTTGTTAATCCGGAAAGCTATTACATTTGCTTCTATAATCCATCCACAATCTGCATTCCAAACAGTCATATTACAATTAATGTTTTCTTGATTTTGACTTGATAATTGATGACTTACCTTAGTATTCGAATTACACATCCTTCGTCTGTCACCTTTTTGCAGTAATCTAGAGATAATCACGTTTCTTTCAACCAAGTCATATTTATCACTGTCTGGCTCCACATGTATCCTAATTCGGTCATTAAACATTTGGACTGTAGCATTTAATTCCTTATTTCCTATTCGTTCTAAATCACCACTTCCTGATACTGCATTGTTGTTTTGTAGATTCTTCATTGTTATGTTATATTTGTAATTGTCCTCGGGATCCCTGTGGGATTCTATTTCTATTTCTACCTCAAAACCATCATCCTTTATGTACAGAATAAATGAGCACTGATTTATCCCATATTCTGTATATACCTTTTTGACACTTTTTCCACACAATTTTTGATCATTGTAATAAATGTTCACCTCAAACTCCGTATCTAATTTTGTACGAAATCCTGTATCAGTTACCGTTGCTTTCCATTTTAATTCAGCATGGGTCTCTCTTTTCTTACGCAACCTTTTTGTTTTTTCTCTTAACTGTTCTTTAAGACCTAGATGAGTCATTAACTTCAGTTCAGCTGGCAAAAACACTGGTGTGTACTTTGTCAAACTCATTAACGTTGTGTTGTACTTATCTTGTTCTGCAAAGGTGGATTTCCCTTTATAGACTGAAGTCCCACATTTCTTGGTTGCTTGTCGATCGTCTCGACCCTCATTACACGTTGCTCGTTTCACTCGTGGTTGAGCTGACGTTGGCTAATGCTGTGGTGCCGTCTGTAGGCTGTGAGAGTTCATCTCCGGCCTCGCTGTTGTTAGGCTCACCACCTCTGCCAACATCCACAGGTGAAATGTCATTAATACCAGTTTCATTGCTGCAAACTGTTCACAGTCATTTCCATTGTCTGGCTTCACAGTGTCTCTGGCGTGTACTTTAGTACAATGAGTCAAATGATACCACGTATCACTCCCCTGAACTTGGACGGCGGTTGCGGTCGCTCGTTTGACCTCAATAGTCCGTCCCATCTCGAGCCGTTCCATTTACGTCTGAACACCTTCACGTACACCAGGTCTCCTGGTTCGACTGGTCTCTTCACCACCGACTCTGGACAGGAACTTCTGGCTTTTTCCTGCAGATAGATAGCTCTATGGATAGCAGTTAGTTGGTCCATATATGCTTTCAACTCTGTTTGTAGCTGTTCAAGTGCCGGGCTTTTGAATGGAAGCCTCCATTCAGGCACTGGCATTGTTCTGCCTGTTAGCATTTCATGCGGGATTAAATGTGTGCTGCGGTGCAACTGCATGCGATAGCTCATTAGCGCAAGCGGCAAAGCATCAGCCCAGTTTAGGTTAGTAGAAGCACAGATTTTATTCAGCTTAGCTTTCAAAGTCCCATTGATTCTTTCTACAATACCCTGACTCTGCGGGTGATAGACTGCTCCAAAGCATTGTTTAATTCCTAGCTTTGACAAAACACCTTTTAACACCTTTTGGATAAAAGCTGAACCATCATCTGAACTGATTTCTGATCGGATGCCAAATATCGGAATCACCTCTCTTGTCAGAAACTTAATCACTGTCTCAGCTCCCAATGACTTTGATGGGACTGCTTCAACCCATTGGCTGAACCGATCGATCACCACCAACATGTACCTTTTTCCTTGCACTGGCTTTATCATGTCAGCATAATCTATCACAAGATGTTTAAGGGGTCCCTCAGGGACCGGAATGTGTCCAATCGGTGATTTTATGCCTTTTCGTACATTGTTTTCTGCACATATTTCACATTGACTCAAGATTTCATCCACCATTGCTTGCATGTAAGGCGACCAATAACCTTGCTTTTTCAACTTCTCCATCACTTTACCTTTACCACAGTGATCCAAACCATGTGCTTCTGAGACCAACATTGTCAACAATGCTACTGGTGCAACTAAATGTCCACTTTGTGATCTCCACAAACCACTTTCACTCATTGTCGCACCTCTCTGCGCCCAGAGAGCGTGCTCGCTCGCACCTGCCTCCTGCTGCATCAAAATGATGTCTTCTGGTGTCACCATTGGTTCCAAGGTGACCACTGGTGCCAAGATAGCCATCTGGCACTTTGATGCTAGTTTTGCTGCCTCATCTGCTGCGTTGTTCCCCATAATGATTAAATCATTACCTTTACGATGGGCGTTGCATTTGATCACTGCCAGTCTTGATGGCAGCATCATCGATGCAATCAGCTCTTTTAGCTGTTCTTGATGTAATACTGGACTGCCGTCTGCTCGTTTGAAACCTCTTTGTTTCCAAACAGCAGCAAACAGATAACACACCCCATGGGCATAAGCCGAGTCTGTGAATATGTTTGCTACTTTTCCTTTTGCTAGTTTCCACGCTTCTGTCAGTGCTTTTAGTTCTGCCTTTTGGGCAGAACATGGTTGCTCACATTTTTCTGCTTTGACTGTTACAAAATTGTCTCCTACTTGTTTAACCACAGCATAACCTGCGTGGTTTCCAAGATGATCTCTGAAACATGACCCGTCAACAAAATAAGTGACTTCCGCGTTCATTATCGGAGTTGACTCTAAATCAGGTCTTAGTCTTGTGAATTTCATTGTTTCTGCAAGACACTCGTGTGGTTCTCCTTCACAGTCTAGAGGTACCATGTCAGCAGGGTTGTTCGTTGTACACCTTTGTACTGTTACGTCTGGATATGTTAAAAGTGGCATGTACTGTAAACATCTTGCCTGAGTCATCACAAACTTTCCTTGATTTATCAGTTCTGTGATTTTGTGGTGGGTCTGTATTTTTACCGGGTAACCCATTGTTATGGTTGATGCTTTTTCATAAGCGTAGTAGACTGCTGCTAGACCTTGATAACAGGGTGGCCAGCCTTGGGCCACATTGTCTAGTTTAGTGCTGTAATAAGCAATGGCTTGCTTTCGTCGTCCTACACAGGTTTCTTGCATTAGTACTGCTGATGCGTACATTTTTTTTCTGTTGGCTACATACAGGTAAAATTGTTTGTCATAATTTGGCAATGCCGAAGTTGGTGCCACTTGCATTTCCTGTTTTAGTGTTTCAAAAGCTATTTTAGCTTCTGTTGTCCATTTTAACACTGCTTTTAATGACTGGTTTCCTGTTTCTTTTATTAGCTCTCTAAGTGGTGCGGATTTTTCCGCATAGTTTTCAATCCAGTCTGCATTGAAACCTGTCATTCCCAAAAATGTCATCATTTCGCCGACTGTTCTTGGACTTGGAGCTTTGCTGACACCTTCCAGCTGAGAAGGCGAAATGCCAACTGTTCCTTGTGATATTTGTCTTCCTAGGTAATCTACCTGTGGTTGACAATACTGTAGTTTTTGTTTGGAGACCTTGTGTCCTCCCTCTGCTAATCTTTGTAGAACTTTGATTGAGTCCTGATGACAGTCATTTAGTGTGTTTCCACAGATTAACAAATCATCCACATACTGTAACACAGTTCCAGTTAAATTGAGTCCTTCCAAATCATTTTTTAGCACCTGATTAAATATGTGCGGACTAAGTTTAAACCCTTGAGGCAATCGGGTATAACTGAGTTTTTTACCTCTGTAGGTAAATGCGAATAAATGTTGTGACTCTTCCGCTAGCGGAATGCTGAAAAACGCTGAACAGAGATCAATAACGGTGAAAAAACGTGCTTCTGATGGTATTGAATTTAAAAGAGTATTTGGATTTGGCACATCCGATTCTGCGTCTACTATTATCTTGTTTATTTTTCTTAAGTCATGAACAAGACGGTATTTGTTTTTGTCTGCTTTCAGAACTGGAAAAATTGGAGTATTACATTGACTTTCTACTTCCACCAGCACACCTGCTTGCATCAATCCGTCAATGGTTTTCTTAATGCCTTGTTCTGCTTCTGGTTTTAATGGGTATTGCTGGCGAAAAAGGAAACCGTGCATTTGGTTTTATTTGAACTGAGACTGGTTCTGCAGATTTTACTAAGCCCACATCTGTGTCATGTTTAGACCATAAGTGCTCAGGGACATTTTTTAGCATGTCCTGCATTAATGGTTGATCTTTAGAGGAACCATTTTCCTCAGACTGATCTTTTAGATCAACAGGCACTGTCACAACTTGTGGTTTTGCTGTCATTGTTGTTTCACATAGGATCTTGATCATTGTTCCATCACTTGATTGAAAAATGAATGGGTTATCTGTGTCTTCCCATGTTGCTTCTGTTGCAAGTTTCATCATTGGTCCCAGATCTTTTGCATGAAATCCTTTATTTACAAACAATGTTATGTGTGGTACTGAGTCTGAAACATTGTACCACTCTGTAATGAAATCATTTTGCTTCACATTGAAAGCTGCACCTTGGTTTCCAATAACAATACACTGTGTTTCAAGATTAACAGTTCTGTCTTTTGTAGAACTGTCCCATTTTTCTTCAAACTCTGTGCTCTTTGAAATGTCATAAAACATGGTACAGTGGTAATCTAGAAAAGGTTTTCTGGCTTCTGGAATTTGAGCTTTAATGTACCGGCCCCAGTTAGTGACTACATCTTCAACCGGGCCTGAAATGTCTCCTAGCCAATAAACATTAGCTTCATGTGTTTGCATGTACATTTGAAGATCCAGACCTGTTTTGTCAACATACAAACCCTGAGGAGAACACCAGATTTTCAATTTCATCCTGCATAATGCATCTCTTCCCAATAGGTTAATTGGTGTTTGGTCAGAGACAAGAATTGGTATTCTTATCTCATCATCATCATTTGCCAGTCGTACAGGAGCTGTAATTTGTATTAACTGTCTTGTTCCCGAGAACCCTACTGTTGAAATAAATTTATTAGACATGGGGAGGTGCTTTGCATAATTTGGACTTACACAAGTGTAAGCTGCTCCTGTATCGACCAGCATCGGTGTTTCTTTTTCTTCAATTAGAATTTTTAACATTGGTTCATTTTCAGCACCGTCACTTACGATCGGGCACTGGTTCTCCCCTGTAAGGTTCTCTGGGCCCCCCTAGTAACCAAAATTCGGTGGGTTTACAGGGCGTCTTGTTGGACCTGGACGGAACCGGCCACGTGATTGCCTGCGGTAGGTGTTGTTGCCTCTTGGGCAATGCTCGGCACGATGTCCAAGTTCATTGCATGCCCAGCATGCGCCCATTATTCCAGGTGCGCCAGGCCTGCCTCTGTTAGTCCAGGCGGGACCTCTTTGCTGTCGTCCACGATGCCCATATGGCTGTGTATTGAATGCTTGAGGATAAACATTAACCACTGGTTGTTGTGGCTGGGTAAGTTGAGGAGCCGGAAAACTCCTTTGTGTTTGATTTGTCACATCATGTACAAGTTCTGAAAAACCTTGAGGTGGGGTTACATTATCAGTCACTTTAATCATTGTAGCTTGGGTTCTAGCTTTGTTTTTTTCTGATAGTTCTCCAAGCTGCATTTGTGCCAGTTTTCTTTGAACATTTTTATCATGTTCTGCACTCTTACTTTCTTCTCTTCTGTACTTCTCCACTGCATGTATCACATGCTTCTCACAGAAGCAGGCATTGTTTCAATGATGGAGTTCCGGAACAGAGTTGTCAGCACAGGGCTCTTATCAACTTCCTCTTCTGTTTCCTGTTTCCATCTTTTTAGCTGCTTTGCTATATAAGACGCTGGATTTTCTGCATTATCGATTGGATCTCCTCTTAATGCCTTTGGGTCAGTCTTAGTGGGATATTCTTTTCGCAGTGCTTCCCACAGTGCTGTGCGAAATAAATTGAAGCCGATTCCATCAGCTCTCTGTTGGAGCATCCACGCAAAACGTTCCTTTAAGACGTTTTCCATAGCAGGTGTTCCCAGGCACTGTGCAAAAACAGCTTTTAAATCGTCAAGAGCTAGCATTTTTGCAACAGTTTCCTCCTCAAACACCTTTATCCACTTGCTGGCACCCTCATTTATGTCTGGCAATCTGCCAACCAGGCCGATCAGGTCTTGAGACGCCCTTGGGACATATTGAGCAATGTTCCCTTTTACAAGTATGGGTAACTGTTTGTTATCTGTGTATTTGTCAGGTGCATGTATGCCCGGTCTCCATCTTAAATCATAATCACTTCTCCTGCCAGTAGCTGTGTGTGTTCCTCCTGTAGGGCCCTTCACTGCCTCTTGTTCTAAAAGCTTGCTGGCATTTTCTGGTACAATATTTTGTCTTATGGCTTCCTCATTAATTTCCTTTTCTAATTCCTCAATTATGGTGCGATCAATTTCTCTTTGCAAACTTAACCCTTCATGATCTAGGTTTACCCAAAATGAATCACTCTTTGGTTTCATTGCGTAGTCTGCATAACAATCAATTCCACCCATAGGCTTCAGGGTCAATGACCTTCTCTGATCCCCAGATGTTTTCTTTGCGGTGCTACAATGATTAGGTGCAAGATCCTGCACATTTACAGGGGAATCTGAGTTCATTGGGCCTGCAGTGTTCTGATGCATTGCAACCGAAGCAACAGGAGAACCTGATTTATGCACGGCCGAATATATGTTTACTAAAGCGTGATCATTTTGCTGTGTTGCAGGTACGTTTTGGTTAGGCGACCCTCCTGCATTTGTAAAACTAATATGTGAGGCCTTTGTCATGATCCCTTTATGTTCTGTAGAATCATTTTGGCTTCCACCCTCTGCAGCTGCATCTATGATCAGACTATCCTTGTCCTTGTACTGGAAATCTCCCATTATATTAACTGTTCCACTTAAAGATGGGTAAAGTCCTGCAGCTTTTGAATATTCTGATTTACCATTTGCAGACTGCTGTCTCATTTCCATAAGCTTCTGTTTTAATGCACTTCTATAGGCCTGACCTTCTTCCTTGAAAAGGTTTAGAATTTTTAACTCATGCTCACGTTTTTCTGTTCTCTTTTTAGAATTATTATTAGCCTTGTAATCCATGATTCTCACTTCCATTTGTTCGCAAAGAGATGCATCAAAGCAACCTGATTCCGGCCACGGGGAGGTTAATTTCTGAGTCCTTTTGTGCCATTTTTTAGAGATTTTGGGAATTTTTGAAGCAAATTCGGGGTATTTCAACCCAAGAATAACAATAGGAATGTTTGCCATTTCGCTCTGTATTTAAATTTAAGAAAACCAAAAATTTTAAAATGTACTACAGGGTGACTTGTCTTGCAGAATGAATAAATCCCTGCAAACTGATAAACTGTTACCTCTCAGAGATTTGTTTGCTTTCCTCCGGGCGGGGCTGCGCTCCGCTCTAATGAGACTGTACTTTGCTCTCTTAGAGCTGATGCAAAGGGAGGGAGGGGGAGAGGGGGCGGACTGTTTGTATTGGCACGAGTCACTGACCATCAATCGATAACCCAGTGTGCTTACTTTCTCCTCACTGGCACTGACAAAATAAAAAAAAACAACAGCAGACAAGCTCGCAGATTCAATAGCTGAAAAGTTTTCCAACAACACACCTTTTTTAAAATAATAGCACACCGTCAGGAACAGGCAGACGCCACTGCCACCAGCGAAACCACTGCACAACTATTGGTAATCCTTCAAACCCAGTTTACGTAACTGCACCCACATCTTTTCAACACAGCAGCTCAATAAGTATACACACCTTGGTTCAGCAGATTTTTTACCAAAAAAAATAAAGGTTTCCATGCACTTTGCTTTCTCAAATTAGACACACTTTACCTTTGATTCTGATGACAGGACTTTGGAGATAAAAACAAAGCAACAGCAAACAAAGCAGTTTCATACATGCATTTTAGTCAAACAACAGAGCTCTAATCATTTAAGCTCACGCATAGACATCTGACACACAACACATCCCAAACACTCTTTCACTCACTCATTTCTCACTCTCCCGGGAACTTAATATTTTCTGTTAATGGTCCAGATGCCCAATATTCCTGGATTTTACTGTGCGCACATATAATTTAAACCATATTTATTGGACCCATAGCAAAAAAAAAAAAGTAAAAAAGTAAAAGTAAACATTTATATTTCACGTGCTCCAGAACAGGCCTTCTATTTCAAATTTTGATAGGCTCTTTCACCTCGTTTACCTAAACCAGAGTACTCAAACAACCCAGACTGCAGTTAACTCTTTAGACACACTGATGATCCAAGAGAAACCTCATTTCTCTTTTACAAGCGCTTACAACTACTGGGCCTCGCCCGACAAAAATCTGCATGCACCAAAACAGGCCTACTATTTAAAATTTACCGGGAGGTTTTTCTCACCTCAAAGCCTAAACCAGAGATTTCAGCTTTACAAAACAACTGCAGTTCACTAAGGCCACATCTCATTGGAGTCAGCGCTTCACGCTTCACTTACTCAAAGAGGCTCTACCTCTTAATACTCCGACCAGCCGGACATTTATGAAATCAACCTTTTACAATGATTTTTTTATTCTAAAAAGATATATATATTAGAAAACTTCAGCTTAAACCGTCATGGTCCGATTCATCTTCTATTCGTCGTCATACTAGCGTTTTCTAACGAGGCGTACGATTAAAGTGGCTGGGAGTCACAAGTCACTTCTTTTAAGTTGTCTCTTGTAGTCAATTGTGTAGGAATTCTAAACCATTCCAAATCTTGTATTGTTTAAGACAACTCTTTCCTCACGTGGGAAATAATGACAGAAAGCAAAACAGAGAGACGACCTCTCCCAATTGTCAAACAATCAATAAACACACTCTTCCCAAATCAAACCTCACAGACGGCAATTTTTGTCATTATCAAGCAGAGAAAGAAAGAGAGCAGTATAAAAAAAACATTTGCACTTACCCCCTGTCTTTCTCCGTATCTGTGTGTCCCAGCGCAAAGTGGCCAGCTTGCACCGAAGGCCCTGCTGTCTGGGGAAGAGGATCTCCCTTTTTTCCAAAAATCACGTCGAGAGGTCACCAATTTTGTGGGAGATTTTTAACTATTAAACTATATAAAAGAATGATGACACGGGAAACGAGGTCCTTCTGCTTGCCAACTGGAGAGAACCCTTTATTTCAGGCTTTACCTCTCAGCACGTACGAACAGGTGTGAGCTAGATTTCTGATTACAACATAGTGTACATGCATTTTATATCCCACAGATGGGTGTGTGTTACAAATAAGATTCTCTGTGCATCCATTGGTCCGCGCCGTGACCCAGCAGCGTCCACGTGCTTCCAGCCTCCTTTGGCAGACATTGGTCTTATTTCTGGGAACAGCTCCACAAACGTTGAAAAACAGACAACCTTATCTTGTCAGTTGACCTCTGTTTGGGTCACACAGGATGTCATGTCCTGGTCATATTCTGGACTTCTGCTCCCTTCGCCTCGCTTTCAGGACAAACAGACTTCAGATGTTTTCCAACCCCCTGCAACGCCAACAGAGCAAGCAACGAGTTCTCAACGTATTTTTGTTCTTTAGATAACGTATCACAAGATCGTTTTAAGAGTAAGTTGATGGTTGATGGTATCAGATTGCCAGATACCGTCCAGATAGCGAGTCTGTGAATGCTGGCCAAACGATTTAGTCCGGCCCGGTGGCCAAATGCATTATCATTATAATTTTGGAAGACTACGAAATTAATCAATGAGGGAAAACAGCAAATAATAATAATAATAAAAAAATTCTTCAACTAAGTTCTATTCATTGTTCCTGTATCTTTTAGGTATTTGAATAATATTTCATTGACTGTTGTCTGTCTTGTCTCATTTCCTAACAATACGATGTCACTTTACTGTTGTAAAGTGTTGATATTGAGGGGAGTGTTCATTTATTTTCATTGTGTCCTCTACGTTACTGTGTGCCACATACGCCACAACGACACATGTTAAAACGTCTGAAAGCATAAAATGTGAATAAAAGAGTTTTTGAACTTTAATGTATCTAATGCTGATTATTCATTAAATCATTTGAATTTAAATATTTAAAATACTTTCACAGCAAAAATTATATGCGATTAATTTAGATTAATTAATTACAGAGTATGTAATTAATTAGATTATTTTTTTTAATCGATTGACAGCCCTAGTTTCAACCCATTCAGAATGCTAATCCCGAGCACGAGAAGTCATCCATCTTGGGTCAGGACCAGAACAAATGGGTGTGATCTGCTATGTGGGTTCTGCAGGTTTTTCAGCATAAAGTGGGTTATTAGGGTCCATCTTTGCTGTAGTCTCTGGAGTTCTGAAGAACCTCATCATTATTCTCCAGTTAAACTCCCTCCATGTGTCTTAATTTGTAGTCAGATGAGCTTCAATGCAGATTGTCTCCCAGTCATCTTCACACCAAACTGGGCCCAGTTCTTCCTCCCATCTCTACTGAATTGTTCCAGAGTTCTGCTGCTTCATGGACACAAAAATACTGTAGAAGATCCAAGATATTTATTTGCTGCTCTTCCTACCTGGACATCAATCAGGGCTTCTCAATGGGAGCTGGAGCTCTGATTTTACTCCTGATGTGACATCAGGGAGGATTTGAGCTGAGAGCATCTAAAATGATCAGTGTTGGCAGTTTATGTTCAGTTTTAAGTGGTTTAAATGTTTTAAACTGGCTGTCAGCAAATAGTTGATGAATGTAATGAAGTTTATATTCTGCTAATTTTTAAAACTAATATCCAGGTTATTTGGAGCAAAGGTCTTCATGTATCCACTAGATGACAGGGGAGAGATGGAGGTTAATGTTCCAACGTTTTCTGGATCTTGGTCCATAGTTGAAGTGTTCTGCTTGTCCCTTCTGTTGTCTCCTTAAACTGATAGTCTAGAACCGGCAGGATGTGCAGGGGTACGGTACTTGAGCTCTGCTCAATATGAAGCCAGAGCGTATTTACAATCATTCATGATCCAAGTCATGATGGATTTTATTCATGCAGCAACAATTCAAACTCATTATGAAAACTAATGAGACATAAAACTAAGGAGGTTTTTACCATCCAGACCTTCAGATCCAGTTCAGCTTAATAATTCAGTTGTTTCTTTTAAAGATGAACAGATTGGATCTAATATGATAAAATTCCTCACTTCTAACTGATGTTCTAGCAGATCTATAGAAAATGGAGCTGCAGCTCTCATATATTTTAGTCATCATGTCTTCTATCAACGAATCCAAGAATTAAAGCAGTAAACTCATAGAAATGTGCTACTCCAGAGGTTCCCAAGGTTTGTTCCTGGAAGATCCTACTTGGAACTCCAATCCTTGATGCTGCAGACCTTTGTTCATGAAGGAGATGTCAGGATGTCTGTGACAGTCTGTTCCAGGCTTTAGTTGTTCTCCTCATGAGGAGCTGAAGTCTCTAAAAGGAACGTAGAGCTGAACAGGAAAAGAACTTGAAGCTTTCTTCTTGGCCTGTCTGCTTACAGCAGCGTGACAATCCAACATTTTAGTCTGACTTCATCTGGAAATATTTCTCTGAGCCTGAATCAGTTTGAAGGCAGGCGAGCTCCTTATCAGAGCTGAGATCTTCTATGTCCTCCATGCTGGAAATGTAGAAGTCCAGCAGCTCCTGATCTGTGTCATCATCAGTAGAACGGGACTTCATTTCACTCTCAGAGCAGGTTGGAAATCTGTGAGGAAAGATGCAAACAAAGACTCTCTGGACTGTTTTATCTGCTGGGGGCCTTGTTCCAGAGGCTCCTTGGACACTTTAACAATCCATTACTGCAGCTGCTGGATTCAAGAAGCTGCATCTTCTTCTTGGTCTCATTGTAAATGTGAGCAGCGCCACCTGGTGGTGCTGATTGGTAGAGGAAGAGCTGAAAGGTTGGAGGTGTTTGTCAGAGGTCTGTGATGATGGAAGCCTCTCCCTGGTTTGTGAGTCTGAGCTCAGAGATCAGATCTTTGATTCTTGGTGAACTCTTTGTTGAATGTGATGCAGCTTCTCCTTTTTAATGTTTGTATTTCTGGATCTTCCAGTGTGGCCACAGCAGATTTCCACAGGGCTCTTTAGTGTTTCATTCCTCCATCTGTGTGTGGGAGTGTGGATGGAACAGGGATCCAGAGTTGGTGTCAGTGTTTAGGTTGATTGTATTTTAATGCTGATTATTAAATCAGTTGAAGCTTCCAGAAATGTTGACTTAGTTTCCTGATGTCCTTTTAGGCTTCAGGCTGTTTCTTCAGGTTGTTACTGAGGGATTTCCTTTCTCCTCTCTGTTGGAGCTTTTCCCGTGTTTGGACAAATGAATTGTGCTACAGCGCCACCAACTGTCCTCACTACATCCACTGCAGGTTGTAATGTTTCTATCATCATCATCATCATCATCATCATCATCATCATCATCATCATCATCATCATCATCAGAGCCCAGGTGTCTTTCTGCTCTCAGCTCTTCTTTCTTTCTCTGGATTTTTACAACAAGTGGACGTGTCCAAATGTTGGACTGGTCCTTTCTCAGTGAAGGACAATGTGTGTCTGAGAGACATGTAATGTCCATGTCTGCTGCTGAAAGAGACTGATGGTCTGACCCCTCTCCTCCTTTCAGGTTGGAGCCTGCTGGAGTCCGATGGTTGAAATCAGGTCTGAGGAAGTGTAAGTGTGTTTTTCATTTGACTCATGACAACAAAGCAGCTCACATTCAACCATCTTCAAACTGTCCATCACTCATTCAGGAGTCATCATCAAAGTGTCAATAAATGATCAATAACTGCACCTGGATTGTCTTTGTTCTCTCCATCAGATTCCTGTCAACTCACAATCGACACAAACACAGTGAGCAGAAAACTCAAACTGTCTGAAGACAACAGGAAGGCGACATTTGTGAAGGAGCTTCAGTCATATCCTGATCATCCAGACAGATTTTATCCTCCTCAGCTGCTGTGTAGAACTGGTCTGACTGGTCGCTGTTACTGGGAGGTCGAGTGGAGAGGAGTAGTTGACATATCAGTGAGTTACAGAAGAATCAGGAGGAGAGGGAACAGTAGAGACTGTTGGTTAGGAGGGAATGATCAGTCCTGGAGTCTGAGATGCTCTGATTATGGTTACTCTGTCTGTCACAATAACAGACAAACATCTATCTCCTCCTCCTCTGTCTCCAACAGAGTAGCAGTGTATGTGGACTGTCCTGCTGGTATTCTGTCCTTCTACAGAGTCTCCTCTGACTTACTGATCCATCTCCACACCTTCAACACCACATTCACTGAACCTCTGTATCCTGGCTTTGGGTTGTTCTGGTCCGGTTCTGGTTCCTCAGTGTTTTTGTGCTGATTGAGCCTAAAGAGTCTCTTCCTGTCAGAGAAAGCCTCTCCCTGTTGAACAGATAGTTCAGTCTGTTCATGTCTGTCTCTTTCACTCAGAAACAGGTTTTCACATTCATGGATTCAATCTGTTTCTTTGTGAAACTCTTTTAAATGATTCCTTGGAAACTTCTTCCTCTTCCAGTCCTTTAAAGATGGAAGCTGGGATTATTCCAGGATCCACATGTTGTTTTTCTGCCTGTTTCCAGTCAAAGCTTCACTCTGAATATCAGCATGTTGACTTTCTCTCTTGGTTTTTTAATTTCATTCATGAGTCAGATTTCATTGAAATGTTGGGCAGTTTTTCTC
Organism: Fundulus heteroclitus; assembly: GCF_011125445.2. Lineage (NCBI taxonomy): Eukaryota > Metazoa > Chordata > Actinopteri > Cyprinodontiformes > Fundulidae > Fundulus > Fundulus heteroclitus. Next base: position 910,694 of record NC_046369.1, read on the forward strand.
AATCTCTGGACATTATGTGTTTCTGTCGGCTCCTATTTTTCTAAACACTTTAGATTCAAATGTTAAATCTTCCTTTTGTATATTTGCTGCAGTTCTACTGCATGTGCTTTAATGAGCAATAAACAGATTTTCTTCTTCTGTATTTGATTCATTTTATTTATTTATTTTTTCCTCTTATCAATTTTCAATATTTCAATAAAACAAATGTTTCTTTTCCTATCAACAATGACATTAAAAAGTTCTATTTACAGTAAAACATTTCCATCTTGTTTCTGACATGTTTTTAAATGACAGGTTTTTGTTCTTTAGTTGAATAAATCAGCAGCAGAAACTCAAAGCAATGATGAAATGATATTTTTGCTCCATCTTTCCAAACTTGGAAAACACTGAGAATGAAAGAAGAGCCGACGCTGACAGTCTGGGAATAAAATCAGCTTCTTTACTTCCAAACTGCTGACTGGACAGACTGAAGACCAGTTTTTCATTTTCTAGCTAAACTCCTGCAGCACCAAACCAGAAGCTGAACCAACACCAACAACTGAACCACATGGAACATTTCCACATCACAACTTCTTCCTATTCTGCACTTTTATTTTTACACAGGAAACGTGTGAATGCGCACACAGAGCCGCAGCGTCCACGGCTATAGACATCATATACGTAGACGCCCCATTGGACGCTGCTGGCCGCTTGGCCGACATGCCTACAGGGCGGCCATCTTGGGTCAGGCCAGAGATCAGACATCTGCTGTCAAAATGAATAGGAGGCAGCTCAGATCTCATTTTAATCATATGTTCACAATGCTCGTGACCTTTCAGACAGATTACACATATTTATCCAGAACCAAAACTATTTAAACTGAAGTCAAACTGGATAAAAAATGTACACACACATATTTTGCAGTTACATATTAATCTTATATACACACAAATTACACACACTGCATGAAAAGTGAGATTTTCGTCCCCGTAAACGACCGCAGATCTCCCCTGATATTCGTCAGTTGACGACAATTTGCAACCCGCGCTTGTCGCCCTTTGTCAGTGCCACAAATTGTCGGAATCGGACAATGACGTATGTGGAGAGCGATCAGCTGTACTAATGGCCCCAATTAGCATATGAATGCAGCGAACCCGCGCGGCTGGCCAGGCCTGGCTTGACTATCCTTACTCAGTATTGGATTAAACCACTACTTTCAAACAAGTAAAATCACTCCTGATTGGTTGGCAGATCCCCAATAAATTATATATATATATATATATATATATATATATATATATATATATATATATATATATATATATATATTCATATTATGCTGTATTTTCATGTTATCCTATGTAGGCTACTACACTATTATTAGGCTACCATCAAGGACATGAATGAATGAAGGAAATGAACATTTGCCAGGAAGATGTTTATGCAAAGAAAGAGCTTTATTAAAACAAACACAACTATATACAACGCGACGATCTGCCCACACATGTGTATCCAAAAACTACAACTCCGTGAACTGTCCGTTTGCCTCCTCGGGGTTGTAGGTAACTGGCGGCGTTCTTTCCGAGGCAGGTCCGTTGTGCAGACGCGTGCGTGGCTCTGTACTTCGGCGTCGCCCCTAACTGGGACTGCAGCTTCACACAGAGTTCAGAGAGATCCTGCCTACGAAATGATGGCGGCCGTACGATCCATCCAGAGACCACGCCAACAACGCCATCTTCTTCGTCAGACATGAGGTCTACGGTGGTGGACTTCCAGATTTCCACCTCATCATCCGCTAGCACACTCTGTCTCGATTCCAGCAGCTCTAAAAAAAAAACAATGAATCAGTACTGTGCGATGGGATGAACTGCGTATGGACACAACACTATCAATGCACCTGAAAAATAGTCACCAAATAAAGTCTTACCCTCTTTATTCTCGCTCGACTCCGAGCTGAACTTTTCGCAGCTTTCGCCCGCAATAAGTTTTCTGGCTGGGTATATGCTCCTGCGTACCGTCTCATAATAGGTCTTACAGGCGGCTGGAAAACAAAAAAAAATACACTTTAATAAAGCTTGTTCGTTTGCAGGGCTACTAGGCTTCTCTTAGCTTTGGCTTTAGGCTAGGCTACTTTTAGCTTAGCTAGCAGTCACCGAACATATTCTTACCGCAAGCTTGGGATTGTGTACCCTGTGACGGTGCGGTGGGAGGCTGGAGGAGTTAGTAATGGGGTTAGCCACTCTAACTCAAAACAGCAGGACGCACTGTTAAAGTTTTCCACACCTCTTCTTTATTGTCACTCATAATCTTCTCTCCGTACACGGGGAAGACTAGTTCTTCCTCTGTCACTCTTACAACCAAAGAAAAAGGGAATAGGCGCCCCCTTTGGTGGTACCTATTCATAATGAGGAACTAAGCAGTATAATAACTGTTACATATGCCCCCCAGGTAAACAAAGGCTGTCCTCAGCCGCACACGACTATAGACACCAGTACAGAATTTAACAAAGCAACACATAGCCGTAAAACTGCAGTTACACATGGGGCAGGTGTAAAATTACACCAGTATACATATCTGTGGATAACCATAACACAAAGCCAGCTCAGGTTCCAAAAACCAAACATAAAATCAGTGTGGAATTCTTCTTTGTTTTATGAACATAACCCTTCTAAAGAACAATTAAGGGACAAACAAAATTCTTCCTATGTACCTACGGTTGACAACAAAACCAACATCATCCCAAAGTATCAGAATTTCTTTTCTTATGGTTTGCAGCAAAAATTCCAACATAACACATCTAACCGAAAATCATATGCATTCATTAACCTTAACAAATATAACCTTACATCCTGTCAAGCCTGTCAGTATGGTAGATATTTGTCCATTTATGATCTAACCAACCAGTTGTGATCCTTGGATGACGTCGGGCTCTCAGACTGTAATGTCCATCATATCCTGAAGCTTGGCCAGACTCAGTCTCATCAGCGTGGCTCTCACCGACCCCTTGAGGCTCCTGTGAGTGGCGAATATAATTCGGCACATCACCTGGAGGGAGGTTAAGGATGGCGTCAGTCTGAGGGGAACCGTCCTCAAGGTCATCGTCCATGTGATCCACCCGTGCAGCTGCACTGGCAGTCTTTTTGCAGCTGGCAGAGTCCCAAGTATGGAAAGGTTGCATGTTCACAACATGGAAAACTCCAGCATCGGCTCCAGTTTCAACATCAATCAGTCTGTAGTTCACATCGCTGAGTTTCTGACTGACACGGAAGGGGCCTTTGAACAGCGGTGCCAGTTTAGCTGTAAAATTAGCCAAAGAATCTGGGTGAGACTTCACTCAAACAAGATCACCAATCCCAAAAGCAGAATGGCGGCATCTCAAGTCGTAGTAGTGTTTCTGTCTTTTGTGGCTGAGATCTAGCGCAGCCCTGGCGTGGTGATGAGCATCCCTGAGGGTGGCTCTCAGAGTCTCTGGATATTGCACACCTGGGTCATCCAGTCCATCAGCGCTTGGTTGAATGAGTAGGTCGAGAGGCGTGTCCAGCTCACGACCATACAACATCATGGATGGGCTAAGACCCGTGCTATCATGCAGGGCTGTGCGAAGTGCAAAACACAATTTCTTCTAAGTTTAGCCTCATTTATTCTCCTTGTAATCGTAAGACTAGTCTTTGTCTTTCTTCCTGATATTTATTACAGTGTACAATAACATGCTCTATAGTCTCTGGACTACCACAGAATTCAGTTGCCATCAGCATGCTTCTTCATTATTAACAAAATTTTATTTAGACGTGTGTGTCCATACCTCATTCTAGAAAATACATCCTCCTCCTCCTTGCTAATGTTTGTATTTCTGCTCTTTCCCACTTTATTCGGAATATTATAGAACTGTCTTCCAGTCTGCCCACCGTCCCATAATGTTTGCCATTTACCCTTATATTCAAAAGCATTGCGGCTGTACGGCCGAAGGCAATGTTTCGTACGATTTTCCCTTGACTATGTTTTTGACCATACTTTTAATTTCTGCTTTGCTGTAGTTCACTTCAACATCTATATTAGAAGGTCTAGCTGCTTGCTTAGCACTTTTATCTGCTAACTCATTTCCTATTACTCCTATATGAGCTGGTACCCATACCAGAGTTATATTAATTCCTGACTTTATTAGATTATTTGCAGCTTGCAGTATATCATACACAATGTCTTGCCTTGATTTTGACTGAAATGTTTTAATACTGATTAAAGCTGAGCTGGAATCTGAAGCAATTACTGCCTTCCTTGGCCTATTGACCTCCACCCAAAGCAAAGCCAGCCACACAGCAATCAATTCCACTGTGTAAACTGCTAAATCATCACTCATTCTTTTTCCAACTTTAATGTTTAATTTTGGAATGAAATAAGCAACACCCATTCTTTCATCAGTTAGTTTAGATGCATCTGTATATATAGCTAAATCCTCGATATACCTCTCCATTAAATAACTCTGCACCCTGTATTTGTCCATGTCATTATTTTGTTTTTCTTCTAATAATCCCAAATCAGTGGCCACCTCCCTAAAAACCCATGGTGGAGTATCTGGGAAAGGTACTGTGGGACTTATTTTTAGTTCATTAAACCCCATTTCATTTACTTTATCATGAATGACCCAACCAAAACTTCGGACCTGAACATTTCCACGCTCTTGGCATTGCTTCAATACCGACTGACTCATATGAGACAGTCCACTGATAGCAATCAGCAGTTTCTTCTCGTCAGTCTGCGGACTGGCTGAAAGTTGTAGATCGCGTCCAAGAGGAGTTGAAGGGGAGTTGAATGCGAGACATGGGTAAACTCCCCCTGCAACCCCGATTTGCATTTGTATAGCTCACAGCATTTTCATTTACATGTTAAAGCCTCCCCTAGAATTAGGAGGAGGGGGGTCATGTGGGGACAACTGCGAAGCAAGGCCCACGTCAATTTCTGACAAGTCATGGCAGTTTTCGGTTTTGCCTGCAAATTACCGTGAACCGCCGTTAACCTGAACTTCCACGACAATCTACAGTGCCGCATAGTGATGTAAATCACACTTTTCATGCAGTGACACACATAAATCTCTCTCTCTTTCTTCCAATATATATACATAGACACCAATCTACAGACAACAGCACTTATCTACATAGGAGCAAAACTATATACAGACAAGTGAGAGCAAAGGTGCTCATAACAGCATTTTAAAATGATATAATACAAACCGCGATCTGGGGGGAAAAAAATCAACAAAAGAACTAATAACGCATTTTAGAATCAAATAAATTACAAAATGTCTATCCAGTAGTTTAGGACCATTTTGTTTGTTTTTGGTGTTTAATGTACTTTTCTCTACTTCCATCCCTGCTACCCATTAGCACATATTGTGTTTATGCCGGAAAAACTGTAACTGTAAAGTATGAGGATTATCTGTCATAAAATCTTCCTTATGGAAGGTAATTCCCCAGGATCTGGTTCCTATTGTCCTTTTATTTGCGCACCCATAAGCGGAGTAAAAGTCGGGCTTCCTGGGACGTAGCTCTGGAAGTTCGCTTACTTTCAATACAAAATTTAAATTATTTATTAAGTTAGACAATCATTTAATTCAATCAATTGGTCCCATGTAGCCCCTAAAGGGGTGACGTTTTCAGTCAGTTGATTTATCTGGAAATCGGGTGAGAATTCACCGGATTCAGAGTGTACGTAAAGTACATTTTCCGCCTCTGGCCCCCAGGGCCCATGGCCGGGACCACTTCAGCGGGGCTGGCTGCTGGCGGAGCCCACGGGCTCGTCCCCACGGCTCTTGGGGGCGACGGCATTGCGGTGGCTGGGGGATTTCCTCGGGGTCGTCTCTCCTCTTTCCTCGGGGGGGGGGGGGGGGTGTCAGATTTCCTGTGAAGGCCCCTCTCGGGCGCACTGCTTTGGGGGCCCCTTTGGGAGTCCGGGGTTATGGGTCCCCTGACTCCTGCCTCTGTGCTCGGGGAAGACGGGTCTTCGGTTCTCCACAACCACTATCAAGCTATTTCCTTCTGGATAGTTTGTGCACTCTCACAAACTCCTACAGGTGCAGGGTTCCAGGTATTAAGTGTTCACTTATATACAGAAAGCCTGTAATTTATTTATTTATTTATGTTCTTTCACTTTCTTTTTTCAGGTTTCACTTTACACATGTCAGCTTAAATAATAATACATATGATTTAGCAATGGTATCAAGGTGTTACACGATTGTATCTGTTGCTTTATGTCTGTTGGTTGTGCTGTTCTTTTTGTGTCTCTTTCCAGGTGACGGAGCAGACAGAGGACGTTTTATCATTCTCTTCCTTTTAACTCTTCTTTCTTTCACCTCTTCTCTTTCTTTTTTTCTCTTCTTGTTCTTCCTTTACTCTCCCATTGTAGTGTCCATATAATTTGAAATTCTCCCTACAGGAATCACAATAAAGCTATTTACATGCATAAATCAAGCGGAGCACAATGGCGTAAGCTGATAGCTCCACTTGTGAAAGCAAAATCTGTCGAGCTCTATTTGGCATTAAGATATCAATTCTTATTGCCACATTGCTAGACAGGACACTGGGGGGAAAAAAAGTACATGTTCCTGAATTGACCTGTATTCTGTCTGACTGCAGCTTGGTCTGACCTATGATGGCCGCTCTGTCAGCACGCCTCTCACCCAACGATGCTATATAATACACTGGAGTGCTGATTTTGCCGAGAAACTGAAGTCACTGGCCGCCATCTTGCTACTCCCTACTCTCACAGAACCCCATAGGATTTGGTTGCAACAACAAGCAGTTTTCTTGCTGTGTGAAAACGTTTTGTAACCCAGGCGTAAAAACCTGGTTTAACTAATTTATTTACAGTAAATGATTTCTACATAAAAACTATTAATGTTATTTTTATTTTATTCACATTGTCATTTATTTATTTTTGTAGCTAATCTTCTGTTTCATTAATAGTTTTTCATGTTTATATTAAGAAAATCGATTGAAAATGTCGTGCAACGTCACTCAGCTTAACCAAGCAGAATTCATGTACACATGCAGCAGCCAATGAGATGTCACGTTCAGCCACTGTGTCTGCGCACTACTTGTCTATTTCCTTTTCCGTCTGAAACCGAGCACAGAGACACCACACAAGAGTTCTTTGAAAAAAAAAAAAAATGTAATAAGTACGGGAGTTAAATAAACCATTCAGCTGTTGTCTATAGTGGTGCAACGTAGGAGGAGTCCAGTGCCACTTTGGACTAGAAAAAACAAGTGCTGAAACGGCAACGGAGAAGCCTTTTGACCGCGCTGGGATTGAGCTGTGACATCACACTCTTGCAGTGTGTATGCAAATCGGTCAGGTCTTTTGATGTATGGTCAAGATCCGTGGAGAAGAATCTGTTAGATGGCGAGCCAACCCAATTGAGCTGTGGAACCAGAGTCTACACACACCAATGCAAAGAGCAGATGGACTATCTGCTGTGGTAGGACTGTACCAAGTAATCTGTATGGACACTTGTAGAACTTGAACTCAGAAACAGGATTAAGGAGTGGACTCCATTAAACTGACCCGATCACTCATAAAAGGAAACAAAGCCCTAGGGGTGAACAAAGACATTGGGGATTTAAAGGTGCCTTTTGGTTTAATTTTTTTTGTATGCCAATATCTGTTATTAGCTTTTATGTCGACAAGTTTTCTACTAAATTACAGTTCATATTTGCAACTCTTTTGTGTTTGTGTTTTTATTGTGGCTGTTTGAGTTAATTAAGTCGGGCTCTGTTCGGACCTAGCTTAATAATATATTTGATAATTCAGAGGCGGGTATATATATATATATATATATATATATATATATATATATATATATATATATATATATATATGTGTGTGTGTGTGTATATATATGTGTGTATATATATGTGTGTGTATATATATATATATATATATATATATATATATATATATATATATATATATATATATATATATATATATATATATATATAAATATAAATATAAAGCATCTGTATATAAAGCAGATGTCCGGGACATGTCACCTGTGAGATGGGCAGAAAAGGCGCACCTGAAACGGTGGCTTCTGGGACTTTTATCTTCTAATGGCTGTTTGCAGACTTTTTTTTTCAGACAGCATCTATAACATTTATTGGGAATTACTGAATCCCTTTTTCACTGTTGGTACAAACAGGCTTCCATACTTTACACCATGAAACTATTCAATCAGCTCCAAATCACAGCATATTAACCAACAAACAGATAAGGAAATGTTTCCCTGATAATCAACACATCTAAACAGCTATGACTATTATGATGTATATACTCGCAGATGGAGGTGAAGTTCATCTCCTCTTTCTTCATGTGGTTTCGAAGCCGTACGTAGTCAAAGTAGGACGGGATGTAAATCAGAGTATGGGACATGACCGAGTCCCTGTACTGAGGAAGCACTTGATCAATGAAAAACTGAAACCGAGCATCCTGATCCATAAAGCTTTCGGATGAAAACATTTGGAATACATAAGGCAGCTGAGCCAGCACCTGGCAGAGGGAGCCCGTTATTTGCATATTTTTTGCGGTAATCTCTCCCTGTAGCTCTCCACTGTCCCTGCTGCCTGAAGTCCTCCATCATTGTGCCTCTCTGCTGCTGGACCAGTGACTTCCTCACCAACAGGCCCCAGGAGCTGAGGATAGGGAAACTCGCATCTGCTCCACTGATCCTCAACACAGGAATGCTGCAGGGCTGTGTCCTCAGACACATCACACCCTGCTGGAAGTGGTAATTGTGTTGCTCCTTACAATATTCTCTATACCTGCTTTTCCGTGCAGGGTACACCTCGGACAGGCCGCCAGTCCATCACAGGGCAAACAACCATGCACACATGCTCACATAGGCACAGGGAGAACATGCAAAAACACACAGAAAGACCCCAGCCTGACTTCCACCATCTTTATTCAATGCACAGCTTGTCGGCTTGGACAGGCTCAGACGCTCCGGTCTGAAACTTACCGAACCAATCACAGTGCGGGAGGCAGGTCAACTGCAACAAGGCTGCAGGTCCAGATATGGTGTTAGGTCGGACGCTAAAATCATGTGACCAACCAGTCTTTTTTTTTTTTTTTTTTTTGTTCTGGACATCTTCAACCTCTCCCAGCAGCACTCCACAGTCCCTGCTGCCTGTCCTCTGTAGTTGGCACAGTGTTTAGTGAGGATGTTGTTGATCTGTGGGTCCTGGACGGAGCTGAACACTAGCGTCTGTCTGTAGTGTCTGGCCCAGTTGTTCCAAGCCAGCCTATCACATGTGATTGGGGATCCTCTTCAGCCTTTGCACTGGAGATCGCTGACACAGCAGGAAAAACGCTGACCTCTGACCCTGAAGAGAGATTCCCAAAGAAACTCCTCAGAAATGCACGCATTACATTACACATATCAACATATTCTAATTCAGTATCAACACAATAAGCAGATTGACAAGCGAGACGTGAAAAATCATTAGATGTGTCTCTGAATTTGTGGTGGAAATGACCCGGTTTGGGCCCAGATTCAGCTGTACGACCGATGGACTCAGCGTGTTTTGTGGCAAACAGTTTTAAATAGAAAACAATCTGCTTGCTTCAGTATAAATTAGTATAGTTAGAAAATGAGGACGGCCGTTATAGGGCAACATTTATTTCTTATGTCTGAACACAGGTTCTCTAATCTAATTAGATTATGTGAAAATGTAATTGTTCTTCATCTGTTCTATTTATCCTTCTGTTGCAGATGGATACATTTAATTTTTTACTCTATTAAATCAACATTTTGCATGTTTTTCTGTGATGATCATCTGTGTTCTGACTGTCCAGAAACAAACAATGAAGTGAAATTTTCTGCAGCAAAGTGTTTATTAGTTCAAAACAGGAAAGGACAGAACTGGGTTCATGGATTTAGGAAGTGCTGCGATAAAACGGCTCCTGAAGGTTCAGATTTAGGAATAATTTAATTTGCTGCTTCCCTTAAACTTCAGCAGATTATAACACAAAGTCAAGAACAGTGTGATGAGTTACTTTAAAGATTAACTAATTTTCTTCCTTTAAACATTTAGGATAGGATTGCACAAAATCAGTTTTAGATCGTGAGATTTCACTTCCCTAGTTTAATGTTATTTTAAACTCCTTTTAGAGTGAGCTGTTTTTCATTTTATGCAAATAATGTTAATGTTGCCCTCAGAGAAGCTGATAGTCATCTGCACCAATGAGGAACCAGTGGGTCACATTAACTTCGTGAAGAGCAAAGGAAGAACAAGTGGAGCTGGCGGCTCATGGTGCTGCCCACTGATGTTTCTGCAGCATCACAGCCTCCTTTAGCTGCTTCTGTTAGGAACCGTCAACACCACACACATGGAGCCCAGTTGCATTCTGGGGAATTTAATTCAGCCAGGAACTGAGATGCAGAATGTGTGTGTGTATATAGTAATAAATGAAAACATTTATTAAAATCTATGAGCGCTATTATCTTCTGCATACCTATACTTAAACATAGATTATTCTATTACTGTTATCCCCACTAGGAATATTTAAATTTACTGAATCTTGTGCTTTAACTGCTGCATGTTTAAGGTTTGCAGCAAAAACATTTCATTTGTCCTGCCAAAAATAAATCATTTTACAACACAGTCTGTTGTTCTCCACTGAGCGTGCGAGCCATTAGTGCATCTTTATATTCAGTGGAGAAAATGCTTTTACTTGTGGGGTTTAAAATAAAACGTAGAGCCTCAACCTGGAGCTTTGCTGGACTCTCATCCTTCACTTAAGAACTTTATAAATAAAATGGTGTTTATGTATCACTTTGAGTAAAACTGTGTCCATGTTTATCTCACAAAATATATTTCACATGTATTATTCAGAAAGAAAAACTTGTGAACTGATTAATGGAACATTTGGGATTGATTGCAATGATTTCTTTCTTATTAATTCTGCATCTTTAAACAACCCAGAGCTGCATGTTTACAATCAGCACAGAAAAGAGGAAAAAGGGAGGCTGAGTTTCACAATCACTTCTATGTCCTACTGGCACCAGTAGATCTGGTAGAATTTCCTGGTTTATGAAACTATTTTTTCTGTCTACAAGCAGAATTGGACTTGCTGCTGGAATGAGAAGCAATGTGCTGATCTCAAGGACATTTTAATGTTTTTAGCTACATTAGGAATAAATGCTTTGCTTTTTTACTGAACTAAGCACCATGGAGCTAAAGTGAACAAACTTTATGGCCCCAGTTTATTTCTAAAAGATGGAGCAGTTCATTTTCACATCATGATGAAAATCCATGTGGAAGCTCCCAGAGAGGGTTCCTACTGGTTTCTATCATAGCCAGAGCTTTTAGATTTACCTGTAGCTCAGGTGAAACTCCTTCTGCTCTCTGTTCCTGATGATGATCCTGGTGATGCTCATCAGAGTAAACCTTCACTTCACGTCTTGCTGGGTGAATATCAGTGATTCCAGCTAACAAGCAGCCCATGCTGAGTCAGCATTCAGCTTTTCCATCTCACTTCAGCCTGGGGAATGCTGCTCCACACGTTGCTGCACCCTCTCCTTGATGACACAGGGACCCAACTGCAGCCCCGTTGGACCAATTAACGAGGCAGGCTGACTGCTCTGGACTGAACAGTCATTCTGGCTTTTCAGGCTCAGACAAACAGCAAGTCCTGCTCTGCCCTCCTTTTCTCTCTCGTCTCGCCTCTTGCCGCCGTTTGTTTTCATGTTCTGCTGCTGTCTTCCTGGTTCCTTTCTGCACATGACTGATCTAATATAGTGGAGACTGGAGGGGCCCCCAAGACACATATGTTACACCATGCATTCTGATGACATTTTATCAGCAGCATTTTAATCAGAAACATGATTAATGTGCGCAAATAAGTAATAACTGTATTAACCATATGCGTACAAGGAGTTTCATGGAGCCCTCAAGAACTAATTGTCTCTGAAAAACGCAGCGTTTCATTTGAGGAACAGAATTTTTCTGTTTTCTGCTACTATGAAAAAAATAAAACACCGCAGTGTTTTATTTTTTTCCACTGCGCCATGCAACCTCCACTGCGCACATTTTTTAAAATAAAAAACCTGCGCAGTGGAGGTTGTATGGGGCTGATGACGCAGGCTACGCTCTCGCTCCTTCAGCCCTTCAGCGTTTTAAACAGCAGCCAGCCTCTTTCTGCAGGACTGGATGTTTTTACCGGGAACATCAGCGCTGGTTTGCCGCTAAGCCCGAGGCGTCCCCAGGCCAGCCAGAGAGTCTCCAAGGCGTCCTGGGCCTCCTCCCGGGGGGGACAGGGGCGTGCATACATAGACACTAGGTGGTGTTAAAGCACTAGGAAGTTTGCCCTTTATCAACGAAAATGCCCTTTTGAACCTCGTTTTTTTTTTTTAAATTATTAATATTATTAAGATTTTACTTAGGTCGGTTTTGAAATGATCTTTTGAATACCTGAGGCTTTAAAAACGACTGAAACAATTCCCCGAAATGAGCCACCTCCTTGCGCACACCCGACCAGCCTATCTCTCTTCCTTTGTCACGTGAACTAGCGCGGTCGCCCGCAGGGCATGCCAGATGCGCAGCATCATAGCAGTTCAGTAAGCGTCTTCAGATAGCAGGAACGGTCGCTGACAGGCTGCTTCTCCCGTGCCCCATTAGCCAGATAATATACATGTAACCAGGTTCTGATCAGCCTCCAACATTACCTGTAAAAAAAATAACCTCAAGGTCTGGGATCACTACTTAAATACTTTGAGCAATGTCCTGGTCCGAGGGATTAAAGATGAAATAGATATCAAATGAACTAGCACTTAATAACCATTTAGTCCTTGGCTGTCGATGATTATTGACTTCACACAGAGAAATGAAAACACAACTGCACTTTAACTCTTTTGAAGAAAAAAAAATATTATTTTCCAATGTCCAACAATAAATGTGACACTCTCACTTGCTAATCCAAAATGTCAGATAATAATGATGACATATATTCTGGCCAAAAAAATAAATAAGGCAAACAAACAAACAAAAGTACCTGTTTAAGTTTTGCTGCAGCAATAGTCAATTTAGTTTAGTTGTGCACAACCCAATACCTATTTTGAGCTCAGTAAAAAAAAATGTAATCCGATATTATCCTCCAACACCACAACAGGAAAAAAAAAATCCTCATTTGATGAGACAGTAAAGATGAAATTCCAAACTCAGGCATGAAGTTCAGAGTCCAGCCCGCTGTCCATCACGCTCTCTCTCTCTCTCTCCCGCTATGGCCGCCGTAATGGAAACACACCGCTCCTCCGTCGTACCCAATGTCTCGCTCACAGTCCGCCACTCAATCCCTCAGTAGCCTATAACTATGTTAACAGAAAAGTTTTTCAGACGCCGCCATCAAAAGAAAGAATAAAATAATTCACTCTTCAGGATTTTATTCTCTTCTTCTTTCAGAGCTACGCTTTCACTGTTTCTCCCTCCACAACAGGTTCAGAAAAGAAAAAACAGCGTTTAGATCAAACTACAGCAGTATACAGGCATACTATGAACTCAACTCTAAAGTCAGCACAACAATGAACACAACACTACAGGCCAGGAGCTGGAGAACACTGTGTTCTCCCTTCTCCAGAAGAATGGCCTAGAGCTGAACAACATGTATGGCCAAGGCTATGATGGAGCAGCCAACATGAGTGGCATGTACAAAGGTCTCCAAGCGAGGATTCGTGCACACAATGAGAAGGCGCTCCATGTGCACTGCAAAGCCCACTGCCTCAATTTGGTACTGGTGGAAGCAGCAAAGTCCAGCAAACATTTTGTGACATTCTTCAACCTGGTGGAGAATTTGTATGCGTTTTGCACAGGCTCCCCAAAGCGCCATGCTGCCCTGGTCAAATTTCAGGAGTCCTTGTATCCTGGACAGCATGTTTTGGCACTTCAGCAGCTGTCAGATACCAGATGGGCTTGCAGGGAAATAGCCCTGAAGGCACTTCAGAGAAATCTGAAAGCTGTTTTGATGCTCCTTGATGACATCACTGAAAGTGACCCACCAAACCTGGCCAGAGGTGATGCGCAGATGTACAGAAATGCCATCAACTTAATGCTCATTCTGTGCATGGAGATCACCCCCCCCCCCCCCCGGTATTCGAAGTCACTGCTATGGCATCACATTCTCTGCAGAAAGAAGGATTGGACCATTCCACAGCCCACAAGATAGTTGATGGTGTTCTTCACACATTGAGCTCCATGAGGTCTGAGGAGAAATTTGGAGAAATATTTGGATGTGCAACAGAAAAGGCAGAGAGTTTCAACATTACAGTACCTACTGTGGTGCCTGGTCAAGAGAGGAAACGGAAAGTGCCAGTGCGTTTCCAACACAACCCAACAGTGTCTCAAGTAGGAGCTCAGTTTGAGTCAGTGGAGGCATATTTTAGGAGTAGCGTGTACTTCACCTTCCTGGATATTATGACTGAGGAGATGAACAGGAGATTCAAAGGGGAGAACACTGGAAGCCCTACATCAAGAATCATTGAGTCATTCCAGCCCTTAACTGTACATGCTAACTGGGTAGGCACACCAAACACAGAAGCCATGGAAGCTGTGCACATTCTCTGTGAGTTCAATTCAATTCAATTCAATTTTATTTATATAGCGCCAATTCATGAAACATGTCATCTCGAGGCACTTTACAAAGTCAAAATCAATCATATTATACAGATTGGTCAAAAATGTCCTATATAAGGAAACCAGTTGATTGCATCAAAGTCCCGACAAGCAGCATTCACTCCTGGAGAAGCGTAGAGCCATTGTCCATGGCTTTGCAGCAATCCCTCATACTGAGCAAGCTATGGAGAAGATGAGGAGCAGCTTAAGACAGAACTAAAGGTCTTCCACTCCAGCTTTACTTCAAAGAACCTACAAGAAATATGTTTAATACTGAGGGAAAACAATGGCCAGCTGATCTTTCCTGCCTTTGTCAAAATGATCCAAATATATGCAACATCACCAGTGACGACAGCTTCAGTTGAAAGATCATTTTCCAAGCTGAAAATCATCAAAACTAAACTAAGAAGCCTGTGTGGAGAAGAAAGGCTCTCTGACCTTCTTCTGCTTGCCATTGAAAAAGACATTGAGGTAAACCACAGCGAGGTCATTAACATCTTTAAAGACATGGCACCAAGGAGGATGCTGCTTTAAAGTAGTACGCTTTGGTCTGTTCTGTTGGTGGTGTGACTTTTTTCCATTGAAAACCCAGGTTTAGAGAATGTTACAAATAAAAGTCAAATTTCATTCAACATGCGTGTGTATTTTTTTTTAATATAATTAAGTGTTCCACGTGCGCTAAAAAGTGCCCTCCCCCACCTCCTGAGCACCTGTCCCCCAAAATGTCTGTGCATGCCACAGCGGGGGGACATGGGCTGGAACACCTTCTGAGGAGGAAGGAGGCCCAGATGACTACTCTGGAGGTTTCAGGAGTTTGATTTTGAAAAGTGTTTCTTCTGCAGACGCCTTCAGCTCTGCTCAAGTGAGACCTCTTGTTTGAACACAAGCTTAGTTGTTTCATTTTCTACTGAGCCGTTCAGAGATCAAGAGAATAAACAGTAATAAACACATTAGCTGAACACAAGAGAGGTATTAAGTGATTCTTCTGCATTAATATATTATTGTTTTTCTATATTTTATTTAAAGTAACAGAATTTGCAACTTTAGATTTTGTTTGATTACATTTTTCAAATAAATCAGATGTTATGATCAGTGTTGAGAATTAAAAATATATCTTAGTTGGGGTTACTGAGGAAAGCAGAGTTGGGTCTGTCCCTTCCTGCTCCAGCGTAAGATAAACATGGAGTTTTATTGTCCTGAGGGGGTGGTCAGAAGGAGAGGGGGTCAGTCATCCTCCCACTGAGCCATGCAGGAGGAGTTTAAAGTTGATAAAAGGAATGTCTTGGTAAAACTTACTTCAGACAGACAGACAGACTTCTCGACCGCGCGGTGAAAGATCTCGATTGGTAATGTAACTCTGTCTCCATATTTAATTTCTATGAATTAAATATGTATTTAAACCGTTCTACCTCTGATCAATGATTCCTTATTTTATTGTCAAATCTTAAACCGGGGTAAAAATGGGCCTTTAGTAGCGAAGCAGGATTAGGCCAATAATAATACATAAATCACATCAGCTACTCAGTACTTTTACCAAACCATTTATTATTCTTGGTTAATTCATTTTGCTTTATTTTCCTTTTCTAAACACCACAAATGTCCGCATATTTCCTCGTGTTGTGGGTCTCCATGTTCACATATTCTAGAACTAATCATGGAGGGCCGCAATCACCAAAAAATGCCAGGGCCATTATTTCCTCCAGCTCTTTTCTCCAGTAGAAAACTATTGTCTTCAAAAACTGAACATGATTTAATAAAAGCCTTTTTTTCTAGCTGTGCGCCGGAAATGATTTAAAACTGAACAAAATCCTCACATGAAAGTGTTGTAGCCATTTATGATAAATATTGTGGATTGTAGTTAATACCAGGGCTTTGAACCGGTTCAAGGAACGAAAACGAAAACCGGGAACTTTTTGTATTTTACAGGGAACAGGAACGAAACCGGAAACGTTATTATTTTTAATGTTCTGGAACTGGAACACTTATTTAAAAATAATGGTAACCGGTTAATACCGGTTTTATTTCGTTCCTCAAAGTTTTCGTTGCCTAATTAACTAAAAAAAAAAAATAAATAAATTCCTGCGCACGTTACCATGACGGCTGAGGTTCACTTCCTGTGTGACATCACATCACACATTCGCTGACTGAATGGAGAGAGAGCGGTGTCTCCACTAGAGCTATCTTAAATAAGAGGTAAATTATGATCAGTGACGGACTGGACGGTCTGGCATTCGGCATGATCGTCGGGTGTGCGCCGCCCCTTTCACCCTGTTCATTGTAGGCCTACATTATCTCCCAGCCCACTAATAAGCCAAATGCAGCCGCCTCGCCAAACTCACGCTACCGCCTCGCCAACATTCCAAAAAAAACACAAAAAAAACCAAACAAACAAAGAAACAAACTCGATTTGCTGCATGTTTATTTGACGTTAACACGCAGTTTTTTGTTGCTGCTTTCGCGCGTGCATATACTGAATGGCAGGGAAAAAACACATGGATACGCCCCCCCCCCCTCGGTCCGCACAAAACTTGTCGTCTCCCCTCCCCCAACGCACCTCCTCGCCTAAGCAAATTCCTGCGGGAAACATTGAAATGCCTCTTGGTTCAGTTTTCATGCATATTAAAGTTAGATTTCAACACCAATGGGGCTACAAACCTGCGTGTTATTTCCGTGCATGTGAAGTTATATCTGTGTGTTGCGGGCACGTGCACGCGCGTGCGTGCGCGTCCCCATGTGGGCCGCTGGTTGGTGAAAATGCCAGGGCCGTTTTTTAATCCCAGTCCGTCACTGATTACGATCCATCGTTAAGTAAAACACTCATTCCAAACAGCTGACAGGAACGAAATTAACCGTTCCGGGAACAGTATTTTTTTGTTCTAACCGGTTCGGGAACGTCAATTTATTGGTGGAACTCATAACCGGAAACGTTATAATTCCGTTTCTGTTCGGAACGAACCGATTGGGGAAAAAAATCGGTTCAAAGCCCTGGTTAATACCAATTTATTTTTCTTCTTTGGGAAGTTAGAATATATTTGTTAGTTTAGAACCAAAATTTGTAGTTAATTTTTATATTTGGGATTGTTTAAATTACACTGGGAACCAGTTAGACCCTCCCAATTTATTTGAGTAATTAAGAACACACCGGATGCTTGGTGCAGAGCTATTGTTTGGTAAATGTCTGGTGTGTTGACGGGAGGTTTTGTAAATGATTTTTTTTACCACTTTTAGAGCTTCGATCATACAGCAAATTTAAATTATTTTTCGTCTTCAACTAAGTTGCAAGACATTTTTTAGTAATTATTATTATTAAATTCAAGTCGGAAGTGCGTGCAAATCAAACCACCTGCAACGGCCTATGTTGGAAATTTTGGTTTTTGGAACAGGCCGCGACAGAAAGCACATCCCGGGCCGGGACCTCTGGAGCCGAATGGAGCGGGAGCGAGGCGGAGCAGAGCCTGCGGGAGAGCGAGAGGTTAGTGGGAGAAAACAAGAGGTGCGGTGCTGGATGACTAAGGGGAAGAGGGCTTACTGAGAGATCTGGAGAAGCCGCCAGGGAGGAGGGAGCGGAGGTTGTGCGGGAGGCTGATGGCCGGGTCAGTGAGGTGGAGACGGGACAGGGAGGCAGAGAGCGGTGGGCAGGGTGGGATGGATGACGGAGCTCTGGAGGACGGAGTCGGAGCAGCTGGCAGCTGAGGATCGCTGAGGAAGTAGATCCTCCTGAATTGACTCAACGCACTGTTTTTAATAATACGACAAAAATGTTTTGTGGTAAATTAGGACAATTCTTCTGCCTCTACTCTCTAAGATCACAGGTTCGACTCCTGCTTCATATTGCTGTTAATATCCAGACTTTCGGTTATTTCTGCTGGTTTAATGACTTTAACGACTGCCCATTACTAAGGGGTGGACCTGTTTCTGTTGAATTTGCATGTTATCTAAGCCATTACAAGGCCGTTTTGGGCAGTAGTATAAAGCTTGATACTCCACATTACTCCAGACTTTTTGAATTTAGAAAGCTTCCTGGATAGGAAGTGAAACTGTCATGATTTTGGCACGGTTGTCTGGTCTCTTTCATGTCACACACCTGTTTAGCTCCACCCATTCTTCATTACTTCAGATCTGTTCCACCTGTCCTCACCAGTATTTAACCAGCTCCTAGACAAGACAACAGTGCCAGTTTATTTCGACCCTTGTGTGAGACTTATTCCAGCGTTTGTTATTCTGATTCCTGATCCTAACCTGTTTGCCTTTCGACCTCTGAGCGTGCTTGTTCCCGTCTGAATCTGTTTGCCCGATCTGACCTCTGCCTGACCTGACTACCCGCTGGATCTCTGCCCTCTGTGTATCGAACCTGGAACTGTGACCCGAGTCCGTCCTGGATTATCCTTCGGTACCTCACTGGCTCTCTGACCTCCCGGCTACGACCTTCGACCACGTCCCCGACTTCGTCTTTGGCTTCGCTCTACAGCTCATCCTGTTCAAGTTCGCCCTCACGGTTATCCGTACCGGATTAACGACCCATCGCCTAGGATCTACTGGATCTGAACTGGACATTAAGACCAGGTTAGTGACCGACACGTTTGTGTGCAAACACTCCCAGATAAGCCTGGTCACTAACCTACTGTCTACTCCTGCAGAGGATCTCGCTGAGAATGCTGACGTCTCCCGTTCCGGGTCTGATCTCAATAAACTGTTTGTCTGCCTTGAATACTGAGTCCACCTGTTCTGAGCGTAACAGAAACGTCTTCAAACTACGGAAAACAAGTCCAGTTGCTTTGTTTTTTACCTTTTTTTGGAATGACCATGACGACTGAGAATCTTCACCAGCAATATCCAGACTTTTTCACCTCAGCAAAGTCGCCGCCGCGCTTTCCACGACGAACCACGTCCTCACCTCTCCAGCCTTTTCACCTTCGCCTCACAGGAGCTCAGCGTAAGCGGCGTCTGCATCCATCACGGTGTCCATGCGAACGGGAGGCAGCTGTTAAGCCAGCGCGTCTCAGAAAAACGAGACATACGAGAGATATGTATTCCGTTCGAGGCTACAGCAGCCAGGAGAAACTTTTGACAACTTCGTTACAGACCTGAAAATAAAAGCACAGTCATGTAATTTCTGAAAGACTCAATGATATGGGATCAGATCGTGTCTGGAATTGAGGATAAGAAGGTTAGGGAAAGACTGCTAAGAGTGACTGAACTAAAGCTATGCGAAGCAGTGCAGATTGGTCAAGCTAGCGAGCTTAGCAAAAAGCAGGTACGGACGTTCAGTAAAGCAGCACCTAGCAATACAAATCTGAGAGAAACGGCAGACGTTGGCGCCATATTCAAGCACCACAATGCACGTCAAGGAAATTATAGTGGACAGAAAACGGGACAGTTTCAGTGCAAACGGTGCGGCACACAGCATAAGGCCAGGGAATGCCCTGCTTTCGGCAAGCAATGCAGCAACTGCCAGGGCAAGAATCACTTTGCCAAACAGTGTTTTTCAAAACGAAAAGAGAAACAGAGAGGAAAATCGGTGAATGTCGTAGAAGATATGGAATTAGGCGACACATTCTTTATTTCCATGGTGAACTGTGAAGATGAACCAAAAGCACAGATAAACGCTGTTAAATCAGACAAATGGATAGCACCACTGCAAATTAATGGGACTATAATTACACTGAAGCTAGATACAGGTGCAAAAGCAAACTTGATAAGCAGATCAGATGTGAAGGCAATGAGGAAAACACTCGCACTGAAAGACTACAATGGACAGAGCATTGAGTGTTTAGGCACATGCAAGCTGAAAGTCACAGTCAAGGATAAAGTGCATCACCTGCTATTCTCAGTTGTTCCTGAAGGATTCGATTCACTGCTAGGAGACAAAGCTTGTGAAAGCCTGGAGCTCGTGAAAAGAGTGTATCGAATCAATACCAGCATGACTGACTCACCTGACTCTGCTGACGCGATCGTGCAGAACTTCTCCGACGTCTTCAGAGGTTTTGGTATGCTGCCATTCACATACAAAATTCAGCTGAAAGACAACGCACAGCCAGTTGTTCATGCCGCAAGAAGAGTTCCACTGGCACTCAGAGACAGCTTGAAGAAAGAGCTGGAGCGGATGACGGCCCTTGGTGTGATAAAGAAGATCGAAGAACCGTCAGAGTGGGTTAATTCCATGGTTTGCATAAATAAAAAGAATGGAGAGCTGAGGATATGCATGGATCCAAAAGACCTCAATGAAAACATCAAGCGTGAACACTACCAAATACCCAAGCGAGAGGAGATCACCAGCGAGATGGCAGGCGCCAGATACTTCTCCAAACTTGATGCGTCACAAGGTTTTTGGCAACTGAGGCAGGATGAGAGCAGTACCAAGATGTGTACGTTCAATACACCCTTTGGACGATACTGTTTTCAGAGGCTCCCCTTTGGAATCATATCCGCCTCTGAAATCTTTCATAGGGCAATGGAGCACATCATTGAAGGCCTGGATGGAGTAAGAGCCTATGTAGATGACATCATCATATGGGGATCCACAATCCAGCAGCACAATCAGAGACTGACCAATGTTCTAGAGCAAATACAGAAGAATGGATTAAAGCTGAACAAAAACAAATGCCAGTTTGCTGATAAAGAGATCGTGTTCCTCGGAGACAAGCTCTCAGCTCAGGGCATACAGCCAGATGAAAGAAAGATCAATGCCATACTGAACATGCCAAAACCCATAGACAAACCAGGTGTCCTACGCATCATGGGAATGGTAAACTTCATCGGGAAATTCATACCCAATCTCTCAGCAAAAACAACTAACCTCCGTGAGCTCCTCCACAAAGAAAACAACTTCGAATGGACAGTCAACCATGAGCGCGAGTGGCAAGGGCTCAAAGATGCACTCACTGCCACACCTGTGCTGACATTCTTCGAACCAACCAAAATAATCAAGGTGTCTACAGATGCTTCGAAAGATGGAATCGGTGCAGTACTACTACAAGCTGAAGGTGAGCACTGGAGACCTGTAGCATATGCATCTAGGTCTATGACAGAGACTGAGTGCAGATTTGCACAAATTGAGAAAGAATGTCTCGGATTAGTGTTTGGCCTTGAAAAGTTTCACAGCTAAGTATACGGCCTACCCACCTTCACGGTTGAGACTGACCATCGTCCACTCGTTGCAATAATAAAAAAGAACCTGAATGAAATGTCACCACGGATACAGCGCATGATGATGAGGATGCAGAGGTATGACTTTGAACTCATCTACATGTGGTGCACCTAAAAATGTCACCCCATGTTTTTGGTTGTTATTATGTATTTGTTTTTTTATATATTTATTTTGTAGAAACAAAATAATTTTCTGTTATATTTTGGCATAGCTGGTTGCCATATTTTGCACTTTCCTGAGGAATATTTCTAAAAATGTAACAGTAGTAAGAGGGAATCTTTGATCGGGGGACGCGGTTTCCGGGTTGGTTTAGATGACGGACTTCCTGTTCGCGTCAGACGTAATCTGGATTCCGAATGCAAAGCATCATTGATTCATTGCTGTTTTTATTTCTCAGGTATGTACTTGGTGAAAACACTCCAAACTTATTCTGTGAACTTATTATATCCTGTTGTAGTAGATTGTACTGATACAGCTGATATGTATATTTACATTTAATGCTTTTAAGCTTTATCCGCCGAGAGTCTTGATTAGCAAAATGCTAATGCTACGTTGGTGACGTCTCGCGAGACTTGTTATGTTTGTATTGGAAATATCGCGAGATTTCGTAAATCCCGGTTATAAATGTTGAAATGCTTTTCTTTGTAAAATAATCGGTTGATATTATTTTGAGATGGTTAGTGAAAGAGGTAAACAGTGCACGTTGATGCTTGGCCCCAGTTAATATGCATTTACATGCTAGTGCTGTTTGATACACTATATTTGTGTCATCATAATGTTTTGATTTATGTGAAAGACGGGAGATCACACAAGGCTGTACACTGTGACCTGTTTACTTGTTTAATAAATGAGACGTAATCTGGATTCCGAATGCAAAGCATCATTGATTCATTGCTGTTTTTATTTCTCAGATTGCGCATTCACTGTTGCTGGAGCCCTGATACTCAGGACCTGTAACATACACACAAAGCAAACACCTCGTTCTCGCTGATGCACTGTCAAGAGATCCTGTCAAGGGTTGTGCGAGCACGACTGAAGAAGATGTCCAGGTGCACGTCAACATGGTGTCTGCAACACTTCCTGTGTCCAACGCCAAGACCCGACAGATCATCGACGAGACGGCGAGAGACCCAGAGCTACAGTGCGTGATGAGAACATGCGGAATGGATGGGCTGCAGGATCCTGTCCACAGTTCTACCATGTCAGAGGTGAGTTGAGTGTAGTTAATGGACTGTTGTTAAAACAAAACAGAATAGTCATCCCACGGACACTTAGACAAGAGCTACTGCAGAGAATACATGAAGGACACTTAGGTATTGAAAAATGTAAAAGAAGGGCAAGAGACACAGTATTCTGGCCTGGACTTAACAAAGACATTGATAACATGATAAGCAGATGCAAGACATGCCAGAAATACAGAAACAAACAAACAAAAGAGCCAATGTCTGTAGCTGATGTGACAACAACACCATGGCACAAAGTAGGAATGGACTTGTTCCACCTGAAAGGAAAAGACCATTTAGTAGTAATTGACTATTTCTCAAATTACCCTGAGATGGCATTACTCTCAAGTACATCATCCAACTGTGTCATTACACATGCCAAGTCCATCTTCGCCAGACATGGCATCCCGCATTCAGTAATGAGTGACAATGGACCATGCTTTAGTAGCAAAGAGTGGCAAGACTTCGCAAAAGTCTATGATTTCAAGCATGTCACATCTAGCCCACTGTATGCACAGTTTAATGGTAAAGCAGAGAAAGGCGTTCACATCCTGAAGCAGCTGTTGAAAAAGGCTGCAGACAGTGACTCCGATCCTTACCTGGCTCTACTGAGCTACAGAGCATCACCTCTGGAATCCGGACTGTCACCTGCTGAGCTGCTGATGAAGAGAAAGCTCCGAACAACACTTCCAACCTGTGCAAAGCTAAAGAAATACCCAAGGCTGGAACAAAAGCTGAAACATCAGAAAATGAAACAAGACTTTCTATGACAGAACAGCAAAGCCGCTTCCACCACTGTCCAGGGACGACGCAGTCAGAATTGAAACTCCTGAAGGATGGACGACGAAAGCCACTGTTCTTCAAGAGTTCGCTCCACAGTCCTACACCGTGAGAACGCCAGAAGGACAGATCATCAGGCGAAACCGGCGTAGTCTCCAGAAAACACCAGCGACATCAGAGACTGTTCCAGACCAAGAACTCAGTCAAACCCAAGCTGAGTCCGAGTCAATCTCCACACAGACACACACACTGATAATCTAACCAACACATCTCTTCCAGGTGAAACACTGATAAGAAGATCCACAAGATATATCAAGAAATCTGAGAGACTTGACCTGTAAAAAAGAAAAAAAAAGAAAAAGAAAAGTTGAAGAGTTAATGTGTTGTGTGTTATGGCATTAATGTTTAAGTTTAAGTTAACTTGCTATTGTGTCTCGCAGTAAGATACTAAGAATGAGTTATGATGTCTGTTGCTACTACCAATGATAACATAAGTAGTCCATGCAGTTTAATGAAAAGTTGTCTAAGGTAAATACTGACACTTGTGATGCGTTTAGTTTTTACGCTTCAGAGAAAGGGGGATGTGATGATATCTGTGTTCCACGTCTTACCACAAGGGGTCAGCACCGGTTCTATCAAGGAGTGATTACTGTTATTACAGATAGGAAAGTTAGCATGGGGATCATCCAGTGAAGTCACATGTAAGATGCTCTGTCATTAATAATAAATGGCAAGTTGCTGAATACAGTTTCTTTATTGAAATGAAGAACAAAACAGCCGCTTTCCTCCGTTCTCACCGCCTTCACACTCTGATCACAAAGATGAACATGGAGGCATCCAGCAGCCTCAACCAGCAACTTCATTGCCTGCACCCCTCCAGGCGTAGATTAAGAATATTAAAGGTAAGACATGTGCAACTGCTGAGGATCTGGAACTCCACAAACTATGGACGGAGAAAGAACAAGCAGCAATGCTTCTGCACGCCACCATTCGCTCGTCAACATCGCAGGCTCTTGGTTCCGAGCCTTGTTGACCTATGAGCAGCAACGCGGCCTCATGCTTCAGATGGACTTTCTCTGAGTATGTCGGTGCGACATCAACCTCTCTGCCCTCTTCGTGTTCATCTGGACATAGTTTTACCTGAGAGGAGCAAGGCAGCGTCTGGACGCATGAGGACGGAGAGGGAAACATGCACAAGGGAAGTGCAGCGGGGCCGCAGCCGTCAGGCCAACGCGTCTCCATCCTGCAGCAGAGCACGGTGAGTCCAGACGGTGAATCCAGCCAGTGGCTCCAGGCGTTGGCTCCCGGTGCACCTCGACTACTGTGGCTAATAACTGAAACGTTTCATGCTTTTTTTCTCAGTTTTTATTCTTCAACAAGCAACTGGAGTTTGTCTGTCCATCTTTCCACACACCAACACATTCACACCCGTCCCACAGTGCACTGAAATCCACCACAGAGGATCAGGTGGGACTGAAGGAGAAGCTCCAGAGACACTGGCAGCGCCGCTTCCTGCATGTCCAGAATAATAATCAGTGTTATCAGAATCAAATTACACCACTGAGACACTGTTATTTGGACTGAAAGCTATAAAAATCTGAAAATACACCAGGTCTTGTTTTTTATGGCCACTTTGTCTCTGTCAGGCTCAAACCTTTCTTTATTAAGGCTCCAAATCTACTGATGAGACTGAGAAACACACTGAACCCACAGAGGAACTTTGTAGGGTAGTGCAAAGTCTGCAACCACAGTATAATACTTGTAGGTGAGTTTGCTCTGGGGTTGAAGAATTGTAAGGCACTGTTCAGGTTTATCACTGCTCTGAACCTGGAGTGTCGGCCAGAACACCACTTAGGCCAGGAATCAACTCAGGACCAGAGGTTAGGATGAGGTGCAGCAGATGAATAATGAAGACACGAGGATGGATCCTTTTAACTGGTCTGTATTCCAAACTGTGTTACAGATCCTGATCCGATTGAACATGGATGGGCACAGATGTGTGTGTTTCGGTGTGTGTGTGTGTTTCGGTGTGTGTGTGTGTGTGTGTGTGTGTGTGTGGTTTCCTAGAATAAACAAAATATGTAAAATAAGTTCAAAGTGTCCTATCATTACACATTACACCATGCCATTATACCTTAGCTAAACTAAGAAGGAAATAGATAAACCCTAAATAAGCTCAACCTCTAAATCACGATTAATAAGCAAACTAAGACAAATTAACTAATAACCATGCCTCTGCGCCCGTCAAGTAGAAATGTATGTTCAGCTCAACGCTCTCCAATACACACATATAGCATATAGCTCGGACTTAGCAACAGGTGAAATAATAGCAAACAAACTTCAGATCACTAATTTTGCTGCAGTAAACACTCAAATATTGCAACTTACTTATAAAAGACGCACACTTCTAAGGAGAACACACAAATCTTGCAAGTCTCTCCCCCGTGTTAGCACAGTGGCTCGACTACCGAACTTCGTAACGTTGATTACGTCAATGTGTTCACTGCCCTAACTACGGTTTGCCTTAAGGGATGAAAGAAATCACGGAATACAAACAGTAGTACTCAACATCAAACTTAAACTATTTAAGGGTCTTTTGAACAATACTACACAAGAGAAAACCAAACCCAATAATTTTATTGGAAAAACCTGAAGGTAATGAGGCTCCTCATTTTTCTTCATAGACCTGTGACAGCGTGCTCTCACTTTGACCAAGTGGCCAACAACGTTTGACACTGTTCCAAAACAATGTATGAAAAGGCTCAACATTATACATCAACTATATTCCTGGTGTGACTCATTGGTAGCTGTGAAACAGAATAGCTGATATAGCAATAGTTTAATATTATAAAGCTAGCGTTGAAACTGGACAAATAGAAAACTAATAAATGACGAAAACTCCTGTTGGTAGCTATCATAATCTTAGCATCTCTGCTAACATCAGAGCTATGAAGACAAAACACTTACCTTCATAGTGGAAAAGGTATTGTTCTACAAAGAATTTGAAACCTTTGTCGAGTCTGGAGGCTGGCGTGGCCGACAGCTTTTGTGCCAGTCTGTACACGTCTCCCACATGAAATCTGGGTAGATTGGTGAGGGAGTGTGTGAAATCCGTCTGTAAAACACTGCTCTCTGAGATACCGCAAATCAAGATTACCTGCTTCTCCACATAATGGAAGTTGTATGACGTCACGGTGAAAAGGGCACCCACCAGCACCCACCTTGATGCCGTTCCTCCGTGTCATCGTGGAGAAGACGCCCGAACGACCACCTGCCACCATGGCATGCAAGATGCCGACTTGCTGCCAGGTAAAGCCTGATGGCCACAAACCCCACAACTATACAACTATACAAACAATATTTAGAAGAAAAAACACTCAAACAGATTTTCCTCACGCGCTCTCTCTTCCACTCCTTCACACACACTCCTGCCACACGAAGAAGAAAAAGCAGAAAAAGTAGAAGACTTTTTACTTTTAAGAACCCTATGTTTACAAAAAGTAAAATCTTACAGAAACAATTTAATTAAAATACTTAAATAAGGAGCTTGTTGTTTTGTAGTTCTCCTTTGTCTGACACATTACATAAAACTTTATTAAACCCCAGAACAGAACTGCCCTGTGGAAGTGAAACTCCAAAGTCAAGGATTTGGCTTATTCCTTTTGTTTTGGCAGACTCCTCCAATAAATAGAGAAGTCGTAAGAAGAGGAAGAAGAAGAACTACTTTCAGTTTGAACTCGTCTGTTCAGGTGAGGCCCACAGCTCGGTTCTACGGTGGTTCTGTTTGGTCTCAGTCTCTTGTTCAGATCTTGTTCTTCAGCACTTTGGACCGTTTGAACAAACTGTAAGTTTGCTTTGTTTCCTACCAGAACTTTGTCTTGAAGAACTTTCCTGTTTGTTTCTGCTCTCTGATGTCTGGAGAACATGTTCACTTCTGATTTCAGCACAAAGTTTCATCTCTGCTGTTTGAAGACTAATCTACAGGATTATTAAATTATTGATGAACTGGAACCAAACAACATGATGAACAGCTGATGTTTCTTTGTTTTCTTCACTCAACAAACTGCTTCATGTTTTTATTTCCTGGAATCAAACTCTGGTCTCCCATTAAAGTCAGACACAACAGCTTCCTGCTGCTTCCTGTGAGTCCTTTCAAAATAAAACGACATCAATGTTAAAATGTGTTTAATTCAGTCAGATTATTAAATAGTTTAGTAATAGTTTGATGATTGTGAAATAAAATAGTTGCTGATGTTCAGTCAGAGTGAATCAGTGTCAGTGGATGAAATGTTGCTCCATGGCTCCATCTAGTGGACTGATAGTAGAAGTACAGCAGCTGATGGCAGCTTCCTCTGCCTCTCACTGCTGTCTGACTGCATTCAACTGACACTGATATGAAGCAGAGAAGAAGAGCCAATCAGAGGAGGAGCAGCTGATCTTTTTCCAGCACTAATGATGTAAAGGATGATCAGAGTTGATGTGCAGATGAATGATTTGTGTTTACTCTGCAGGTGAAGGTAGAAAGTGTGTGTGAGCTGATGTGAATTCAGCAGCATGGATCAGTGTGAGGACAGAGAGGAGGGAGTCCCTCCCTCTAAAACCACTCTATGTGGGGAAGCTGAGAGCCAGAGCCACGCTCTGAGGTGAGATCAGCATCTCTAACTGTGTCTTTTCACACAGCGTTCTCACTATATCAGGCCAGAAGAGACCAAGTGGTCCTGAAGCTGCTGCTGTTCCTCTTTGCTGCTTCATCCAGACTGAACAGAGCAGCTCAGCATGGTACCAGTGGGTTCTGACAAACAGCAAGTCAGTGTTGCAGAACCAGCTGAGTGACACCAGCCTGTTGCTTAGAGCTCTGGGTTCCAGCAGGACACATCTGGAAGAACTCACCAACTTCCAGAACATTTCCTGGATCTTGATGACCAACATGTGTTTAACATTATTCATCCTAGAAAGAAGGACGGCTGATCAGACATTTATGGAAGAATCTTTACATTTATTTTCTGTCTAAATACGACCCAGATCAACAGAACCAGCTGGTCCCTCTATGGAGGTACTGACTGGGTCTCAAATGGGTCTCAGGTTAATCAGATCAAATGTAGCAGAACCTCTGGAACTCATATGGGTCCCAGTTTTTACCCAGAGTTGTTCTGCATCAAACCTAAATAGACAATTAATACAGAGCCGTTATATAACTTATAAACAATTACATCTGGGTCCATTTTTCAGTCCAGTTGCTGCCCATATGAGTTGTGAGGGAAGTCAATGAGGAAAAGATAGTATTAAATTTATTTACCAAAAAAAATCAAACTTCTAATATAAAACTGGGCCCATAAAGGAACACAAAAGAAAAAAACAACATAACCCAAACCTAACACAGGAACAGACCTGCCAACTGACACAAGGGAAACATATATACTGGTTGATCAGACCATTTTGACACAAGAGGGGAACATGTAATTACATTTACCTAAACAAAACTACAACAAAAGACCAAACTAATCAGTACAATACTAAATCGGCAACCTATGAGGAAGAGGACTTAAATAATTAAACTTCCCAAATTTAATTACAGAAAGCAAAACCAAATAGAAAAACCTAATCTCTTCCTACTACCCTTCTAAAACCAAGTGGAAGAGTCCAACTAGGCCTCAGTGCCACTGAGGAGATCCTTTTCAGCTGCAGACTCCTTTCATTTACTGGCCACACCTACATGGCAGCCTGCCAGGAACTGGCAACTCAAATGAGAAGTAAACCAAACAAGCAAGAAATGGCTAAATGAGTCAACTAAATGCGTGCACCCAGATAGGTTACCCATGCCAAATCAAAGTAAAAAATTGAAATACAGTAATGTAAAATATTAGAGATTTATTTAAATAAAAGAATTACCATACCATCTGTTTTGTGGTTGCCCCTGCGGCCATCGCATGGATCCATGAGGTAAATGTGGGCTGGTATGTTAACAGAACTTCACAGGATGTGTTTTGATCATAATGTTTCTGTCAGGATCCATCAGAGTCTCAGACCAGAACCAGAACCCAGCTGTGTGTCCTTTAAGAGCGACAGGTCAAAGGGTGCTTTCTATAACTTCAAATCTTCAGGACCTGCATCCTCAGAGAGGTGAGCTGTATCTAACTGCTGGAACTGTGGAAACTGAGTCAGTCTGAAATGTTTTATTCCAACATGTGTTTAACGTGAGCTCAGCTCTTTTTCCCACATTTCTATGTTCATATGTGAAGCGGTGTGTGTTGGATGTTCTCCAGAACCACAGCAGTGAAAGTGGAAAGAATGGATGTTGTTGGAGGCGTCCTGGATGCTGCTACATCATGTTTAACAGCTCTGATCTGTTTGCTTTTGGGCCTCATTGATTAGTCGCCATCATTAAACACTTTTCTCTGGTTAAAGTCAAAGATTTAGTTTGGACTGGAGCTCACTCTGATTGGTTCTCTGTGGTTCTGCAGAATCCAGGCCTAATCCTGTTCACCAGTAAAAGTCCCTGAACCCAAAGTTGCTTTGTTATGACTCACAAATCTAATCAGGAATATGTTTTCTCCATATTGAAGTAACTAGCATTTAAATGATTGTTTATTGAATTTTTAAAAATAAACAATTTATTCTACTTGAAGATGAAGCTTTACATACCTTTATTGCTGACCCTTCTGAGGTTGTAAAAAATATTGATACCCTAACACTGTATGCAAATACAATGTTAACTTGTCATTGTATTCATACTAAATATTTTAGCATAGAAAACAAACGAAGAAGGAAACCCAAAGATCTTGACAAGCCTCTTTTTAAATAGTGCTTTAAAGTGGTGCAACAAAGTCAAGCAGCACAATAAACTTGGTCAAACATCTCAAGGAACGACACCTTTGCCTCCATGATGAATTCTTTTTCTTTTTTTTTATGACTTGAACTTTATTTAGGTGTAAACTAAATAAAATATACAAGGCATACCATGTTGCATATTAGACCAATTGGGTATGCAAGCACTGAAAACATAGACAATAAAAAAACAAAACAAAACATAAGAAGAACAAGAACAAAAAAGATGCCAACAATACACTTATGCAAGGTTACAGCAGACATTACTGATTAAAGTTGGTCTGAGCTGGAGACGTCATTGACCCGTATAGAAAAAGTAGGGGGCCCATTTGTCATTATAATCCTCTACTCTATTTAACAGTCTGTATGATAATCTTTCAAATACTGCCAGTTGTCCAAGTGAGGTGTGCCACTGGGTGAAAGTAGGTGTTGATGGGGCCTTCCACTCCCTTACTAAAAGTTTCCTCCCCAGCATGATGGCTGTCTGTACCCACTGTGCAAGAGAAGAGGGCAAATAACTCAAAACTGAAGGATCCCCCAGTACATAAAGCTTGTTAGTAAAGGGAATTCCCTGACCAGCGACTCTCTCCACAACAGTGTGAACAGAAGACCAATACGCTTGAACTTTAGGACATTCCCAAAGCATATGCAAAAGTGTGCCACTATCATGCTGGCACTTTCAATAGGCATCAGAGTCTGCTAATCCCACTTTATGCAATCTAGAAGGTGTCCAGTTTACGCTGTTCAGGATTTTAAATTGGACCAATCTAGACCGTAATTCTCGTGACAATTTTGTCATATTCCCAAGAATTTTATCCCACTCCTCTTCTGTAAAACAGAGATTCAAATCAGTTTCCCAGGTTCTTTTAAGGGATAGCATATTGGGATCTGAGGATGACAGTAACATTTTATAATAGACTGAGGCCTCATGTCTGCGTCCAAACACATTTTTAATGTGCTCCAGAGTATCACAGCACAAGGGGGGCTTTGTGGGTGAGCCAAATGTATTTACCATCAGATGTCGTAATTGCAAATATTTCCAAAAATCCTGTCGGGGTAAATTAAAATCTTGTACGAATTTTTCAAAAGATTTTGATACATTGTTGTTGTATAAATCACCCAACACTTTTATACCTTTCTGATACCAGGACTTCCAAAAAAAATGGCGACTTTGCTATGCAGAGTTTGGGATTATGCCAAATACCAGCAGACCGGTTGAGGTGGGGGTCAAATTTAAAAAATTTTGGCATTTTCTTCCATACACCTTTCAAGTGAGACAGAATAGGGTTTGACTGGTTAGGAAGGCCAAGATTAGTTGATAGACTATAGAGCGGTGTAAAGGGTAGACAAGCCATGGTCTCAAGGTGGAACCAAGGGGGTGCTTTCTCAGCGGGTAGAAACCAATGTACCAAGTGCCTGAGAGAAAAAGCATAGTGATAATGGAGTAAATTAGGAATCCCAAGTCCACCTTTATCCACTGGTCTCTGTAACTTTTTCAAGTTAAGTCTGGGTTTCTTATTGCTCCAAATAAATGAATTACAAAGTTGATCAAATTGTTTAAAGTAGTTCAAAGGAACATGGACAGGCAGAGCTTGTAACAAATAGTTAAAAGCTTGGGTGTACAGACCATTTTTATGATATTTACCTTCCCCCACATAGAGAGATAAAGCTGACTCCAGCAGTCAACATCAGCCTTCATCCCATTTAATAGCGGTTCAAAATTTATTTTTATTAAGTCTGACAACAGCGGTGGGAAGACAATACCAAGATACTTTATGCCTTTCTGAGGCCAAGAGAACATGCCAGTTGGAAAAAGGGTCTTAGGGCAGTAGCAAGTTAGAGGTAGGGCCTCCGACTTGATCCAGTTTACTTTATAGCCAGATATATCTGAAAAAGTGTTAATTATTGTGAACAGAGAATTCAAGGAATGCTCTGGGTCCGATACAAAAAGAAGAATGTCGTTGGCATACAGCATAAGTTTATGACAGTCACCCCCTACGCTTACACCTGGAATTGTGGGCTCTCTGCGTATAGCAACTGCCAATGGTTCAAGGGCAAGAGCGAAGAGAAGGGGGGGAAAAGAGGATCCCCCTGCCTAGTGCCGCGACCTAGTTCAAATGAGGGACCCATAATACCATTTGTAAGTACCGAAGCCTTGGGGTGAACGTATATAAGCCTAATCCAGTCAATAAAGCCTTTACTGAAGCCAAAGCATTCCAGAGTTGTGAATAAATATCGCTATTCAACTCTGTTGAATGCCTTTTCGGCATCCAACGAGATAGCCGCCACAGGAGACTGACTATCCTGAACTGCCCACATGATGTCGATCAGTCGCCTGATGTTATCTGCTGAGGAGCGCGAGTGTATAAATCCAACCTGATCCGCATGAATGAGCGAGGTTATAATTCGATTTAATCGATTGGCCAGAACTTTAGATAAAATTTTACTATCATAAGAGGTCAAACTTATGGGACGGTAGCTTTTACAATCAGAAGCATCCTTGTCTTTTTTCAAAATGAGCGTAATAATGGCCTCTGACAGCGAAGGTGGAAGCCTGCCCATTTGATAAGCTTCATTATAGGTGTTTAGGAGTAAAGGTGCCAATTCTTCAGGAAATGATTTATAAAACTCGGCTGTAAAGCCGTCTAAACCTGGAGCCTTACTTGAGGGAAGATGTTTTATAACCCCAACTAACTCCTCAATAGTAATGGGTGAATCCAGATACTTAAGCTGATCGGCTCTGACTTTGGGAAGATTTAAAGGTAGCATAAAATTTCTTATATCAGTCTCTGAAGCCTTTGACTCCGGGCTGTACAGGTCCATATAGAAGTTACTGAATACTGTATTAATTCTCTTGGGCTCATAAAGGAGATGTCCATTACCATCTTTAATGGCTGAAATAGTGGTCAGGGCCTCCCTCTGCTTAATATATCTTGCCAGGAGCCTACCTGCCTTATCCCCTTCTTCAAAATACTTCTGTCTCTCACGAAATAAAGAAAATTCTGCTGTTTGTATTGCATTAAATTCATATTTCAATTTGGTCAATTTGTTCAAGTTTGATGAAGAGGAGTTTCTTTTAAAACTAGATTCAGTGATTGCAATCTGTTGTTCAAGATCCTGGAGCTTGGCAAGGCTCTCGCTCTTCTTAAAGGAAGCATGTGTCTTCTTAAAAAGGCCTTCAATGCCTCCCATGCCACTCCAGCTGAAGGGGCACTGGGCACATTGGTCTGTATGTACAGGTTAATTTGAGACTTAAGAGACTCTTTGAATGTTTCATCTAATAGGAGGCTGGAGTTTAGTCTCCATCTAGGGGTCCTAATGGTAGCATTGAAAGCAAACATATGAAGGTAGACAGGGCTGTGGTCTGCGAGAATTATATTGCCAATAGTACTAGATTCAACAGCCGACATCAGTGATTGAGACACCAGACAAAAATCTATTCTCGAGAAGGAGTGGTGGGGAGAAGAGAAAAAGGTATAGTCCCTCCCAGAAGGATTTTGCAACCGCCAAACATCTATTAGAGCACATGCCTCAGACATCCCCTTAAGAGCAGTGTGGGCCCTAGAAACCCGTACCAGTTTAGAGCTTCGGTCTAGTAATGGGTCCATAACCTCGTTAAAATCACCCCCCAAAATAACTGGATAATCTCCCATATCAATTATTTTTTTCTCAAGTTGTCCAAAAAATGTTGGATCATCAATATTCGGAGCATATACATTGGCCAAAATTATAGTATTCCCTTGAATTTCACACAGCATCAGCAACATCCTCCCAGCGTCATCTTTGCTCTGTTTGAAATATTTAAACTGTAGGTGTTTACTAATCGGCGTTGCCACCCCTCTGCTTTTGCTACTGCCACTGGCTGCACCCACAAAGCCCACCCAACCCACCTACAACCTCTGAGAATTCAGTGGCAAAAGATGTGTCTCTTGGACAAAGACAATATCGCATTTTTTAGATTTTATAAAAGACAATGCTTTCCTTTTCTTAACAACATTGTTAAGGCCCTTGACGTTCCAGCTCATAAAGCTCAAGTTATTATTACTAATTGGTAATGCACAAGATACATATAAAACTGAATGCACAGTAACCTACAAAACGAGTTAGTGTTTTTGGCATCAAAAGAACAAAACAACAATATGAACACGCATGACAAACTTGTCAGAACAAGACCCAAATAGTATCCAAAAAAAGGACACTAATCCCTCCCTCACCAAGGTCCGTGATCATACACTCGTCCCGCCTTTAAGCCCCCTACTCCCCGAACTCTGGGACAGGTGAGTAAATATATATGTATATACATACACTCAAACATACACTCATCCACATACATACCCATACATATATAAAAAGACAAGACAAAAATCCCTGAGCCCAGTATAAAATAAAACAACAACAAAGAGTCTACTAAGAGTCGCCACCACATCAAAGTCGTGCTCACCTTGCCACCGCCACGTACCAAATCCGCATTATACTCTCAGTCGTTCATGGGAAGATGAAGAAAAACACAAAATAAAAGGTCCATGCCTGTCTGTTGTATAAGGTCTGTAAAAGTCAATATCTTTTTAGTATCCATATGCGTTGTAGGTATAGTCCAGATCGCATGAACATGTCCAGAAGAAAAAGCAAAAGGGCCCATTTTACTCCAAAGAGTGAATAAAAGTCAGGGCTTTTTTGTGGTCTTCAAAGCGGCGGGGTCCTTGAGGGGTTTCACGACGAGTACCACAGGGTAGACCAAGGAGAAGCCCATGTTTTTGTTGTGTAGAAGTTTTTTGCATTCGTTGAACTTCACACGCTTGTCACTCAAAAGCTTGGCGTAATCTGCAAAAACCATAACACGGTGCTCTTCCCAGGAAACGTCACCCAGTTTACGTGCAGCCTCAGCGATGGGATTACGGTCTTGAAATCTCAGAAATCTAGCAATCAGCAGTCTCGCTCGCGGAGGCTGGTCACCGTCGTACTTCTTTGGCAAAGCTCCAATTCTGTGTGCCCTCTCAATTTCCAGTCTCTTTGGGAAATCCAAGTTAAAGATCTTGGGTATGATTCCTTCCAAAAAATGCACCGTATCATTATCCTCACAGCCCTCAGGGAATCCGACAAAGCGCAAATTATTCCTTCGTTGTTCAATGTCATCTAGCTTCTGCTGAAGTACTGCAACTTCATCAGCAGTGGCCGCAGGGTTAGCCTTTCGCCTCTCGTGCTCATCTTCTGTGGGAGAATTATTTAACTATTAAGCTTTAAAAAAGAAAGAAAGAAAGACTCGAGAAAATGGCGTTCCTCCGTCTTGTCAACGAGAACTCAATTTATTCCATTTCATCTTCGCACATACAAACGGGTGAAAAGCGTGAGTTCTAACATTCATTACAATGAGCTGGCCTTTATGGCCAAAAGGATGTGTGTGCGTTAAACACAAGAGTCTGTATGTCTCCATTGGTGTGTGTGTGTTGCAAGCTAATGACGTCCATCTTGGCAGTTGGATTAAACTTCTGGGAAATGTTTATCACAAAGAGTACAAAAACAGAGCGATTAATTCCGCTACTTGGAACATTACAGTTAAAAAATGACATCCAGATGTTTCCCCTCTTAATCCCATTGCTGAGAGCCAGGGTCAGAATGACCCTAACTTCCATAAATCCTCCCTTGACACGTTACAGCGTGACATATCTAGAAAACCTCTACATTTAAACTCTGACTCCACACTGATCAAGTCTAGCTGTGAAAAGATGTAATTGCTTACACAACCAATGGATAACATACTAACGTAATCAAGGTGTCTACACAAGTGCTGATATAAAAATGACATGTAATAAGACTTCCGTACGGCCTCGAAGCGATTCTGGTCCACTATCCGGCGTCTCAGGAGGGGGAAGCAGTGCAGTACCAACACTGTTTACAGTGGGGGTGGTGTGCTGCTGACCTCGACTCGGGACAGCGTGTTTCGGTGGGCGGAATACTTCGAAGACCTCCTTAATCCCACCAACACGTCTTCTGTTGCGGAAGCAGAGCCTGAGGACTCTGGGTCGGGTTCTCTCATCTCTGGTGCTGAGGTTGCCGGGGTTGTTAAAAAGCTCCTTGGTGGCAAGGCCCCGGGGGTGGATGAGATTCGCCCGGAGTACCTTAAGGCTCTGGATGTTGTGGGGCTGCGTTGGGTAACGTGGCTCTGCAACATTGCGTGGACATCGGGGGCAGTTCCCCTGGATTGGCAGACTGGGGTGGTGGTCCCCCTATTTAAAAAGGGGGACCGGAGAGTGTGTTCCAACTACAGAGGGATCACACTCTTAAGCCTCCCAGGTAAGGTCTATTCAGGGGTTCTTGAAAGGAGGGTCCGTCGGATAGTCGAATCTCAGATTCAGGAAGAGCAGTGTGGTTTTCGTCCTGGCCGTGGAACACTGGACCAGCTCTATACTCTCAGCAGGATTCTGGAGGGGGCATGGGAGTTTGCCCAACCAGTCTACATGTGCTTTGTGGATCTGGAGAAGGCATTCGACCGTGTCCCCCGAGGGATCCTGTGGGGGGTACTCCGGGAGTATGGAATACCGGACCCTTTAATAAGGGCTGTCAGGTCTCTGTACGACCGGTGTCAGAGTCTGGTCCGCATTGCCAGCAGTAAGTCGGACTCGTTTCCGGTGAGAGTTGGACTCCGCCAAGGTTGCCCTTTGTCACCGATTCTGTTCATAACTTTTATGGACAGAATTTCTAGGCGCAGCCAAGGTGTTGAGGGGATCCGTTTTGGTGGCCTTAGGATTGCGTCTCTGCTATTCGCGGATGACGTGGTCCTGTTGGCTTCATCAGGGTGTGATCTACAGCTCTCACTGGAGCGGTTCGCAGCCGAGTGCGAAGCGGCCGGGATGAAAATCAGTGCCTCCAAATCCGAGACCATGGTTTTGAACCGGAAAAGGGTAGAGTGCCTTCTCCAGGTTGGGGAGGATGTGCTGCCCCTAGTGGAGGAGTTCAAGTATCTTGGGGTGTTGTTCACGAATGAGGGGAGGATGGAGCGGGAGATCGACAGGCGGATTGGTGCAGCATCTGCTGTGAAGCGGGCACTGTACCGATCCGTTGTGGTGAAGAGAGAGCTGAGCCAAAAAGCGAAGCTCTCGATTTACCGGTCGATCTACGTT
This sequence comes from Fundulus heteroclitus, assembly GCF_011125445.2. NCBI lineage: Eukaryota > Metazoa > Chordata > Actinopteri > Cyprinodontiformes > Fundulidae > Fundulus > Fundulus heteroclitus. The sequence goes on from NC_046369.1 coordinate 948,420, forward strand.
CCTACCCTCATCTATGGTCACGAGCTTTGGGTCGTGACGAAAGAACGAGATCCCGGATACAAGCGGCTGAAATGAGTTTTCTCCGTAGTGTGTCTGGGCTCTCCCTTAGAGATAGGGTGAGGAGCTCAGTCATCCGGGGAGGACTCAGAGTAGAGCTGCTGCTCCTCCACGTCGAGAGGAGCCAGTTGAGGTGGCTCGGGCATCTGGTCAGGATGCCTCCTGGACGCCTCCCTGGTGAGGTGTTCCGGGCACGTCCCACCGGGAGGAGGCCCAGGGGAAGACCCAGGAGATGCTGGAGGGACTATGTCTCTTGGCTGGGAACGCCTTGGGATTCCCCCGGAGGAGCTGGCCCAAGTGGCCGGGGAGAGGGACGCCTGGGCCTCCCTAATGAAGCTGCTACCCCCGCGACCCGACCCCGGATAAGCGGAAGAAGACGGACGGACGGATGTAATAAGTGCAGATTACAATCAATAACATATTTCTAATAATAGAGAGGACTGAGTGAGACAGAGAGAAAGAGAGTCAGAGAGAGACAGAGAGAGACAGAGAGAGTGAGAGAGAGTCAGAGAGGGTCAGAAAGAGAGAGAGAGAGAGAAAAGAAACAGAGAGAAAGTATGCAAAACAGTCATTGCTTTCGCAGTAACATCTGTCCAATTTGATATGAAAGTGAAAACCCCCCGGAAATTGACACTTATTTATGTGTATTCCTCAGGGAAAATGTCTTCCATGGACCTCTATTCCTCAGAGCATCCGCCGTTATCATCGGTCGCCTGACCGACGGCATCAATTGGAAGTCAGCCATGCTACTCGCAATGCCATCCAGCACTTGTCATATAAAAAGAGTACATAAGCATAATACAATAATATAACATCATAATACAAACAACAAACAACATATCAAATACATGGATTATATATATATGTAAATTATCTTGCTAATAATATTGATCCGCAGGATTAATAAACGAAATTGATGTTAGAATCTAATGTTATGATAATTTAAACTAACCTAACTGGCCGCCTGTGCTACCTTATCTATCAAAGCTTCATTGTATTGTATTTTATTTACTTATTTATTTATTGAGTAACTTAAACAAGGTTAATAGGGTTAGTCATCTTCAGTTCATATGCTTGGCTTGAATGAGTTCCTGGACACGTAGCAAAACAAGAAGAGTTCGTCCCGATCACAGGGCTCCTTTTCATGTGGCATGAGTCTGTAGCATACGCATGAGTCCATGGACGTGTCCAGGCGGCTGGGGATCAGCCCTTCGGATGGCTGCTGCCTGATGTCATCCATCTATACACCGTCCCCACAATCCACCTTTTCAAAATAGGCACAGCACAACACACAATTAAAAGAATACAATCAGCATTATCACCAAAATTATTCAATTATTTGCAGCCAATGCTCCCCATTCTCCTAAAATTTCTTCCAGACTTTTCCACGACCAGTTGTTTCTTCCAGCATTCTCTTTTAGTTCTTCTCTAAGTTTCATAAGTTTAGCCATTACTACCCTAAACAAACCTTTAGGAGCTGTGTTCATGGGAATATATGTACAGCATTGATTACCAGACATGTGACAAACACCTCCCTTACTTGCTAAAAGCCAATCTAAAGCTTGTCTGTTTTGTATTACCATTCTACTTGTTTCCTGCAATTGGTCTCCCAGTGCCATAAATCCTTCTACCGTGAAATTGATCATCCTTTGCTGATTATAATAAATGTAATTTATCCATTCAACATTTTTATTAATAGTAATTTGAGGCAAAATAGACTCAAAACCTGCTTTAACTTCATGTTGTGCTTTAAATTCATCCGGAATTCCTCTTGGTTGACCAATAAGATTTAAATAAACTTTTTAATTTAATCCGTAATCTCCTAGACTCCGACGAGACCTAGTTTTACCTGTTTCAAATTGAGCTAATTCTTTTACCCCTTCATACACTAAGGTTATCAGTACTTTCATTCGTACTAATGCACAAAGTCCTACCCACTTAATTGGTAAAGTGTTCATTAGCATGTCATCACCACACATCCAGTAACTGTCTGCCACTGGATACGTTTGATCTCCTTAAAAGAAAAGTTTGGGAAAAGTCCTCTACTACAAATTCTGGGTTTACAAACCAAACGGGCTTTGTAGCAAACACTGGTGTTACATTTGCATGCTTAAACCAAGATAACACCCAGGTTACATTACATTTCACAGTGGTGTTTCCTACATTAATTCCTTCATTATCCTCAATACCTCCACTGACGAAACATTCGTAGTCTGCATCATAATCTATGTCATAATCAGTAGGTGGAACATTATCTGTAGTACTGATGTTAAATTCTGTACTCAATGATTCTAATTTATACCCTTTCCATTTTTCTAAGTATTGATGAGAGTTTCTTGAACCATATAAGAGTCTGCAACTCAAACCACACATAGGTAATTTAAAAAATGACACTGCGTCTTCTCTTGAAGTGAACTCACCATTGCTACATTTTTTACGCTGCAGAACTGCACATTCTTTTGACGTGTATTTTTCTGGAATAACCATAAGTACTGCTCCCGGAGCAACAGTACAGATTAAGCAACCGTTTTTAGTTAACTCCCTGACAGTATACCATGATGTTGTATAACATGTGTTATGTAAGGCTCTTTGCCATAAAAGATCACCCCTTGGTCTGATTCCGTGCCATTTAATATCCTGTAGTTTATTCATTGCTCTTGGTGTAGCTACTTTTGGATTGCGTGTTTTATAGAACTGGTCTAAACCTTCAGAGAAATCTATACATCCTTCCTTTTCAGAGCATCCATACTGTTTTGGATCTGGTTCTGTGAATTCTAATATTGGGTTGTTGTCCTGATTTGATGTTACCTCAATCGGAGAAGGTACTGTTGTAATTAATCTTATTAGTGAGGATTTAGTAGTTTTTAAAACTTCCTTTGTGGATTTGATTGTAGTTTAAACTACTGCTGTTGTGGGTTTAACTGTATTTGACACTACTGTCCGCGTATTTGTTTTAGTTGTGGCGGTTGTTGGAGGTTCAGTTATGCTATTTTCAGGTCGACTCACTGTAGGTTTTGCGTTTTCTGTATTGCTAGCAACCTCTGTAGGTTGCACTTCCTTTTTATTTGTATTTACCTTTGTAGTTTTATTGTTATTGGTTGAAATTTGTATTTTGCTATTTAAGATTTTAGATGTTGATGTGACTGTTAATGTCTTTACCGTTAAGGTTGTCGGTTTATTTGGTCCTGATTTGGTGACTGAAGTAGGTAAAGTCACATGTCCTCTAAGGACTGTAATTTTCTTCACTTCTACTGTAGTTCTAGTAGCCATAGTTGTTGGGGGGAAACGATTTACTTGTTCTGGTAAAGGCTCTTTTTTTGGTAAGTTCCATAATATAGTTGAATCTACTTTTCCACTCGAAGTGATGTCTTCAAATTTTAACTCATATGTTTTGTCAATCCGGAAGGCTATTATATCTGCTTCAATAATCCATCCACAATTTACATTCCAAATAGTCATTTTACAATTAATGTTTTCCTGATTTTGACTTGCTAATTGATGGCTCATATTAGCATGAGAATTACACATCTTTCGTCTGTCACCTTTTTGTAGTAATCTAGAAATAATCACATTTCTTTCAAACAAGTCATATTTATCACTGTCTGGTTCCACAAGTATCCTAATTTGCTAATTAAACATTTGAACTGTAGCAGTTAACTCCTTGTTTCCTATTTGTTCTAAATCACCATTTCCTGATATTACATTTGGGTTTTCTAAATTCTTCATTGTTAACTCATATTTGTAATTGTCCTCAGGATCCCTATGGGATTCTAATTTTATTTCTACCTCAATACCATCATCCATTATGTACAGAATAATTGAGCACTGGTTTATCCCATACTCTGTATACTCCTTTTTTACACTTTTTACACATAGTTTTTGGTCATTGTAATAAATGTTCACCTCAAACTCTGTATTTAATTTTGTATGAAATTCTGTATTGGTTACCGTTGCTTTCCATTTGAATTCAGCATGGGTCTCTCTTTTCTTAAGCATCCTTTTTGTTTTTACTCTTAATTGTTCTCTAAGACCTAGATGAGTCATTAACGTTAGTTCAGCTGGCAAAAACACTGGTGTGTACTTGTTCAAACCCATTAATGTTGTGTTGTACCTATCTTGTTCTACAAAGGTGGATTTCCCTTTATAGACCGAAGTCCCACAGTTCATGGTTGGATGTCGAACGTCTCGACCCACATTACTCGTTGCTCTCTCCACTCGTGGTTGAGCTGACGTTGGCTGAGGCTGTGGTGCCGGCTGCAGGCTGTGAGAGTTCATCTCCGGCCTCGCTGTCGTTAGGTTCACCACTTCTGCCAACATCCACAGGTGAAATGTCATTAATACTGATCTCATTGCTGCAAATCGTCTGTTCACACTTTTTTCCAATGTCTGGCTACACAATGTCTGTCTTCGCACTGTCTGGCTTCACAGTGTCTCTGGCGTGTACTTTAGTACAATGAGTCAAATGATACCACGTATCACTCCCCTGAATTTAGACGGCGGTTGCGGTCGCTCGTTTGACCTCAAACGGTCCATCCGATCTCGAGCCGTTCCATTTTCGTCTGAACACCTTCACGTACACCAGGTCTCCTGGTCTCTTCACCACCGTCTCTGGACAGGAACTTCTGGCTTTTTCCTGCAGATAGATAGCTCTATGGATAGCAGTTAGTTGATCCATATATGCTTTCAACTCTGTTTGTAGCTGTTCAAGTGCCGGCCCTTTGAATGGAAGCCTCCATTCAGGCACTGGCATTGTTTTGCCTGTTAGCATTTCATGCGGGGTTAAATGTGTGCTGCGATGCAACTGCATGCAATAGCTCATTAGCGCAAGCGGCAAAGCATCAATCCAGTTTAGCTTAGTAGAAGCACAGATTTTATTCAGCTTAGATTTCAAAGTCCCATTGATCCTCTCAACAATACCCTGACTCTGCGGGTGGTAGACAGCTCCAAAGCATTGTTTAATTCCTAGCCTAAACAAAACACCTTTCAACACACCTTTTGGATAAATGCTGAACCGTTATCTGAACTGATTTCTGATGGGATGCCAAATCTCGGAATCACCTCTCTTGTCAGAAACGTAATCACTGTATCAGCTCCCAATGTCTTTGATTGGACTGCTTCAACCCATCGGCTGAATTGATCGATCACAACCAGCATGTACCTTTTCCCTTGCACTGGCTTTATCATGTCAACATAATCTATCACAAGATGTTTAAAGGGTCCCTCGGGGACCGGAATGTGACCAGTCGGTGATTTTATGTGAAGGAAGCCATCTACGTCAAGAGAGAAAGACCAACCTTAAACAGAGGAGGAGGCCTTAGGTTCCAACTCTCAAAAACCTACAACACAGCTATAGGATTAATTCCAGCCAATCGTCAACTTAACTCTCACCCTCATTCAGGTGATTAAAACATTGTTCCTTTAAGCCAAGCCAATAACAACTCTAACGACTCCTCGTTACAGAGGAGTGGACCAGTTTCGGTCCATTCTGCTGGCTTAATGGCTTTAACGACCGCCCATTACTAAGGGGTGGACCTGTTTCGATTGAATTTGCATGTTATCCAAGCCATTACAGGCCTTTGTTTGGTAATGGTATAAAGCTTGTTACTCATCATTACTCCAGACTTTTTGAATTGAAAAAGCTTTCGGGAGAGGAAGCGAAACGTCTTCAACTACGGAAAACAAGTCCAGTTGCTTTGTTTTTTACCTTTTTTTGGAATGACCATGACCTGGATGACTGAGAATCTTCACCAGCACACTGGTCACTGACGACTAAAAATAACAGCCTGCAGTTTTCTCTCTCTCACTGACAGGCAAAAAGGAAAAAACAAAGAAGTTTGCAGATCTTATTGCCAATAGTTTTCGCACCAGCAAAATCTCTTGCACAATTATCCAACTTTCAAGCACAAAGTTTAAGTGTCTGCACCCACATCTTGTCAACACAACAGCTTAGATAAGTATACACTTTGGTCCACCAAGATTTCTTTACAAAAAAATAGAAGTTTCCAAGCACTGTTTACCTCATCAGCCTATAGAACTTTACCTCGGACAGTGGAACTTTGAATTGAAAAAAACAAAACATAGCAAAAGCAACCATCCACTTTCATACATGCATTTTAGTCAGACAATAGAGCTCTCATCATTTTAACTCACACGTAGACGTCAACAAGAATCACACATTCTTAATCATCACCTTTCAACATTCCCACATTCTCACGTTTTCCTTTCCCTCTCACTCTCCCGGCAAACTTATTGTTTTTTCTTAGTGGTCCAAATGTTCAATGTTCCTGGATTTTAACTGTGCGCACAGAAAATTTAAATCAGGTTTTTTATAGGACCCACAGCAAAAAAAAAAAAAAGTTAAAAATAAACATTTATACTTCACGTGCTCAAAGCAAGGCCTTATTGCTTCAAATTTTGATAGGAGGCTTTTACCTCGTTTGCCTAAACCTGGAGTACTCAACCAAAATCAGACTGCAGTCAACTCTTTTAAGGCCACATTTTCATCGGAATTCCACGCATGGAATGATCCGAGAACTGCCTTATTCTTCTTTAAGCGCTTACATTAACAGGGCCGCGCCCTAAAAGACTCCGACCAACCGAACATTTATAAGATCAATCTCTCACATTGATCTTTTTGATTCTAAAGAGTTATATATGGTCCGATCCATTTTCTATACGCCGTCGCTTCTAACGTCATATTTGACGGGACATCTGTTCAAAGCGGCTGGGAGTAACCAATCACTTCCTTTAAGTTGTCGCGTGTGCTCAATTCTGGAGGAATGCCATATCATTCCAAATCTTCTGATGTTTAAGACAACTTATTTTTCTACGTAGAAAAATACCGATAGATGGCAAGACAAAGGAACAACCACTCCCATCTGTCAATCAATCAAAAAAAAAGCACTCTTCCCAACTCAAATCTCACAGGCGGCAGTTTTGTCATTATCAAGCGGAGAAGAGAAGACAGAGCAGTACAAAAAATGTATTTACACTCACCTCTGTCCTCTCTCCTCCACCACAGCGCGGAGGGGCCAGCTCCGAGCAGGGGAAACCCAAGCCGTCTGTCCGGGAAGGCAGATCTCACTTTTCCTATCACGTCGAGGTTCACCAATTTATGTAGGAGAATTATTTAACTATTAACCTTTAAAAAAGAAAGAAAGAAAGACTCGAGAAATGAGGCATTCCTCTGTCTTGTCAACGAGAACTCAATTTATTCCATTTCATTTGCACGTACAAACGGGTGAGAAGCGTGAGGTCTTTCCTTTTTTCACCTCCGGAATATCGCCAAAATTAGAAACATTCTGTCCAGGAGTGATGCTGAAAAACTAGTCCATGCATTTGTTACTTCAAGGCTGGACTATTGTAATTCTTTACTATCAGGAAGTCCACAAAATGCAGTTCGAAGTCTTCAGCTGATTCAAAATGCTGCGGCAAGAGTTCTGATGAAAATCAACAAGAGGGATCATATTTCTCCAATTTTTGCTTCCCTTCATTGGCTTCCTGTTAAATCAAGAATAGAATTTAAAATTCTCCTTCTAACGTATAAAGCCCTTAATAATCAAGCTCCATCATATATCAGAGCATTGATTACCCCGTATGTTCCTAACAGAGCACTTCGCTCTCAGACTGCAGGTCTGCTGGTGGTTCCTAGAGTCTCTAAAAGTAGAATGGGAGGCAGATCCTTTAGCTATCAGGCTCCTCTCCTGTGGAACCAACTCCCAGTTTTGGTCCGTGAGGCAGACACCCCGTCTACTTTTAAGACTAATGTTAAAACTTTCCTTTTTGACAAAGCTTAAAATTAGAGTGGCTCATACCCTGAGCTATCTCTATAGTTGTGCTGTGATAGGCCTAGGCTGCTGGAGGACATCAGGGTCTAATTTTCTCACTCTACTGATTTCTACTGTTCTTCAGTCTACTGTTCTCCAGTTTTGCATTGTATTACATTGAAATGACTGTCGTCATTTTAGCTTTTAACTTTTTGCTCTCTCTCTTTTTCTTCATAGTAGGTACACCTGGTCTGGCGTTCTGTTAACTGTGACATCATCCAGAGAAGACGGCTCACCCGCTACTACCATCTAATGTAGAACAGATTACTAGATCAATGTGTGCTTCTGTGCTTTTTTGTCTCTCTTGTTGTGTCTCTGCTCTGTCTTCTGTAACCCCAGTCGGTCGAGGCAGATGACCGTTCATACTGAACCCGGTTCTGCCGGAGGTTTTTCTTCCCACTGTCGCTTCATGCTTGCTCAGTATGAGGGATTGCAGCAAAGCCATGTACAATGCAGACGACTCTCCCTGTGGCTCTACGGTTCCCCACGAGTGAATGCTGCTTGTTGGGACTTTGATGCAATCAACTGGTTTCCTTATATAGGACATTTTTGACCAATCTGTATAATCTGACCCAATCTGTATAATATGATTGAACTTGATTTTGTAAAGTGCCTTGAGATGACATGTTATATGATTTGGCGCTATATAAATAGAATTGAATTGAATTGAATTAACATTCATTACAATGAACTGGTCTTTATGGCCAAAAGGATGTGTGTGCGTTAAACACAAGAGTCTGTATGTCTCCATTAGTGTGTGTGTGTGTTGCAAGCTAATGACGTCCATCTTGGCAGTTGGACTAAACTTCTGGGAAATGTTTATCACAAAGAGTACAAAAACAGAGCGATTAATTCCGCTACTTGGAACATTACAGTTAAACAATGACATCCAGATGTTTCCCCTCTTTACTCCCATTGCTGAGAGCCAGGGTCAGAATGACCCTAACTTCCATACTTCCAGAAAGCACAGCCGGTTCTCCACCTCACCAATCCGATCAGCTATATCAGCTATCTTACTCTCCGTAGCGCTCATGCTAATCCGTATTTCCTCCAGTTTGTTATCGTGGCCATCAGACTTCTCCACTATAAGCGCTGAGAGCCTAGCTAACTCCTTAGCCACCTCACCGGAGATGTGCCTCACTGCCACCGCCTCAGTCTCCTCAATATCATCACGCAATGGCAAGGCCTTCTGGCTAGCTTGGTTAGCGCTAGCTGTTTCGCATGCCTTGTTCGCACCCGTCCCAGAGGCAGGTTTAGCAGAGTTTCTGGTGACGTTTGGCATGGTAGCGACGAAGAAATATTATCCATGGTATTGTAGCGCAGATTTCAAGACTCTTTGTTGTGTTTTGAGCAAAAAATATACACGGGGGAAAGCGCAGTTCACTCTCAAGCAGCCATACTCGCCAAGCGCGTCACGTGACTCCTCCATGATGAATTCTGAGAGGTTAAATTAAAGTTCCTGTTCATAATTTATTTAATACATCAAACGTATTAGTGATGCTAGAGCGACCGGTGGTCCGAATTAATGTTGTGTGTTTAGCTGTGATTAGCATGCTACTTGGCATGTGTCATATTTAGTTATTTATTTAGCATTTATTTGCACACTTATTTAACTAGCATCTGTGATTCTTTTGAGGAAGCATGTTCCATGTAGAGATTAAAAATGGTGCGTTTTTCATGTTAATAACATATTTGATATGCCTTTAATTATTTGTATTTTTTTTGCCCCGTGGTATCGGAAATGGTGTTGAGTATCAAATATTTTCCTGGGTACCGATATTGAGCTTGACCTTTTAGTATCGTTACAACCATAGAACCTTCCCTTAAAATAACTAATGAAGGATTTATTCAAACATAAACAATATAAACACAAACGAAATACCAATTTTTTAGGACTATAAATCGCTCTGGAATATAAGTCGCATCATTCAAAAATACACTAAAAACAGTTAATTTTATTGTTAGATTTACACAATCTAAGACTAAAAACCGACATTTAATCTGGTAAGGCAATTTATTAAACTACACAGCTGCATCCACAACCGGCTGAATAACATGGAACATACCTAGGGGATGAATGGGGTAAATTAGCAGCTCCAACCTGAAGGTTTTATCCAGCACATTTGAGTAACGGACTGTTATGCTGAAAGTTGTCTTAATTACGCCTAAATTAGACCGTGAGCATAACGGTGCTATGTGCTAAGCCAACAGTATGATACAGATGTTTCAGAGCAACATAAAGCGAAGTTGTTAAATGCTTGGACAACAGACATGTAAACTAGCTGTTATTAGCTACACAGACAGCCCAATAACAGGTTCTGTCATAGTCTAGGTCCTTAGAGCTGCACCACGCAACGATCTGCTGCATGAATAAATACTGAAACAACAAAACATTCAAAAATTGGTTTGGTCTTTGTTGTCTATAAGTTAATGTTTCAGTTATTTGTAATAGGTACAGGAGCAGCATAGCTTTCATAAGCCTATAGCACCCTCTTGTGGCTATAGACGGTAATGTTTGCTCCTTAGTTCATGTTGGTTAATATGAATTACCATTTAAATTTGATATATAAGTCGCACCTGAATATAAGTCACAGGATGGGCCAAACTATGAAAAAAGTGTGACTTATCGTCCAAACAATACGGTAAAATCAATTTAATCTTCTTTGACATTTTGTATAAAAATATCTAAACTGGACATAAAGAAAGGAGGCGTGCTGACCAGGACAGCCTCACATGGTGCACAGCCTTCAGCATCTCAGGATAGATTTCCTTTACTTTTGTTGCCATGACAACAGGGCGCTTTTGATCACCTTCACCAACCTCAGAGAAAATGATGGACTCACCTTCCTCCAAGGACTCAGACTCTGCTTCCTCAATGGAATACATGGTGACCAGAGTGAGGAGATCCTTGGAGTGCTCCTCCCACCACCTGATAAAATCCTAAGACCAGGTCTGCAGTCCCTGAACCAGACACAGCCAGGGATGGACCGTTCTGTCCCTTTTGGACCCATCAGGTTGACAGAACTTCTTCAAGGCAAACTGAAGGCCCAAGAGTTTCCCCACAGCCACCAGAATCCTCTCTGGGTAACCCTAGAGCAGGAGAAAATCCAGCCTTCTTACTGGTACCACTTAACCTTCTTCACCAGCTCTGGTTCCTGACCCAGCAGTGAGATGAACCTCCATGTCCATAGGTCTGGATTAGAGTAGGAGTAAACCTGCTGGAAATGCTGGAATTCCATTACTAAACAGATTTGCTCCGCTCCAAAATGTGACCCAGGAGGACAAAAACCAGAGGTATGTCAACGATTTTCGTTCTAAGACATCAGAGAAAAGACATGCCACAGGGCCAAGGACCCTGATATTATGCAATGGTTCTGTAAGGGGGATTAAACATTTCTGTAACAAGAAAAACAAAGAGGTGTTGATTTATAATGATATGAACAGTGGCCTGGTGTCTGATTTAACAGACATGCTTCAGACAGACCTTCCAAGGGTCTTGAGAAAACGTCCGACCTTGGAAAACCTCATAATACAAGCTGAAGCCCTGAAGGACGTCAACCATATAAGAAAATCAGAAGTATTAAAAGAGGATTACATTTGTTTGTTGAAACTTGTTGATGCCCTGAATGTCAAGGTTTTTCTTAGCGGGCCTCACGCACCCGCTAACTGCGGAGACGAGATTTTTTCCAGAATTCTGATGCTAAACAAATGGCTGGAAAAAACATGCAAAGAAACAACTGTAACCTTCATAGACAACTTTAACATATTTTGGGAAAGAAGACATCTGTTCAACAGAGATCGTTTCTCTCTAAATAGGTCAGGTGCAAAACGGCTGATTTCAAACATCTTCTATTCTGTGAACCATGCGTCATCAGCTTTTGTTCCAAAACAAAGTACATCCAGTGCCAAAACAAATGATAAGCCCAGTGCAGCCCGAACAAGCCAAGATAAAGACGGCCAGAAAGATGACACAGAATGAGGCGTTGTCAGAGCTACAGGACGATTCATCCCAGATCTCAGCAGGACAAAGAGAGGACCAAGAACCGCCATCTTCACAAACACCGGTCCAGATTGGACCCGCCTCCCCTTCTTCTCCACAAAGCCCAGAAGTTCCTTTTCTGGAATTTTCTCATAACATGAACAAAGTATTTAAGATTGGCCTACAGATGACATCCTCTCCACACAGCCATTCTGCTGTGAATAAACCAGGATTCTCCAAAGGCCTCAGAGCCTCAGATCCTCCTCCTCCACGTATCACAGAACACTCTGGTACTGAGGAACTCCAAATTACTTCGCTGTGATACAGATTGGGCCCTGGCCACACGTTTATCAGACATGAGAGTTCCCAGCATCAGCCGGGGCCTTTCGCCGGAGATTATGGAATATCTGTGATAATACGTGGCAGAAATAAGAAAAACAAAATGATAAACAGGAACAAACACTTAAAAATCATAAACTGTCAGATGCAACCTGTCACAGAGACATCATCAACCACTAAGTCATATAAACTGGGTTTATTAAATATTAGATCTCTGTCAGGAAAATCCCTTTTAATTAATGACTTCATTATTGACAATAATCTTGATGTAATGTTTTTAACAGAAACATGGCTGCATGAATTTAGTGAAGCAGCTATACTGATGGAGTCAACACCTCCAAACTACAATTTTCTTTGTGAGAGCAGACAGCAAAGGAAAGGTGGAGGAGTAGCAACATTGTTTAATGATTCACTAAAGTGTAAAAAGGTGTTTTTAGGAAAATTTGACTCTTTTGAACATTTGGCTCTCCAGGTAAGGAGCCCGGTACGAACTATGTTTCTGAATGTGTACAGTCCTCCTAAGTCCACATCAAACTTTTTTAATGATTTTAGTGACCTCCTGTCTGTGATATGTGTTGATTATGACTGTTTAATTATTGTGGGAGACTTCAACTTTCACGTTGACAACCCTGAAGACAGAAGTGCAAAAGAACTGTGTGACACACTTAGAAACTTTGGTTTAAGTCAACACGTTAAACAGCCAACACACAAACAGGGACATATTTTAGACTTAATCATCACTAAAGGTCTAAACATTTCACAGGTCAATGTAACTGATGTTGCCCTATCTGATCACTTTTCTGTTACCTTTGAAAGCATAATTACCAGTGACTCATTTAGCCAAAGGGACATCGTAAGAAAACGCACCTTTAAGGACAATGCCGCGGAAACTTTTATTCAAGCTTACTCTGCTACCTCAACCTTGGGCTGCAACTCAGTAGATGAGCTAGTAGATAACTTTCATTCTAAAGTCTCAGACATCATTAACTGCATTGCTCCAGTCAAAGTGAAGTTTTTTTCCGGGAAGAAAAAATCTCCTTGGAGAAATGCTCCAGCAGTTAGAGGTGAAAAAAGGGAATGTCGGAAAGCTGAACGCAGGTGGAGAAAGAACAGACTCCAGGTTCACTACGACATCTATAAAGAGAGACTTTACAGATATAACTTACAACTGAAAAATGCAAGAGAATCTTTCTTCTCTGAGATCATCAAGAAAAACATTAATAATGCTCGTGTCTTATTTTCCACAGTTGACAGGTTAACAAATCCTCCTGTGTCCGTGACTTCCGAACTCCACTCCACCAGGGCCTGCAATGAATTTGCTAACTTCTTTACTGAAAAAAATCCTAAAAATTAGAGGATCACTTTGTACTACCATATCAACACCAGAACCAATGCTTTATTCAGCTGGAACTATTTCTGACAAAATGTCCCATTTCAGCGAAATAAACCACAAAAGCTTAGAGCAGATCATTCAGCAGCTAAGTTCCTCCTCCAGCTGCCTTGATGTTCTACCCACAGTTTTCCTTAAGAAAGTTTTGCCTGTCATAGCGTCTGATTTGACCCAGATAATAAACACGTCCCTTCTGTCAGGTGTTTTCCCCCAGTCCCTAGAAACAGCAATTATCAGACCACTGCTGAAAAAGAACAATTTAGACAAACTTCTACTCCAGAACTACAGGCCCATCTCAAACCTCCCCTTTATCAGTAAGATTATTGAAAAAGCTGTATTTCAACAATTAAACACCTTCTTAACAACGACCAGCCACTTTGACGTTTTCCAGTCTGGCTTCCGTGCTCACCACAGTACAGAGACCGCCCTTATCAAGGTGTTTAATGACATCCATATAAATACAGACTGTGGAAGAACCACCGTGCTGGTACTATTGGACCTTAGTGCAGCATTTGATACTGTTGATCACTCCATTCTGTTAGAGCGCCTGGAGAACTGGGTCGGCCTCTCTGCTACAGCTCTCCACTGGTTTAAATCCTACTTAAAGGACAGGGACTTTTTTGTATCAGTAGGTAACTTTACATCCCAGACGACAAAAATCACATGTGGGGTTCCCGAAGGGTCCATCCTGGGTCCCCTCCTCTTCAATATCTACATGCTCCCTCTAGCCCAGATAATAAAAAATAACAACATCAGCTACCATAACTATGCAGATGACACACAGCTTTACATCACCATGTCACCAGGTGACTATGAACCAGTTCAGGCACTGAGTAAATGCCTAGAAGAAATCAATGCATGGATGTGCCAAAATTTTCTTCAGTTGAATAAAAACAAAACAGAAGTAATAATTTTTGGACCAATAGAGGAAAGATCAAAAGTTAGCACACAGCTTCAGTCGCTTCAACTAAAAACCACTAATCAGGCCCGAAACCTGGGTGTAGTGATGGACTCAGACCTGAACCTTCAAAAGCATCTAAAGACAATTACAAGGTCGGCTTTTTATCTGGAAAAATTAATCCATGCGTTTATTTTTAGTAGAATTGATTACTGCAACGGTGTTTTCACAGGTCTGCCTAAAAAGTGGATCAGACAGCTGCAGCTGATCCAGAACGCTGCTGCCCGCGTCCTCACTAAGACTAAGAAAGTAGAGCACATAACCCCAGTTCTAAAGTCCTTACACTGGCTCCCTGTATCTCAGAGAATAGACTTTAAAATACTTCTGTTAGTCTAAAAATGCTTAAATGGCTTAGCTCCTAAATACATCACAGACTTGTTATCAGTGTATCAACCCTCCAGACCACTAAGGTCTTCTGGCTCCAGCCTACTCTGCATACCTAGAAACAAGGAGAAGCAGCATTTAGTTCCTATGCTCCACTTATCTGGAACAAACTTCCAGAAAACTGTAAAAGTGCTGAAAGCCTGAGTTCCTTTAAATCGAGATTAAAAACACATTTGTTTAGAATTGCCTTTGAATGTTCAAGTTAAAATGTTTTACTGTTTTCAAATGTTCTTTTTTGTTTCTACACTATCCCTACTTGCTTTTATTCTGTTTTATTTTCCTATATTTTAATCATGTAAAGCACTTTGCATTGTCTCTGTACTGAATTGTGATATATAAATAAATTTGCCTTGCCTTGCCTAGAACCTCAGCTCCCTGCAGATGGTGGCCCACATGGAGCGGTTCTGTAGCTTTTTGGACCTGGGTCAATCCAAGATCAACTAGTTAAGTCTCAAAATGGGTTATAATAAGTTTTCTTCTTCTGACAGGATTCCTAAGAGACTGACACGAACACATCAAGAGGAACCAGAATCCAGCTGTGTGTCCTTTAAAAGCGACAGGTCAAAGGACAATCCCATTGACTTCAAACCTTCTGAACATCCGTCCTCAGAGAGGTGAGCTGTATCTAACTGCTGGAACTGTGGAAACTGAGTCAGTCTGAAATGTTTTATTCCAACATGTGTTTAACGTGAGCTCAGCTCTTTTTCCAACATTTCTATGTTCATATGTGAAGCGGTGTGTGTTGGATGTTCTCCAGAACCACAGCAGTGAAAGTGGAAAGAATGGATGTTGTTGGAGGCGTCCTGGATGCTGCTACATCATGTTTAACAGCTCTGATCTGTTTGCTTTTGGGCCTCATTGATTAGTCACCATCATTAAACACTTTTCTCTGGTTAAAGTCAAAGATTTAGTTTGAACTGGAACTTGCTCTGATTGGTTCTGTTCCATGTTAATGAGCTAACTGGACTGTTTAGTCCCTCTCCCATATTCATAGTGATTGAATCAAATCCAACATGGAACCAACTGGACTTCCTTTCTTTGTTCCTGAACCGTTTTGTCATCGTATCTGAAAGTCTTTCTCAGTTTTAGTGACTGAAGAGTTTCAGTTCTTCTCAGCTGGAGCTAGAACAATCACTCGGATCAGAACCAGAGACTCTGTGTTGTTCCCTCACAGGAGTTTAGAGCTGCAGCTGTTCTTCAGCTCTTAAATATCTCAATGGATTTACTTCATTTCAATTGAGCTTCAGACAAGTTAGCAGAACTGCAGAACTCATTAAAATGTGTCAGAAATGCTCTGGTCTAAAAGATTCTCAAGATTTTTCTTCAACAGCTTTATTGTTACTTTGGGAAACTAATAAAATCCTGATTTCACTGCAAGGAATCATGTTGTGATATTTTAGCCAATCACCAGCCCTAGTATGGACCGGTCCCCTCAGTCGGGGTCTGAGGTTCTGGAAATGACCCGTTACATTTCTTTAAGAGTCAAGAACAAAAACCCAGTTCCTCCCAGTGAGTTCTCAGATGTTCCAGTTCTATTTGCAGACAGAGGTTTGATCCGTTATCTCCAGAAATCAGCTGCCCTGTTCTGATGAAAACACCTTCATGTCTTCATGTCTGGAGTGTTGATGCTGATCAGGAGGTTCTGCTGCTTCCTGGCTCCATGTCAGACTAACAGTGGATCACATTTCCACGACCCGCTGGGAAATATCTGGTAGAGCCAGTCTGACCCATCAAGACTTGGTTCCTGTGTGCGTTGTGAGAGCAGTTCAGCAGGGAAGGAAAGCTTCATCATCTCCAACTACCTGGATCATCTGGTTCTCTGCTCACATCCAGATGTCCTTCATGGACCTTTACCTTCTGATTGTCTCTGTGTGGACAGATATAATGTGAGCTCACTGGCTTCCAGGGACCTACAGGATCCATTTTACAATACTCACCATCACATCCAGGACAGAACCTTACATGAACAGACAGCCACATATCTCAGACCTCCTCCAGGTCCACAACACCTCAGATGTAGTTATCAGAACCTGCTGGATGTCCCACACACTGTCCTGAAGACCTGTGTGGACAGAACCTTCACCTCCACTGTCTCCAAGGTTCTGGTGGTTCTGGTCTTCATCCTTTTATTTCATTGTGTTCATTTGATGCTCAGTTTTTCTGTTTTAAGGACTTTTACTGTGAAGCTCTTGGTGGTTTCATCTGTGAAAACTGCTGGATGAATATTTCCTTCCTTCCTGATTGTTCTGGTTCCTCCACAGAGTGGACCAGCAGAACTCAGAGGTTCCCAGAGGTCCGTCTGCCCAGCAGCATCAAACCCAGCTGGACTCCATATTTATGGTCTGTACATGTACAACAACTACTTTTCCATCGGTTCTGTTCAGTCGTCTCCATGCTGGACTTTGTGGACCAGTGGACTGTCAGTCTGTGCAACATGGTTCTGATGTTTGGTCTGTTGTCACAGAGTTAAGCCCTTCCCCTCTAACTCCCTGGTCCTGATGCAGGGTTTTGTTGACAGCCTTAGTGATGACTTCTTTAGTCGATCCATGTCCTGATGTCCTCGGTGTAGATGATTAGGAATCTGATGGGTCTCTGGTGTTGAGGAAATTGATAAACTGGCAAACAGCTCATCCAGGCAGTTGAAAGCTTGTGGAACAGATATTAATGGAGCAGCCAGGCTTTTTCTGCTGTCCATGTCTTTGTCTTGAGTTGTTGCCTCAGGGAATAAATCCAATCTGGAACCACAGCGCCACAGAAAACCCAAAGAAAATTACAAAAAAAATAATCTCAAAATCCAAAGACAGAGTAATCTGTTTTAGAACAATAATATGCAATGATATCCAATTTTTAACCACAGAGTCCCAAAAATATCCAAAAAAAACAGTCAATCCAACATAAACCCACAGCATCACAAAGTATCCCAGGAAAAATTATATTCTAGTTTAGATCCACAGCGTCCAGAAATCACCAAAGAAAAGCTTTTAGAATTTAAATCCACAGGAGAAATGATCAGATTTTCTAAGGGGGAATAATCAGACCTGGAAACACTGCATCTCATGGTTTCCAAGCAGAGGAATCCACCCTGGAGCAAAAGCATCAGGGAACCTTGGGTTGATCCTCTCAGGAGGTGGAGTCTTCAGCTGAAGCAACGCTTCCTCTCCTGGCTCCCAACGCCCATCCCAGGGAAACATCCCTGATCCTCTGTGAAACTCCCCTTTTTCCAATCCAATTTATATTTAAAGTACATTTAAAAACAACAGATTGTCGACCAAAGTGCTGTACATATCACGTTAGAGACCCAATAATATGGTTGAATCAAGTCTGAGAGATAATGTGGAGCAAGACTGTTTAAGCTTTGAAAATCAAATATAGAAGAATTTTAAAATCAGTTGTGTAGCTCACAGGGAGCCATTGAAGAGCAGCCAGTACAGGGTGATGTGTTCACCCCTGTGAGATTATGTTAAAAGACATGTTGCTGTACTCTGCTCAAGCTGAAGGTAGCTGAGAGCAGCCTGTCTCAAACCAAAATACTGAGCATTACAATAGTCAAGATGTGAGGAAATAAAAGCAGGAATGACCCTTTCAAGATCCTTTCTAGAAAAAACTGTTTTCCAACTTGTGTGATTTGAAAATAGCTAGATTTTAAGACAACTTATCTGAGCGTCAAATTTAATGTCACCATCTAGTTTCACTCCCAAACTGGTGACAGTGGATCTCACATAAGGAGACAAGGAGCCAAGACTCAAACCAGGAGATTCACAGGAGCAGATTAATTTGTGGAAAAGTATGAGCTCAGTCTGCTTTTCATTAAAACTTAGAACATTTTAATCCTCTATATCAGCAGCCAGGATAACAGCTCCACCTCCTCTAACTCCCCTGGGTTAAAGTTTACCAGAGAGCTGCACTCAGGTTTTCCATCCTTCATTACTTCTGAAATGTTTTTAATTTTGAACAATACAGCAGTCTTTTCTTAATTTTTCTCATTTGTAACAGCATTCCCAGTTTTATAGAATTATGACTTAGATTTAGACGAAGTTTCATTTCATACAGCTTACAACAGTATAGTGAGATTTACAGGAGCAATAGGCAACATTACAATATAAAGTGCAGCAGTGATCAGATGTAATATGTGCCAAAATATAATGAAAAAAGGCATTTGTGCAAAAATGCAGTAACGTTGAGTTATTCAAGGAAAATAAGTATATAGCACATTCTGCACTGAAATAGGCAGATTTTCCTGCCTTGTATTTGTTACAGATTTTTTTCATTCACATTCAAAGAAAACAAACTGATCTGCAGCTTTCTGCTGCGAAGGATGCTGAATTCCTCTGAAGCTGCTCTTCTGCTCCATCATCAAATTCCTCCGTTCAGCCGGCGACTTTGACGACCGCTTACTTTGATTGTTCAGGAGTTTAATTGTTACTGTTTGGGTTAGCTGCACACTTCAAAGACATCTTTCCATCATTTTAACATTGAATGTCTCATCTTATACATCATACCTTTCAATTGGCTTCTTCCCAGGTGCATGGAAATCTGCTTTAGTTACTCCAGTATTCAAATCTGGTGATTTAACGTCTTTAAACAATCATCGACCAAAAAGTATTCTTCCCATCTTTTCATAAATTTAAGAAAATGGGTTGCTGAACAAATTGTCCATCATTTAGATAACAGCTCTTTGCTCCACCCCATGCAGTTTGGCTTTTGGCCCAATCATTTCACTGAGATGGCCACGAGCCTTTATGTAGAGAAAATAAAAGCATTTCTAGATTTGGGTGATGATGTAGGAGCAGTATTTCTGTTTAATTCAGTAAATCATTCAGTTCTTTTTGCAAAACTTTAACTTTTTTTATTTCTCCATTACTGCAATGAGATGGATTGAATCCTATTTAAACAATCATTCTCAGTGTGTTTCAATTAATAACAATAAATCTAAGGCACTCAAACTGGCAACAGGAGGTCCTCAGGGATAAATTTTAGGCCCCCTTTTTATTTAGTCTTTATATAAATACCATACCATACCAACTTTATTTATGAAGCACTTTATACACCGACAGAGCCAAAGTGCTGTACACAATCATAAAATACAATGCAATTATAAAATAGAAAGAATCGAATATAAAATACATATTAGAAACAGATACAATAAAACAAAGTGAAATCTCTCAGATTGTGATAATGATTTGCCCTCTTTGTTGTCTTTGTGTCAGGATCTATCCAGTTTAACCTCATGTGTTTACTGAGTGTTGATGTTGTACCTATATTCCTGTATTTTATTGCTTTTTTAACATAATGGCCAGGGGACTACAGATGAAAAATAGCCTTTGGTTGATTCTGTTTTTGACATCATGAATTGTCATGTCCTGTGTTTTATTAAATTGCACTGTCCCCTTTTAAATAAATAATTCTAATCTAATCTAAATTTAGTTCTGAAGCAACAGAAAATTAACTTTATAAGAAAGACCAAAAATAAAAGGAAAAATAAATACCAGTGTAAGTAATGCACAATTATTGTTAATACGGCACATTCAGATAGAAAAGATGAAATATTCAAGTTAAATAGTGGAAAAACAGACAAGCATATTCGCTTGAGCTCCCTCGGTCCTTAAGCAGCATCGCCCTGCATGGCCATTCCACCAAGCTGCACCTCCCTTTCAGTGGACTAATGGAGGAGTTCAAAGTCACCCGTTCAAGAGAGGTGATGATGTACAGGGACTCGGCTGATGCTAAGTTGCAATCGGCAGGAATCCTTGTCAAGACTGGGAGTAAGTGGCAGGCACAAGAAGCCGTCAGTAGAGCAGAGGCAAGGCTGAGGCATAAAAACTTGGTCGGAGCCGTGGCAGTGGGGAGGGCAGGCCTGGGCAGCTTTCCCAAGCTGCGCTACGACCGTGTGAGTGGAAAGGAGAAGCAGAGGTGGAGGAAGAACGTCACATCAAGATGGTTGGCATATCCAAGCAAGGGGCATGGACTAGGTGGGAGCATGTGGACCATCGCACATGCATGTGGGCAGAGCTCTGGAGAGCTGAACCTGTTTGCACAAAGTTCCATATACAATCTGTCTATGACGTCCTCCTAAGCCCGGCCATCCTTCACACCTGGGACCTGGCGGATAGTCCCGAGTGTAAACTGTGCCAGAGAAGGGGCACCATGGAGCACATTCTGAGCTGCTGCCAAAAGGCCTTAGGAGAGGGGCGGTATCACTGGCACATCGACCATGTTCTAAAATCCTTGGCGGATTCAATCAGCACAGCGATGGAGAACAGCAAGACCCAGGTTGCTCCAAAGCAGTCAATCACCTTTGTTAGAGCAGGGCAGAAGGCAAACCACCAGCCCAATTCCTCAGGAGGGCTCCTCGCTACCGCCCGTGACTGGCAGCTCCAAGTTGACCTAGGACGGCAACTCAAGTTCCCAGTTAACATAGCTACCACTTCACTCCGCCCAGATATGGTGTTAACATCAGAGAGCACCAAGCAAGTGGTCCTACTGGAACTGGCTTTACCATGGGAGGACTGGATTGAAGGAGGCTAACGAGCATGGGAGGGCCAAATATTATGAGGTAACCACAGAGTGCCGGAGCAATGGCTGGAAGGCCCGCTGCGAACCTCTCGAAATCGGGTGCAGAGGTTTTGCCAGACATTCACTCCAGAGATTGTTCAAACTCCTTGGTGTTAGAGTACTGCAGTTGAGGAAAGCCACCAAGAATATTCTTAAGGCCGCAGAAAAGGCCTTGCGGTGGCTGTGGATCCGTAGGGGGGATCCGTGGTGCGCTACTTAAACACAAGCCAGGGAGTGATCGCCCCAGGCTGGGTCGCCCGGGTGAGGGTGTCTGATTATTAAAGACCCAAAACACCCCGTGACCCTGGTTTAATCACTGATGACGTGTCCAAGTATCACCGTAAGGTGTATTATAGTTCTACTGAATGAAAATGGGAAAAATGCAATAAGCATGATTGCACAGCAGCATCTCAGAGCAGCTAAGGTGTGTGAAAGAGTACCTTAGCATCTGAGAAACTGTAAATGATTCATGATTGGATCAGAACCAGTGCAACCATTATGCATTTTTAATTAGAAACATGACAACCACCATACTCTTAAACATCTGATTCATTAATACCCACAACATTAATAATCAAGATTGATATCTTGATTATACAGCTAATTTAATTCTGCATATGAAGAAAACACAATTAAACCTAATACAGCTTTTTCTAAGGCCTTCAGCTGGTGAGATGGACTTTTTCTAGTAACCGCTGAATCAGGCTTCTAATTTTAGGCCTGAGAATTTTGGGGTTTTCGATATTTAAATAATTTCCCAGCATGCATCCTAAGCTTGACCTTTATTGACCTTGACAGCTCCATGATTTAAGCCTGATGTGTCCTTCATAAATTATTCTGTTCCAGCTGCTGGAGGACAACATTGTCACTTTTGTGAAAAAGGAGCTGAAGAAGATCCAGAAGGTTCTGAGTCCAGATGACCCAGACTGCTCAGAGAGTCAGAGAGATGATGAGGAGGTGTTGGAAGGTGAGGATGAAGAGCAGAGGAGGAGCAGCAGAGAGGCACTGATGAAGATCACTCTGAACTTCCTGAGGAGGATGAAGCAGGAGGAGCTGGCTGACCGTCTGCAGAGCAGTAAGAGGATTTCTACAAAGATTTAACCTGATGGATAAATCACACATTTACTGATGTCTGAAGAAATAGAATCAAGTGTATTCACATCATCTGCAGAAGATCATGTTGTTTTCTTCCTGATTTCTATTTTTTGTGTTAATTTAGAACATCTTGCTGCAGTTTGTCAACATAAACTTAAATCTGGTCTGAAGGAGAAGTTCCAGTGTGTGTTTGAGGGGATCGCTAAAGCAGGAAGTCCAACTCTTCTGAACCAGATCTACACAGAGCTCTACATCACAGAGGGAGGGACTGGAGAGGTCAATGATGAACATGAGGTCAGACAGATTGAAACAGCATCCAGGAAACCACACAGACCAGAAACAACCATCAGACAAGAAGACATCTTTAAAGTCCCACCTGGAAGAGATCAACCAATCAGAACAGTGATGACAAAGGGAGTGGCTGGCATTGGGAAAACAGTCTTAACCCAGAAGTTCACTCTGGACTGGGCTGAAGACAAAGCCCACCAGAACATCCACTTCATATTTCCATTCACCTTCAGAGAGCTGAATGTGCTGAAAGAGAAAAAGTTCAGCTTGGTGGACCTTGTTCATTACTTCTTTACTGAAACCAAAGAAATCTGCAGCTTTGAACACTTCCAGGTTCTGTTCATCTTTGATGGTCTGGATGAGAGTCGACTTCCTCTGGACTTCCAGAACCAGGAGATCCTGACTGATGCTACAGAGTCCACCTCAGTGGATGTTCTGCTGACAAACCTCATCAGGGGGAAACTGCTTCCCTCTGCTCGCCTCTGGATAACCACACGACCTGCAGCAGCCAATCAGATCCCTCCTGAGTGTGTTGGCATGGTGACAGAGGTCAGAGGGTTCACTGACCCACAGAAGGAGGAGTACTTCAGGAAGAGATTCAGAGATGAGGAGCAGGCCAGGAGGATCATCTCCCACATGAAGACATCAAGAAGCCTCCACATCATGTGCCACATCCCAGTCTTCTGCTGGATCACTGCTACGGTTCTGGAGGACGTGTTGGAGACCAGAGAGGGAGGAGAGCTGCCCAGCACCCTGACTGAGATGTACATCCACTTCCTGGTGGTTCAGACCAAAGTGAAGAAGGTCAAGTACGATGGAGGAGCTGAAACAGATTCACTCTGGAGTCCAGAGAGCAGGAAGATGATTGAGTCTCTGGGAAAACTGGCTTTTGATCAGCTGCAGAAAGGAAACCTGATCTTCTATGAATCAGACCTGACAGAGTGTGGCATCGATATCAGAGCAGCCTCAGTGTACTCAGGAGTGTTCACACAGATCTTTAGAGAGGAAACAGGGCTGTACCAGGACAAGGTGTTCTGCTTCGTCCATCTGAGTGTTCAGGAGTTTCTGGCTGCTCTTCATGTTCATCTGACCTTCATCACCTCTGGTGTCAACCTGATGGAAGAAAAACAAACATCTTGGTGGTCTTTATTTTTTAAATCTAAACTAACGTCTCTTCACCAGACAGCTGTTGATAAGGCCTTACAGAGTCCAAATGGACACCTGGACTTGTTCCTCCGGTTCCTCCTGGGACTTTCACTGCAGACCAATCAGAGACTCCTACAAGGTCTGCTGACACAGACAGGAAGTAGCTCACAGACCAATCAGGAAACAGCTCAGTACATCAAGAAAAAGATCAGTGAGAATGTGTCTGCAGAGAAAAGCATCAATCTGTTCCACTGTCTGAATGAACTGAAGGATCGTTCTCTAGTGGAGGAGATCAAACGTTCTCTGAGATCAGGAAGTCTCTCCACAGATAAACTGTCTCCTGCTCAGTGGTCAGCTCTGGGTTTCATCTTAGTGTCATCAGCAGAAGATCTGGATGTGTTTGACCTGAAGAAATACTCTGCTTCAGAGGAGGTTCTCCTGAGGCTGCTGCCAGTGGTTAAAGCCTCCAACAAAGCTCTGTAAGGACACAGAATGTTGCTGCTCACTATCAGTCACCAATGTGACTGATAGTGAGAAATCTTCTAATGACATAAATATTGATTCATGTTGCTTAAGCCTATTTATAATAAACCAGTTCCCAATAAAGGGAAACATAAAGACATGAAAATCAGACAGATCCATCGATCTTTCCAAGGAGAACATTGGTGACTGTAAAGGATTAAACAATATTTCTGATGAATTGTTTAATAGCAGATGTTTCTCCCTGTCTCCTCAGACTGAGTGGCTGTAACCTCTCAGAGAGAAGCTGTGAAGCTCTGTCCTCAGTTCTCAGCTCCCAGTCCTCCAGTCTCAGAGAACTGGATCTGAGTAACAACAACCTGCAGGATTCAGGAGTGAAGCTTCTCTCTGCTGGACTGGAGAGTCCAAACTGCAAACTGGAAACTCTCAGGTACAAAGTTCTCCATCCTGTTGAGACCAGATTTCTGTCCATTATCTGCTAAAAACATGATGGAAATGTTAGTTAAATGATAAATTTGTCAATTTTTATTGTCTTGCCTTGTATCACTATGGATACAACCCAGACCTAGACTCACCATATGGGAGTGGTTTCAAATGTTTTATTTTGCACCACCTTTAAAAAATAAACAACCCTAACCCTCCTTCTCCATCCCATCACAATGGGTAAAAAATTTAACTTTAATTTTTTCTGTTTTAATGCATTAATGTCCTTGATTTTAAGATTACCCAGAATCCCTTTTAAAATTGAAATACGTTATATGACAATGGTTCATCACAGGTATAATTTTTCAACTATATAATATTAACAACAATATAACAGTTTTTTAACCCTAATCATAGCTAGAGTAAAAAAAAATGAAACAAAATGTTCACTGCTTGTGGACACAGCTCCTTCTCTCTCTGGAAAGACGGCACATGTTAATTTTAACTGTCCATGAACCTCATCATCAATAGAATTCAGAAACCAAAAATAGACGAGCTGAAAATAAGGCAAAAATAACATCAAGCCATTGATATTTAAGACAAGCTTAAGTTACTTTAAGTTTTTTACTTTTTAGTTGTTTAAATTATGAATAAATATTTTCCCTTAATACTCCAACAGAGGGAAAATGTCTTTCCTGCTTTTAGCCCATTTCTTAGGGAGCAGGGTGCTGCTGACACTGAGTGGCGCACAGGGAGCAATCTGTGTTCAAGGGTCTTGCTCAGGGACCCAGAGTGAGAGACTGAGTTTTTTAAATGCCAACCTTTGGGGCCTCTCAAAGACACAAACACCAGCCTCTCTAACCACTAAGCCACCACTCACAAGTTTTTTTTAACATTATTCATCTACAGACAACCATTTCTTACCTCAGTGAAAAGAAGTTGTTGCTCTGAGGATCACAACCTCCCACCAATAAGGGGACTTGCTCATCACCCAGCCACTTAACACGACTCCTGCATTATTTATGTATGTTTGAACTAAAATAATTGAGATTTACAGTCAAAAAAGTAACAAAAAACTGGAGCGAGCAGCAGGAGAGATCAGAACAGGGAAAGATGAAGCAGAGCTGAAACCTGAAAAAGTGAGAGATAAGCCCTGGATGTCTTGAAAGAGGAGATTTAGATGTCGGTTAAAAAGATGGATTAAGCCCCAAGATAACACTTAAATTAAGTATTTAATAAAAAAAAAATCAGATTAGCTTTTATTATATTCCATTTAGCCACTACCTGCTCCACCATAACCTGACAATGAGTCAAAAGAAAAAGAAGACAGCAAAGATTATTTATGCACAGGCAACACCATGACTGCTCAACTACCCCTACAACCAGGACCCAGTTTTTTAAGGTGAAGTTGCTTATTTGGGCTTGGCTTTCTGAGCAAAACCCTTTAATTATATCCCAGTTTCCCACAATAAAGCAAAACATGAGTGGTAGATAGTTTGTCTTTTCCACGTCCCAGTTTCTTGGTCAATGCGCCCACCAGAGTTGACTCAGCAGCTTCCAAACACATGCAGGTCAGAGTGACAGGTAAACTAGTGATGAGACAGGAAGAGAATGAAATGCAGTAAGTGGGGAAAATATGGGGAAAAGTTTAATAAAGAGTGGAAGAAAGAAAGTGCACTGGAAGACTGGATCTGACCTCATATGGGAGATGTCTCAAAGGCATTCTGCTGATTCTGCAAGTGTGAAATATTTGCCCACCATACGCTGCTAACACTACTGATCAAAACCACAGCTTAATTCTTTATTTCAGCTTAAATACTTCACTCAATCAATGAGATTAAAGTGATCTAAACACCAGAACAATGGTTCTACTGGGTCCACCAATTTATATTTGGTATTTTAGGTCCAGGTAGAAGTTTGCTTAAAACCGGAACCTTCTGCAGAGTTTGCGTCAGTTTGCTGAATTTCTATTCCAGTGAAGCTCTAGTAAGGATTCATCTGTTTAAATGTGTTGGGTACTACTTTTTATTTCCTACAGAACAAAATATGGTTTGATTTATATTTTATATTCATAAAAACCAACTGAGCAGTAGTTTCTTGATCACTACTTTCTCATGTTAACATCATGTGCTGAATTGTGTATCTGCAGCTTGTCAGGCTGTCTGGTCTCAGAGGAAGGCTGTGCTTCTCTGGCATCTGCTCTGAGCTCCAACCCCTCCCAACTGAAAGAGATGGACCTGAGCTACAATCATCCAGGAGACTCAGGAGTGGAGCTGCTGTCGGGTGGACTGAAGGATCCACGCTGGAGACTGGAAGCTCTCAGGTATGGAGGAATAAAGGTGTAGATGTACTTTATGACAAAGTTTGATCAGACTGGTTTATGACCCCAGATCATAAATTTAACCCCCTCAATTTATAAAATAGCTGCCATAGACGAGTGATGTTCTGAAAGCAGGTCTGTGGTGCAGTTTACAGGCTTTTGGGTCATGTTAGCAGGGATGTAAAAATTGTGTTTCTGGAAGCAGTGAGGATCTTTACAAGCGAGTTTTGGAAGCAGTCTATGTGGTATTTCCTGACATGTGCATCCTTAAGACTGCTGAGATTTGTTTGTTGTCCAATCAGAATGATTTATCAAGTAGGTTTCTTGTCTGGATCTTTTCTGTCAGCTCATTTTAGCTGACAGCAGATATGGATAACTTTTTCTCTTCAGTTGGTGTTTTTGATCCAGGGTAACCCCTGGACAGGTTGCCAGTTTATACATACCATTCTAATAAACTGTAAATAAAATTGACTTTTATCTCCTTATACATCGTTATATTTTGAAAGCTACCTGCCTCATTTCCTTCCTACTTCTAGATCTGCCAGAGTTGAGTATAATTTTTTTTCGTTTTTATTTTATCACATTTATGGAACAAATTCTGGAGCTGCTGAGATTTGGTTCCCTTCTTTCCCCTTGCTTCAGACTAGATCACCCAGGTACAGTGCTGAAACCTGCAGCTCAGAGTTCATGCGTGATTATGGAGAAACTGTCATAAAATGTCATCATTCATGGTGACATTTCATCTTAGATGGCAGGAGGTTGTTGTGATGAGAGGTGAAAACATGTTGAATGTGTTTAAAAAAAGCCCAGATGGTTAAAATGTGTAAAAGACAAAAAAACTGTAAAACTAGTTTTCTGAATAAGTGGAAATGTTTCAGTGACAGTAAGAAATAAACAGGAGGAGGATGTTCAACATTTAGAAAAGATCATCTAACATGCATAAAAATAAGTAGAGGAACTGATCTAGAATATGTAGCAATAGAGAGAATAATAAAAAAGTTTTAATTACATAGTTAACTATTCTAATCTTTGTGAAACATTCGATCTGAACCACTTAATGCAGATTAAAGGTGGATGTAGTGTTCAAAAATAAGTGAAGCCGGCCTGACTCGCTGTGTCCTCAACATTTCCAACACAAGTTTTCCAGATGATTTGTCTAAAAAATCCTTGGAGACGTTAATGCATTTAAAAAACCTTTACCGATTGCTTTTCGTCTAAGACTTTCTCTCTTGATGTCACATTCTATATTTTTCTTACAGAACGTATCAATCTTTCCCAGCAACCCCCATAATGTGAGTCTGACGGTGGATTAAAATGGCATGCAATGCCTTTTTGTTGCAGATATTTTGCAATATGACTGCTGTTCCTTTGCTGAATAGCTTATTTCATCTCCATGTCTGCTGCCTTTAGATTGGTGCCATTGTCTGAGTACATCTCCTTCACTTGTCCTCGTCTTGCTACTGTAATGCCAGTTCAGACGTGGCAAACTGCATTTCCCATGATGCAAAGTGGTCAGAATGGCCACCAACTCCCATCATGCAACACGGTCAAGACGGCCGCTGATCGAGATAAGGTTGCTATGGTGATAACTATTTAACCCGGCCGCACACAGCAATCTTTCTTCTTCCTGGCACACCGCCAACCTGAGGAGACACACAGCTGTTTCACTCCGTGGGTTTCAACCCCCACACGCCGCGTGCTCAATAACTCTTTGCTGGACCGAAGGTTACCGAAGCAACTCAATCCCTGTATTGCTAATATAGGAGGTGACCTAAAAGTACTTTTGAATTCCCTCTGATCAAAGACTGAGAACCGTTATCTCCCGGTGATCGAAAGAGGACCATGCTTTTGTTTGACCGAACAAAGCATCTGATAGCCCGGAGAGCGAGAGAGACAAAGGAACTTTCTCATCCCGTTCCCGCTGCCGCACGCACCTGTGTTTCGTCAAGACGCCTTCAGGACCCCGCAGATCTGGAACTGGGACTTCACTCCTGAATCAACGTCAGAGTAAAGAAAGATTCCCCTTTCATTTCACCTATAAGGTGGTATTCTTTTAGTGCCTGGGCAGGGGTTAGGGATTTAGTTTATTGCTTGTTACTCCAAGATGGAGAATTTTTTAACTGTTGAATAATTTCTTGTTGGATGTGCAGGCATTTTTGTAGGTGATTTTGGCTGTGCTTATTTTGTGGTTCATAATTGACCCCGCCGCGGATCGCTTCTTCAACTTCATCATCCATCTTTTCCCTCTCTCTTGTTTATCTTTCCCCCTCTTATCAGCAGCGAAATGTCTTTAAGACTTAGTTTGCGGTCTGTCTTGAAATTCCCAGTCAGCCGCTCCCCCTCTGGCCGAGGCACCGCCTCACAATAGTGTACGCGCTGACTGCATCATTAGGACCTCCCCTCACGCATCACGCAAGGTTGTAGGCCCTACGTCCTCATAGTCGCCATCTTGGGAGGGTGTCACGTAGCTGAACAAACCAGCGGTTCTCTGCCTCTCAATGCTGCGACGTCAAATGCCGACGTCTTGAATGTGATGTTTAAACAACTGTGAGTTGAACTAAGATTTGCTACCTCTCATTTAATCCATTTTGACTTTTATTTCCACATATATTTTGCATGTTTAGTTTAGTAGCAAGTAGAATTCCAAGGTTGTTGAATCAGAGAATTAATGTAACAGGGAATTGCTTTTGGTTTAATAAAAACAACAACTGTGGAATAGTAATTGTTTGTGTTCATTCCAATTCACAGTTGCATGGTTATTCAGAATTTGGAGCTTCCTCCTCTTGGATCTGATATTACCACAGAGACATTATCATTGGATTGGTAATAAGGAATAAGGATTTAAACTCTAATTGCAGTTATATTGGTGTTCTCTTAGCTTGCCGGATAAACCTCTTCGATCAGGAGCCGATAGTCTTGTTCCGACATAAATGAGTTCATAACAGCTAATTAATAAATGCATTAGTAGTATAAATCATTACAAGCTTATAGTTCTAGTATCACCACCATTTGAATTATATTTGTTATTGCTAATTTTTGAGTTTGAATGACTTATTATTTAAATTATAATACCAAATTATAATTATTAATAATAATCATATTCAATCAGCTTCTGGCATAACACTACAAACCTGCTGATTGCATTAAGACATGTGTCTGTGTTCAAAGAAGATGCAAATTCTAGGTGGACAGCTCTTATAGCATGACATGTAAAGACTGGGTGCGATTTGCCAGGGGGGATGGGGGGTATTTACCCCCCGTCTGTTTGTGATGCCCCCCCCCCTCCTCTGATCATTCATGTTTTATCCCGGGATGTCAGCTTCTAACATGCTGATAACATTGCAGAAACCCAACCCATAAACCGTACTTTAATGCTTATTAATTTGTTTTCTCTGTATTTGACAAACTAAGGCTGAATCAAGTTGGCAAACAAAGGACCTGGAGTTACTAAACAGTTGCTAAACAGTCTCATTCAGGGTACTGTGGGAGAATTATTTAACTATAAAACCTTTAAAAAAAAAAAGAAAAGGAAGACTCGAGAGATGGCGTTCCTTTGTCTTGTCAACAAGAACTCAATTTATTCCATTTCATCTTCGCACGTACAACAGGTGTGAAGCGTGAGTTCTAACATTCATTACAATGAGCTGGCCTTTATGGCCAAGGGATGTGTGTGCGTTAAACACAAGAGTCTGCGTGTCTCCATTGGTGTGTGTGTGTTGCAAGCTAATGATGTCCAAATCTTGGCAGCTGGACTAACAGTTCTGGTAAATGTTTATCTCAAAGAGTACAAAAACAGAGTGATTAATTCCGCTACTTGACAGATCTTGGAACATTACAGTTAAACAATGACATCCAGACGTTTCCTCTCTTTACTCCCATTGCTGAGAGCCAGGTCAGACTGACCCTAACTTCCATACATCCTCCCTTGGCACGTTACAACGTGACACATGTTAAACACCTCTACATTGAAAATCTGACTCCACACTGATCAAGTCTAGCTGTGATAATAACAAACATGTAAAAAGATCTAATTGCTTACACAACCAATGGATAACATACTAATGTAATCAAGGTGTCTACACAAGTGCTGATTTAACATGACATGTAATAAGTGTAGATTACAATCAATAACATATTTCCAATATGTACAGAATAATTGAGCACTGGTTTATCCCATACTCTGGAAAAAGTGTAAAAAAGGAGTATACACACAGTTTTTGATCATTGTAATAAATGTTCACCTCGAACTCTGTATCTAATTTTGTACGAAATTCTGTATCGGTTACCGTTGCTTTCCATTTGAATTCAGCATGGGTCTCTCTTTTCTTACGCATCCTTTTTGTTTTTACTCTTAATTGTTCTCTAAGACCTAGATGAGTCATTAACTTTAGTTCAGCTGGCAAAAACACTGGTGTGTACTTGTTTAAACCTATTAACGTTGTGTTGTACTTATCTTGTTCTACAAAGGTGGATTTCCCTTTATAGACCGAAGTCCCACAGTTCATGGTTGGATGTCGAACGTCTCGACCCACATTACTCGTTGCTCTCTCCACTCGTGGTTGAGCTGACGTTGGCTGAGGCTGTGGTGCTGGCTGCAGGCTGTGAGAGTTCATCTCCGGCCTCACTGTTGTTAGGTCCATCACTTCTGCCAACATCCACAGGTGAAATGTCATTAATACTAGTCTCATTGCTGCAAATCGTCTGTTCACACTTTTTCCCAATGTCTGGCTACACAATGTCTGTCTTCGCACTGCCTGGCTTTACAGTGTCTCTGGCGTGTACTTTAGTACAATGAGTCAAATGATACCACGTATCACTCCCCTGAACTTAGACGGCGGTTGTGGTTGCTCGTTTGACCTCAAATGGTCCATCCCATCTCGAGCCGTTCCATTTTAATCTGAACACCTTCACGTACACCAGGTCTCCTGGTTCGACTGGTCTCTTCACCACCGACTCTGGACAGGAACTTCTGGCTTTTTCCTGCAGATAGGTAGCTCTATGGATAGCAGTTAGTTGATCCATATATGCTTTCAACTCTGTTTGTAGCTGTTCAAGTGCCGGGCCTTTGAATGGAAGCATCCATTCAGGCACTGGCATTGTTCTGCCTGTTAGCATTTCATGCGGGGTTAAACGTGTGCTGCGGTGCAACTGCATGCGATAGCACATTAGCGCAAGCGGCAAAGCATCAATCCAGTTTAGCTCAGTAGAAGCACAGCTTTTATTCAGCTTAGCTTTCAAAGTTCCATTGATCCTCTCAACAATACCCTGACTCTGCGGGTGGTAGACAGCTCCAAAGCATTGTTTAATTCCTAGCTTAAACAAAACACCTTTCAACACACCTTTTGGATAAATGCTGAACCATTATCTAAACTGATTTCTGATGGGATGCCAAATCTCGGAATCACCACTCTTGTCAGAAACGTAATCACTGTATCAACTCCCAATGTCTTTGATGGGACTGCTTCAACCCATCAGCTGAATCGATCGATCACAACCAACATGATAACAACTTGCACTGGCTTTATCATGTCAACATAATCTATCACAAGATGTTTAAAGGGTCCCCCAGGGACCGGAATGTGTCCAATCGGTGATTTTATGCCTTTATGAACATTGTTTTCTGCACATATTTCACATTGGCTCAAGATTTCATCCACCATTGCTTGCATTGTAAGGTGACCAATAACCTTGCCTTTTCAACTTCTCCATCACTTTACCTCTACCACAGTGATCCAAACCATTGGCTTCTAAGATCAACATTGTCAGCAATGCTACTGGTGCAACCAAATGTCCACTTTGTGATCTCCACAAATCACTTTCACTCCTCGTCGCACCTCTCTGCGCCCAGAGAGCATGCTCGCTCGCACCTGCCTCCTGCTGCATCAGAATGATGTCTTCTTGTGTCACCATTGGTTCCAAGGTGACCACTGGTGCCAAGATAGCCATCTTGCTGCCTCATCTGCTGCGTTGTTCCCCATAATGATTAAATCGTTACCTTTACGATGGGCGTTGCATTTAATTATTGCCAACCTTGATGGCAGCATCATTGATGTAATCAATTCTTTTAGCTGTTCTTGATGTAGTACTGGACTGCCGTCTGCTCGTTTGAAACCTCCTTGTTTCCAAACAGCAGCAAACAGATAACACACCCCATGGGTGTGAGCTGAGTCTGTGTATATGTTTGCTACCTTTTGCTAGTTTGCACGCTTCTGTCAATGCTTTTAGTTCTGCTTTTTGAGCTGACCATAAGTGCTCAGAGACATGTTTTAGCATGTCCTGCATTAATGGTTGATCTTCAGGGGAACCATCTTCCTCAGACTAATCTTTAAGATCAA
Source organism: Fundulus heteroclitus (assembly GCF_011125445.2). NCBI lineage: Eukaryota > Metazoa > Chordata > Actinopteri > Cyprinodontiformes > Fundulidae > Fundulus > Fundulus heteroclitus. The sequence continues at coordinate 981,992 of NC_046369.1, forward strand.
CAGGCACTGTCATAACTTGTGGTTTTGCTGTCATTGTCGCTTCACATAGAATCTTGATCATTGTTCCATCACATGATTGTGAAATTAAGGGGTTATCTGTGTCCTCCCATGTTGTTTCAGTTGCAAGTGTCATCATTGGTCCCAGGTCTTTTGCATGAAATCCTTTATTTACAAACAATGTAATATGTGGTATTGATTCTGGAACATTGTACCACTCTGAAATTAAATCATTTTGTTTTACATTTAAAGCCGCACCTTGGTTTCCAATAACAATGCATTGTGTTTCAAGATTGACAGTTCTGTTTTTTGTAGAACTGTCCCATTTTTCTTAAAACTCCATGCTCTTTGAAATGTCATAGAACATGTTTCAGTGGTAATCTAGAAAAGGTTTTCAGGCTTCTGGAATTTGAGCTTTAATGTAACGGCCCCAGTTAGTGACTACATCTTCAACTGGGCCTGAAATGTCTCCTAGCCAATAAACATTAGCTTCATGTGTTTGCATGTACATTTGAAGATCCAGACCTGTTTTATCAACATACAAACCCTGAGGAGAACACTAAATTTTTAATTTCATCCTGCACAATGCATCTCTTCCCAACAGGTTAATTGGTGTTTGGTCAGAGACAAGAGTTGGTATTTTTATCTCATCATCATCAGTTGCCAGTCGCACAGGAGCTGTCATTTGTATTAACTGTCTTGTTCCCGAGAACCCTACTGTTGAAATGAATTTATCAGACATGGGGAGGTGCTTTGCATAATTTGAAATTACACACGTGTAAGCTGCTCCTGTATCGACCAGCATCGGTGTTTCTTTTTCTTCATTTAGAATTTTTAACATAGGTTCATTTTCAGCACCGTCACTTACGATCAGGCACTGGTTCTCCCCTGTAAGGTTCTCTGGGCCCCCCTAGTAACCAAAATTTGGTGGGTTTACAGGCCGTTTTGTCGGACCTGGACGGAACCGGCCACACGATTGCCTTCGGTAGGTGCTGTTTCCTCTTGGGCAATTCTCAGCACAATGTCCAAGTTCATTGCATGTCCGACATGCTCCCATTATTCCAGGTGTATCAGGCCTGCCTCTGTTAGTCCAGGCGGGACCTCTTTGCTGTTGTCCACGAGGCCCATATGGCTGTGAGTTAAATGCTTGAGGATAGACATTAACCATGGGTTGTTGCAGCTGGGTGGATTGAGGAGCCGGAAAACTCCGTTGTGCCTGATTTGTCACATCAGGTACAGGTTCTGAAAAACCTTGGGGTGGTGACACATGTTCAGTCGCTTTAATCATTGTGGCTTGAGTCTTGGCTTTGTTTTTTCCTGACAGTTATCCAAGCTGCATTTGTGCCAGTTTTCTCTGAACGTTTTTATCTTGTTCTATCAATCTTTATCTCCTCTCTTCTGTGTTTTTCAACTGCATGTATCACATGATCACGGAACTCTTTGTGAGGCATTGACGTCAGAGCCACCACATCCTCGAGCCTGCTTCTCATTGGACCAGGCATTGCTTTAATGATGGAGTTCTGGAACAGAGTTGTTAGCACAGGGCTCTTATCCATTTCCTCTTCTGTTTCCTGCTTCCATCTTTTCATCTGCTTTGCGATGTAAGTGACTGGGTTTTCTGTGGCATCAATGGGATTCGCCTTCAAGGCTTTCGGATCAATTTTCGTTGGAAATTCCTTCCGCAGTGCTTTGAAATAAATTGAATCCATTTCCATCCGCTCTCTGTTGGAGCATCCACGCAAAGCGTTCCTTTAGGACGTTTTCCATGGTATGTGTTCCCATGCGCTGTGCAAAGACAGCCTTTAAATCGCCAATAGCCAACATTTTCCCACATTTAACTCTTCAAACACCTTGATCCACTTGCTGGCACCCTCGTTAATGGCTGGCAATTTTGCGACCATTCCGACCAAGTCTTGATCAGTCCATGGTACGTAGTTCGCAACATTCCCAATTATGGAGGGAAATTATTTAACTATTAAACTTTAAGAAAGAAGACTCGAGAGAAGCCGTTCCTTTGTCATTGTCAGCGAGAATTCCCTTTTACTAATATTGGTAATTGTTTGTTATCTGTGCATCTCTCAGGTGAGTGTATGCCGGGTCGGTATCTTAAATTAAAATCACTTCTTCTAGTAGTGGCTTGTGTTCCTGCTCCAGGGTCTTTTACTGCCTGTTGTTCTGCAATAAGTGGATTTTCCACTAAGAGCTCGCTGGAATTCCCTGGTACAATATTTTGTCTTATGGCTTCCTCTTCGATTTCCTGTTCCAACTCTTCAATGATGCTGCGATCAATTTCAAATCTAACCCTTGGTGATCTAGGTTTACCCAAAATGAATCACCCTTTTGCTTCCCGGCATAGTCAGCATAACAGTCTATTCCACCCATAGGTTTTAAAGTCAACGACCTTCTGACATCATCAGATGTTTTTTTTTTTCTCGAGGTACTGCAATGCATTGGTGCTAGATTGTCCGCATTTACAGGGGAATCTGAGTTTATTGGGCCTTCATTATTCTGATGGTTTGCAACTAAAACAGCTGAAGATCCTGACTTTTGCACAGACGAATATATGTTTCCTAGGGCGGGATCATCTCTGTGAGGAGACCCTCCTCCGTTTGTAACACTGATGTGTGAGGCTTTAGTCATAATCTCTCTATGTGCTGTAGAACCCTCTTCAGTTCTATCTCCTTCTCTCATTGCATCTAAAATCAGAAAAATCCTTGTTCTTGTACTGGAAATCTCCCATAATATTGACTGTCCCAGATAAGGATGGATAGATCCCTGCAGCTTTTGACTTTTCTGCTTTATCATTTACAGACTGCTGTTTTATTTCCATATATTTCTGCTTTAAAGCGCATCTTTAAGCCTCTCCTTCTATTTTAAAGAGGTTTAAAATCTTTAGCTCGAGGTCACGTTTTTCTTTTCTCTTTTTAGTGTTATTTGCTTTGTAATCCATAATTCTGACTTCCATTTGCTCTGAAAGAGATGTGTCAAAACTGCCTGTTTCAGGCCAGGGCGAACTTAACTTTTCTTTCCTTTTACTGCATTTCTTAGAAATCTTTTGAATTTTTGAAGCAACCTCGGGGTTCTTTAATCCTATAATAACGATAGGAATGTTTGCCATATTATTCTGTATTAGTTTCGTTAAACCAAGTCAAGAAAACAATAAATTAAGAGTTACTACAGGGTTAACTTCTCTCGCAGAAACCACAAAATCCTTGCCACCTGAAAACTTTCCTTTCAAGGTTCCTTTGTCTCTCCGCGGGCAGGGGAGAGAAGAGGAAGGAGGAGTGCTCCGAAGGAGGGAGGGAGGGGGGGGTGGAAAAACTTTGTGTGTGTGGTTCTCCTTGCCTGAGGAGAACTCTGTGTATGGTTCCTGCTCTGCCTGATAAGAACTGTGTGTCAGATTCTTCCTTTGTGTGTAAGATTTTCCTTCGGGCAGGGCTGAGCAGCTTGGCAACGCTCACTGACGGGCTAAAAATAACTCAGGCTACAGCTTTCTCTCCCACTGACATGCAAAAAAGAAAAAGGAAGACAACTCTGTAAATCCTACAGCTGAACGTTTTCGTACTAGCGAAATCACTTTGCACAATTATTATCCAACTTTTAAGGACAAAGTTTAAATATCTGCACCCACACCTTTTCAGCACAGCAGCTTAAATAAGCAGTGTTTCCCGCACTGCTATCTTGGCGAGGTGGTCGCCTCGCCAAACTCACGCTACCGCCTTGCCAACATTCCAAAAAAAAAAAACCTAACTCGATATGCTTGCATGTTTATTTGACGGTAACAGGCGCTTTTTTGTTGTTGCTTTCACGCGTGCATATAGTGAATGGCAGTAAAAAAACAGGCGCTCCGCTCCACCGGTCGTCCGCGGAAAGCTTGTCTTCTCCACCACACCCCCCCCACCCCCACCCCGCTCTGCCGGTCCGACAACTCAACGCCTCACCTAAGCAAATTCCTGGGGGAAACACTGATAAGTATACACCTTGGTCCACCAAGATTTCCTTGCAAAAAATAAAAGTTTGCAAGCACTGTTTACCTCATCAACCTAGACGAACTTTACCTCTTACATCGGAACTTTGAAGAGAAAAACAGAGCACCCAGTGAAACGCCCAGTTTCATACATGCGTTTTAGTCAAACAATAGAGCTCTCATCATTTAAATTCACACGTAGACGTCTGTCACACAATATCAATCACTCATTCTGAATCACCACTCCTCAACATCCCCACATTCTCACTCTCCCGGGAAGCTTATTGTTTTTTCTAATGGTCCAAATGGTCAATGTTCCTGGATTTTTACTGTGTGCACAGAAAATTTAAATCAGGTTTTTTATTGGACCCGTAGCAAAAATAAAAGATAAAAATTAACATTTATACTTCACATGCTCAAAACAAGGCCTTATTGTTTCAAATTTGATTTCACCTCGTCGACCTAAACCTGGAGTACTCAACAAACCAAACTGCAGGTAACTCTTGAAGGCCACATTTTCATTGGACTTCCGCACATGGAATGACCCAAGAAATTACTTTTTTTCTTCTTCAAGCGCTTACATTACCAGGGCCGCGCCCTAAAAGGACTCCGACCAGCCGGACATTTCTAAAATCGACCTCTCAAGATGACTTTTTTTATTCTAAAAAGTTATGTATTTAGTAGAATATCAGCAAACCCGCGAAAGTTAGATCCATTCTATATACGTCGTCATTCTAGCGTCATTTTTAACGAGACATCCGATCAAAGCGGCTGGGAGTACACAAATCACGTCCTCTTTAAGTTGTTGCGTGTAATCAATTCTGTAGAAATGCCATATCATTCCAAATCTTTTTGTGTTTAAGACAACCTTTTCCTGCGCAGGAAAATACCAATAGATGGCAAGACAAAGGAACAACCCCTCCCATATATCAAACAATCAAAAGCACTCTTCCCAAATCAAACCTCACAGGCAGCAGTTTTGTCATTAACAACAAGAGAAAGAGACAGAGAGAAGTATAAAAAAGACATTTACACTCACCTCTGCCTTTCTCCGTTCGCGTTTACCCCGGCTGGAGTGGCCAGCTCGCAGAGGAAACCTAGGCCGACTTGGGATTTCTCTCTTTTCTCTAAAAATCACGTCGGGGTCACCAATTATGTGGGAGATTATTTAACTATTAAACTTTAAGAAAGAAGACTTGAGAGAAGCCGTTCCTTTGTCATTGTCAGCAAGAATCCCTTTTTATTACAACTTGGACATACTAACGGGTACAAGCAGAGAATTCCAAGATAGAATACCGTGAGCAGGCCTTTTATGGCCCACAGATGTGTGTGCGTTATAACAAGTGTCTGTGTGTCTCCATTGATGTGTATTGCAAGCTAGTGACGTCCAGCTTCTTGGCGACTGGACTTACAATTCTCGTAAATGTTTATCTCAAAGAGTACAAAAACAGGGCTATTAATTCCGCTACTTGACATATCTTGGAACCTACAGTTAAACAATGTTATCCAGATGTTTCCTTTCTTGCTGAGAGCCAGGTCAGCCTGCCCCAGCATAATGTGTATCAAACTTCTACACCTTCAATGCATTGTTTGGCATTTTTATGTTGCCTGTTTTTATTCTTTGGGGATGCTTTTTTTTACTAGACACAGGGAAACTGGTCAGAGTCAAAAGGGGGCTTTGATGGAACTAAATGCAGTGCAATCTTTGGAGAAAATGTAAAATGAAATAAAAGTTATTTAAACCAGCTACGCCTGTTTCTCCGATGTTCTGACAGATGAAATAAGCAAATGGCTCCTTAATTTTCAAGGAAAACCTGAAAGAAAAACAGGGATTGGTGTTCAAAGGTTTTGCAGGACTATCATTGGATAGGTTTAAATAAAAAGACACATTTTACTGTAAGCAACCGGAGAAAAACATCTGCTAAAATGTCGTAAAACCCTAAAACTCGCTCGATTGAATAAGCTTTGATCTCCCCTCCCCCCGCACAAGTCTGTTGACTGAGATAGACGCATCATGACACCCACATCCTGTTGCGTCCAGCTGCTCTTTTACCAACCCCCCCAACAGATCTCCTGAAGCTCACATCCTGGTTACTAACAGACACATTTTGTTCTCAGCAGCCCTGCGTCCTGATTGGCTGGACAATAAAATTGGTTGAAGAAATCCCTCTCTATGGAAGAGGTCCCAGATGGATGTGAGTGAAGCTAGGTGGAACGAAATTCATCTGGCTCGTCAGGTTAATACTGACCCACTCAGTAAATGCTTTTAGCTAAGACCTTGCCGATTGCTTAGAGGGGAGAAAAGAACTGACGAGATACAATGCGTGGTTATTAGCGAAACTGGAGTGGATACTGGGTTGTATGGAAGGAGGAAGCTGCCAGTACTGTCCAGGAGGAAACTGAGCCCTGACAGCTTATACAGCTGAAATTACACGTTTGGTTATAAGTAACTCGAGAAAAAAACACATTTCCTGACCGTCAAGATTGGTTGTGCAATAATTAAATAATTAGAAATAAGTTAAAATAATACTACTACTGATAAAAATAATTTAAGTGTGTGTGTTGGGTGGGGATGGGGTATGCAGGGGGGGGGGGGGGGGGGGGTATTAGGGTGTGGTTTTTCAGGTTGTAATGTTTCCATCATCATCAGAGCCCAGGTGTCTGTCTGCTCTCAGCTGTTCTTTCTTTCTCTGGATTTTTACAACAAGTGGACGTGTCCAAATGTTGGACTGGTCCTTTCTCAGTGGAGGACAATGTGTGTCTCAGAGACATGTAATGTCCATGTTTGCTGCTGAAAGAGACTGATGGTCTGACCCCCCTCCTCCTTTCAGGGTGGAGCCTGCTGGAGTCCGATGGTTGACACCAGGTCTGAGGAAGTGTAAGTGTGTTTTTATTTGATTCATGACAACAAAGCAGCTCACATTCAACCATCTTCAAACTGTCCATCACTCATTCAGGAGTCATCATCAAAGTGTCAATAAATGATCAATAACTGCAGCTGGATTGTCTTTGTTCTCTCCATCAGATTCCTGTCAACTCACAATCGACACAAACACAGTGAGCAGAGAACTCAAACTGTCTGAAGACAACAGGAAGGTGACATTTGTGGAGGAGCTTCAGTCATATCCTGATCATTCAGACAGATTTGATCTTCCTCAGCTGCTGTGTAGAACTGGTCTGACTGGTCGCTGTTACTGGGAGGTCGAGTGGAGAGGAAAAGTTTATATATCAGTGAGTTACAGAGCAATCAGGAGGAAAGGAGACGGTAAAGACTGTTGGTTTGGAGGGAATGATCAGTCCTGGAGTCTAAAATGCTCTGATTATAGTTGCTCTGTCTATCACAATAACAGACGAACATTCATCTCCTCCTCCTCCATCTCCAACAGAGCAGCAGTGTATGTGGACTGTCCTGCTGGTATTCTGTCCTTCTACAGAGTCTCCTCTGACTCACTGATCCACCTCCACACCTTCAACACCACATTCACTGAACCTCTGCATCCTGGCTTTGGGTTGTGGTCCGGTTCTGGTTCCTCAGTGTTTTTGTGCTGATTGAGCCTAAAGAGTCTCCTCCTGTCAGAGAAAGCCTCTCCCTGTTGAACAGATAGTTCAGTCTGTTCATGTCTGTCTCTTTCACTCAGAAACACGTTTTCAGATTCATGGATTCAATCTGTTTCTTTGTGAAACTCTTCTAAATGATTCCTTGGAAACTTCTTCCTCTTCCAGTCCTTTAAAGATGGAAGCTGGGATTATTCCAGGATCCACATGTTGTTTTTCTGCCTGTTTCCAGTCAAAGCTTCACTCTGAATATCAGCATGTTGACTTTCTCTCTTGGTTTTTTACTTTCATTCATGAGTCAGATTTCATTGAAATGTTGGGCAGTTTTTCCTCAATCTCTGGACATTATCTGTTTCTGTCTGCTCCTATTTTTCTAAATAGATTCAAATGTTAAATCTTCATTTGGTATATTTGCGGCACCTATACTTCCTGTGTTTTAATTAGCAATAAACAGAAATTCTTCTTCTGTATTTTTTTCACTTGCTGCTCATTCTCTTCTGTTCCTCTGATAATTTTTTTATATTTCAATACAACAAATGTTTTTTTTTCTATCAACAATGACTTTTAAAAAGTCCCAATTTACAGTAAAACATTTCCATCTTCTTTCTGACATGTTTTTAAATGACAGATTTTTGTTCTTTAGTTGAATAAATCAGCAGAAGAAACTCAAAGCAATGATAAAATGATATTTAGTGCCCAAATATGGGCAGTAATGATGGCCTGACGTCACATCCTGTGTTGTTTCTTAGCAGAGGCATTGCACTCATACAGCTGCGATAAACAACAATTATTTCGGATTTCCAGAGGACTTCACCATTGAAATTTTCGAGAGACATTGTTGAAGCAAGAATGCCCACGTGCATGGCAGTTTGATGTTGCAATACATCGGGTAAAAGTGGAAAAACATCACAAAAATATCGAGAACGCTGCTGCAGCAGACAGATTTAACTCACATCGTTCCTTTATGGTCTCCTTGCCTCAAACTGGTATGGCTGGATTTCATCAAAAATCAGGTTACTGTCAAGAAAGTCTTCTATATATTACAAATGATGATGATGATAAATCAATGGAACTCCCATCACTATCGCTAATTAATCCATCACTCTCTGCCGCACCGGTCGTGGCCATCTTGGATAATAGCGCAGTGACGAGCCTGTTCTTCTTCTACTACTACTACTTCTTCTTCTCTTTTTTAATAGTGGTTGGCAAACAACTTTTAGGCGCATTACCGCCACCTTCCAGATTGGAGTATGGATCAACCTTAATCTTATATTCTCCCCCAGTGTACGATTTGCAAAAAAAAAAAAAAACAGAGGGGGGGATCATTTTCTAGATTAATCACATAATGTCGATAGGTAACTCGAGATTATTTGCAAATTAATTGTTTTATCCTTTTATTTCTGAAAGTTTAATAGCCTGTTTGGGCATTTTAATATGCAATTTTGCAATAAATGACACTAATAAAATACATGCTTGTACAAAAATATTTTTATTTTGTTATTTTTCAAGCGCTTTTGAGAATTGTAATGAAAACATCCTAGTGAGAAATGTTAAACTCTGGACTATGATGGCTAAATGACTAATCATGACGCCCTGATGTTTACACAATGTGTAAATAAATTTGTAAATAAATACCATGCCGATATATTTTTTGCCTCTTAAACAAAGATAAACATGGTATTAGGCATTAATAAAAATTTTACATTTCAATAAAGTCATAAGTTTTATTGTTCGTTTTTCACTCTCTCTCACACACATCTCATTCTGAGCTTTCACACCAACAATAACTTTGAATATTTTTGCTTGCTGTTTATATCCATATTCATACAGTTTAAGCCTGGAAAAAGGTTTTAAATCTCCAGGTCATTCCACCGGTTATTGGACCGTAAACTGCAGAAAATACGTGCAGAGTTGCTCTGTCTGCCTTTACTACCATCGGCTTCTATGGCGGAGGGATATTTCAGCTGGATACAAAGTGTCTAGTGCAGGCAGGTCTCTTAATAACCGCTGTTTCATCAATTATTTTAGAGCCCAAATAAGCGATTTAACTTTCAGAAACGTGCCCAAAAAAACCACAACCCGTGACTTATGAAATTTAGAAGCGCCTTTAGAATAAAAGAAGCCCAAAGTCGCATGAAATGAACAGTCTGTGCAACAGTGAGCACGGATCTGTTTCGCTACAGTCTCTAGCTCTCTTGAAACTACGGAAAGCGCAGAGGGTAAAAGAAACAGTCCGGAGAGCATTGCGGGGAAAAAACATTAGGGGACGTTGTGTGTGTTTTGACGCGCGATTAACGGCGACAAAAAAAAATATCGGCGTTGTGATCTTACGCGCTAAAACTGACAGCCCTAATTTATATAAATTTTGAAATTCAGACCAGAGGGGGGGAGGAATGTATCCCCCCCACGGATAAAACATGAATGACCAGAGGGGGGGGGACATCACAAACAGAGGGGGGGTAAATCCCCCCCATTCCCCCTGGCAAATCGCACCCAGTTCTCCCCACAGAAAAAAGGTATGATGATCGCTAGAAATGGTTGATAATGAGAAAACATGGGGTTCTCACAAGTTGTGTAAAGTTGTAAAGTAATGTAATTTCAGGAAAACTTTTTCCAGTAACGGGAAAGTTATGAAAATTAAATTTTTGTTGCACAGTTTTTGAAAAGTAATGAAAAAAAGAGTGTAAAGTTAAAAAAAATAGTGGACATTGACACGCATACAATAGTTATTGTGTAGTGTGTATTGTCTGGTCTAAACCTTTTAGTGCCACATGCGTTTTATTGTTAAAACTAAGAATAGTCTCCTTTATGAAAACATACTAGGCTTAAAACTATTGCCAAGCAACTTGCATATGATGAACGATGAGAGTGAGAAAGAGATATTTACATCATATAAAGATGATCTACCATCAGGATCAACATTCAGACAGGAAGTGAAGTTGTGGCACACAAAGTGGTCATCATCAGTGGAAAAACCCAGCTCTCCCCCTGAAATTCTAAGGATAACAAATATGAAGTGCTACCCAAACATTTCTATGATTCGTCACCTTCTGTCAGTTATACCTGTTACGAGTGCTTCTGTGGAACATGCTAACTTGGGCCTTAAAGCAGTAAAAACTTTGCTGAGGTCAACAATGGGACAGGAAAGGTTTGTGGCTTTGCTACTTATGTATGTCCTCCAGGACATTCATTTAGACATCAACAAAATCATAGACATATTTACCAAGAAGCATCCCAGAAGGTTGACATTTGTAAACCCATTATCATCATCATTATGAAGTTGAAGGTGCAGTAGAAGAGAACCATATTCTTTTTAAGTCATTTTTTCTTAATATAGTTTATATGGTTAAAATATATTGTTAAAATACATGTATATTTTTAAAACTCTTTTGTCACTTGAACCATACCAAACTGTTCTTAAGTCCTTGGGTCTTTTTAATTTCGTTTTCTGTATAAATATCATTTCTGGAAATAAATAAAATCTTCAGGGAGCTGAAGATTTTCACCTCCCATGTTAGTGTTGCTTAGCACAAAGACTGGAAGTGGAGGAAAACTGTTAGAGCTGCAGCAAAACAGAACCGCTTTAGTTTCTGTTCTTGGATCAGAACATCAAGTTAAAGACTTTTGGAGCGTTTAGAAGTTGGATTTTATTTGTTAAACGGGTCGGTCGCTGTGCAGAACCAGGCTGAAGGATCCATTATTCCTGATGGGTTGATCAGAGCTCCAGGTTCTATGGAGGACCAACTGCAGACTGGAGGTCCCAGAGAGGACACCGGTCATGTGACCACATAAATTCAGCAAAGATCCATCAGAGAGGAGCAGCTTGTCATGTTTTTAGATGAACCAGAACGTAACCACACACAGAGTACTGTATAGAAGAGAGCTTATTGAAGATGATGAATTATGGAAGAAAATGACCAGAGTTCAGACCAGGCTGGAGCTGTAAATGGCTGGAGCTGGCAAGCAGGATGGAGCCAGAGCATAGAGACGGCAGAACCAGCAGCACAGCAGAATGTAGACTTGAGAACCAGACTTGATCAGCAGTACACTGGATGAATACTTGCACGAATGGAGTAAGAGCAGGACCAGAATCACAGCAGACAGGCGGAGAACTCAGGCTTGACGAGAACAAGATAAGGTGAGCAGCAATGAGCAAAATCAACAAGAGTAAACAGAAACCAACAGAACAAACTGACAAGGAAGCACTCAATGCAGGAAGCTTAAATAGAGAGGATGACAGGTGTGCTGAGTTCTGGCTTGATTAGTGGCTGACAGGTGTAGATGATTACTGAGGTGGAGAGGAGACTGGGATGTATGGAGGGTGAATAGTGTCCTGAAATGTCCATGGTGCAGCAAGCAAGGCTGCAGCATGACACAGCTGGTTCCAGCAGCAGTTTCTCTGAAGTTCAGCTCATTTCAAGCTTCCAGATGCAGATTTTATTCTGTGGGACTTTGTGATGCTGACCTTCGGGATTCTTTTTTCTAATGGTTCTCAAACTCCTGTCACTTCCTGCTTTGATCAGATAAAGGTCCAGTCCAGGTTGAGAAAGTCAGATTAGTAGGTGGCGGTATGCACCTTAAAGCTAAGGTTGCAATCTGCCAGTAAACAAAAAGAAGAAAGTCAGATTAATCCTGGGCCGTTTCTCAATTCACGAGAACGCGAGTCCGTACTCGCGTTCTCGTCAAGTCTGTTCTCGGTAAGAACACAGGAAGATCGGACTTGACGAGAACGCGAGCACGCAGCACGTATTGTGCATTGGAACAGAAGTATACTCGTGACGTCATCACACCCACAGCGCTTGAGCATTCCTTTAACGTTCAAAACTATTTATACACTACACCATCATATCTTATTGAAAACGTTTTTTGTTTAAATTAATTTCTAAAAAGTATAAAAAATATCTAAAATAATTACAGAACTGTGGGTATAAAACCAGCAATAGCGTGAATTTCTTTGTGGGGAGTTGTAATTGTTCTAGTTATAGAGGCGATTGAACATCTTTAAAAATCAGCACTTTATAGAACCAAAATGAGCGATACGAGCAATATTGCTGTTGCTTTGGTCGTTGGTCAGCTTTACTAGCAGGCTGAAGAGGAGGTGATGCAGCTGAGGAGGAAAATCCGAGCAAGGAGAAGATTGATGCAGCAGAGGAGGCTCAGAAGGCAGGCTTTGCTCACCCATCTATTGCCAACTGGTAGGCATTTTAAGATTGACAGCCTATTTCCTACTTTTATCTTTAAAAAAACCCATTGATGATGATATTAAAAACGTGATCAGGTTGAAATTGTGACTATTTTCCTATATTAATAAAAATGAAGACCCAGTTTTAACATTAATAACAGTAGGGTTAAGCTACTTTATTGCACCTCCTGACCTTCACAGCATTGATCATTAAGAAAGGAAAAAAAAACATTTTTATGTCTGTCCACCTTTACAGTGATTAATCTATAAATTATGTGCAGTTAGTTCAGCCCATTTTTTCAGTGAAATGGTAAAAATACCAGAGAAGGGAAGCCATTTGTTACATTTACTATACATTTTACCTTTTCTTTCTTGAGAACTATAATAATCTGCATGTTAAACAGGTATAGATTTATGCATAGAAAAGGTGACAAAAAACAATTATGGTAACATTTGGCATTTTTTATTTACAGGAAGAAACAGAAACAAAATATGTGAGGATAAACACCTCTGTGCCAACCCTCCAAATATTTTTTAATGAAGGGGACCTGAAACCAGCCTTCAGGCTAAACAGGGCCACCATCGTCCTCCTTCTTCAGCTGCTGCCCATCCAGAAGGTCCATGGATGGCCACAGGAGATAGAGGTGCTGGTGACCCTCTGCTGGCTGGTCTGTGGTGCATCATATAGGGAAACAGCTTGCCAGTAAGATCTCTTACCTTCTTGTCCTTAAATAGAGCCAGCAATGACACACAATTGATAGATGATATTAATTGGATAGAAGATTAAGACATATCAGCATATTACCTCAATTACAAGTTAATTTTATATTTGGTACAGGTCAAGTGGAGGCACGCTACAACAGACACCACGCCAAGGCTGATAAACATTATTGAGCGTGTCTTTGGTGGTCTGAAGAAACGGTGGCGTTCCATCTTCTTAAGGGCTTGGAGGTCTGCCTGACGTTTGCCCCAAAAGTAATCGCCCTCTGCTGCATCCTCCACAGTATTTGTATAGAGGCAGGGGACCAGCTAGACGTGGAGGATGAGGAGGTGGACCCAGAGGAGGACAGCTGAAGACAGGGAGCTGCTCCAGCTGGCTGCATGTTTAAGTGAACATGACTACACCTGACCTAATGTAGATCAGTTGGAGTCATGTTCACATGCTGCTTCATTTCTTTTTTTCACCACCTGTGAAAATACATTAAATAATCGTTAAATAATTTCCATTCCAACTATTTTTAATTGTAAGTTTATAAGCAGAGTGCGAAATACGGGGGGGTCCGGGGGGGCTCGACCCCCCCGATTAACCCATGAGACCCCCTGAAAGCCTCAAAAGCAAAGTTAAAAAGGGGTCTTAAATTGTGTCAAAAAAAATTAAAAATTTAATATTTTTTTGTCACTAATGGTCACTAAAAATTTTTTAAGATCAACATGTCCAGTATTTAAAATTCAAAACATTTATTCACAAATATCAGAATCAGATATACTTTAATGATCCCAGGGGGATTAATACTAAAAATGTTTAAATTTTAGTATTAGGAACTGATCTTATCAGTTGTGCCTGTGCACTTTATCTGTTTCACTGTTGGTGAATGAGAAACGTCCTCTCGAGTCCTTGTATGTCTGGTGAATGTGAAGAATTGACATTAAAGCTAACTTTGACTTTGACATTGTAATGTTATAGGCCTACTGCATATTGAGAAAATTTACATCGGTATTGCGCAACAACCGGGAGATGGGGACCCCCCAAATATTGACAGGTGTTTCGCACACTGTTTATAAGCATTGTCTATTTGTATGAGATCTTAATAGGAGTTATTTCTTTGTTTTAAACCATGTTAGTAACTGTTAATAATGTGTTGAATATATTACACCATTCTTTTCCAAAGATTAAACATTTGTATAAAATAAATGTCTGTTTTTTCATATACTATTATTACTATTGTTTTCTTTCCCTCTTTCTCCTCTCAATTATTCATGTCCTGACTCAGAAGAAACTCACTCAGATAGGGAAAACATTTATAGAATGTATTTATTTATTTATTTTATATGCTGCTGTCGTCCTAGGGAGACATTTACAATTTATTCCAGCAAGTATTGAGTTAATAAAGCAACACACGTCAGTCAGATAAACACAAAACAAACAAATCATAACCAGCGGTATTATGCACACTACTTTTTTTAATTACGCACTAACTCTGTAAACAGGCCACATAGGGAAGCTTAAAAGTATATTGTTCTCGCCTCAAACGATCTTAAAACGTACTTTTGAAGAACAACAGCAGCAGAAAAGGGAATTTTTTAACTTACCGCTGTGAGCTCTGTTTGCACCGTCTCGAGTCAAGCTGCGGCCGCGGTGCATTCTGGGCAAGCGGTCAGTCTGAAGAACGCACAAGTCTGCTCTGATGCATGCTCGATAAAGAGGGCGGGCGAGAACAACATCCGGGGAATTCGGCGCGTTCTCGATTTGGCGTTCTCAGCATTGGAACAATGCTCGGGCTGAGGCTGATGACGTGTCACGAGCACACGAGCACACGAGAACGCTCAAGAACGCATATTGAGAAACAGCCCTGCAGAGGAGGAAGCAGGAGGAGGATGAGGATGTTCTGCAGATCTTCATGTCCTGGGACTCCACCAACTTGGTGAGGGTCTACTTAACTCTGAGGATGGTGAGGTGGGGCTATGCGTCCAACACTCTGACATCAGCTTCAGCATGGCTCAAAAGCACTGAGGAAACAGCAATATGACTTCAGGAACATGTTTTTTAACGTCCAGAACTGTTTTATACTCTTGTTCCAGCCAAGAACCAACATTAATGACAGGATGCAGAACACAATCAGGTTCTTCTGTGAGAGAAACGTGAACAGGCTGGAGAGGTGTAGATGTTTTTGCTCCTGGAAAGCTTATGGACGCGACTTTGCTTAGGTGAAAAGGTCTGGATATAGAAACAGCAGAATGAAAAGCCGGGAGTTGGCCCAGCAACCTCAAGTGCAGTGGTAGCTGCTCTACTGGCAGAGCTTGAGCACCAATGAGGACAAAATAATTTCCAGTGCAGTATAGAAGTTGGACTCCCACAGTTCGGCGTCCTCTTTGGTTTTTCTGTCAATCTCTCCCAGCTGCGTCCCCATCCCCAAAGCAGCAACTTTTCATCCACCTGTGAGTTCTGCTGGCCAGCCTCAGCTCCTGTGAACCACGCAGAGTCCACCCACGGAGAGAGAGCTGAGAGCAGAGCCCACGCAACGGACTGCAGGGACTGAGTCAGCCCACGGGGATGTGAGCGTGACAGGCCGGGTGCTTCTGATCTCCCTAGCCAGCAATCAGCGCTGCCTGCCGGCTGCTCGTCTTCCACGTCGGGCTCCAGTGGCTTTTGACTGCAGCCAACCATGAACTGTGTCTGGGACATGTCACCTGGCTGTGAGATGGGCAGAATGGATGCACCTGAAAAACGGTGGCTTCTGCGACTTCTCTCTTCTAATGGCTGTTAGCACACTTTATAACTTCTCTGGGAGCTTCTTCCCACAATCCTCCATATTGTCCTGGTTTTTTTTTCTCTCTGTCGTCATTTTCTGTCGTGGTTTTCCTTTTCTTTTTTATCTTGAATATTTCACATATTTTAATATGCCTGATTATTTAAGAAATGTGCAGTATTTTCCTTTCTTAGAAGTTCCTTCTCCTCTGCTCTACAGCTTAACTTGAAAAGTTATATCTTTTCATATTTGACTGAATTGCTATTGCTCTGTTATCAGATTTAACCACTTATTCTCCACCAGTGACTCTAAGCTAGCTGGGAATAAATATCCCAACCAATAATAGATTGGATTTAAAGAAATATATAAAAATTAAAAGAATATCCAAAGTTAACATGGCTACTCCAGAGAGCCTTAACAATAAGAAGAGATAGTTGCTGAGTGATTATGGAGGGCCTCTGTGTCACTTTTTTCTTTATTTTTTCTGAAGCTTCAGGACCATCTAGGTTTTTATTCTGTATTTCTTTAGATGGCACCTCTTTTCAATTCAATTCAATTCAATTTTATTTATATAGCGCCAAATCATGAAACATGTCATCTCAAGGCACTTTTGTCCCCTACTGGTTCCTACGGAGGGACCCCAGGGAGTTAATTCACCTGAAAACCTCCTTATGGGCCTTTATCGTTGGCTATTACCCAGTGAGAAACCAGACATGTATTAAAGGACAGAAGGACACTTAGAAAAAGAAAAGTTCCAAAACACGGGGTTTAAAAAGGTGACCAAAGAGGAACAACTTTATCTAAGATGAAAAAGAGCAGATACAAAAACCAGAAGCTAATAAAAAGATTGTCAAAGTCTGAAAAGGTGATAACACTAGAAAACAACAAGAAAAGCTCCGGCCTAAAAACTCTAAGCAGATTTATATCAGAGTAAATGAGCATGATTAATACATGTGGAGGGAACTAATACATGCAATAGATGTCAGAGAAAAGGAGAAGATCTTTATTATGAGGAGGGCAGTTGCTGGTGTTTTACTCTGCAGGCCATAAATGTGATTTCACCTCTGCTTCTCTGGCAGGCTGTTTACCAGGCCTGCAGCTGACCGGCTGGACCGGGATTCCAGTCGCATCGCTCAGGAGTTTATTAATGTTTCAGGGTCGGCCATGTTTCTTAGAAACTACTCTTATGCATAGAGATAAAAGATAACGGCTTCATTAGAAAGTTATTTTATACTGGGAATAACAGACTTAAAGAAAACTGTAAAACTTGTTTCAATCATAAGGATTAGATTTCTGTGAACAATAACTTGCTTCATATTTGATATTGTAGAAAAGGAAATTCTGACGTTAGAAAGAATACCGTAGGAGATGGGCACTTCTGTTGAAATAAATCTACGTAGTCCAGCAACTCCTGACTTGAATTAGAAATATTTCGGAAAAAGATTTTGGCTCCAAAGAACACTAAGCTATGGTAGACTTGACATGTCAGATTAGAGTTCTGTGATTTTAATATTATTAATGAAAGGTGGTTATCTAAAGTGGGCTGGTCTAAGGTGTGAAACTCCAGAGGTAAAAATGAGTCCCACTCCACCCTGGTGGTCACTTCCACGGCCCTGGTGGAAGCAGGCTGTAGCGGCCCCTTGGTTCCCAGCATGCTCCTCTGCTCCCCTACATGGAGGACCTCTGCTGGCTGCAGGCTCACTCTCCTCTGTTGTCCCCTCGGCTTGTGCTGGGATGGAGCCAAGCCAGCCTATCACATGTGATTGGGGATCCTCTCCAGCCTTTGCACTGGTGATCGCTGACACAGCAGGAAGAGCGCTGACCTCTGACTCTGAAGAGAGAATCACAGAGAAACTCCTCAGAAATGCACTCATTACATTACAGATATCAACATATTCTAATTCAATATCAACACAATAAGCACATTGACAAGCGAGACGTGAAAAATCATCAGATCTGTCTCTGAATTTGTGGTGGAAATGACCCGGTTTGGGCCCAGTTTCAGCTGTACGACCGATGGACTCAGCAGGTTTTGTGGCAAACAGTTTTAGATAGAAAACAATCTGCTTGCTTCAGTATAAATTAGTATAATCAGAAAATGAGGACGACTGTTATAGTGCAAAATTTATTCATTATGTCTGAACACAGGTTCTCTAATCTAATTAGATTTTGTGAAAATGTAATTGTTCTCCATCTGTTCAATTTATCCTTCTGTTGCAGACGGATAAATCTATTTTTTTTTCTCTATTAAATCAAAATTTTTGCATGTTTTTCTGTGATGATCATCTGTGTTCTGACTGTCCAGAATTAAACAATGAAATGAAATTTTCTGCAGCAAAGTGTTGATCAGTTCAAAACAGGAAAGAACAGAACTGGGTTCATGGATTTAGGAAGTGCTGCGTTAAAACGGCTCCTGAAGGTTCAGATTTAGGAATCATTTTCATTTGCTGCTTCCCTTAAACTTCAGCAGATTATAACACAAAGTCAACAGTGTGATGTGTTACTTTAAAGATGATCTAATTTGCTTCCTTTAAACATTTAGGATAGGATTGCACAAAATCAATTTTAGATAGTGAGATTTCACTTCCCTAGTTTTATGTTATTTTAAACTCCTTTTAGAATGAGCTGTTTTTTATTTTATGCAAATAATGTTAAAGGTGCCCCCAGAGAAGCTTGCATAACTATACTTAAACATAGATTATTCTATTACTGTTATCTAGGAATAACAATCTGTAGGAATAATAATATGTAGGAATATTTAAATTTACAGAATTTTGGGCTTTAATTGCTTCATGTTTAATTGCTTGCAGCAAAAACATTTCATTTGTCCGGCCAAAAATAAATAATTTTACAACACAGTCTGTTGTTCTCCACTGAGCATGCGAGCCATTAGTGCATCTTTATATTCAGTGGAGAAAATGCTTTTGTTTGTGGGCTTTAAAATAAAACATAGAGCCTCAACCTGGAGCTTTGCTGGACTCTCATCCTTTGTCCTGTTATGAGTATCAATATTTCACTTATTAAGAACTGTATAAATAAAATGGTGTTTATGTATTACTTTGAGTAAAACTGTGTCCATGTTTAGCTTACAAAATATATTTCACATGTATTATTCACAAAGAAAAACCTGTGAACTGATTAATGGTACATTTGTGATTGATTGCAATGATTTCTTTCTTATTAATTCTGCATCTTAGGAAAAATAGGAAAAAGGCAGGCTGACTTTCACACTCACTTCTATGTCCTACTGGCACCAGTAGATCTGGTAGAATTTCCTGGTTTATGAAACTATTTTTTCTGTCTCCAAGCAGAATTGGACCTGCTGCTGGAATGAGAAGCAATGTGCTGATCTCAAGGAGCTTTTAATGTTTTTAGCTACATTAGGAATAAATGCTTTGCTTTTTTACTGAACTAAGCACCATGGAGCTAAAGTGAACAAACTTTATGGCCCCAGTTTATTTCTAAAAGATGGAGCAGTTAATTTTCACATCATGATGAAAATCCATGTGGAAGCTCCCAGAGAGGGTTCCTTCTGGTTTCTATCATAGCCAGAACTTTTAGAAATACCTGTAGCTCAGGTGAAAATCCTTCTTCTCTCTGTTCCTGATGATGAGGTTGTTTCCATGTTCTGCTGCTGTCTTCCTGGTTCCTTTCTGCACATGACTGATCCAATATAGTGGAGACTGAAGGGCCCCCAAGACACACATGTTACAACATGCATTCTGATGACATTTTATAAGTAGGATTTTAATCAGAAACATGATTAATGTGCGCAAATAAGTAATAATTGTATCAATAATACGTGTAGACGGAGTTTTATGGGGCCCTCAAGAACTAATTGTCTCTGAAAAACGCAGTGTGTTTCATTTCAGGAACAGAATTCTTTTCATGACATCTGCATCCATCGCCGTGTCCATGCTCACGGGAGGCAGCCATCAGGCCAGTGTGTCCCAGCACAGTCTCAGACAGCAACCTGCTGCTACAGGGCCGTCTGCTTTGCCGCTTCCCTCCGTTCTCACCGCTGTCAGACTTTGATCATAAAGATTAACATGGGGGCATCCAGCAGCCCTCAGGCCGCGTTTCTGCGCTATGCTGGATTTTCCAAGGGTACTTCGGTGCGACATCAACCTCTCCGCCCTCTACGTTTTCGTCAGGAGATGCTTTCACCAAAGATGAGCAAGACGCCGACTGGATGCGTGAGGACAGAGTGGGAAACATGCGCACGGGAAGTGCAGCGGGGCCGCAGCTGTCAGGCCAACACGTCTCTATCCTGCAGCAGAGCATGTTGACAGAAGCCAGTGGCTCCAGGCGTTGGCTCCTGGTGCACCTGGTACACCTCGACTACTGTGGCTAATAAACTCCAGCTGCTTGTTGCAGAATAAAAACAGGAAAAGTTTCAGTTGTCTGTCCATGTTTTCACACACCAACACATGTTCACACCCGTCCCACAGTGCACTGAAATCCACCTCGAAGAATCAGGTGGGACTGAGGGAGAAGCTCCAGAGACACTGGCAGCGCCGCTTCCTGCATGTGCAGAATAATAATCAGTGTTATCAGAATCAAATTACCCCACTGGGACACTGTTATTTGGACTGAAAGCTATAAAATCTCATAATACACCAGGTCTTGTTTTTATGGCCACTTTGTCACTGTCAGGCTCAAACCCTTTCTTAATTGAGGCTCCAAATCTACTGACAAGACTGAGAAACACACTGAACCCACAGAGGAACTTTGTAGGATACTGCAAAGTATGCAACTGTAACCCGGGTGTAAATCTCAGTGATCAAGCATTTGTAAAATTGAACATCCATCCCCTCACTACTTCATAGCCAATCACTGTCAAGTATCACGGTCACATGTACTTCCACAGCCTATCAGCTAGGTATATTAGCTGGAGTAAGGAAGTAGGAAAGATAAGGAAAGAAAGTGTGGTGGCAGTATTTTTTTTATATAGAAAAAGCATACGATATGATGTGGGTGGAGGGATTATTGATTAAACTATATATGTTGGATATTAAAGGAAAATGATTTAAATGGATTAAAGACTTTTTAACAAATAAAAAATACAAGTGAGAATAGGGGAAGTGTATTGAGAAAAATATAAGGTAGAAAATGGAACTCCGCAAGGAAGTATTATAAGTCCTTTACTGTTCTTAATTATGATAAATGATGTGTTTAATGGTATTGGAAAAGAAATAGGATGTTCATTATTTGCAGATGATGGAGCGGTCTGGAAAAGAGGGGAAAATGTAGATCATATTGTAAAGAAAGTACAAAAGGTTATCATTGAAATAGAAAAATGGGCGTTGCAATGGGGATTCAAGTTTTCAGTTGAAAAGACAAAAGTAATGATATTCACAAAAAAAATAAACAAGGAAATAAAATTAAAATTATATAATCAAGAATTAGAACAAGTAAAGTGTATAAAATTTTTAGGAATATGGTTTGATGTAAAACTAAAATGGAATATACATATTCAAAAAGTGGTTGAGAAGTGTAAGAAAATCTTAAATATTTTAAGATGCTTGGCTGGCAGTGACTGGGGAGCAGATAGAAAATCAATGAAGCAGATTTATAATGGAATGATAAGATCTAACATAGACTTTGGGTGCATAGTTTACGGTTCAGCAGCTAAAACACATCTGAATAAATTAGACATAATTCAACATCAGGCAATAAGATTATGTACTGGAGCATTTAAAACCACACCAACAGCTGCAATAGAAGTAGAAATGGGAGAAATGCCATTAAACTTAAGAAGAACAAAACTAGAAATAAATTACTGGTTAAATTTACAAAGCAATAAAATTGATCATCCAACTCGGGAAATTTTAGGTCCATGTTGGGAAAAAGAAAAGAAAGAAATGAGGAGTTTTGGATGGAATATTGGAAATAAAATAAAAGAATTCAAGATTGATAGTTTAGAAATAAGTCAAACACCAATGTCAATAATACCGCCATGGATTTTACCAGAAGCAAATGTAGACATGTCAATAATAGAAAAGAAACAAGATAAATCATACACGGTAGATAAATATTCAGTACAGATACATATAAACAAATATTACAAATATATTAAAATTTATACAGATGCGTCAAAGATAAATGGGAAGATAGGAGTAGCTTTTGTGGTGCCAGAATTCGATGTAAAAATAGGAAAACGGAGCACAGATGAGTTATCAGTATACACAGGATAAATGTTGGAAATATTGTTAGCCTTGCAATGGGTGGAAGAAATAAAACCATTAAAAACAGTGATATGTTCAGATTCAAGTTCAGCATTATTAAGTTTAAAAAAAATTCAATCAGATAGTAGGATGGATATATTATTAGAAATATTTTATACATTGTATAGAATACAGAATATGGGGCTGGTAGTTGTATTTGTATGGATTCCAGCGCATAGGGGTAGAAGGAAATGAGAGGGCAGATAATATGGCAAAAAGGGCAATTCATAATAATATTAGTTTTAAAGTTAAAACAAGTAAGTATGAGGGAAAGAGTATGGTTAAAGAAAAACTGATGGAAAAATGGCAAAAAAGGTGGGATGAAGAAAAAACAGGAAGATGGTTTTATAAAATACAGAAGATAGAAGGAGAGAAAAGAAATGAAAGAAGAAATAGAAAGGAGGGAAGGGTAATAACAAGATTAAGATTAGGGCATACAGGTCTTAATTATACACTTTTTAAAATACAAAAGCATAATAATGGAAAATGTGATTATTGTGACAGATATGAAACGATAGAACATGTTATGTTAGAATGCCATAAGTATGTAAGAGAAAGAAGGTGTATGAAAGGAGAGTTTGAATGTATTAAGGAAAATATTAATTTGATAGATATTTTGAGGAAGAATTCGGGGAGTAAACATATACAAATAATTATTAAATATTTAAAGAAAATTAAATTATTTCAAAGAATATGTAATATATAAAATAGGTGTGTGTGTGAATGGGTGCATGATCTAGGGGGGTGGATTATAAAGATATATATAAAAATGGATGAGAGTATGTAGGTATATATAAATAGGAAATTAATTTAGTTAAATTATATATTAAAGGTAGGAGTAGGAAGATACAAATACTTATATAAGTTGATAGTCCATTTCGGACCACACTCCATACCAGTAGGTGGCGGTAATGCTGCTTAAAGTTTGTTGCCAACCGCCAATAAAATCAAGAAGAAGAAGAAGGAAAGATAAGGACATGTTGGGAGAAGCAGAGCTGCAGGAGCTAACTGCTTTGCCAGGATGAGATGGGGAGAAAAACCTGTTGTGTGAGGCATAAACTGTGGAATTGGTGAGTGTTTCTGTCTGTAGCTTAGTGTTAGCTCATTGATGTCAATGTTTGTTTGTATACTTAGTAATTTAGCAGCTAAACAAACGGATGACCATATCAGGTTTGAACAAACCACATGTGAACAATAGGGTGCCTTAAATTAGTGATGGTGAGATGAAGCCTCATGAGGCATTGAACCACTTGAGCCAACTGGTTCGTGAAAGGGTTAATTTCTTGATGCTTCATGTGCACACGACACCACCTACTGGCCAGGTGTAAAATCACAGCCAGCTGTATCTTAACACGTGTGATGCATTGAATTTTTGTCTATTATGGCTCTTGGGAATGACTTCACAAAAGGTGTAGGACGAAATAATTTGTCTAAATGAATTTTGTATACACATGTGTATAATAAAATATTGTTTGAATGTATTCTCTGTGTGTAATTATTCCCAAAATAGTAGTGACATGTGATATGGCATGTAGTGTTATAATGTTTTTCTGTGACTTGCGGTGAGGTGGGAGGATTTTACCCGATGGTGCGCTGCGTGCGAGGGATAAACAGGGGGGAAATGCATAAATAAAAACTGTAAAGGGCTCCTATACAGTGATCATAGGAGCTGACCGGTCTGAGATCAGCCTCCTGATGTTACAAGTTCTTTAAAATGACTCTTAAAAGTTCGCACCCAAATTACAAGTAACGTAATTTTGCGCACCTGAATTAAAGCGCAAGGCAGCAGCGCACCGAAGCACCACGGTTCTGTTTTGTTTAAAACAAAAAACCATGAAACACAGCCATAACACTCCTAGTGACTTTAATTGGCACACTTTGCTACGGGTGTGAGAACATTGAACGTAGTGATTCACGTTTTGAATGGTGAACGGTGATAAAAGCCCCTGGGTTTGAGGGAAAGGAGGGGGTAGAGGAGCAAGCGCTGAGGCACAGAAATACAGTGCATGTAGTTAAAAAATGCAGAATTAATAAAAACAACTTATAAACAGAAGTAGCGTTTTAAACTGCATCTGGTGAGCAGAACTGTTTTATGATCCAGAGTGCAGCCATCACTGGTTCGGAATGAAGGCTTTATCTGGCAGCAGCTCTCTGCGTACGTAGTACAGGACCGTACCGGCTCACTTTCACCACTGGTTAAGACTAAAATTATTCATAACTCTGATCGCTCTTCCTGCTGCTCTGTTAACATGAACTGCAGCAGGAATTACTGATGGCCACAAGCTGTGAAAGAAGCAGAAACAGCTCAGCAGAAGGCGGAGTTTTTATCGTCCACTGCCCAGATGGGCGTTGGGATTTTTATGCGTGAAAAATGTCATGTATGTGTGTGAAATGCCATGTGTTGCGTGTGACCGTGTGAAGTCAGTGAAAGGCGTGTGTCACACGGTCAATGCGTGATAGTTGAGAGCACTGATCTCCATCTATCTCTCTCCTAAACTCTCCAAACACCAAACTAACTGTCTCAAACTAAATAACCACTATCCAAACTCTGCTATCAAAACTCTATCCACTCTCTCAACTGACCGCAACTCGCCTACAACAACCCACATTTTGAATGGAGCCTGTGGGGTTTCTAAAGCTGTCAAACCCCGCAGCGAAATCTGAACCACTTCCTGAAGCAGTCACGTGTTACAGCCGGGCAGCGAGGCTTCGGACGTCATCGTTTTCGGCTCCTCCCCTAAATGAAGCAAGCCTCGATACGCGCTTCACGGAAACGCCCCCTCCATTACTCGACACACGCCTCGAAGCCTCGGCACATCACGTAACATCACTACCTTAAATGTTTGTTGAGCACTTGTTTATATTAGGTTTTCTTTACATTTCATGTCAACTAACTTATATAGTGCATATTTATTGGATTTTCATGGATGTAAGTTATATTGAACTTTATATTGAATATGCATATTGACTGAAAGTTTGAATTATCTACAGTGCAAAGAGTGCCATTTATTGAATTTGTGTGTGCACACTAGAATGTTTGATTATATATTGAGAAAATGGTCCTGTCTTATTATTCAGGCCAGGTTTTGATGGTGAGCTGAAGATCCAGGCCTAGAGCCCAAGAAGGATTTGCACTTTTGGGTGCGTGAAGACTTGTTGATCTCCTGCCAGGCTGGTAGGAGGCTCCTTGCAGCCAACGAACAATTCTGTTCTACCCTGATCTGACTTGCGTCAGTCAGGACCTGCACTGCACCAAGCACTTTAAAAAGAACTTGCTTGGGACCTTTAACCAACCTCAGCTATGGGTGAATGAACTGAAGGGTGTGGGTTCATTAATTGTGGAATTGATTAATTTGTTTTTTTTTTCCGGTTTATTTTGTTTTACTCTTTTGCGCATTTTATATGGCCATTTGAATGTTTCACTGATGTTGTAAATATGTATATAATTTTCTACACTATAAATACAAGGCACTCGCAACTGCAACCTTCTAGTCTGTCTGCTCCTTTATGAGTCGTATCTAGTTTCTGATCCAACTAGCCATTGACCCGATTGGTCACTATCCACTTACATTGATTTAAAATGTACTATATTATATTTACAAATATGCTACACAACCACAGTATAATACTTGTAGGTGAGTTTGCTCTAGGGTTGAAGGATTGTAAGGTTTGTGTTTATTACTGCTGTGAACCTGGAATGTCGGCCAGAACACCACTTAGGCCAGGATTCAACTCAGGACCAGATGTTAGGAGGAGATGCAGCAGATGAATTATGAAAAGAAGAGGCAAGATCCTTTTAACTGGTCTGTATTCCAAACTGTATTACAGATCCTGATCCAATTGAACATGGATGGGCATAGATGTGTGTGTTTGTGTTTGTTTGTTCTTGTATCAGAGTGAGGACCATCACCAGTTTTTAACCAACAAAGTGAGGTCAATTTTGGGAAGTGAGGACATTTTCCTGGTCCTCACTTTGTTTCATATAGTAATGATCTCTACTAGCAATATAGATGTTACTCTGTCGTTGTTATGAAGGTCCTCATTTTTAATGTGAAATGAGTCTGAAAGTTCACAACTTTCCACTCACTAGGTCTCTCTAGTGTATAGTTCTGCAACTGCACTCAGGTTTCCACCAAACTGGTTCTCTACTGCTCCCCCTATAGGTGTTCTTTTGGCATTGCACCCAAATTGGACAGATCTTACCAGGTTGAATGCCTTTTTCAGTGATCAGTTTATTATTTAATATATGGGTAGTAAAATTTTATAGTGTAGGCAAAACATAGATTGAATAAGTATCAACCAAATATGTATTTTCCGGCTTTATACATAAATAAAAATAGTTATATGCCTTCAGACTTATTTAATGCCCAGACAGGGAACATGATATTCAAGTTAGACATGATGTTGAATTTTTTTGTAATATAATTAAACAATGTGTAGATGACAGAAGAGTCCTGGAGAAGCAGGTAACAGGTAGACATGAAAACAGGCTGGTAGCAGCAGGAATGATGGGCTTAACGGGCTGGTGACAGGCTGAAAGCAGAGCTCAGCTTATTAACGCTGCGGAACTCTTGGGAGGACAATTGAGCAGGAAAGACCGCCTAATTTTGAAACTTGTACTGAGAAACGGTAAGAACAAGGTTGTATTCCGCATTACCAGGAGATGTTAAACTGTGAGATGAATCAAAATCCTCCACTGAAAAGTGCTTCAAAATGAGGAAAAACCTCAAAGATCACAAAAGGTCAGCAGTCAGATTAGCCTCATTCAGTAACAAAGCCTCACCAAATCTGGGCCAAAACTGAACTTTTGACCACAAAGGGATCTAGTGTAATTTTCTATGGGTTGGTGACGCTATGGTGCCCAGAGTTATGGTGCAAGGAGCCTCCAACTGGCTGCTGGCAGGTTCAGAGGCCAGACAGCAGATGTCTCTGACATTGATGGAACCCCTATTCAAACTTCTGTGCATGTTCCTATGGTTCAATTGCTGCACCCAACTCAGCCCCAGAAAAAGATAGCGTTTAAGCTTTTGATGAAAAAGAGTCGTTGCTTCCAGCCTTTGCCTAATAGAAGGCCTCAGTTGTCATGTTAGGGTTGAGTTCTGGCACTTGCCAACTGGATATGGAGGAAGGAGAGGTCTCGTTTTAATTGTCTAATCAGGCTTTTCACAACTATAACATGCACATCCAGATCAGAGCTTCCTAGCTGTAGCAGCAGGGTCAAACACGCTCCCATTTCTGGTGTACTTGTGGAGCACAGGAACCTTCCTACAGCTACTTCAGGTTAGCTACATGACAGTCCTTAGCCGCTAATGGGGTTGTGTTCCGCAATACCAGGAGATGCTACGTTGTGAGATTAATCAAAATCCTCCACTGAAAAGTGCCTCAAAAAGGGGAAAAACTTCAAAGGTCACAAAAGGTCAGCTGTTAGATTGGCATCTTTCAGTCACAAAGCCTCACCAAATCTGGACCAAAACTGAACTTTTGACCAAAAAGAGATCTAATGCCACTTTCTATAGGGTGGTGACGCTATAGTGCCCGGATGGGTCATTTCTGGGCCTCTGACCGGGTCTTAGCAGGTTTAAAGGCCAGACGTCAGAGGTCTCTCTCTCTCTGACATTGATGGAATCCGTATTCAAGGTTCTGTGCATGTGCTTATGGTTCACTTGCTGCCCCCCACTCAGCCCCAGAAAAAGATAGCTTTTAAGCTTTTGATGAAAGAGAGTCCTTGCTTCAAGCCTATGCCTAACAGAAGGCCTCAGTTGTCATGTTAGGGTTGAGTTCTGGCACTTGCCAACAGGTTATGGAGAAAGGGGAGGTCTTGTTTTATTTGTCTAATCAGGCTGTTTACAATAATACCACACACAACCAAATCAGATCGTCCTAGCCTTAGCAGCAGGGTCAAACACACTCCCATTTCTGGTATGCCAGTGTAGCACAGCGATGGACTATTCAGCAGGCTGTAGGATATAGTTAAAATGTCATGCATGAGCCGGTCTCTTTATCAACTCTTACCCTACCAATGGTACAATGCATCCCTACAAAAGCTCTCCCACCTGCAGCGGGAAGGCAAAACAAGTGTTTCACAAAATGGCGGATTTTCCCTCATGACGCCATTCAAAGATCTTGCTGGTATCACTTTAAGCCCTATATCAAATGACTTTGGGGACCAATTAATGCTTACTATGGGCAGATATTTAAGAAATCATAGAGTATGCTGTTTTTCCCCGTAAAGTAATAATTTTAATTTTGGATTCCTGAGTTTTAACATGTTGGACAGTTGATTTCTTTGCTGTTTAAAATATGTGTAAAGAAGAATTGCTGTTATGATAAAATATGACAGCCTCAGTTAAAATTATGACACAAACTTTTTTAATAAATTTATCAAAATGGGCTTTTTAGGACAGTACAGCATGTTTATTCTGTATAAACAATATATTAGCCAATGATAACTAAATTAAAAATAATCATACAGAAAAACTAAAAAGGAATCCTAATCAATATGCCCCTAGAATAAAAGTGAGTGCAAAGTCATGCCTGTTTTTACAGAAAACATTTTAGGCTTAAGTCTGAGCCAGCAACCACTGAGTGACCCCTCCCTGACCCTCAACTTTGCCACATTTACAACCTGCAGATGGCTCATCAAGCTATTATCCAATCACAGTCATTCATGTGGATTCTGCAATGTGCAAGAGGAATTAATGCTGCAGATTAGGAACAACAGTTGTTAGGCTCTGCTAATGTCCAAAAAAATGCTTTGTTTGTAAAATAAACATTCAAAGTACAATGGATTATTTTGTTAAAATTATAAATTTATCAGGGGGTAATAAATCAGAGCCACACAACCTCAAGCTTTCATTTTTAGTACAGCATTGGTTTAGTCTTCAGTGCATTAATCAGTAAAACATTGTTTTAAAATATTAAGTACATTTACTTCTTAATTACTTAATATGTCAAAAAAAGTTGGTTGAACTCCTCGGTCCTCACACTGATGGTAAAAAACTTTTTTGGAAATTTAATTCTTTTGCAAAATCTGAAGTGGTGTATTGTGTGTGGGTGACAGAAAATAAAAACTGTATCTTTCTAAGTAGCTCAGAACAACCGGTCCTCACTTTGTAGGTGTTTTTACTCGGTCCGTAGGTTTTACACGAGTGTGTGTGTGTGTGTGTGTGTGTGTGTGTGTGTGTGTGTGTGTGTGTGTGTGTGTGTGTGTGTGTGTGTGTGTGTGTGTGTGGTTTTGGTGCCTCCAAAGGGGGCCCAGAAGGGGCCACTTAAAACTCTTGGGGTGGCACACTGAAACTAAAAGCAATAATTACAGGATTTTTTTTCTACGGTTGTAGTAACGCTGCCTGTAGAAAACTATCAAAAAGACTTAAGTAAACAGCTATTGATATATTTTGGTTCATTGTATGATTTTAATGTTATTAATGATCTAATGCGCAAAGACACAGACCAATAACAGTACAGTTAACATTTTGAGTTGAACAACAATTGCTTTGTATTGTGTAATCATGTAGGAATAGGGTGTAAATTTATTCATTTATTGAACACAAAACAATACTGGGGAAAAGCAAATACTGGCAAATAAAAATAGAAACAAGAACAGAAATTATATCTTTATTTATCTAACAGGAATTTCAGGGAAAACAGGAAACAACAGTCATATTTTCACTACAAGGTTATACTGTATGTGTAAGTAACAGTTATACCTTTACTTAGTCTGAAACAAAAATAATAATTACTTTTACAAAAAGAACTTCCCAGCAAAGATCCATAGTCTCCAACTCTGGTTACCAGGCTCAATTCAAGCCATTTATATGTGTTTTACCAGTCTTTAGAAAAGGATCTTCTTCTGTCCTCTTGGTTCGAGGGAAATTTTTTAGTTGTGGCTGCTTTTTATTTATATATATATATATATATATATATATATATATATATATATATATATATATATATATATATATATATATATATATATATAAAGCAGCCACAACTAAAAATTTTCCCTCGAACGTTTTCTTTTTAAGTGGATATATTTAAGTGAGTCCGTCACACTAAAAAACTAACACACTAAACAAAACATACATTTCTTCCGAGCATATTACTTTCTAGACAATTCATTAATTTCATTATTATGGCCACATGGTCATAACTATACCTGTCGGTCCAGGAACACCTGCTTTCTCTGCGTTCTGCCATGCTTCTGTGATCAATGGTGCTTGTTCCTGCTCTGCTGCTGTCTGATGTTTCTCCTCATCACTGTCCTCTACTAATGCTGGCTCTATGTCCTCATCATGCTGCTCTATCTGTTGCTTCCCTCTATCCACCTCCTCTTTCTCCTCCTCCTCCCTCGTTCTCTGTTGCTCCCCTGTCATATCTTTATCTCCTTCTGCTGTTGTTTTCTTCTTAAAATAAGAAGAGATGCCTGTGAACTTTCCCTTCGTTGTCTGGAAATTGACAAACCATACAGAAGCACCAGCTAACAACGGTAGCTACGTAACTCTTTGAAAATTTGTCAAAAAGATACCAAGAGTTGCTCTAACAGTAACTGGTCCAGTTCATATATCCCCCTCTTCTTTTAGAAATGAATGATTTGAGTTATTTACTTACCATTAGTCTTATTGGCTTTGTTTTATCACCGTTGAAGGCGGGCACGCACTGAGCCATAGTTGTCTGAGAATGCAGCAGTGGCAGAGGGGGACAGGCGGGGGAGAGGGGAGAGCAGCAGGTGAGCTACGGTGCGCAAAGGTCAAGAAGAGTGGCTGTGTTGCTGGTTGTGCATAATGGGATGAAATGCTAAACTGAGGCTACTACCATTTACACTGGTGAGTGGGGTGGCCAGAACAGGGTGGCCACCCCCTGTTGGCGCCTCTGGTGGTTTCCTAGAATAAACAAAATACAGAAAATAAGTTCAAAGTGTCCTATCATTACACATTACACCATGCCACTTTACCTTAGATCAACTAAGAAGGAAATAGACACACTCTTAATTAGCTCAACCTCTACATCATGATTAATAAGCAAGCTAAGAGAAATTAACTAATAACCATGCCTGTGCGCCCGTCAACTAGATATGTATATTCAGCCCAACGCTCTCCAATACACACATTATAGCATATAGCTCGGACTTAGCAACAGGTGAAATAATAGCAAACTCATTTAGCTGCAATAAACACTCAAATATCACAACTTACTTATCAATAACGCACACTTCTAAGGAGAACACACAAATCTTGCAAGACTCTTCTCTGTGTTAGCACAGTGGCTAGACTACCAAACTTCGTAACGTTGGTTACGTCAATGTGATCACGGCTCTAACTACGGTTTGCCTTAAGGAACAAAAGAAATCACGGAATACAAACAGTAGTACTCAACATCAAACTTAAACTATTTAAGGGTCTTTTGAACAATACTACACAAGAGAAAACCAAACCCAATAATTTTATTGGAAAAACCTGAAGGTAATGAGGCTCCTCATTTTTATTCATAGACCTGTAACAGCGTGCTCTCACTGTGACCAAGTGGCCAACAACGTTTGACATTTTTCCAAAACAATGTATGAAAAGGCTCAACATTATACATCAACTATATTCCTGGTGTGACTCCTTGGCTAACAGCTGTGAAACAGAATAGCCAATATTGCAATAGTTTAATATTATAAGCGTAGCAACATAATGGAAATAAAAAACTAATAAATGCCGAAAACTCCTGTTGGTAGCTACCATAATCCTAGCATCTCTGCTAACATCAGAGCTATGAAGACAAAACAGTTACTTTGATAGTGGAAAAGGTATTGTTCTACAAAGAACTTGAAACCTTTGTTGAGTTTGGAGGCTGGCGTGGCCGACAGCTTTTGTGCCAGTCTGTGCACGTCTCCCAGGTAAAATGTGGGTAGATTGGTGAGGGAATGTGTGAAATCCATCTGTAAAACACAGCTCTCTGAGATACCACAAATCAAGATAACCTGCTTCTCCACAGAACGGAAGTTGTATGATGTCACCGTGAAAAGGGCCTATTACTTGACCCACTGCCAAACACACGTCCTCCACGCTTCACGGAGACCACCTTGATGCCATTCTTCCGTGGAAACGTGGAGAAGACGCCCGAACGACCACCCACCACCAAGACGCCGGTCTGCCGCCAGGTATAGCCTGATGGCCACAAACCCCACAAAAGCACAATAAACCAAAGTAAACATACAAACAATATTTAGAAAAAAAACACTTAAACAGATTTTCCTCACGCTCTCTCTTCCACTCCTTCACACACACACTCCCACACGAAGAAGAAAAAGCAGAAGATTTTATTTGACTTTTAAAAAACCCTTATTTACTAAAAGTAAAATCTTACAGAAACAATTTA
This sequence comes from Fundulus heteroclitus, assembly GCF_011125445.2. Lineage (NCBI taxonomy): Eukaryota > Metazoa > Chordata > Actinopteri > Cyprinodontiformes > Fundulidae > Fundulus > Fundulus heteroclitus. Next base: position 1,014,746 of record NC_046369.1, read on the forward strand.
GTTAAAATACTTAAATAAACAGCTTGTTATTTTGTAGTTCTCCTTTGTCTGACACGTTACATAAAATCTTATTAAAACCTCAGAACTGCCCTGTGGAAGTGAAACTCCAAAGTCAAGCCTTTGACTTATTCCTTTTGTTTTGGCAGATTCCTCCAATAAATAGAGAAGTTGTAAGAAGAGAAAGAAGAAGAATAAGTACTTTCAGTTTGAACTCGCCAGTTCAGGTAAGGCACAAAGCTCGGTTCTACGGTGGTTCTGTTTGGTCTCAGTCTGTTGTTCAGATCTTGTTCTTCAGCACTTTGGACCATCTGAACAAACTGTAAGTTTGCTTTGTTTCCTACCAGAACTTTGTCTTGAGGAACTTTCCTCTTTGTTTCTGCTCTCTGATGTTTGGAGAACATGATCACTTCTGATTTCAGCACAAAGTTTAATCTCTGCTGTTTGAAGACTAATCTACAGGACTATTAGATTATTGATGAACTGGAACCAAACAACATGATGAACATTTGATGTTTCTTTGTTTTCTTCACTTAACAAAGTCCTTCATGTTTTTATTTCCTGGAATCAAACTCTGGTCTCCCATTAAAGTCGGACACAACAGCTTCCTGCTGCTTCCTGTGAGTCCTTTCAAAATAAAATATCAATGTTAAAATGTGTTTAATTCAGTCAGATTATTAAATAGTTGAGCTTTAATGCAGCAGATAATCTACTTGTAGAGTTTGATGATTGTGAAATAAAATAGTTGCTGATGTTCAGTCAGAGTGAATCAGTGTCAGTGGATGAAATGTTTCTCCATGGCTCCATCTAGTGGACTGATAGTAGAAGTACAGCAGCTGATGGCAGCTTCCTCTGCCTCTCACTGCTGTCTGACTGCATTCAACTGACACTGATATGAAGCAGAGAAGAAGAGCCAACCAGAGGAGGAGCAGCTGATCTTTTTCCAGCACTAATGATGTAAAGGATGATCAGAGTTGATGTGCAGATGAATGATTTGTGTTTCCTCTGCAGGTGAAGGCAGAAAGTGTGTGTGAGCTGATGTGAATTCAGCAGCATGGATCAGCCTGAGGACAGAGAGGAGGGAGTCCCTCCCTCTGAAACCACTCTATGTGGGGAAGCTGAGAGCCAGAGCCACGCTCAGAGGTGAGATCAGCATCTCTAACTGTGTCTTTTCACACAGCGTTCTCACTATATCAGGCCAGAAGAGACGTGGTCCTGAAGCTGCTGCTGTTCCTCTTTGCTGCTTCATCCAGACTGAACAGAGCAGCTCAGCATGGTACCAGTGGGTTCTGACAAACAGCAAGTCATTGTTGCAGAACCAGCTGAGTGACACCAGCCTGTTGCTTAGAGCTCTGGGTTCCAGCAGGACACATCTGGAAAAACTCACCAACTTCCAGAATATTTCCTGGATCTTGATGACCAACATGTGTTCAACATTATTCATCCTAGAAAGAAGGACGGCTGATCAGACATTTATGGAAGAATCTTTACATGTATTTTCTGTCTAAATACGACCCAGATCACCAGAACCAGTTGGTCCCTCTATGGAGGTACTGACTGGGTCTCAAATGGGTCTCAGTTTAATCAGATCAAATGTAGCAGAACCTCTGGAACCCATATGGGTCCCAGTTTTTACCCAGAGTTGTTCTGCATCGAACCTAAATAGACAAATTAACACGGAGCTGGTATTTAACTTATAGACAATTACATCTGGGTCCCATTTTTCAGTCCAGTTCCTGCCCATATGGGTCCATGAAGTAAATGTGGGCTGGTATGTCAACAGAACCTCACAGGATGTGTTTTGATCATAATGTGTCTGTCAGGATCCATCAGAGTCTCAGATCAGAACCAGAACCCAGCTGTGTGTCCTTTAGGAGCGACAGGTCAAAGGGTGGTCTCATTAACTTCAAACCTTCTGGACCTTCGTCCTCAGAGAGGTGAGCTGTATCTAACTGCTGGAACTGTGGAAACTGAGTCAGTCTGAAATGTTTTATTCCAACATGTGTTTATTGTGAGCTCAGCTCTTTTTCCCACATTTCTATGTTCATATGTGAAGCGGTGTGTGTTGGATGTTCTCCAGAACCACAGCAGTGAAAGTGGAAAGAATGGATGTTGTTGGAGACGTCCTGGATGCTGCTACATCATGTTTAACAGCTCTGATCTATTTGCTTTTGGGCCTCATTGATTAGTTATTATAATCAAACACTTTTCTCTTGTTAAAGTCAAAGATTTAGTTTGGACTGGAGCTCACTCTGATTGGTTCTGTTCAACTAAATTCAATTGTATTTATATTCATGATACATGTCATCTCAAGGCACTTTACAAAGTCAACTTAAATCAGATTATTTAGATTGGTCAGAAAGTTTCCTCTCTAAGGAAACCCAGCAGGTTGCATCATATGGGGGGTTGAGTGGTTAGAGCAGCGCGCTTGCAGTCAGAGAAGGTTGCAAGTACCCGGTTCGATCCCCGGTCCAGGCACTCTGGGTCCCTCAGCAAGACCCTTAACCCCAGATTGCTCCCCGGGTGCCGCACATGGCAGGCAGCCCACTGCTCCCCAAGTGTGATGGGTTAAAAGCAGAGAACAAAGTTTGTTGTAATGTATGTTTCAATGACAATAAAAAAGATGATGATCTAAGTCCTGACAAGCAGCATTCACTCCTGGAGAAGCTTAAAAGCCACAGGGAGAGTTGTCTGCATTGTCCATGGCTTTGCAGCAATCCCTCATACTGAGCAAGCATGAAGCGACAGTGGAAAGAAAAACTCCCGATTAATAGGAAGGAAAAACCTCCAGCAGAATCGGGCTCAGTATGAACGGTCATCTGCCTCGACCGACTGGGTGTTACAGAAGACAGAGCAGAGACACAATAAGAAGCACACATTGATCCAGTAATCTGTTCTATATTAGATGGTAATAGCAGGTGATCTGTCTTCTCTGGATGATGTCACAGGTAACAAACGCCAGACCAGGTGTACCTACTATGAAGAAAAAAGAGAGAACAAAAAGTTAAAAGCTGAAATGACAACAGTCATTTAAATACAATGCAATGCAAAACTGGAGAACAGTAGAAATCAGTAGACTGAGAAAAATAGACCCTGATGTCCTCCATCAGCCTAAGCCTATAGCATAACTATAGAGGTAGCTCAGGGTAACATGAGCCACTCTAACTATAAGCTTTGTCAAAAAGGAAGGTTTTAAGATTAGTCTTAAAAGTAGACAGGGTGTCTGCCTCACGGACCAAAACTGGGAGTTGGTTCCACAGGAGAGGAGCCTGATAGCTAAAGGATCTGCCTCCCATTCTACTTTTAGAGACTCTAGGAACCACCAGCAGACCTGCAGTCTGAGAGCGAAGTGCTCTGTTAGGAACATACGGGGTAATCAGAGCTCTGATATATGATGGAGCTTGATTATTAAGGGCTTTGTACGTCAGAAGAAGAATTTTAAATCATATTCTTGATTTAACAGGAAGCCAGTGAAGGGAAGCTAAAATTGGAGAAATATGATCCTTCTTGTTGATTTTCATCAGAACTCTTGCTGCAGCATTTTGGATCAGCTGAAGACTTTGAACTGCATTTTGTGGACTTCCTGATAGTAAAGAATTACAATAGTCCAGCCTTGAAGTAACAAATGCATGGACTAGTTTTTCAGCATCACTCCTGGACAGAATGTTTCTAATTTTGGCGATATTACGGAGGTGAAAAAAGGAAACTCTGGAAACTTGTTTAATATGGGATTTAAATGACACGTCTTGGTCAAAATAACACTTTATTACCAGAGGCCAATTTAATTACATTCAGATTAAGTGATTGATTAAGAAGTTTAATTTTTGAGGACTCCGGTCCAAAGATAACTTCTGTCTTTCATAATTTAAATGCATGAAATTTAAAGTCATCCAGATTTTGATGTCATCAAGACATGCCTGCAGTCAAAGTAACTGATTGGATTCATCAGGATTTATTGATAAATACAGCTGAGTGTCATCAGCATGTCATCAGGCTGATCATTTTGCCAATCGGAAGCTTATATATAGTAAAGAGAATTGGTCCAAGGACTGAACCCTGTGGTACTCCACAGGTGACCCTAGAGTTTGAGGACGATTTATTAACATGAACAAACTTGAATCTGTCCAACAGATAAGATTTAAACCAGCCTAATGCTTTCCCCTTAATCCCTACAGTATGCTCAAGTGTTTGTAGGAGAATATTTTGATCAACTGTGTCAAATGCAGCACTGAGATCTAACAGGGCAAGTACAGACACAAGTCCATTATCTGAGGCCATGAGAATATCATTAGTGACCTTAACCAGAGCTATTTCAGTGCTATGATGAGCTCTGAAGCCTGACTGAAACTCCTCAAGTAGGTCATTACTTTGTAAATGTTCACATAGTTGATTAGCAACTACTTTCTCAAGAATTTTAGATAGGAAAAGAATATTAGATATAGGTCTGTAATTTACTAACTCATCTTGATCAAGAGATGGTTTGTTAAGTAAAGGTTTAATAACAGCTACTTTAAAAGCCTGTGGTACATATCCATTTACTAAGGATGATTAATCATGTCTAAAATAGTGCCACTGATCAAAGGGAATACCTCCTTAAACAACCTGATTGGGATTGGGTCTAACATACAGGTAGAAGGTTTAGATGAAGCTAAAATTTTAGATAGCTCAGAAAGCTCTACTGCTTCTAAACAGTTCAAACACTGCGCAGGTTCTAAAGATTCCTCCAACACTGCCTCACTTACTGTGGACGAGGTAATCATGTTTAGGAGGAAGCCTATTATTTTATTTTTAATGGAGTATATTTTATTTATGAAGAATCCCATAAAGTCATTACTGCTAAGAGCTAAGGGAATGGATGGATCATCCTGTTCACTAGTAAAAGTCCCTGAAGCCAAAGTGTCATGGTTTTAAAGTGTTTGGCCCACATTCAGACACAGATGGAAGCAGGAACAGTTTAAAGATGTTTATTCTTAGACTCAACAAAGGAAAAGACGAGGTCGGAACGTCAGAACGTCAGAGCCGGAATGACTGCGGGAAGAAAGGGGATATATCACTGAGGATCAAACCAGGGGGAAATCTTCCAGAAGTTGCGCCGCTTACCGTTTGGGTGGGAAGACCTGTCCGGGGAGGATAAGTGAAAAAGGAACTCTGTGACCGTAACTCTCTGGTGAGAGGTGGTGGCTGAGTGACAGGAGGGCTGGCAGATGTATTACAGGCAGGGGGCCTGAAGAGCACCAAAGTGGCGGCAGGCAGGACGAGCAGCTGGAAGAACCGGAGTGTGAGAGATGAACCAGATGAATCCAGAAAGGGGGTTCTCTCGCTCGGCTTGGTAATACCAAGGGAGTAAGAGTAGAGATGCCAGAACAAAATCTGAGCGGGCTGGGATTCAGATGAGTGGTCCTCAGTGCACGGGCCCAACACAGATGAAATTACAACGAATTGGAGAAGACAGGAGAAAGATTAATCCAAAAACATGGTTTCCAAAAACTCACAGGTAAGAAGCACAGGAGGCAGATCTGTGGCCTAGGCATACCAAGACGGAGTAACACTCTGCCGTCTTCCAGCTGTCAGTGCACTCCTTTTAAGCGAGAGACAAGGAATCCCAAATGAGCCGCAGGTGCGGGCCACGCCCACCCGTCAACTGCAGCCACCTGTGGAGCAGAGTTAGAGAGCACGGAAACAGAGAACCCTGACACCAAGCTGTTTCATTATGAAAGACAAATAAAATCGGATTTTTTATTCTCCATTTTGAAATAAGTACCATTTAATTGTTTATTGAGTTTGGAAAAATAAACAATTTGTTCCACTTGAAGATGAACCTTTTCCTGATACCTTTTGTAAAATGTATTTATACTCAAACAATGTATGCGGATACAATAGAATCAGACTTACTTGGCATGGTATTGATCCTAAATATTTTAGCATATGAGGCAAACGAAGAAGGAAACCCAAAGATCTTGGCAAGCCTCTTTCTAAATAGTGTTTTAACATGGTGCAACAAAGTCTAGCAGCACACCAAACTTAAGAAAGCATCTCAAGGAATGACACCTTGGCTTCCATGATGAATTCTGACAGGTTGATAAATTAAAGATCTGTTTCGAAATTAATTTAATACATTAAATGTATAAGCTAGCGCGACCGGTGTTCCAAATTAATGTGGGATTAGCTGTGATTAGCATGCTGCTAGGCATGTGTTTTAACTGGGTTATTTATTTGGAATTTTTTTGCACACTTATTAAACTATCATCTGTGATTCTGTTGAGAAAGCATGTTCCATGTCGAGATTGAAAAAGGTGAGTTTTTTAAATTTTTAATTTTCTTGTATTTAAAAAAAGGGAAACAGGTGAGTTTTTCATGTTAATAAAATATCTGGTATGCCTTTAATTATTTAGAAGATTTTTACCCCCATTGTATCGAAAACTAACCTGACCCTTGCCAGACGGATGTCGCTCCCCCTAGCTTCACTCACATACATCTATGACCTCTCCATAGGAATTGCCTTTTTTGAAGGCTGGGCCTTATCAAAAATCCTTGCATATGATTGGATAAGCCACTTGTCTATCATCTTTATCGACGTGCTATTTCAACCACTCACACCGAAGCCAACCCGTGACGCTGTGAGAGCGACGCAGGAAAAAACAAAACTTTTTTTATGTGTTTGCGGCTCTAGTGGCACGCGTTTTATTGACAGTGAGCAGACAGAAAGAGGGGGGAAGACGGGCGGCAAAGAGGGGGGAAGACGGGCGGCAAAGGATCGACTCCGGCTCCGGGGGTCGGAGTCGATCCCGGGCCGACCGCGTTGAGAACTAAAGGCCTCCTAATATGGTTCGCGCTAACCGCTAACTGCCAGAAAAAAAACTTAACAAATCCAATCGGGAGAAGGGCGAAAACATCGTTTCCACCAACAAAAGCCTTCAGAGCCATTCTCTGATGTTCTTTTAATGAAACAATATTAGGTAGATTGGACAACACGGAAGAAATAGCAGCATCAATGTTACAGTTTTTCTCAAATGCTAAAACACATTTCACAAACGTTTCGTCCATGTTCTCCAATGTCTAAACACAACACCCTTTTCTAAAGCTACATAAACACAACCACACCTTCTCCCTTCAAAACTAAAACTTTCACACCCAAAGAGCAGCTCGAAGCTTTCAAAAATGTAAACACTATACACATCATTACACACTACAGCAAAACAATTGAAAACACAATGCTCAATTTGTGAGAAGGTTCATTGTTTCTTTACTGCCAATGCATATTTTAGAAACTTTACAATTCTGGATCTTCTTAGAGTTCTGCAGAGGATTGGGCATTTAGATTTGTGAGTTTCATATGAAGGGTATAAATCTATAGTAAATTCTGTACACTACTGTAACACAACTCACTGCAAAAGCAGAATCTATTGCACACAACAGTACTCTTGAAAACATGATCAGGGTGTGAAGTTTTTTTTATTCATTTTACAGTATTTACACCACAATCACTGTGCGGCATCATGTCGCTGAGCTGCATCAGGCCACATCACCTCATCCACATCACAGGCTATATTGTCTCTTGCCAGGCACCGTGGGAAAAACGCCCTGGAATGGCGCATCCACCCTTGGAAGTTCTCCACTGGGATGTCAACACATGCCAGCTCCATTGCCCTTAGGAGGTTTTCTCTAGTGTATGGTCGTCTGTCATAAACCTTCCATCTCCACGATGAGAAGAACTCCTCTATAGGGTTCAGGAAAGGGGAGTAGGGTGGCAGACAGACGTTTAAAAAGTGGTTACTGTTGGTGGTGAACCACTCACTGATTTGGTATGTTGTGTGGAAGCGTACATTGTCCCAAATGATCACATAAATGGGATGTTCGGGCCCAGGATGGTGTTGTTGGTGGTCCAGGAGGATATCTTTTAGCTCCTCTAGGAAGGTTAGGAGACGTTGGGTGTTGTAAGACCCAAGGACAGCCTGCCGGTGGACAAGCCCCTCCAAACCCATAGCCGCACAAAGAGTAATATTACACCCCCCCCCTGTTGGCCAGGAACCTCAGTGATGGCTCTTTGGCCAATGATAATACGGCCTCTTTGCCTTCGTTTGTGCAGATTGAAGCCAGCCTCATCCAGGAAGAGGTACTCATGAGGTCTGGCCATCGCGTCCAACTGTAATATCCTCTGTGAAAATGTGAAAGTGCACAGGTGTTCAGAACAACAGTCAATCAGGTAGCATATTACTGTATTGTCCAGAAGTAATGTAGGCCACTGAGCAACACAGTATGTTTACTAACTGTACTGTGAACATGGATGTATACTTACTTGCACATACTCGTAACGTAGGTCTTTGTGTCGTGCAGAGTTTCGCTCAAATGGAACCCTATAGACTTGTTTCATCCGCATCTTTTGGCGCCGGAGAACTCGGTCTATTGTGGCCAAGCTGACATGATCAATGCCCTCAAAGTTCACATTATCGTCAATGACTTTGTCTCTGATCTTCCGGAGTCTGATGAGGTTGTTCTCACGAACCATATCCACAATGGGGGTTTCTTGTGCCGCTGTAAATATGGCAACCCGCCCACCTCTATGTGGCATTCTTTCAACTCTAAAGAAAGAAACGTGTCGTCAATTGACATGTTTTACAATACAGTGACAACTGATTTGAAACTACTGTAATAGAACACTTTCACAGGCTTGTAAAATTGTATTGTGACAAAGAAAGCAATAGAGTACAATACCTGTTGTGTTGTCTGAATGCCCTGATAATGGTGGCCACGGTGAACCTACTCAGGTTTGGACGGACTCTTAGTCCTGCTTCAGCCATTGTCATGCCATGGACAATGACATGGTCAATGACTGTTGCTCGCATCTCGTCCGTAATGATGGTACGAGGTTGTCTTGCTCTCCCTCCTGGACCTTCTCTCCCTTGTTGGCCTGCTCCTCTTCCTCCCTGGCCTGCTCCTCTTCCTCCCTGGCCTGCTCCTCTTCCTCCCTGGCCTGCTCCTCTTCCTCCTCTGATGCAATTACCTCTTCCCCTGACTCTGCCTTCATCCATTGTGTTTGTTTGGAATCTTCAGCAAACTGTGCACTCTGAACTTGCTTTTATACATGTGGTCACAGCATTAGCAACAGGTGTTTTCAATTTTGAGTCGTTGTGTGTAATGAATGACGCCAGGTGTGTTCATTTTGTTCAAATATTGCTGACTGTGGCAAGCATTTTGCATCACATGAGCTTTCATTTGAGAATATGAGCAGAGTTCTTTTGCAACTTGTGTTTTAGCAAGGAAAAATGTGTTAAGATTTATGTGAATGGAGGATTGTGTTTTGTGAATTGTGTCTTCATGTGAAATGTGTTTATGATATTGGAAAATGATGGCTAGATTTAGTAAATGTGTTTAGACAACTGGTCATTTGGTTTAGAGGATTGGCTTTTGTGTTTTAGCATTTGAGAAAAACTGTAACGCTTGCTTCCTCGATGCGAGCCCCCACTGCTATCAAAACAGTCTCACGTCATGGTCGCTTCTCCACTACATCACATCTATGAAACTCCAGCCCTGCGTGCTGATTGGCTAGACAATAAAATTGGTTGGAGAAATCACTCTCTATGGGAGATGTCCCAGATGAATGTGAGTGGAGCTAGGCTGAGCGACATCCGTCTGGCAAGGGTCAGGTTAATCGAAAACAGTGTCGAGTATCAAATATTTTCTATTGGTACCAATATTCAGTTTGACCTTTCAGTATCATGACAGTTGTAGAACCTTCCCCCTAAAATAATTGATAAAGGATTTATTCATACATAAACACAAATAAACACTATAGTATAAATTGCTCCGGACTACAAGTCTCATCAATCAAAATACGCACCATAAAGAGGAAAAAAAATTATATAAGTCACACCTGACTATAAACATTTATTTTAAGACTATATTAAGACTATATTAAGACTAATATATTTATTTTAAGACTATTTTGACCTGCTGTATATCAGTCAGTCCCTATTTTGTTTCCACTTCTATTGTGGGAGGTAGAATATTTTAGATACTTTGGGAATTCTCTGCCCTCTGAATCTGCTGGCAGTACATTTGCCATCTCTGAGAAAGTCTTACTTTTTGCCGTTAAAAGCACAACATTCTTTTGATCAGAATGAATGTAGGCCATAACATGGCCATAACGTGGGATCATTGAAATTAATGCCGTGATCCATCTCTGAGCTACTATGTTTAGACTCTCCGATCGGGCAGCAAGCCTCTCCACCTGCACTGTCTCTGTTATCACTAGGGATGGCTCTCTCTGTCTCCTCCTCAAACACACGCTACCCCCCCCCCCCTCCGAAGCCACATGTTGCAACAGGAGAACTGCTACGTTGTGCTCCTTTCTCTCTGTCCACCAAGCTCCCCGCCTCAGATGTCTCTCTCGCCCCGCTCTGTCTTTCACACTCCACCTGGACCTCTGCCATCTCTCTTCCTTCTGCTCTTTTGGCGCTAAGCTTAAGTATTTCTATAAAAGAAAATGTTTTTCCCCCCTAGCTTACACTAGCTAGCAAATGCTATACTTTAAAATCACATTGATAAATGCGTTGCTTCTTACCTGGCTCTGGATGGGCATCATTCCTTTGCAATTCTGTGCCTGGACCTGTTCCTGACTTATCCTCAGTTTTTTTTATATTTACTCATAAAATCCTTCAAGCCTTTGGTGTCATCTTGTCTTTTTCTTTTGTCTTCTCTTTTCCTTTCTGTGCGCCGGACTTCTGAAAATCTGACATTCTTAGTTTGCAGCGAAACGAAATTTAAAAGTTGCAGCCAGCCGTTTTCCTAAAGGTCAAACCATTTTATGTTGGGGTTGGGAGAGTTCTAATGGACCCTTATTTATAGAAAACTGTTAAACATCATTTGTGTATGCCGCTCTTATATTGTATTACGGTAGCCAAAGAGTGTTGGTCGTTATATGTGGGGTATCACGGTTTTTCATATCCGCATGTAGTTGATGAACGAGACGGATGAACAGAGCCGTACTCTATGTGAAACTTCATTTACAGTTTTTCTCAAATGCTAAAACACAAAAGCCAGTCCTCTAAACCAAAGGACCAGTTGTCTAAACACATTTACTAAATCTAGCCATCATTTTCCAATATCATAAATACATTTTACATGAAGACACAATTCACAAAACACAATCCTCCATTCACATAAATCTTAACACATTTTTCCTTGCTAAAACACAAGTTGCAAAAGAACTCTGCTCATATTCTCAAATGAAAGCTCATGTGATGCAAAATGCTTGCCACAGTCAGCATTATTTGAACAAAATGAACACACCTGGCGTCATTCATTACACACAACGACTCAAAATTGAAAACACCTGTTGCTAATGCTGTGACCACATGTATAAAAGCAAGTTCAGAGTGCACAGTTTGCTGAAGATTCCAAACAAACACAATGGATGAAGGCAGAGTCAGGGGAAGAGGTAATCGCGTCCGAGGAGGGAGAAGAGCTGGCCAGGGAGGAAGAGGAGCAGGCCAGGGAGGAAGAGGAGCAGGCCATGGAGGAAGAGGAGCAGGCCATGGTGGAAGAGGAGCAGGCCAACAAGGGAGGGAAGGTCCAGGAGGGAGAGCAAGACAACCTCGTACCATCATTACGGACGAGATGCGAGCAACAGTTATTGACCATGTCATTGTCCATGGCATGACAATGGCTGAAGCAGGACTAAGAGTCCGTCCAAACCTGAGTAGGTTCACCGTGGCCACCATTATCAGGGCATTCAGACAACACAACAGGTATTGTACTCTATTGCTTTCTTTGTCACAATACAATTTTACAAGCCTGTGAAAGTAGTCTATTACAGTAGTTTCAAATCAGTTGTTACTGTATTGTAAAACATGTCAATTGACGACACGTTTCTTTCTTTAGAGTTGAAAGAATGCCACATAGAGGTGGGCAGGTTGCCATATTTACAGCAGCACAAGAAACCCCCATTGTGGATATGGTTCGTGAGAACAACCTCATCAGACTCCGGGAGATCAGAGACAAAGTCATTGACGATAATGTGAATTTTGAGGGCATTGATGATGTCAGCTTGGCCACAATAGACCGAGTTCTCCGGCGCCAAAAGATGCGGATGAAACAAGTCTATAGGGTTCCCTTTGAGCGGAACTCTGCACGACACAAAGACCTACGTTACGAGTATGTGCAAGTAAGTATACATCCATGTTCACAGTACAGTTAGTAAACATACTGTGTTGCTCAGTGGCCTACATTACTACATTGCTACCTGATTGACTGTTGTTCTGAACACCTGTGCACTTTCACATTTTCACAGAGGACATTACAGTTGGACGTGATGGCCAGACCTCATGAGTACCTCTTCCTGGATGAGGCTGGCTTCAACCTGCACAAACGAAGGCAAAGAGGCTGTAACATCATTGGCCAAAGAGCCATAACTGAGGTTCCGGGCCAACGGGGGGGGGGGGGGGGGGGTTATATTACTCTTTGTGCGGCTATGGGTTTGGAGAGGCTTGTCCACCGGCAGGCTATCCTTGGGTCTTAAAACACCCAACGTCTCCTAATCTTCCTAGAGGAGCTAAAAGATATCCTCCTGGACCGCCAACAACACCATCCTGGGCCCGAACATCCCATTTATGTGATCATTTGGGACAATGTACGCTTCCACACAACAAACCAAATCAGTGAGTGGTTCACCACCAACAGTAACTACTTTTTAAACGTCTGTCTGCCACCCTACTCCCCTTTCCTGAACCCTATAGAGGAGTTCTTCTCATCGTGGAGATGGAAGGTTTATGACAGACAACCATACACTACAGAAAAACTCCTAAGGGCAATGGAGCTGGCGTGTGTTGACATCCCAGTGGAGAACTTCCAAGGATGGATCCGCCATTCCAGGGCGTTTTTCCCACGGTGCCTGGCAAGAGACAATATAGCCTGTGATGTGGATGAGGTGATGTGGCCTGATGCAGCTCAGCGACATGATGCCGCACAGTGATTGTGGTGTAAATACTGTAAAATGAATAAAAAAAACTTCACACCCTGATCATGTTTTCAAGAGTACTGTTGTGTGCAATAGATTCTGCTTTTGCAGTGAGTTGTGTTACAGTAGTGTACAGAATTTACTATAGATTTATACCCTTCATATGAAACTCACAAATCTAAATGCCCAATCCTCTGCAGAACTCTAAGAAGATCCAGAATTGTAAAGTTTGTAAAAATATTCATTGGCAGTAAAGAAACAAAGAACCTTCTCACAAATTGAGCATTGTGTTTTCAATTGTTTTGCTGTAGAGTGTAATGATGTGTTTAGTGTTTACATTTTTGAAAGCTTCGAGCTGCTCTTTGGGTGTGAAAGTTTTAGTTTTGAAGAGAGAAGGTGTGGTTGTGTTTATGTAGCTTTAGAAAAGGGTGTTGTGTTTAGACATTGGAGAACATGGACGAAACATTTGTGAAATGTGTTTTAGCATTTGAGAAAAACTGTAATAAATTACATTGGATAGACACTCCGCTTATTCTTCTCCACGTCAAGTTAATCCTGCGCGACAGTAAGTTAACTTAACAAAAACATATCACATATACCTAATGCAGATATATATTTATATTTAGTCACTCTAATATTAAATAGTTTTTACACAACTATTTTCTGAAAAAAATTACTTCTGCCTGTATGAGTGTCAGTTTTGCCCCCCCGCCCAAAAAAAAAAAAAAAAAACTTGTAAATTGCCTTGAGATGACATGTTTCATGCATTGGCGCAATATAAATAAACTGAAATTTGATATTTAAGACTCATCAGAATATAAGTCTCAGGATCTGCCAAACTATGAAAAATGTTAAAGTAATTAAAGTAATCAATTTAATTTTCTTTACCATTTTATAAAAAAATATCTAAACTGGACATAAAGAAAGGAGGCATGCCGACCAGGATAGCCCCACAGGGTCCAGAGCCTTCAGCATCTCAGGATAAATCCCTTTACTTCTGTTGCCATGACAACAGGGTGCTTTTTTCTCCTTCACCAACCTCAGAGAAAGTGATGGACTCACCTTCCTCCAAGGACTCAGACTTTGTTTCCTCCATGGAAGACACGGTGACCAGAGTGAGAAGATCCTCTGAGCGCTCCTCCCACCACCTGATTAAATCCTAAGTCCAGGTCTGCAGTCCCCTGAACCAGACACAGTTGGGGATGGACCATTCTGTCCCTTTTTGACCCATCAGGCTGACGGAACTTCTTCAAGGCAAACTGAAGGCCCAAGAGTTTCCCCACAGCCACCAGAATCCTCTCTCTGGGTAACCCTAGAGCAGGAGAAAGTTTAGCCCCTCTGCAGGAGTTTGTTTCCAGAACCCAAGCTGTCCATGGAGGTGAGTCCAAACACTTCTCACTGGTACCAGTTAACCTCATTCACCAGCTCTGGTTCCTGACCCAGCAGTGAGATGAACCTGTGTCCCTAGATCCACGTTGTGATCCCAGGAGATATACATTACACCTGCTACCCAACTGCCATAGAACCTGACCTTGCTGCTGATGGTGGCCCACATGGAGGGGTTCTGTAGCTTTTTGGACCTGGGTCAATCCAGGCTCAAGTAGTTAAGTCTCAAAATGGGTTATAATAAGTTTTCTTCTTCTGACAGGATTACTAAGAGACTGACACAAACACATCAAGAGGAACCAGAACCCAGCTGTGTGTCATTTAGGAGCGACAGGTCAAAGGGTGTCATCCATGACTTCAAACCTTCTGGACCTCCGTCCTCAGAGAGGTGAGCTGTATCTAACTGCTGTAATTGTGGAAACTGAGTCAGTCTAATATGTTTTATTCTAACATGTGTTTAACGTGAGCTCAGCTCTTTTTCCCACATTTCTATGTTCATATGTGAAGCGGTGTGTGTTGGATGTTCTCCAGAACCACAGCAGTGAAAGTGGAAAGAATGGATGTTGTTGGAGGCGTCCTGGATGCTGCTACATCATGTTTAACAGCTCTGATCTGTTTGCTTTTGGGCCTCATTGATTAGTCGCCATCATTAAACACTTTTCTCTGGTTAAAGTCAAAGATTTAGTTTGGACCAAAGCTCACTCTGATTGGTTCTGTTCCATATAAATGAGCTAACTGGACTGTTTAGTCCCTCTCCCATATTCATAGTGATTGAATCAAATCCAACATGGAACCAACTGGACTTTCTTTCTTTGTTCCTGAACCGTTTTGTCATCGTATTTGAAAGTCTTACTCAGTTTTAGTGACTAAAGAGTTTCAGTTCTTCTCAGCTGGAGCTGGAACAATAACTCGGATCAGAACCAGAGACTTGGGGTTGTTCCCTCACAGGAGTTAGGAGCTGCAGCTGTTCTTCAGCTCTTAAACATCTCAATAAATGTATTACAATTCAGTTGTGCTTCAGACAAGTTAGCAGAACTGCATCAACTCATTAAAATGTGTCAGAAATGCTCTGGTCTAAATGATTCTCTAGATTTTTCTTGAAAAGCTTTATTGTTATTTTGAGAAACTAATAAAATCCTTATTAGTCTCAGAGACTAATAAAATGGGGGACATGGAGTCTGAGTGGACCATGTTCTCCGCCTTTACTGTTGAGGCGGCTAGTCTGAGCTGTGACAGCAAGATTGTCGATGCATGTCGCGGCGGCAACCCTCGAACACACTGGTGGACTCCAGCGGTGAGGGAAGCCGTCAAGCTAGAGAAGGAGTCCTACCGGGCTTTATTGTTCGTGGGACTCCAGAAGCAGCTGATGTGTACCGGCAGTTGAAGCGGCAGGCGGCTCGGGCGTGGGAAGAGTTCGGAGAGGCCATGGAGAAAGACTTCCGTACGGCTTCGAAGCGATTCTAGTCCACCATCCGGCATCTCAGGAGGGGGAAGTAGTGCAGTACCCACACTGTTTATAGTGGGGGTGGTGTGCTGCTGACCTCAACACGGGACGTTGTGCGTCCGTGGGCGGAATATTTCAAAGACCTCCTTAATCCCACCAACACGTCTTCTGTTGCAGAAGCAGAGCCTGAGGACTCTGGGTCGGGTTCTCCCATCTCTGGTGCTGAAGTCGCCGAGGTTGTTAAAAAGCTCCTCGGTGGCAAGGCCCCGGGGGTGGATGAGATTCGCCCGGAGTACCTTAAGGCTCTTGATGTTGCAGGGCTGTGTTGGTTAACGTGGCTCTGCAGCATCGCATGGACATCGGGGGCAGTTCCCCTGGATTGGCAGACTGGGGTGGTGGTCCCCCTATTCAAAAAGGGGGACCGGAGGGTGTGTTCCAACTACAGAGGAATCACACTCTGAAGCCTCCCTGGTAAGGTCTATTCCTTGGTTCTGGAAAGGAGGGTCCGTCAGATAGTCGAATCTCGGATTCAGGAAGAGCAGTGTGGTTTTCACCCTGGACGTGGAACACTGGATCAGCTCTACACCCTCAGCAGGATCCTGGAAGGGGCATGGGAGTTTGCCCAACGAGTCTACATGTGCTTTGTGGATCTGGAGAAGGCATTTGACCGTGTCCCTCGAGGGATTCTGTGGGGGGTACTCAGGGAGTATGGAGTACCGGGCCCTTTAATAAGGGCTGTCAGGTCTCTGTATGACCGGTGTCAGAGTCTGGTCCGCATTGCCGGCAGTGAGTCGGACTCGTTTCCGGTGAGAGTTGGACTCCGCCAAGGTTGCCCTTTGTCACCGATTCTGTTCAACACCTTGGTGCGTTAAGATTGCGTCTCTGCTATTCGCGGATGACGTGGTCCTATTGGCTTCATCAGGGTGTGATCTACAGCTCTCACTAGAGCGGTTCGCAGCCGAGTGTGAAACGGCCGGGATGAAAATCAGTGACTCCAAATCCGAGATCATGGTCTTGAACCGGATTGGGGAGGGATGGGGTTGGGGAGGATGTGCTGCCCCTAATGGAGGAGTTCAAGTATCTTGGGGTCTTTTTTACGAATGAGGGGAAGATGGAGCGGGAGATCGACAGGCGGATTGGTGCAGCGTCTGCTGTGAAGCGGGCGCTGTACTGATCTGTTGTGGTGAAGAGAGAGCTGAGCCAAAAGGCGAAGCTCTCGATTTACCGGTCGATCTACGTTCCTACCCTCATCTATGGTCACGAGCTTTGGGTTGTGATAGAAAGAACGAGATCCCGGATAGAAGCGGCCAAAATGAGTCCGTAGTGTGTCTGGGCTCTTCCTTAGAGATAGGGTGAGGAGCTCAGTCATCCGGGGAGGACTCAGAGTAGAGCCGCTTCTCCTCCACGCCGAGAGGAGCCAGTTGAGGTGGCTCGGGCATCTGGTTAGGATGCCTCCTGGACGCCTCCCTTGTGAGGTGTTCCGGGCATGTCCCACCTGGAGGAGGCCCAGGGGAAGACCCAGGACACGCTGGAGGGACTATGTCTCTCTGCTGGGAACGCCTTGGGATTCCCCCGGAGGAGCTGGCCGAAGTGGCCAGGGAGAAGGACGTCTGGGCCTCCCTACTGAAGCTGCTACCCCCGTGACCCGACCCCGGATAAGCGGAAGAAGATGGATGGATAATAAAATCCTGATTTCATTGCAAGGAATCATGTTGTGATATTTTAGCCAATCACCAGCCCTAGTATGGACCGGTCTGAGGTTCTGGAAATGACCCATTACAGTTCTTTATGAGCCAAGAACAGAAACCCAGTTCCTCCCAGTGAGATCTCAGATGTTCCAGTTCTATTTGCAGACAGAGGTTTGATCCGTTATCTCAGCTGCCCCGTTCTGATGAAAACACCTTCATGTCTTCATGTCTGTGTTGATGCTGATCAGGAGGTTCTGCTGCTTCCTGCCTCCATGTCAGACTAACAGTGGATCACATTTCCACGACCCGCTGGGAAATACCTGGTAGAGCCAGTCTGACCCATCAAGACTTGGTTCCTGTGTGCGTTGTGAGAGCAGTTCAGCAGGGAAGGAAAGCTTCATCATCTCCAACTACCTAGATCATCTGGTTCTCTGCTCATGTCCATATGTCCTTCACGGACCTTTACCTTCTGATTGTCTCTGTGTGGACAGATATAATGTGAGCTCAATGGCTTCCAGGGACCTACAGGATCTACTGGATGTCCCACACACTGTCCTGAAGACCTGTGTGGACAGAACCTTCACCTCCACTGTCTCCAAGCTCTGGGTCACTGTCCCCACCAGTATCAGATCTGCTGACAGTGTGGACAGTTTGAAGTCCATGTTCAAGTCTCACTTTTTAAAATATCTACTGGGTGGTTCTGGTCTTCATCCTTATATTTCATTGTGTCCATTTGATGCTCAGTTTTTCTGTTTAAAGGACTTTTACTGTGAAGCTCTTGGTGATCTGTGAAAACCGCTGAATGAATATTTCATTCCTTCCTGATTGTTCTGGTTCCTCCACAGAGTGGACCAGCAGAACTCAGAGGTTCCCAGAGGTCCGTCTGCCCGGCAGCATCAAACCCAGCTGGACTCCATATTTATGGTCTGTACATGTACAACAACTACTTTTCCATCGGTTCTGTTCAGTCATCTCCATGCTGGACTTTGTGGACCAGTGGACCATCAGTATGTCCAACATGGTTCTGATGTTTGGTTCTGCTGTCACAGAGTTAAGCCCCTCCCCTCTAACTTCCTAACTATGAGAGGTTAACTCTATCCAGCTCTCCATCTAACGGGTCTGAGGTTCCTGATTCTGTCGGGTTTTACCCGGTCCAGAGTTCTGAGGTGATTTATTCAAGCTGGTGCTGAAGAATATTCATCTAGCTGCTAACAGCTACATCCTTCAGAGCGTCCCACCCTTCTTCCTCTTTCCATTTAGCCCCTAAGTAGCCTTGCTGGGATCAGGTTTTCAACCCACAACCGTTAACAGCTGCTGTTCCTCTGTTTTACAATCTGTATCTGAGCTAGAAAGATTTTAGTGAGGAGGAAAGAATAAGTAATCAGGATGATGTTTAAACTGGGCCAAGGAAACCTTTAAAATCCTCCCAATACTTCCAGAACCAAGACCAGAACTATTTTACCACCATCAAAGAACTCAATGATGATAATGACTCTAATGACTCAATGTCCACAAATTATTTACAGTTTCACATTATTCTATAATAAGCAATGCTTATCTGGGTAAAATAACAGCAGAAGCAAAATAATAATCAAATCACAACAACATAATTTATTTAACTAAGCTAACTCTCCTTAGTTTGCTGATACTAATTAACTCTAAATCTAACTTTGCTGAGCAGCAGATCTTTCTCCATCGTTTGTCCCGGTTCTCTTTCCTCTCATGGGTCGGCTCCTAGAACAGGTGTGGAGAGGATCTTCAACAGGCAGGCGTGAACTCTCTTTTTGACACATGTTGGAATCTTCTCCTTTAAGACAGAACTCTTGGCTGACTGAAACTAGCTTTGATTAGCAGGACGTTAATCACTCTTGCATATAACCTGCAGCCTTTTATTACAGGGGCTGAATAACTTTGGGCAGAACACAAAGCTTCTTATGGTCCACAGGCCCCTCAGTCCTGTCTTCTCCTGCTGTCTCCCAGCTGAAGGTCGTTCTCTGCTGCAGCTGAGATCAGACTTCAGAGCATCTGTTGTTTCTCTGCTCACTTCCTCACTGACCTTACTGCACAGCGAGATGAGTTGATTCTGGTCCTGATGCAGGGTTACGTTGACAGCCTGAGTGATGAATTCTTTAGTCGATCTATGTCCTGATGTCCTCGTGTAGATGATTAGGAATCTGCTGGGTCTCTGGTGTTGAGGAATTTGGTAAGCTGGCAAACAGCTCATCCAGGCAGTTGAAACCTTGTGTAACAGATATTAGTGGAGCAGCCAGGCTTTTTCTGCTGTCCAGGTCTTTGTCTTGAGTTGTTGCCTTAAGGAATAAATCCAATATGTAACAACAGCTCCACAGAAAACCCAAAGAAAATGATAAAACATTACCTCAAAATCCAAAGAAAGGGTAATTTGACTCATAACCAAAATATGCAATGAAAAGTTATTCCAATTATTATCCACAGAGTCCCAAAATATCCAAAGAAAATGGTTAATCCAACTTAAATCCATAGCGTCTCAAAGTATCCCAGGAAAAAATATATTCCATTTTAGTTCTACAGTGTTCAAAAACCATCCAAGAAAAGCTTTTATTTAAATCCTCATGAAAAATTATCCAAGGGGGAATAATCGGATCTGGAAACACTGCATCCCACGGTTTCCAAGCAGAGGAATCCACCCTGGAGCAAAAGCATCAGGGAAACTTGGGTTGATCCTCTCAGGAGGTGAAGTCTTCAGCTGAAGCAACGCTTCCTCTCCTGGCTCCCAACGTCCATCCCAAGGAAACATCCCTGATCCTCTGTTAAACTCCACTTTATCCAATCCAATTTATTTCTAAAGTTCATTAAAAACAACAGATTGTCGACCAAAGTGCTGTACATTTCATTAACACCAATACTAAAAATAAAATAAAACAGACATAAAAACAAGGTACACAGTTGACTCATGGGGGAAAAACAACTCAAGCTGTGTTGAAGGCCAGAGAAATGGTGAGTCTTTAAAAAGGATTTAAAAGAAGACAGTGAAGGTTTGTGCCTAACATGCTCGGTAACCCGTTCCACAACAGATGAGCTGCAGAAGCAGAAGCTCCATCACCTCTGAGCTTCAGCCTCCACCTTGGAACGGCCAGGAGCAGCAGATCAGCTGACCTTAGAGACCCGATAATATGGTTGAATCAAGTCTGAGAGATAGTGTGGAGTAAGGCAAGGCAATGCAAGGCAAATGTATTTGTATAGCACATTTCAGTACAAAGACAATGCAAAGTACTTTGCATGATTAAAATATAGGAAAATAAAACAGAACAAAAGCAAGTAGGAACAAAATATAGCAAAAAATAGAGAAACTAAAAGCAAACATTAAAAGCAGTTGGACTAAAAAAGTTTAACTAATGATGTTTCAGTAATACAGTTCAATTGGAGCAGTCGAAGGCAATCCTAAACAAATGTGTTTTTAATCTTGATTTAAAGGAACCCGGGCTTTCAGCACTTTTACAGTTTTCTGGAAGTTTGTTCCAGATCAGTGGAGCATAGGAACTAAATGCTGTTTCTCCATGTCTGGTTCTGGGTCTGGTTCTGCAGAGCAGGCTGGAGCCAGAAGACCTGAGTGGTCTGGAGGGTTGATGCCCTGATAACAAGTCTGTGATGTATTTAGGTGCTAAGCCATTCAGGGATTTATAGACTAACAGAAGGATTTTAAAGTCTATTCTCTGAGATACAGGGAGCCAGTGGAAGGACCCCACATGTGTTTTTGTCATTGCTGATGTAAAGTTACCTACTGAACAATTCCCTGTCCTTTTAAGTAGGATTTAAACCAGTTGAGTGCTGTACCAGAGAGGCCGACCCAATTCTCCAGGCGCTCTAACAGGATGGAGTGATAGTATTCAATGCTGCACTGAGGTCCAATAATACCAGCACTGTGATAAGTCCACAGTCTTTATTTATAGGAATGTCATTAAACACCTTGACACCAGGTAAGGCGTGCCTACCTTTACTGGGTTTGACAGGAGAGAAGGGAGCGGGGTAGCCGTATTTTTTGTTGACCGTTTTTGACTTGCTTCAAAAAAGTACAGATCATGTAACACTATACAGACATGTTTCCATATGAATGTAATCACCAGTTAAAAGCCGCTGTTTAATAAATCACCCCAGATATAATCCCGGATTCAGACAAACAGGACCCTATCTTTCCCTCTCAAGCGACTAGGCTGGTTTTGTTTGAAGTCGCAACAGTGTTTAGCTGTTGAAACACAGCTTTTTCAATAATCTTACTGATAAAGGGGAGGTTTAAAATGGGCCTGTAGTTCTGGAGTAGTAGTTTGTCTAAATTGTTCTTGTTCAGTAGTGGTTTGAGAATTGATGTTTTTAGGGACTGGGGGAAAACACCTGACAGAAGGGACATGTTTATTATCTGAGTCAAATCAGACGCTATGACAGGGGGGGCGTCGTGGCCGAGTGGTTAAGAGCAGCACGCAGCAGGTTGCAAGTACCCGGTTCGATTCCCGGACCTGGCACTTTGGCTCCCTGAGCAAGACCCTTAACCCCAGATTGCTCCCCGGGCGCCGCACATGGCAGCCCACTGCTCCCCAAGGGTGATAAGTTAAAAGCAGAAAACAATTTCATTGTAATGTATGTTTCAATGTATGTTTCAATGACAATAACGATGATATTACTATTACTATTACAAAACTTTCTTAAAGAAAACTGTGGGTAGAACATCAAGGCAGCAGGAGGAGGAATTTAGCTGCTGAATGATCTCCTCTAAGCTTTTGTAGTTTATTTGGCTGATTTGGGACATTTTGTCAAGATCAATTCTAGTTGGACACAACTTTGGTACTGACCTTGATATGGATGTACAGACTGATCCCCTGATCTTTTGGATTTTCTCAGTAAAGAAGTTAGCAAATTCGTTGCAGGCCCTGGTGGAGTGGAGTTCAAAAGCCACGGACACAGGAGGATTTGTTAACCTGCCGACTGTGGCAAATAAGGCACGAGTATTATTAATGTTTTTGTTGATGATCTCAGAGAAGAAAGATTTCCTTGTATTTTTCAGTTGTAAGTTATATCTCTAAAGTCTATCTTTATAGATGTCATAGTGAACCTGGAGTCTGTTCTTTCTCCACCTGCGTTCAGCTTTTCGACACTCCCGTTTTGCACTTCTAATGGCTGAAGCACTTCTCCAAGGAGATTTTGTCTTCCCGGAAAAAAACTTTCACTTTAACTGGGGCAATGCAGTCAGTGATGTCTGAGACTTTAGAATGACTAGCTCATCTACCGAGTTGCAGCCCAAGGTTGAAGTAGCAGGGTAAGCTTGAACAAAAGTTTCCATGGCATTGTCCTTAAAGGTGCGTTTTCTTACGATGTCCCTTTGGCTAAATGAGTCACTGGAAATGATGCTTTCAAAGGTAACAGAAAAGTGATCAGATAGGGCAACATCAGTTACATTGACCTTAGAAATGTTTAGACCTTTAGTGATGATCAGGTCTAAAATATGTCCCTGCTTGTGTGTTGGCTGTTTAACATTTTGAGTTAAACCAAAGTTTCTAAGTGTGTCACACAGTTCTTTTGCACTTCTGTCTTCAGGGTTGTCAACGTGAAAGTTGAAGTCTTCCACAATAATTAAACAGTCATAATCAACGCATATCATAGATAGGAGGTCACTAAAATCATTAAAAAAGTTTGATATGGACTTAGGAGGCCTGTAAACATTGAGAAACATAGTTCGTACCGGGCTCTTTACCTGGAGAGCCAAATGTTCAAAAGAGTCGAATTTTCCCAAAAGAACCTTTTTACCCTTTAGTGAATCATTATACAATGTTGCTACTCCTCCACCTTTCCTTTGCTGTCTGCTCTCACAAAGGAAATTGTATTTTGGAAGTTTACTCCAACAGAGTATGTGCTTCATTAAGTTCATGTAACCATGTTTCTGTTAAAAACATAACATCAAGATTATTGTCAATAATGAAGTCATTAATTAAAAGGAATTTTCCTGACAGCCCTTATTAAAGTACCCCCCACAGGATCCCTCGGGGAACACGGTCGAATGCCTTCTCCAGATCCACAAAGCATATTTAGACTGGTTGGGCAAACTCAACCAGGATCCTGGTGAGGGTGTAGAGCTGATCCAGCGTTCCACGGCCAGGACGAAAACCACACTGCTCTTCCTGAATCCGAGATTCGACTATCCAACGTGCTCTGCTTCTGCAATGGAAGACGTGTTGGTTGGATTAAGGAGGTCTTTGCCCGGTAGGATTCCTTCTTCAGCTTGACGGCTTCCCTCACCGCCGTGTCCACCAGCGTGTTCGAGGGTTGCTGCCGCGACATGCACCGACAACCTTGCGGCCACAGCTCCGACCAGCCGCCTCAACAATAGAGGCGCGGAACATGGTCCATTTAGACTCAATGTCCCCCGCCTCCATCAGGGCGTGTTCAAAGCTCTCCCAGAGGTGGGAGTTAAAGCTCCGTCTCACTGGGGACTCTGCCAGATGTTCCCAGCAGACCCTCACAATATGTTTGGGCCTGCCAGGTCTGACCGGCTTCCTCCCCCACCATCGGAGCCAACTCACCACCAGGTAGTGTTCAGTGGAGAGTTATGCCCCTCTCTTCACTCGAGTGTCCAAGACATGCGGCCGCAGATCAGATGAAACGACTGACAAAGTCTATCATTGAACTACGGCCTAGGGCAGGGGTGGGCAATTAATTTCTTTAGGGGGCCACGTGACAAATATGAAATGTGCTGGAGGGCAGCACCACTAAAACTAATAATTTTATAATGCTCATTCTGCCTTTTTATGATTCTTTTGGTAATAACAAATTAAACATATTCTGTAAATATGTATATAATGTATATATAAGTATATAAAAGTGATAGTGTAAAACACAATCATACTATAAGATTTTGATTATTTTAAACTCTTCACAAATGAAAATGAGATTATTTTATAATGTGAACTTCTCCACCATGAACAATAAAGTCTTATTGTAAACATGAACAGCTTATCAACATTAGCACAAAATTATTGGAATCATTGTAGTTCAGTTAAGTTTTCAATGAGAAATCTGGTTCAATGTCTGATACAGCTATGCGCAGGACAGCTGCAAGGTGGTCATCTGTAATGGAAGACCTGTATCTGGATTTGTTGAACTTCATTAGTGAAAATGTTTGCTCACACACATATGTAGATCCATACTGATCTGCTGATGGTGTATCTTGCTTTAGTGTTGGCATGTGAGTGAGAGTATTATCCCTCAGCTGGCTTGAACGAAGCTGCAACATCCTACTGAAAGCCTTGACTGCACTGTACATTTGAAGTACAAAACTTTTTGACATGAAAATCCCAAAAGCAAGATCTGCCAACCAGTCTGCCCCTGAAATGAATGTCCTTTCCCTTCCTCAAGACAAAAAAGCACAGACGCAAACATTGATCCAGTAATCTGTTCACATTAGATGATATTAGCGGGTGATCTGTCATCCTTGGATGATATTACAGTTAACAGAACGTCAGACCAGGTGTGCCTACTATGAAGAAAAAAGAGAGAGAGCAAAAAGTTAAAAGCTGAAATGACGACAATCATTTCAATGTAATGCAATGCAAAACTGGGGAACAGTAGACTGGAGAACAGTAGAAATCAGTAGAGTGAGAAAATTAGACCCTGATGTCCTCCAGTAGCCTAAGCCTATAGCAGCACAACTATAGAGGTAGCTCAGGGTAACATGAGCCACTCTAACTATAAGCTTTGTCAAAAAGGAAAGTTTTAAGATTAGTCTTAAAAGTAGACGGGGTGTCTGCCTCATGGACCAAAACTGGGAGTTGGTTCCACAGGAGAGGAGCCTGATAGCTAAAGGATCTGCATCCCATTGTACTTTTAGAGACTCTAGGAACCACCAGCAGACCTGCAGTCTGAGAGCGAAGTGCTCTGTTAGGAATATACGGGGTAATCAGAGCTCTGATATATGATGGAGCTTGATTATTAAGGGCTTTATACGTTAGAAGAAGAATTTTAAATTCTATTCTTTATTTAACAGGAAGCCAATAAAGGGAAGCTAAAATTGGAGAAATATGATCCCTCTTGTTGATTTTCATCAGAACTCTTGCCGCAGCATTTTGGATCAGCTGTAGACTTCTAATTGCATTTTGTCGACTTCCTGATAGTAAAGAATTACAATAGTCCTGCCTTGAAGTAACAAATGCATGGATTGGTTTTTCAGCATCACCCCTGGACAGAATGTTTCTAATTTTGGCGATATTCGGTGAAAAAAGGAAACTCTGGAAACCTGTTTAATATGGGATTTAAATGACATGTCTTGGTCGAAAACAACACCAAGATTTTTAACTTTATTACCAGAGGCCAATTTAATGCCATCCAGATTAAGTCATTGATTAAGAAGTTTATTTTTTTGAGGACTCTGGTTCAAAGATTACAACTTCTGTCTTGTCAGAATTTAAATGCAGGAAATTTAAAGTCATCCAGCTTTTGATGTCATCAAGACATGACTGCAGTCGAAGTAACTGAATGGATTAATCAGGATTTATTGATAAATATAGCTGAGTGTCATCAGCATAACAGTGGAAATTAATCCCATGGTGTCTGCCAATCGGAAGCATATATATAGTAAATAGAATTGGTCCAAGGACTGAACCCTGTGGTACTCCACAGGTGACCCTAGACAATTGAGGAAGATTTATTATTAACATGAACAAACTGGAATCTGTCCGACAGATAAGATTTAAACCAGCCTAATGCTTTCCCCTTAATCCCTACAGTATGATCAAGTCTTTGTAGGAGAATATTTTGATCAACTGTGTCAAATGCAGCACTAAGATCTAACAGGACAAGTATAGACACAAGTCCATTATCTGAGGCCATGAGAATGTCATTAGTGACCTTCACTAGAGCTGTTTCAGTGCTGTGATGAACTCTAATGCCTGACTGAAACTCCTCAAGTAGGTCATTACTTTGTAAATGTTCACATAGTTGATTAACAGCTACTTTATCAAGAATTTAGATAAGAAAAGCAGATTAGATATAGATCTGTAATTTACTAACTCATCTTGATCAAGAGATGGTTTCTTAAGTAAAGGTTTTGTAGGAGCCATGAAGGTGTTTTATTATTATTATTATTATTCAATCTGATTTATGTAATGTTAAGTAATATAATTTGATGGTTTATATTTGGGTTACTTGGGTTATTATATTTCGTTACTTTTGTTGTTTAATTTCTTGTCACAGTAATTGGGGGCGGTAACATTGAACTAAGTTTAGGGCAGGTGCACAGGCACGGGAGGTAGTAGCCTAACTGGAGAGAGGGTGAGTTACGGGGAAGCCGTATCTTTTGTTGACCGCTGTTACGCTGCCTACACTGTGATTGTCTTTTTACTTTGAGCACGTTATTATTATTGGATTACTGGATTAAGTTGGACAACCTTTTTCAATAAACTCGTCAAGACGCATCTGGATTGCAGCGGATTTTTGTGTGGTACAGCGCGTCCTACAATCATACACTCATACCTCAGCCTCTCAGCGACTGCTTGGCTTTTTGGATAAAAGTCGCTACATCTTTGTCAACAAAAGGCGACATTAGGAAAGCAACTGCGGACGTTTCAAGGACCAAATGGGAGAAAGGATCATCGGAGATAAAGGAAGGAAGACTGGACCGACTTTCGATCATTAAGCCACAGCCTCGGAGGACTCAAAAGCCAGGTAGGCTGGCTGGTGTTTATGCACATTAAGCTGTACATTGGAAGGAATGCGGCACACATATGCTGTTTGTCCATTGGGGACATTGTTGGATTAAACACCGTTTGAGTTGTCATACCGATCGCTAGCATTGATTGTGTGGATTCGGTACTGTAATATCTTTGCACTGTCAGATGATGAATCTTTGCTTTGTCCCTTTGAAATTGCCGCTGCTCTGCTAATATGCATGACATTTCTGGATTCGTGGAAGTGTTTGGACGCATTGTAGCCTACACCCATGCTACATTGAAGATCTGCTTTATCTCATTGAAATTGCCTCTGCTTTGCTACTGCATGACGTGTTTTGAACATGTTTGAAAGTTGAAGTGGATGCATATTTATTGAGAAGTAACTGGAAAAAAAAACGCCAAAAAAAAAAAAGAAAATGAGTCAAAAGGGTGTTTTAAGTTGTGAAATGGAGAGTGAGAAAAGGCAATCTAAGCCCACAGCAAAGGCTTTGGCAAACGAAATCGAAACGCTTCAAAATAAAAGGAGAAAGAGTGTGGATAAAGTTAAAGGGTTCATACAACAAATGAATTAATGAAAAATAAGGAAAATGTTTCACAAGTACAAGCTCTTTTGGAGAGTTTAATTGATCAGTGTGGAAATGCCATCAAGTCACATGACCTGCTGATTCCTTTACTCCCTGAAGAGCAACAGAAGATCCAAAATGAATGGTTTTCTAACATCATGACCTATAGCAACACAATTTAAATGTGGGTTGAGCAATGGTTGATTGAGCCAGATGAATTGCTTGAGTTACATGATCAAACTGATTATGGTGAAATGAATAAACAGGAGTTGCTTCCAATACCTGATGAAACTCAGCAACAGGATGCCTTAGTCATTGATGCAGATGAGCTACAAGACGATGTAAAACCAAATGACAGTATGTCAAATGTGGGAAGCAGGGTGTCCAAATCACGAAACTCTGCCACAGGAAGAGAGTCTGTTGCTTCCAGTATTTCTTCTGCACGTCTCAAAGCAGAGGCTGACTTGGCAGCTTTAAGGACAAGACAAAAATTATTAAAAGATAAACATGAACTGGAAGAGGAGGAGGAACGGTTGCGTAAAAGGAAAGAACAATTTAAGTTGGATGAAGAAATTGCGGAAAACATGCCAAAATTGGATGTGCTCAAGTCTCGGAGCATCTTGAGTGAGGGAACCTCTGTATTAAAGCGCTCGGATGGAATGAACTCCTATCTGGTAAAAGGACAAAAACTGCTCCTTAATACTAAAGCAAAGTCATTTGTACCACAAAGGTCACAACACGAAATCAACCATGCTTACCTGGATGCAGGAAGAAGACCTAAGGAGAGAAATCCATCTCAGTTAATTCATTCACATGGAACTAATTTATATGCAGTGAATCACAGTACTCGAGAATGGATACAAATGCAAGATGGAGATGCCTTAAATATTGGTCCGAATGAAGATCAAAGCAATGTGCTTGGCATTATGAGCAAGCAAAATGAAATAACATCACTGTTGGTGCAGCAACAGTGTCTTTCATCTTTGCCTAAGAGGGAGATAGCAATCTTTGATAGTGATCCATTAAAATATCATGCGTTTGTGAAGGCCTTCGAGAACAGTGTGGAAAGGAACACTGCAAATCACAGTGACAGACTGTATTTCTTGGAACAGCACACAAGGGGTCTCCCCAAAGAATTGATCAGAAGTTGCCAGCATATGGATCCTGAGAGAGGATATGCTAAAGCAAAAGTGTTGTTAAAAGAGCAGTTTGGAAATGAGCAGAGGATTTCATACGCTTACATGGAAAAAGCTCTTTCATGGCTGCCAATCAAGAATGAAGATGCAAAAGCTCTTAGTGATTATAGCCTTTTTCTCAGAGGTTGCTGTAACGTTATGGAAGAGGTGCAATACATGCATGAACTGGACATACCTGCTAACATGCAAACCATCATAAAAAAGTTACCCTACAAATTTCGAGACAAGTGGCGTTCTGCAGCCTGTGAACTACAGGATAAGCGCAGCCAGAGAGCTATATTCATTGACCTCACAACTTTCATAGAGAAACAAGTGCGGGTTCTAACTGACCTAGTGTTTGGAAACATACAGGACGCTCCATCACTGAGAACTAATAGAGGAGTGAACAAGCCAAATCCACAAACTCGTTCTGGAATTAAGGGAACCAGCTTTGCTACAACTTTGGGCGACTGTGGCTTGGTGGGTTGAGTAGTCGTCTGGCAATCTGAGGGTTGTGGGTTCGATTCCAGCTTCCCCCTGCCACATGTCGATGTGTCCCTGGGCAAGGCACTTAACCCCAAGTTGCCTACCGAGCTGCGTCTCGGTGTATAAATGTGTGTGCGTTAGTGAGAGCGACTGGGTGAATGTGGCTATAGTGTACAGCGCTTTGGGTGGTCAACATGACTGGAAAAGTGCTATATAAGTTCAGTCCATTTACCACTCTAGCTCCTGTGATACACAAGACTCAGCCTGGAACTACAGGAAAGGAGCATGTGGAGTTTGCGAGGAGAACATGCATCTGTTGTGGAGAAGGACATGTTTTGGATTTGTGTCCACAGTTGGGGAAGAAGGCACAAAAACAGAGGATAGGCTTCTTAAGAGAGAAGGGTGTCTGCTTTGGCTGTTTGTGTATTGGACACATGAGCAAAGTTTGCAGAAAACGGATTTCCTGTGCAAAATGTGGTCTCAAACATCCAACTGTTCTTCACATTCCACAAAAGGAAAAGGACAAGGATCCGGACCAAGCTGAGAGGAAATCAGAGGTGTCCACTGACAGTGCCCTGATGTCAAGTGGGCTTACAGGGGCTGGTGATTACGACTGCAAACTTCCAATAGTTCCAGTGCAAGTAAAGTCCAAGAAGGGTGATAAGATTGTCACCACCTATGCTTTCTTGGACCCGGGAAGTACGGCCGTGTTCTGTACAGAGGCACTAAGGGACAAACTTAGTGTTCCAGGAAAGAAGGCCCATATTCCCCTACGGACGATGGGCCAAGAGAAAGTGGTGAGCAGCTATATGGTGCCAGGACTGGAAGTGGCTGGTTTGACTGGGGAGCATTTCTGTGAGCTGCCCAAGGCTTACACGCAATCACACATGCCTGTTCACAAGAGAAACATTCCAAAACAGAGTGATATTCAGAAATGGCCTTATTTGAAACATGCTCACTTGCCTGAGATTGATGCAGGGATTGAGCTGTTGATTGGGACAAATGTCTCCAAAGCCTTGGAACCCTTGCAAGCAGGCATGGACTGGTAATCGGGCGTACCGGGCATTTGCCCGGTGGGCCGACGTGCTGTTTGGGCTGGCAGACCCGACATGTATATTAATAATATGTATTATTATTATTATTATTATTATTATTATTATATATATCTGCCACGTTATATTTGCATAATGCATGAAGAAAAATAAAATCAGCAGCGCAAGAGTCTGTTCCGATCATCCGGCCCTTACCACAGGCTACTGCAGCCCATTGGTTATCATCCCTGACAGTCTAAAGGGCTAGGCCAATCATAAAGTAGAAAAACACCTTCACGCTCCATGTGGAACTTTGTGCAGCGGTGATCACAGTAGTAATGGATAAGAAACGCAAGGGAGGCGCAGAGAAACTGCACGAAAAAAAGAAACTAGTTCTTTAAACGGATGCTGCGAAATGTGTCAAACTGACTGACATGTTCCCAACAGCAGGCCCTTCATCTGCTCCGGTGTCTGATGTAAAATATAGTGGAGGTGGTGGTGGTTGTTGTTGTTGTCAGTGACGTGCGGTAGAGTTCATAGCTGGTGAGGCACTGACGTCATCAGAGTCAGATTTACAAATATATACACTCTACAGCAGGGGCGTCAAGCTCCGGTCCTCGAGGGCCGGTGTCCTGAAACTTTTAGAGGTTCCCTGCTCCCACACACCCGAATCAAATGGCACAATTAGCTCGTATGCAGTCAGGTTCTTCAGAGTCCTGCTAATTACCTGATTATTTGACTCAGGCGTGTCGGACCAGGGACACATCTAAAAGTTGCAGGACACCGGCCCTTGAGGACTGGACTTTGACACCTGTGCTCTACAGAATAGACTCATTGCAAAGTGCTGAAGGCGACTGATTGAGCCAAATTAATTCACCAAGAGACATGGAAAAATATTGATTATTTGATGAAAAAATAAAAATAAATTATTTGTCATTTGACTGTAACAGTTTATGAGTTATGATGGATTTCTGCATTTGTAACACATTCTAAAACTATAACCCACATTAAGCACATGTCATTACAGAAACAAAACATGAATATCTATCGCTGTCTTACCTCTACTTATAAATTAAGTCCATGCGCAGGTAAAAGTTCTCTTTATCTTCTTCAGTTTTAAAAGTCTCTCAGTCTCAGTGGAGCTCACTGCCAGGGAGGAAAGCCTTCCTTCGTCAGTCCTGTTCCAGCTGGATGTTTAGAGTCTTTTTAGTGCTTTACTTGTTTAGCAAAACTCGCTAATAATACATCCATAACTTGCTGTCACTCTACAGTTTTGGGATCAGGAGCGGTGCTCCTTGAGCGCCCCCTGCCTAGAGGCCAAGGAACTGCAGGCCTCACCTACAACCAGTTCTCTGCCTTTTATGTTTGCGCAGCAGCACAAAAGCATGTTACCTGCACACAGTTTGATGACCAAAACACAATTCGTAATCCACATATATTAAATTGTGGAAAATCAGCTCATAGCTGTTTGAACAATAGGGGGTTTTCACTGACGTCACTGGCCAACTTCCGGTCCGCCATATTGGGTGGCACACTTCCTTATCTCTAGTTGTCGTACACGTATTATCGTATCGCGAATGGATAAGTACGCCAGCACGCTAGAGCGACCAGATAAGGACGTATATCTGAGGAAATGTTCCGTGATCGACCATATGGACCCCTATGCCCTCCACGGTGCCTTGTTTAGCCGTAATCCAGATGCATTACCTGGTGTTCGGTGAAAACCCTCTGCACACTCTTGAGGAAATGAGAGCTTACAAGGATCTAGAGGCTCACAACCAGTTCACATCTGGTTATGTACATCAAGGAAATCGCCATCATACGTGGACGGGTGAGTTTTAATAAGATGGTAAAAATGTAAACAATCCGACGCAAATGTGTTGCATGCTTCTGCGGTGGCTGGCGGCCGGCGGCGGGCGGGGCGCGAAGGCGCTTGGCTGCAAGGCCGATCGACGCCGCTCGCGGCTTTAATTATTTAAGCAGAACAATTACCAGTGCAAAATTAAGTTGTATTTACCGTATTGGCGCCGGTAGGAGCTGCAGATCATAAAGCCAGCAAACAGTGGGAACACAGTAACTCGTTCAAAGGTAAGCTGCGCTCAGACGGGCTCTGGCTCATGCTAACCGTTAGTGCTAACAACCACTCGCGCATGTAATGGACTTTTAACTTGCTGCTATGTGTTTCAAAGGTTTAGAACACACTCTCATTGACATCGGGATACTGTGGAAAGTTATGTTCGGTCTTACAGCCGCGATCCAAGCGAGCCGACAACTCTTTGTTATCTCTGTAACTCGTTCAAAGGTAAGCTGCACTCAGACGGGCTCTGGCTCATGCTAACCGTTAGCGCTAACAACCACTCGCGCATGTAATGTACTTTTAACTTGCTGCTATGTGTTTCAAACGTTTGGAACACACTCTCATTGACATCGGGATACTGTGGAAAGTTATGTTCGGTCTTACAGCCGCGATCCAAGCGAGCCGACGACTCTTTGTTATCGCTAACAGTTGTTCTCCGTGGTTGCGCCTCCAGGCAGGAAAGCGGTGGAAAATTAATCTGTTTCTATGTTTTTCCCATGGCGATCATGTGTTGCGCTGTTACAGCCCACAATACAGCAACGGTTTACCATGGTTGAAATCAAGTTAAGGTGAAATTAATCAAATTAAAACACGGCTGAGAGAGGGAGTACAGTACGCGGTAGTAATAGGCAGTAGAGGCGGCGGAGGCAGTCAACACGGCAGCCGCGGAAAGTAATAAGTCATAACGCCCAAGCCCTATTATTAATATATTCTTCTTACATGTTTTAAATACTTAACAGTTAATTACCTGTGACAAAGTGAGCACCGCAGACTCTGGCGTATTCCAGCTTAACACCGTCCAAATCGGACCTGGATATCCGTGTCAGCCATAGGTGACGGCGTTGTTCAGACAGCTGTTTTGTTTTTTCACACTGATTCACTATTACGGCTGGTAGGCGATAGAAAGAGCGTTGATCTCCACCTCCACGGGCCGTGCAACCAACCATTAAACACGTTTTCCCCATTGTTCACTTCCAATACTGCCTAAGGCGTCATACAACGCAGGTCAACGGTGCGAAACGACTGCCACCCAATATGGCGGACGCGCTGAGTAGTCACGTGAGCGTGACGTCAGCTGAAAACCCCCTATTGAATTTATGATCTAGAGACAGGAGGATGCATTCACAGAATGGAAGCCAGCGCAGTTACCATGGGATTGCGCAATCCCAGGGGAGGCCAAACGCGCCTGTTTAGGAACCATGACAATGTGGTGGGCCAGTCTAATCCAAAATGCCAGGGCCAATTTTTTTGTCCCAGTCCACCCCTGCTTGCAAGTGATTCGTAGTGTAGGAGATGGACCCTATGCAATCAGAACAATGCTGGGCTGGACAGTAAATGGGCCTCTGAATGAAGACGGTGGCAGTGAGCAGCCAGAGTTAACCATGAACAGGGTGTCAGTTGTGACTTTGGATGAACTTTGGCAGCAGCAGTTTAAGGCAGACTTCCCTGAATGCAGCGGGGAGGAACAGCCTGCCATGTCAAGAGATGAACAAAAGTTCATGGAGCTGGTTACAAGTCCAGCGAAACAGGTTAATGGTCATTATCAGATCAACCTGCCATTGAGGAATAAGGACGTTAGTATGCCAAATAATAAGAAGATCATTGAGCAGCGTGCCTTACATCTGAAGAAGAGGCTTCAGAAGGATTCCTCATTTCATGCTGACTATAAGGCCTTCATGGAAGATCTAGTTGTCAAAGGCTATGCAGAAAGGGTGCCTGAAGAGGATTTGGAACGTAATGATGGCAGGGTTTGGTACATCCCGCATCAAGGTGTTTACCATCCTACGAAGAAGAAGATCAGGGTTGTTTTTTACTGTGGAGCAAATTTCCAAGGAACATCACTTAATGCCCAACTCTTACAGGGCCCAGACCTCACAAGTTCACTGATTGGAGTGATGAGCAGGTTCAGGAAGGAACCAGTCGTCATCATGGCGGATGTGGAGGCGATGTTTCACCAGGTCAGGGTACCACCTGAGGATGCTGACCTCTTGAGGTTCCTCTGGTGGCGTGCTGGAGACTTAAGTCAAGAACATGTGGACTTCAGGATGCTGGTGCATCTCTTTGGGGCAACGTCCTCTCCCAGTTGTGCCAATTTTGCCCTCAGGAAATGCGCAGAGGACAACAAAGAACAATTCAGCGAGGAAGCAATGGATAAAGTCCTACATAGCTTTTACGTGGATGACTGCCTAGTATCCGTGGCTTCAGAGGAAAGAGCTGTATATCTTCATCATGAGCTCATCGCAATCTGTGCCAAAGGTGGGTTTCGACTGACAAAGTGGATAACCAACAGGCGTGATGTCCTAAATGCAATACCTGAAGAGCACAGAGCCAAAGATATGAAATTGTGGAACATGGACCAGGAACACTGTACCGATCCGTTGTTGTGAAGAGAGAGCTGAGCCAAAAGGCGAAGCTCTCGATTTACCGGTCGATCTACGTTCCTACCCTCATCTATGGTCACGAGCTTTGGGTCGTGACCGAAAGAACGAGATCCCGGATACAAGCGGCTGAAATGAGTTTTCTCCGTAGGGTGTCTGGGCTCTCCCTTAGAGATAGGGTGAGGAGCACAGTCATCCGGGGAGGACTCAGAGTAGAGCCGCTGCTCCTCCACGTCCAGAGGAGCCAGTTGAGGTGGCTCGGGCATCTGGTCAGGATGTCTCCTGGATGCCTCCCTGGTGAGGTGTTCCGGGCACGTCCCACCGGGAGGAGGCCCAGGGGAAGACCCAGGACACGCTGGAGGGACTATGTCTCCCGGCTGGCCTGGGAACGCCTTGGGATTCCTCCTGAGGAGCTGGCCCAAGTGGCTGGGGAGAGGGACGTCTGGGCCTCCCTACTGAAGCTGCTACCCCCGCGACCCGACCCCGGATAAGCGGAAGAAGACGGACGGATGGACCAGGAGTCACCACCCGTGGAGAGAGTGCTTGGTGTGGAGTGGTGCATTCAGTCTGATACTTTTAAGTTCAAGATTATTGTTAAGGACAGACCACTCACTAGGAGAGGAATCCTCTCTACGGTTAGCTCCATCTATGATCCTCTTGGGATTGTGAGTCCTGTCGTCTTGTCTGCCAAGAAGGTCTTAAGGGATCTGTGTAGGAGAGCACTTGGCTGGGACGATGTCATACCCCAGACTGTGGCTCAGGAGTGGACAAGCTGGCTGGATGAACTCTGTCATTTGGAGAAATGTAACATCATGAGGTGTCTGAAACCATCAGATTTTGGTAAAGTGTCTACAGCACAATTACATCATTTCTGTGATGCAAGCGAGGATGGCTATGGAACAGTGACATCATGGGAAAGGCGAGGGTGGCACCATTGAAACCTGCTACCATCCCCCGAATGGAGCTTATCGCTGCCACCATGGCCAGTCGCATTGACATCTTGTGGAGGAAAGAGCTGCATATGCAACTTCAAGACTCTGTGTTTTGGACCGACAGCACTTCGTTGCTCAAATACATCAGGAATGAGACATCCAGGTTCAAAGTCTTTGTTGCCAACAGAGTCACATAAATTTGCAAGGCTTCACAACCCTTTCAGTGGAGGTACGTTGGAACAGCAAGTAATCCAGCCGATGTCACCTCCAGGGGTGTGAAAGGTGATGCATTTCTCAAGGATGCAACATGGGTGTCAGGGCCTTGTTTTCTCCTTCAACCAGAGGATGAGTGGCCTGTCAACCCCGAGGATATTCATCGACTAACAGCAGATGACCCTGAGGTCAAGAAGGAAACCACAGTAAATGCTGTACAGGCCAGTGAGGAGGCTGATGCAGTATCTTGCATGATCCACCACTTCAGCTCTTGGATCCGTCTGAAAAAGTCTGTAGCATGGATCTTGAGATTCAAGACTTGGCTTTCATCTCTCTGTCAGAAGAGGAGACAGTTGAATGTGGCTCTTGCACAATCAGGATTGGATGAAGAACAACAACAACGTTCATTTGAGAGGGATATGGAAACATTCAAGCAAAAGACTCTCTCAGGTTGTCTATCAGTGGAGGAGTTGGAGAAATCAGAGATGGAGATCATTAAGTTTAGCCAAAGGAGAAGGTTTCCAGAAGAATTCGCCATGCTGGAAAAAGGCAAAAGTGTCAAGGCTCACAGTCACATCTACACGCTCTGCCCACTATTGGAAGATGGGATTTTGAGAGTTGGCGGCCGGCTCAGTAGGTCATCTATGCCAGCAGAAGCTAAGCATCCCGTAATACTGGCAAAAGATGTGCATATCTCAACCCTTCTGCTGAGACACGTCCATCAAGAAGTGGGACATAGCGGGCGAAACCACATGTTGTCCAAGCTGCGTGAGAAATATTGGATCTCAGGAGCTAGTACAGCCATTAGGAGTGTTCTGTCAAAGTGTGTGAGCTGTCGACGTTTGAATGCTCAGCCAGTGTCTCAGCTGATGGCAGACTTACCATCTGAAAGGGTGACTGCAGATGAACCTCCATTTACTCGGGTAGGAGTGGACTACTTTGGATCCTTTTGAGGTGAGGAGTAGAAGAAGTGTAGTGAAGAAGTATAGAGTAATTTTTACTTGCATGGCCATAAGAGCAATCCACATTGAAGTGGCACCTTCACTTGACACCGATGCCTTCATAAATGCTCTCAGGCGCTTTATAGCAAGACGTGGTCAAGTACGGGAATTGCGCTCAGATAATGGGACTAATTTCAGAGGAGCAGAACAAGAACTGAAAGCATCCATTGAGCAGTGGAATCAGATGCAGATCAATGATGTCCTCCTTCAGAAAGGGATAAAATGGACTTTTAATCCCCCAGCTGGCAGCCATCATGGTGGTTCTTGGAAGAGGTTGATTCGATCAGTCCGTAAAGTCCTCAACTCCACCTTGAATGTGCAAAATTTGGATGAAGAAGGTCTTCACACAGTTCTCTGTGAAGTGGAAGCCATTATCAATGGCCGACCGATAACAAAAGCTTCCATGGATCCTCATGACCTGGAAGCATTGACACCTAATAATCTGCTGCTTTTGAAGGCATTACCATCTTTGCCGCCAGGACTTTTCCAGGAAGCCGACATGTACGCACGCAGGAGGTGGAAGCAGGTACACTACATGTCAGACCTGTTCTGGAAGAGATGGGTTAAGGAGTACTTACCTCAATTGCAGGAGCGGCAGAGATGGTCAGGAGTGAAGCGAAACCTTGTCCCTGGAGATCTGGTGCTTGTAATGGACAGTACAGTACCTCGGAACTCTTGGGTCGTAGGACGAGTCCTACAAACCTTTCCAGACCGAAGGGGCTTTGTGCGTCAGGTGCGCATCAAGACTAAGAGTAGCTGCCTGAACCGGCCTATAACCAAGATATGTCTGCTTCAGGAGGCCGATCCTGGAGGTGGGGTGGCTGTTGCAGATGACAAGGCCTAGACCTCTGACTAGACGTCTGACTTTATTTGTGACGCTTGACTAATAGTGACTGTGGTGAACACAGATGATAGGGCTATGTGCTGGTAACCTCTGGCCCTACCGACTGACTTCTCACAAGATCATGAAGAAGAAAAAGAAGAAGAATGCAATGTGATTACGTATTTTGTTTAGTTTAATTATTCCATGACTGATTGTGTGTAATTATTAGGTAATAATTAGGGGCTGGTGTGTAAGAGCCATGAAGGTGTTTTATTATTATTATTATTCAATCTGATTTATGTAATGTTAAGTAATATAATTTGATGGTTTATATTTGGGTTACTTGGGTTACTATATTTCGTTACTTTTTTTGTTTAATTTCTTGTCACAGTAATTGGGGGCGGTTACATTGAACTAAGTTTAGGGCAGGTGCACAGGCACGGGAGGTAGTAGCCTAACTGGAGAGAGGGTGAGTTACGGGGAAGCCGTATCTTTTGACCGCTGTTACACTGCCTACACTGTGATTGTCTTTTTACTTTGAGCACGTTATTATTATTGGATTACTGGATTAAGTTGGACAACCTTTTTCAATAAACTCGTCAAGACGCATCTGGATTGCAGCGGATTTTTGCTTGGTACAGCGCGTCCTACAATCATACACTCATACTTCAGCCTCTCAGCGACTGCTTGGCTTTTTGGATAAAAGTCGCTACAGGTTTAATGATAGCTACTTTAAAAGCCTGTGGTACATATCCATTTACTAAGGATAGATTAATCATGTCTAAAATAGTGCCACTGATCAAAGGGAATATCTCTTTAAACAACTTGGTTGGGATTGGGTCTAACATACAGGTAGAAGGTTTAGATTATGCTAAAATTTTAGATAGCTCAGAAATCTCTACTGCTTCTAAACAGTTCAGACACTGCACAGGTTCTAAAGATTCCTCCAACGCTGCCTCACTTACTGAGGACGAGGTAATCATGTTTGGGAGGATGCCAATTATTTTATTTTTAATGGAATCATTTTTATTTATGAAGAATCCCAAAAAATCGTTACTGCTAAGAGCTAAGGCAATGGATGGATCAACGGAGCTATGACTCTGTGTAAATTTGGCAACTGTACTGAAGAGAAATTTGGATTATTCTTATTCTCCTCAATTAATGATGAAAAATATGCTGCTCTAACTCTGCGAAGGGTCTTGTAATACAACAATAGACTGTCCCTCCAGATTAGGTAAGATTTCTCATGATGTGTAGAGCGCCATTTTCTCTCCAATTTCCTAATATTGTGCTTCAAGGAACGCAGCTCTGAATTAAACCAAGGAGCCAGCTTCCTGTGAATAATCACCTTCTTTTTCTAGGGAGCTACATTGTCTAATGCAGAACGCAATGACGAAGTCATACCGTTAACAAAGACATCTATTTGTGAATGGGAAGAAACAACATTGCTACTATCTGCAGGGTATTTCTGCAATACTGACGATATTAAGAGGGGGACAGCCTTTTTAAAGTTTGATGCAGCATTGTCCGATAAAGATCTACTATAATGGAACCCTCTTTTTGTCATGATTTGGGTTTTGGTTCACGTTTATTTATTTGATCAGCTATCAGGTTTTGGCTTCTTCAGCTTTTGTACTGTTTTAGGTTATCCGGTCTATGTTTATTGTTTTGGTTAAGTAGCTTATTTCTGCCTCTGGGTTTATTTCTGTTTTGAATTCTAGTTTCGCCTTTTTACTTCATTAGTTATCTGGTCCCTGTTTTAGCTCTGCGTTTAGTTCTGTGATCTAGTGTCCTGTCAGTTCTGTATTGCTCCCGCCTTCGGTTAATTACTTTCAATTCCGCTCACCTGTTTATCCGTCTATTTAAGCCTCACTCCCTCCTTAGTTAGTTGTCGGGTCGTCGTCAATTCATACCATGCGTGCATCCCCTGTTTTCCTGGTAAGAGCTCCCAGCGTCTTGATTCATTTTTTGTAACACGTTTTGTATTTTTCTGCCCAGTTTCTGTTTGTCAAGTATCGTCTGGATGTCTGCCTTACCCCTTTTTTGGATCCTGTCTGTTTGCCCGTTTTATTCCCTCAAATAAATCTCCGTAAAGAGCATTCCTAGTGTGTTGGTTGAATTCCGGATTCATCTCCCTGCTATTTCATGACACTTTTGGGGGTGGAGAACTCAGTTAGGTTAAACTCAAATGTTATTAA
Source organism: Fundulus heteroclitus (assembly GCF_011125445.2). Classification (NCBI taxonomy): domain Eukaryota; kingdom Metazoa; phylum Chordata; class Actinopteri; order Cyprinodontiformes; family Fundulidae; genus Fundulus; species Fundulus heteroclitus. The sequence goes on from NC_046369.1 coordinate 1,054,782, forward strand.
AAAATGATCAGATAGGACAGGGTTGTGAGGAAATACTGTTAATTCTTCACAATCAATGCCATATGTCAGCACAAGGTCTAAAGTATGGAGCCAAGAGTGCATCGGTTTATGCACATTTTGAGCAAAACCAATTGAATCTAGGATAGTTTTAAAGGCTACACTAGGGTTATCACATTCTGTGTCAACATGAATGTTAAAATCATCCACTATAATAACCTTGTCAGTGTTTATCACCAAATCAGTTAAGAAGTCTGACAACTGATCCAAAAACTGGGAGTAAGGGTCTGGTGGACGATACAAAACAACAAACAGAAGAGGTTTTATTGCTTTGCAGTTTGGATGAGGGAAACTGAGGGTTAAATGTTTAAAAGAACTGTTGTTATTAATTGGCCTGGGACTAATTAATAAATCAGACTGAAATATGGTTGCCACTCCTCCTCCTCTTCCCACAGATCTGCGAATGTGGAAATTTGAATAATTGGAGGGAGTTGACTCATTTATACTAACGTAGTCCTCTTGTAGCCAAGTTTCTGTGAGACAAAATAAATCAATCTGTTTATCGGAAATCAATTCATTAACTAACAAAGTATTTGGAGGGAGAGACCTTATATTTAATAAACCACATATAATTGTTTTATTTTTAGGTTCAAGGTGAACTGTATGGATTTTTATTAGATTTTTATGATTTGTTCCTTTTAGATCAGTTTTTGATCTGTTAAGTTTTGGCCGTGGGAAAGACACCGTCTCAATAAGATAATTGGTGGGTAACAGTACAAAAGCTGCAGAGAGGTGTGTTAAACTACGGCTCTGCTTCCTGGTCTGGACCCTGGGTTGTCAGCATTTAGGAGGACTAATAAATCCGGCCAGATTCCTAGAAAGAAGAGCTGCACCATCCAAAGTAGGATGGATGCCGTCTCTCCAGATCAGATCAGGTTTTCCCCAGAAAGTTTGCTAGTTATCGATGTAGCCCACGTCGTTTTCAGGACACCACCTAGACAACCAGCGGGTGGATGATGACATGCGGCTAAACATGTCATCACTGGTCAGATCAGGCAGGGGACTAGAGAAAATTACGGAGTCCGACATTGTTTTAGTAAACTCACACACCGAAGCAACACCAACTTTAGTGACCTCCGATCGGCGTGACCGGGTGTCATTACCGCCAGCGTGAATAACAATCTTACTGTATTTACGCTTATCCTTAGCCAGCAGTTTCAGGTAAGATTCTATGTCGCCCGTTCTGGCCCCTGACAGGCGTTTAACTATGGTTCCTGGTGTCTCTAGTGCCACATTTCTGACTATTGAGCTCCCAATCACCAGGATCGGTTCCTCAGCGGGTGTGTCGCTAGCAAAGGGGGGGGGGGGGGGGGGGGGGCTGTCAACTGGTTTTTCCATAGCACGGAGCGGGGTCTCTAATTCTGACACCTTCCCCTCCAAAGCTACAAATACACTACATTTATTACATGTACCATTATCACTAAAGGAGGCAGAAGAATTGCTAAACATCTGACACAGAGAGCAGGAGATAAGGGGAGACTTAGTCAGAGACGGAGAAGCTGAAGTAATAGTAGGATAGGAAGCCATTGTGGAGCTAAAGCTAGGCTAGGCTAAAGCTAGGCTAGCGCCCTTTTACCACGCCAAGAGAGCACCGTGAAACACGAGGAGTTCCCAAGCGCGATGTGCAGCAACAGATAAATGTTTTAAAAGTGCTTATGTGTTAGAAACAGATGTTACAGCAAAGAGATTAACGATAAAAGCGAGAGAATCTGGAGCAACAGACCGTTGCTCACACCGTGAAAACAGGAAGTGACAGGAATACGCCTTACCGCAAACAGGAAGTGACGTCAGCCAAATCAAGCGGAGCACTATGCGAAAGCTGATTGCTCCACTTGTGAAAGCAAAATCTGTCAAGCTCTATTTGGCATTAAGACATCAATTCTTATTGCCACATTGCTAGACAGGACATTGAAAAAAAAAAAGAAGTCGTCCCCCAGCAAAATGAGGGAGTCCCCAGGAGGGGCACTCTCCAGTACCCCCTCCAAGGACTCCAAAAAGGGTGGGTAATCTGAACTGCTGTTTGGCGCATAAGCACAAACAACAGTCAGAACCCGTCCCCCCACATGAATGCGGAGGGAGGCCACCCTCTCGTTCACCGGGGTGAACCCCAACGTGCATGTACCAAGATGAGCAGCAACAAGTATGCCCACTCCAGGTCGGCGCCTCTCACCAGGGGCAACTCCAGAGTGGAAGAATGTCCAGCCCCTCTCAAGGAGACTGGTTCCAGAGCCAGAGCGGTGGGTCGAGGTGAGTCTGACTATCTCTAGCCGGGACCTCTCATCCTTGCGCACAAGCTCAGGCTCCTTCCCCACCAGAGAGCTGACAGTCCACATCCCAAGAGCCAGCTTCTGCAGCCGAGGATCGGAATGCCAAGGTCCCCGCCCTCTACCGCCACCCATTGCACAACGCACCCGACCCCTTTGGCCCCTCCGACAGGTGGTGAGCCTATCAGAAGGGGGACCCATGTCACCTCTTCGGGGTGAGCCCGGCCGGGCTCCATGGGTAAAAGCCCGGCCACCAGGCGCTCGCCAACATGCCCCACCTCCAGGCCTGGCTCCAGAGTGGGGCCCCGGGGACCCACGTCTGCCTTGGGTGACCCTACTAGGGGCTTAAAGCCCCTGACAGCATAGCTCCTAGGGTCATTGGGACACTCAAACCCCTCCACCACGGAAAGGTGGCACCCAGGGAGGGGCTCCTTTAACCCTCATGGGTTAAAGTTTACCAGAGAGCTGCATTCAGCTTTTATATCTTTCATTGCTTCTGAAATGTTTTTAATTTTGGTAAATACTGCTCTCTTTTCTTATTTTTTCTTATTTGTAACAGCATTCCCAGTTTTATAGAATTATTCAAGGAAAATATGTTTATAACACATTCTGCTCTGAAATAGGCAGATATTTCCTGCCTTGTATTTGTCATGTTTTTGAGAGTCGAGCCAGAATTCAGCCACACACAAGGGTACAGATTAAAGCACTTTATTAAAGAATGGGAATATGGACGGGAGTCATTACTGGAGCAGAACAGACAGGTAATGATGACACGAGCAGGAGCTTGCAGGTAGAAGCGGGAGATCAGCGGATGAACTCAGAAGTGGCACCTGAGGCTGACTGCTGCGCTTCGGAGCGGGGTCTGAGCTCGGCCTCAGGGAGGGACCCAAGGCTGACAGGTGAGCCTCCAAGGTGAGTCTGGAGTAGAGCAGCAGTGGGTTTCTCGGGGGCTGCGTCCAGGAATGGGAATCTCGGGCGACCTGAGAGAATCGGGGAACGTCGGCGCGGGTGAACCATGGATAGGGACCAGAGTAGAGTAGAGGCAGGGGTCTTGAGGGCTGCGTCTTGCAGTGGGATCCGAGGACGCCTCCAGGTGGTTGGAGTTGAAGAGAGGTGAGTGAATCACTAGGAGAAGCCAGAGCTGCTGAGTGAAGCAAGAGCCATGGGACAGAGAGTCAATTTACGGAGGGATGACAGTCCAATAGGGCGAGAGTGGTTTGGGTCGAGAACCAGGTTGGTAGGAAGACGATCCGGCAGGGGAGAGCAGACTGAGGAGTTGACAGGTGAACAGGATCCGGGCATATTTAAAAACAGGAGGTGGAAATGATCAGCGGAGCAGAGGGGAAAATGGGTGCCAGAACTAAGCCAGGATGCAGTGAACAAAAATTGCATCCTGACAGTATTTGTTACAGTTTTTTTATATTGAATATTCAAAGAAAACTAACTGATTTGCAGTTTCTGCTGCAAAGGATGCTGAATTCCTCTTAAGCTGCTCTTCTGCTCCATCCATCAAATTCCTCCGTCTAGTTGGCGACTTTGACGACCACTTACTTTGATTATTCAGGTGTTTAATTGTTACTGTTTGGGTTAGCTGTACACTTCAAAGACATCTTTCCATCATTTTTAACCATGAATGTCTCATCTCATAAATCATACCTTTCAACTGGGCCCTTCCCAGATGCTTGGAAATCTGCTTTAGTTACTCCAGTATTCAAATCTGGTGATTTAACGTCTTTAAACAATCATCGACCAATAAGTATTCTTCGCACTTTTTCAAAAATTTAAGAAAATGGGTTGCTGAACAAATTGTCCATCATTTAGATAACAGCTCCTTGCTCCATCCCATGCAGTTTGGCTTTAGGGCCAATCATTCCACTCAGATGGTCACGTCCCTGTTGGTAGAGAAAAAAAGTATCTCTAGATTTGGGTGGTGTTAGTCAATTAATAAAAATAAATCTAAGGCACTCAAACTGGCATAAGGAGTTCCTGAGGGATAAATTTTAGGCCCCCTTTCATTTAGTCTTTATATTAATGATTTGCCGTCTTTTTTTGTCAGGATCTATCGAGTTTAACCTCATTTCTTTGTGTGTGTTGGTGTTGTACTTATATTTCTGTATTTTATTGCAATTTTAACATCATGGCCAGGGGACTACAGATGTTAAATAGCCTTTGGTTGATTCTGTTTTTTAACTCATTAATTGTCATGTCATGTGTTTTATTAAATTGCACTGTTCCCTTTTAAATAAATAAATCTAATCTTATCTAAAGTTAGTTCTAAAGCAACACAGAATAAGCTTTATCAGAAAGACCAAAAAAAAAGGAAAAATAAATACCAAAGTACATAATGCCCAATTACTGATAATACGGGACATTCAGGTAAAAAAGTTGAAATATTCAAGTTAAATAGTGGAAAAAACACACCAGCATATTTACAGAACTATGTGGAAAAATGCAATAAGCATGATAGTACAGCAGCATCTAAGAGTAACTAAGGTGTGTGAAAGAGTACCTTAGCATTTGAGAGACTGTAAATGATTTATGATGGTATCAGAACCAGTACAACCATTATGCATTATTATTCAGCAGCATCACAACCATCATACTCTTAAACATCTGATTCCTTAATACCCACAATTCTGATTGTTTGATATCTTCATTATACAGCTTATTTAATTCTGCATAAGAAGAAAATACAATAATTAAACGTAATACACCTTTTTCTAAGGCCTTCAGTTGATGAGGTAGACTTTTTCCAGTAACTGCTAACCCAGGCTTCTAATTTTAGACCTGAGAATTTTGGGGTTTTCAATATTTAATTAATTTCCCAGCAAGCTTGACCTTTATTGACCTTGACAGCTCCATGATTTCAGCCTGATGTGTCCTTCATGTATTATTCTGTTCCAGCTGCTGGAGGACAACATTGTCACTTTTGTGAAGAACGAGCTGAAGAAGATCCAGAAGATTCTGAGTCCAGATGACCCAGACTGCTCAGAGAGTCAGAGAGATGAGGAGGAGGTGTTGGAAGGTGAGGATGAAGAGCAGAGGAGGAGCAGCAAAGAGGCACTGATGAAGATCACTGTGAACTTCCTGAGGAGGATGAAGCAGGAGGAGCTGGCTGACCGTTTGCAGAGCAGTAAGAGGATTTCTACAAAGATTTAACCTGATGGATAAATCACACATTTACTGATGTCTGAAGAGATGGAATCAAGTGTATTCACGTCATCTGCAGAAGATCATGTTGTTTCCTTCCTGATTTCACTTTTTGTGTTTATTTAGAACATTTTGCTGCGGTTCAACATAAACTTAAATCTGGTCTGAAGAAGAAGTTCCAGTGTGTGTTTGAGGGGATCGCTAAAGCAGGAAGTCCAACCCTTCTGAACCAGATCTACACAGAGCTCTACATCACAGAGGGAGGGACTGGAGAGGTCAATGATGAACATGAGGTCAGACAGATTGAAACAGCATCCAGGAAACCACACAGACCAGACACAACCATCAGACGAGAAGACATCTTTAAAGTCCCACCTGGAAGAGATCAACCAATCAGAACAGTGATGACAAAGGGAGTGGCTGGCATTGGGAAAACAGTCTTAACCAAGAAGTTCACTCTGGACTGGGCTGAAGACAAAGCCCACCAGAACATCCACTTCATTTTTCCATTCACCTTCAGAGAGCTGAATGTGCTGAAAGAGAAAAAGTTCAGCTTGGTGGACCTTGTTCATCACTTCTTTACTGAAACCAAAGAAATCTGCAGCTTTGAACACTTCCAGGTTCTGTTCATCTTTGATGGTCTGGATGAGAGTCGACTTCCTCTGGACTTCCAGAACCAGGAGATCCTGACTGATGCTACAGAGTCCACCTCAGTGGATGTTCTGCTGACAAACCTCATCAGGGGGAAACTGCTTCCCTCTGCTCGCCTCTGGATAACCACACGACCTGCAGCAGCCAATCAGATCCCTCCTGAGTGTGTTGGCATGGTGACAGAGGTCAGAGGGTTCACTGACCCACAGAAGGAGGAGTACTTCAGGAAGAGATTCAAAGATGAGGAGCAGGCCAGGAGGATCATCTCCCACGTGAAGACATCCAGAAGCCTCCACATCATGTGCCACATCCCAGTCTTCTGCTGGATCACTGCTACGGTTCTGGAGGACGTGTTGGAGACCAGACAGGGAGGAGAGCTGCCCAGCACCCTGACTGAGATGTACATCCACTTCCTGGTGGTTCAGACCAAAGTGAAGAAGGTCAAGTATGATGGAGGAGCTGAAACAGATCCACACTGGAGTCCAGAGAGCAGGAAGATGATCAAGTCTCTGGGAAAACTGGCTTTTGATCAGCTGCAGAAAGGAAACCTGATCTTCTATGAATCAGACCTGACAGAGTGTGGCATCGATATCAGAGCAGCCTCAGTGTACTCAGGAGTGTTCACACAGATCTTTAAAGAGGAGAGAGGGCTGTACCAGAACAAGGTGTTCTGCTTCGTCCATCTGAGTGTTCAGGAGTTTCTGGCTGCTTTTCATGTTCATCTGAACTTCATAAACTTTGGTGTCATCCCGATGGAAGAAAAACAAACATTTAGGAGGTCTTCATTTTCTAAGAAACCTAAACTAAAGTCTCTTCACCAGACAGCTGTTGATCAGGCCTTAAAGAGTCCAAATGGACGCCTGGACTTGTTCCTCCGGTTCCTCCTGGGACTTTCACTGCAGACCAATCAGAGACTCCTACAAGGTCTGCAGACACACACAGGAAGTAGCTCACAGACCAATCAGGAAACAGCTCAGTACATCAAGAAGAAGATCAGTGAGAATGTGTCTGCAGAGAAAAGCATCAATCTGTTCCACTGTCTGAATGAACTGAAGGATCGTTCTCTAGTGGAGGAGATCCAACAGTCTCTGAGTTCAGGAAATCTCTCCACAGATAAACTCTCTCCTGCTCAGTGGTCAGCTCTGGGTTTCTTCTTAGTGTCATCTGCAAAAGATCTGGATGTGTTTGACCTGAAGAAATACTCTGCTTCAGAGGAGGTTCTCCTGAGGCTGCTGCCAGTGGTTAAAGCCTCCAACAAAGCTCTGTAAGGACACAGATTGTTGTTGCTTTTATTTCTGATAGTGAGAAATCTGCTAATGAGGTAAATGTTGATTCATGTTGCTTCAGACTATTGATAATTAAAATGTTCACAATAAAGGGAAACATAAAGATGTGTAAAATCAGACATATCAATCATTCTTTCCAAGGAAATCATTGGTGACTGTAAAGAAATAAACAATTTTCTTAAAGGATTGTTTAATAGCAGATTTTTCTCCCTGTCTCCTCAGACTGAGTGTCTGTAACCTCTCAGGGAGAAGCTGTGAAGCTCTGTCCTCAGTTCTCAGCTCCCAGTCCTCCAGTCTCAGAGAACTGGACCTGAGTAACAACAACCTGCAGGATTCAGGAGTGAAGCTTCTCTCTGCTGGACTGGAGAGTCCAAACTGCAGACTGGAAACTCTCAGGTACAAAGTTATCCATCCTGTTGACAGCAGATTTCTGTCCACTACCTGCTAAAATAATAATGGAAATGTTAGTTTAATAGATTTGTCACTGTTATTGTCTTACTATTACTCCCTATGAATACAATCCAGACCCAGACTCACCATATGGGAGTGGTTCTAAAATGTTTTATTTTGCACCACCTTTGAAGAATGACCCCCCCCCCCTTCTCCTCCGTCCCAACAGAATGGGTCAAACATATAACTTTCATTTTTTTTCTGTTTTAATGCATTAATGTCCTCGATCTGAAGATTACCCAAAATCCCTTTTAAATTTTAAATACATTATATGACAATGGTTTCTGACAGATAACATTTTTCAACATTGCCACACTTATTTAACTGTATAATATTACAAAACAATAGAAAAGGTTTTTAGCCCTAATCATACCTCAAACAAAATGTACACTGACTGTGGACACAGGTCTTTCTCTCTCTGGAATGACATGTTCATTTTTAACTATCCATAATCCTCATCATTAATAAAATTCAGAAACCCAAAAGGTGGAGTATAGGGAGGCACTTAAGACTTTTTAGCACCATCCATCATCGCCTTCTTCAGCCGTTATTAGGGTATTCCAAAAAAAAAAAAAAAGTGAAAAACAAAAAACACAGGACTTGTTTTCCGTAGTCCATAATCCAAGAAGCTTTCTCAATTCAAAAAGTCTAGAGTAATGTTTGTAATGTTAAAGTAATTTGTTGAATTGAGAAAGCTTCTTGGATAGGAAGCAAAACTTCTTCAAAGTACGGAAAACAAGCCCAGTTGTTTTGTTTTTTACTTTTTTTTGGAATGATCATTACCTGGATGACTAAGAATCTTCACCAGCTTATTAGGGTATCATCTTGTTCCATACTGCAAACATCAGAACCAGCCTGAGCTAAGGGACATGACTCTGTTCCTGTTCCTGAGGGCCGGGTGGTCACCACTAATGCTGATTCTATTTCGGTTGACATGGCAGCTGCCTTAGAGGATATTTTTGTTACCAGGGATCGGGATGACACCACAGAGATTGTTCTCTATACCGATAGCCTGTCAGAAACTGCTAATCCTGTCGGCTTGGGTGATTCATTAACCAGTTTGCCTTTCTACGAGGTGATTTTTCTGCCAGCCTGTGAGGTGGGGACTCAAGTGGAGCTCCCACGGTCCTGTGAGGTGGAGACCCAGGTGTTGGCACCCTCGGTCTGTGGAGCAGGGTCCCAGATGAGTTCTCCTCTTGCTCGGGACATGTTTGGGCGGAGTAGCCCTCCTCTGGGTGACCAATGTTGGGCTTATCAACCTAGAGGCAGGGGTATGGGTCCTTGTCGGGGGGTTAAACAGCGGAGAACCCCGAGAGAGGTTAAGGACCCTAAGCTCCTACTTAAGCCTCAGTCTCCAGGCATCTTGAGTGATAGTCAGCCTTCTGAACTTTTTCACTGGTTATCACTGCCAGATTTTCTCAGAAGTCTGATTCTGAGGCTTATGGTCGCCAAGGGTTGGAAAGGTCCGTTGCAGGTAGTTAGACGTTTTCGGTGTCCAGTAGCTCGATGCCCCTGAAAACCTGTAGCCCGGCGCCTTCCAAATCCTGTAGTTTGGCGACTCTAGAACCCTGTAGCCCATCGCCTCCTGAATCCTGTTGCCCGGCGCCTCCTGAAGTCTGTAGCCCATGGCTATCCATAGCCTGTTGCTCGGCGCCTCCTGAATCCTGTAGCTCAGCGCCTCTTGAACCCTGTAGCTCGGAGCCTTCTTAATCTTGTAGCTCGGTGCCTCCTGAATCCTGTAGCTCGGCGCCTTCTGGATCTTGTAGCCCTGTGCCTTCTGAATCTTGTAGCCCGGCGCCTTCTGAAACCCATGGTTTGTCGCCATCTGATGTTTGTAACCAGGCGCCTCCTGAGGTCAGTAGTCTTGTCCCGCCTGTCACCAGTAGCCTGGTCCCGCCGGTAGCCAGTAGTCTGGTTCCATCAGTGTCCTGCAGCCCAGCACCCCCTATAGCCTGCAGTTTGGCTTCTCCTGAGGCTGTTAACCAGTCGCCTCCCCAGGTCGCCAGTCTGGTGTCTCCTGGGATTTTCCCTTCAGTTGTCCGCCTCTGAGAGCTCTGCTCTGTCAACGGCTTCTGAGGGTTCTGCTCTGTCGGTGACTTCTGAGGGCTTGGTGGTTCCTGCTCTGCCGACGTCCTCCAAATTTCGTGCTCTGCCATCAGCCTCCTGAAGCTCTGCCGTCGTCCTTGTGGATACCCGCCAGACTGCCCGATCCGCCAGGGCGGTTCTGGACTTTTTCCTTCTGTCCTAACCCCCTCCACCTGCCTGGTCTGGGTTGTTTTTGTTTTGATTCTGAGCCTGTCTGTCCCTTTTTCTGCCAGCCTGAGGTTAATAAATCCTCCTTTTATCCACTTCTGTTGTCGGTCTGAATTCTGGGTCCATCCGTCCCCGTTCATTACAATTTATGTATGTTTGAAATAATATAATTGAGATTTACAGTAAAAAAAAGTAACAAAAAAACTTAAATGAGCAGCAGGTGAGGGACCAGACAAAGAGCAGCCCAAAACCCCCTTATGATGAATACAATAAATGGTCTGGTGGCCGGGTTTTTACCCATGGAGCCTGGCCGGGCACAGCCGAAAAAGGTGACATGGGTCCCCCTTCCAATGGGCTCAACACCTACCGGAGGGGCCAAAGGGGTTGGTGCATTGTACAATGGATGGCAGTAGAGGGTGGGGACCTTGGCATTCCAATCCTTGGCTGCAGAAGCTGGCTCTTGGGATGTGGAATGTCACCTCTCTGGTGGGGAAGAAGCCTGAGCTAGTGCGCAAGGTTGAGAGGTTCCAACTAGAGATAGTTGGACTCACCTCAACGCATGGCTCTGGCTCTGGAACCAGTCTCCTTGAGAGAGGCTGGACATTCTTCCACTCTGGAGTAGCCCCTGGTGAGAGGTACCAAGCTGGAGTGGGAATACTTGTTGCCCCTCATCTCGGTGCCTGCACGTTGGGGTTCACCCTGGTAAACGATAGCGTGGCCTCCCTCTGCATTCGTGTGGGGGGACGGGTTCTGACTGTTGTTTGTGCTTATGCGGCAAACAGCAGTTCAGATTACCCACCCTTTTTGGAGTCCTTGGAGGGCGCACTGGAGAGTGCCCCCAGTCAGACCTGGCAGGCCCAAACATATTGTGAGGGTCAGCTGGGAAAGTCTGGCAGAGTCCCCCGTGAGACGGAGCTTTAACCTCACGTCCCGAGGGAAGCGGGGGACATCGAGTCTGAATGGACCATGTTTTGCGCCTTTATTGTTGAAGCGGCTAGTCGGAGCTGTGGCCGCAAGGCTGTCGGTGCATTTTGCGGCAGCAACCCTCGAACATGCTGGTGGACACCGTTGGTGAGGGAAGCCGTCAAGCTGAAGAAGGAGTCCTATCGGGCTTTATTGGCCTGTGAAATTCCGGAAGCAGCTGATGTGTACCGGCAGTCAAAGTGGCAGGCGGTTTGGCTAGTTGCCGAGGCAAAAACTCTGGCGTGGGAAGAGTTTGGAGACGCCATGGAGAAAGACTTCAACGCGATACTGGTCCACTATCCGGCGTCTCAGGAGGGGAAAGCAGTGCAGTACCAACACTGTTTATGGTGGGGGTGGTGTGCTGCTGACCTCGACTCGGGATGTCACGCGTCGGTGGGCGAAATACTTTGAAGACATCCTTAATCCCACCAACACGTCTTCCATTGCGGAAGCAGAGCCTGAGGTTGGGTTCTCCCATCTCTGGTGCTGAAGTCGCCGCAGTTGTTAAAAAAGTCCTTGGTGGCAAGGCCCCGGGGGTGGATGAGATTCGACCTGAGTACCTTAAGGCTCTGGATGTTGTGGAGCTGTGTTGGTTAATGCGGCTCTGCAGCATTGCGTGGACATTGGTGGCAGTTCTCCTGGATTGGCAGACTGGGGTGGTGGTCCCCCAATTTAAAATGGGAGACCGGAGGGTGTGTTCCAATTACAGAGCAATCACACTCTTAAGCCTCCTTGGTAAGGTCTATTCCGGGGTTCTGGAAAGGAGGGTCAGTCGCTTAGTCGAATCTCGAATTGAGGAAGAGCAGTGTGGTTTTCTACCTGGTTGTGGAACACTGGATCAGCTCTACACCCTCAGCAGGATCCTGGAGGGGGCATGGGAGTTTGCCCAACCAGTCTACATGTGCTTTGTGGATCTGGAGAAGGCATTCTACCGTGTCCCTCGAGGGATCATGTGGGGGGTATTCTAGGAGTGTGGAGTACCGGGCCCTTTAATAAGGGCTGTCGGGTCTCTGTATAATAATAATCAGAATCAGAATCAAGTTTATTGCCAAGTAGGTTTGCACTTACAAGGAATTTGACTTGGTGTTGATGGTGCAGACAAAAAATAAAATAAAATAAAATAAAATGGATATATATACAGAAGCTATATACACTCAGTAAACTGTGCGTTAATGTAACGCAGAAGCTTGTAAGTCCTGAATGGGGGAGAGACACAGTGTCCAGTTTCACGGGCAGCTCTTGGCCTTGTTCATAAGGCTGGTAGCAGATGGGAAAAAATTGTTCTTGTGGCATGAGATTTTGGTCCTGATGGACCGCAGCCTCATGCCTGAGGGAAGTGACTGAAATAGTCTGTGACTGGGGTGCGAGGGATCAGCCACGATCTTCCCTGCACGCCTCAGAGTCCTGGAGGCGTACAGGTCCTGGAGAGATGGAAGATTGCAGCCAATCACCTTCTCTGCAGACCGGATGACACGCTGCAGTCTGCCCATGTCTTTAGCGGTGGCACCAGCCTACCAGATGGTGATGGAGGAGGTGAGGATGGACTCAATGATGGAGTAGAACTGCACCATCATTGTCCTTGGCAGGTTGAATTTCTTCAGCTGCCGCAGGAAGTACATCCTCTGCTGGGCTTTCTTGGTGAGGGAGTTGATGTTCAGCTCCCACTTTAGGTCCTGGGAGATGATAGTTTCCAGGAAGCTGAAAGACTCCACAGTGTCGATGGTGGAGTCACAGAGGGTGATGGGGGTAGCTGGGGCTGAGTTCTTCCTGAAGTCCACAACCATCTCCACTGTTTTTACAGCACTGAGCTCCAGGTTGTTCTCCCTGTACCAGGTCACCAGATGGTCAGCCTCCCACCTGTAGGCGGACTCGTCACCATCAGAGATAAGTCCGATGAGAGTGGCGTCGTCCGCAAACTTCAGGAGCTTGACAGACTGATGACTGGAGGTGCAGCTGTTTGTGTACAGGGAGAAGAGCAGAGGAGAAAGAACACAGCCCTGGGGGGAACCAGTGCTGATGAGCTCTGAGTCAGAGTCATGTTTTCCCAGCTTCATGTGCTGCTTCCTGTCAGACAGGGAGTCTGTGATCCACCTGCAGGTGGAGTCAGGCACACTCACACACTTTATTTCAAGCGCCTTTCAATGCACAAACAATAAATGGTAAAAGCAACATCATCATAGTTAAAAGAAACAACACAAACTACACACAGGAAAGTAATATAAAATCATGATGGCAATCTTGAACATATGGGTTTTGAGTTTTGATTTGAACAAGGGTAAAGACTCTGTATTGCAGATGTCAGGGGAAGAGAATTCCAGAGTGTGGGCGCCGAATGAGGAAAAAGCTCTAGCCAGTGGAGCTGCTGCAGGACTGGGGTGAAGTGATGGAAAGAAGGGGTTCTAGAAATGATGCAAGCTGCTGAGTTTTGTACTGCCTGAAGCTTGTGAATGGATTTTTGAGGAAGACCGAAAAGAAGAGACTTACAGTAATCAATGCGGTAAGTGACCAGACTATGAACAAGAGTGCAGGTGGAACTAGGGGAGAGAGAGGGGCGGAGGCGATTGATATTGCGTAAGTGAAAGAGCAGAACGGGTAAGGTTGTTAATGTGAGAGGAGAAAGACAAGGTACTATCAAGGATGACACCCAGACTCTTGACCTGAGGTGAGGGAGAGATTATGGAGTTGTCAAATGAAAAGGAGAAACTGTCAGCTTTGGATAATGTAGATTTTGTTCCCACTAGGAGGATTTCAGTCTTGTCATTATTCAATTTAGCAAAGTTGGAGGTGAACCAGGATTTTATTTCGGTTAAGCAGGAGATTAATGAAGGAGGTGGGAGTGAAGAGTTTGGTTTACAAGTAAGATAGAGCTGGGGGTCATCCGCATAACAGTGAAAATTGATGTTAAACTTCCTAAAGATATTGCCAAGGGGAGAATGTAAATGATAAAGAGAAGGGGTCCCAGAACAGAGCCTTGGAGAACATTGGTGGTAACTGGAGAGGAGTTGGAACGATAGGACTTAATCTGAACAAACTGAATGCACCCCGAAAGATAGGATTGAAACCAGGCTAGGGGAGTATGAGTGATGCCAATTGTATAAAGTTGATGGAGTAGGGTAGAGTGTGAAACTGGGTCAAAGGCTGCACTTGGATCAAGAAGAATGAAGATGGATATTAGATCATAGTCAGCTGCTATTAAAAGATCATTGGTTATTTTTAAGAGGGCGGTTTCAGTGCTATGATGGGGACGGAAGCCAGACTGGAACTGTTCGTAAAGGTTGTTGTAAGTTAAGTGAGAATGAAGTTGAGAAGCGACTGTCTTTTCCATTATTTTTGAGATAAAAACTAAATTTCATATTGGCCTGAGATTATTGTAGTTGTTGGGATCTAATCCAGGTTTCTTCACAATAGGAGTGATAATAGCAGTTTTGAAAAGAGATGGAACAATTCCAGAACCAAGCGAGGAGTGAATGATTGCAGTTATGAAGGGGAGGAGAGAGTGAAGGCAGGATTTGACCAGGGCAGACGGAATGGGATCAAGTGGGCAGGTGGAAGATTTAGATTTCTTGATAAAATCAGAAATATCAGAGAGGGTAGGTAGATGAAAGCTGGAAAAAAGCTGGCAGGGTGAAGGGGTTATAGGGGAAGGAGGTGACAGGATAGGAGACAGGCACTGGTGAATTATTTTGATTTTATCATTAAAAAACTGCATTATAGAATTGCAAGCGTCAGTTGAGCATAGGTGGGGAGGAAGAGAAGCTGAAAATATTGTTAAACACCAAAAACAGAGTCAGAGAATTACCTTCATGTGAGCAGATCAGGTTGGAATAGTAAGTGGATTTAGTTTTAGTGATTAGTTCTTTGTATTGAGTTATCTGAGTTATATACATTTCGCTGTGAATTGTTAAACCGGTTTTCTTTTTAAGTCTTTCAAGTTGACGGCACTTAGCCTTCATGGTCCGGATTTCAGGGGTAAACCAGGGAGCGGTGTGGGAAAAGGTAACAGTCCGGGATTTTGTTGGGGCAAGGAGGTTTAAAATGTAATTTAAGCAGTTATTGTATTGAGATGTCAGTTCATCCGGTGAGGAAGAAGGATCCAGGATTAAAGTTCTTAGTGTGGAGAGTGTCCAAGTTAATGTTCTTAATGTTCTGGTATGAAAGAAGCCGAGGGGTCTTTACTGTGAAGAGACGAGTGGAAATGTTGAATGAGAGGAGGAAATGATCAGATATGTGAAGATCCTCAGCTAAACAGTTAGAGGGGGTGAGACCAGAGCAACAAATTAGGTCAAGAATATTACTTTTAGAGTGAGTTGGACTCACTGATCAAACTGATCAAAACCAAAACTGTCCAGACAAGATGGGAAATCTCTAGTGAGGGGAAGGATAAAATTGTCCATGTGAATATTAAAATCCCCCACCAATGTTACATTGGGTGAGAGAGAGGAGAGGAGGGTTAGGAGATCAGTTAATTCATTTAAAAAGTCACTGTGTGGCTTGGGGGGGGGCATAGACGGCCACAACAATGGTGGGTGTAGGGCCAAAGAGTGTACTGGACAGGCATTCAAATGAGCTGTAGGAAGGCACAGTGACGGGAACCACTTTCCATTTCTCATTGTAGAGTACCGCGAGACCGCCTCCTCGGCGCGTCACGCGGGGCTGGCAAAGGTAAACAAACCCAGGTGGAGTGGAGTCATTTAGTTGTGAATAGTTATTAGGCTGTTGCCAAGTTTCCATTAGAATCAGAAAGTCCAGTTCACGGTCAACAAGGATATCTTGGACGAGATGACCCTTGTTTATAAGTGAGCGGATATTGAGAAGACCAAAGTTGAGGGTGATGTTTTGGAGTTTGACTGGAGGCTTAGCCGACCTAGCTGGGCTGGCTAGCACGCTGTGGTTCACAGTCATATGGGATTTATGTTGAGAGCGGCGAGTTGTGGACCAGTAGGATTTAACAGATTTGGAGTTGCTGGGATGGAAGAGTCGGCAAGATCCGCGGTGTGTGTATTTACAGCGGGGTAGGAGAGCAATATCAGGGTAGAGGTGTAAAGATGCCGGCGGAGGTTCAGTCAGAAGTGAGCGGATGCGGAGGAACTCTGTTGTGGTGTACTCGATTAGACTAAATCCAAGACGGAGAAGAGGCAGCATGAAGATCAGTATTAATACGGTGCAGGTGACAATCTCTGGAGGCCACATCATTTGTAGCAGCAACTGGACTGAAGGGTCGAAGGCCTGGATAGAGAGGCAGGTAAGCTTACAGTTTTGCACAGAAAAACTTGACGAAACATCAGGAGTATCAATAACAAAGATTCAGGGTAGCTCCAAGCGTTGGGTTGTGGAGGATTGTTAATTTACTCCATGAAATTATTTACAAAAGTTGTAGAGTACAGCTGTCGGAGAGTAGCGGTGCCAGAAATTGCGCCAGCGTCCACTCAACTGCCAGCGTCCACTCAACTCTGTATGACCGGTGTCAGAGTTTGGTCTGCATAGCCGGCAGTAAGTCGTACTTGTTTCCGGTAGAGTTGGACTCCCCCAAGGTTGCCCTTTGTCACCGATTTTGTTCATAACTTTTATGGACAGAATTTCTAGGCGCTGCCAAGGTGTTGAGGGGATCTGTTTTGGTGGCCTTAGGATTGCATCTCTGCTGTTCACAGATGACTTTGTCCATTTGGCTTCATTGGGGTGTGATCTACAGCTCTCACTAGAGCGCTTCGCAGCCGAGTGCGAAGCGGTCGGGATGAGAATCAGTGCCTCCAAATCCGAGACCATGGTCTTCAACCGGAAAAGGGTAGAGTGCCTCCTCCGGGTTGGGGAGGATGTGCTGCCCCTAGTGGAGGAGTTCAAGTATCTTGGGGTCTTGTTCACGAATGAGGGGAAGATGGAGCGGGAGATCGACAGGCAGATTGGTGCGGCGTCTGCTGTGAAGCGGGCGCTGTACCGATCCATTGTGGTGAAGAGAGAGCTGAGCCATAAGGCAGAGCTCTCTCTTCACCGGTTGATCTACATTTCTACATTCATCTATGGTCACAAGCTTTGGGTCGTGACCGAAAGAACGAGATCCCGGATACAAGCGGCCCAAATGAGTTTTCTCCGTAGTGTGTCTGGGTTCTCCCTTAGAGGTAGGGTGAGGTGCTCAGTCATCCGGGGAGGACTTAGAGTAGAGCCGATGCTCCTCCACGTCCAGAGGAGCCAGTTGAGGTGGCTCGGGCATCTGGTTAGGATGCCTCCTGGACGCCTCCCTGGTGAGGTGTTCCAGGAATGTCACACCAGTAGGAAGCCCTACTGAAGCTGCTACCCCCGCGACCAGACACCGGATAAGCGGAAGAAGATGGATGGATGGAGCAGCAGGAGAGATCAATACACAGAAAGATGAAGCACAGCTGAAACCTGAAAAAGCGAGAGTTAAGTTCCGGATCTCACGAAAGAAGAGATTTAGATGTTTGTTAAAAATTATGGATTTAGCCCCGAATAAACAATAAAGTTAAGTATTTAATTTAAAAATAATCAGATTAGTTTTTTATTGTTTTCCATTTAGTCACTACCTGCTACACCATAACCTGACAATGAGTCAAAAGAAAATAAAGACAGCAAATGTTATTTGTGCACAGGCAACACCATGACTGCTCAACTACACCTACAACCAGGACCCAGTGTTCTATCTGAGAAAAACCCTTTAATTATCTCCTAGTTTCCCACAATAAAGCAAAACATGAGTGGTAGGTAGTTTGTCCTTTCCATATACCAGTTTCTTGGGCATTGCACCCGCCACAGTTGAATCAGCACACCCCAGACACATGCAGGCCACAGCCCAGAGTAACAGAGAGACCAGTGATGAGACGGAAAGAGAATGAGATGCAGTAAGTGGGGAAAATATGGGGAAAAGTTTAATAAAAAGTGGAAGAAAGTGCACTGAAAGGCTGGATCTGACCTCAGATGGGAGATGTCTCAAAGGCATTCTACTGATTCTCCAAGTGTGAAATATTTGCCCACCATATGCTGCTACACTACTGATCCAATCACTGCTTAATTATTTATGTCAGCTTCAATTTGTCAGAGTTCTCTGTTTTGTCGGTGTTCTAACTCTGCTTCACAGGTGGTTCTAGTTGGCTGGGGGGCGTGGAGAAGGCTCTGAAGAAGGCTCTGAAGGCTCTGAAGAAGGCTCTGAAGAAGGCTCTGGCCAACAAAGCCCAGCAGATACAATCGGTCGGCAGCTAGGCGTGCAGCAGGAACAATTAAATGGATTAGGTTTAGCAGTAAATTCGACACAAGAACAACTTCAAACAGTCACTGCTCAGCTCAGTCAGCTGATGCCTTACGTTTCTTCCGCTTCTTCTCAGCCAGCGTCTCAGGCATCGGAGGTCCTGCCTCCCGCAGTTCAAACACCTGTAGAAACCGATCAGATTCCGCTCGCTGAAAGCTCATCTCCGGCTCCTGAGAAATTCTCAGGAGAGAGTGGAGATTGTGGGGGTTTTCTCTTCCAATGTAATCTTGTTTTCAACCGTGCTCCCCAAACTTACCCCTCTGATCAGTCTAAAATTTTGTTTATTCTTCGGCTCTTAACTGGTAGAGCTCTGAGATGGGCTGAAGCCCGATTTCCGGACTGTCAGGTGTTTGGATGTTCGTTTAAGGACTTTGCTACTAAATTTAGGACTGTTTTCTCAGTCGAATTGGCCCCGGTCCAATTATCCCATTCTCTGCTCTCGTTAAAACAGCGGGGCCGATGTGTTTCTGATTTCTCGGTAGAATTTCGTACTCTTGCTGCATCCGCTGATTGGGAAGGCAAGCCGTTAAAGGCAGTCTTTTTCCAGGACGAACTAGCCTGACTGGGGGAACCTAGTTCTTTTGAGGACATGGTCGCTTTAGCCATCGGGCTGGATACCCGACTACGTAGCCGTGACCGAGGACGAACAGAGAGACCCCTACGGTCTGTGGGTCCACCGGTACAGGGATCCACTACTCAGCGGCATTTAGTTTCACCGCCTTCACCTCCTGAACCTATGCAGATTGGTCGTGTTCAGTTAACTAATGAAGAGCGGCAACAACGGTATTCTGAGAATCAGTGCCTTTATTGTGGAGGTGAGGGTCATTTCGTTAAATATTGTCCGGTGCGGCCAAAAAATCAGGTCCATCGCCTGTAGCGGGGAAGGCGGCGGACCGGAGTAATTTTTCGTCCCCCAAGCTTTTTTCGAACTCGTCTCCGTCCCGTCTTTGTTTGCCGGTTACTTTGGTTTTTGGTCAGGATAGTTTTGATGTCTCAGCCCTAATCGACTCAGGTTCTGATTTTAACCTGATCGACTCGGATTTAGTTAATCACCTACTCATCCGGAGGGTCCCGCTCTCCACACCACTCCAGGTGTCCGCTCTAGATGGGGGAAAATGAACCCTCATCACCCACCAAACTGAGCCTCTGGAGACAATAGCATCCAGTAATCACCGAGAACAGCTATCGTTTTTTATTTTTCCGGTAAAATGCTCTCCCGTGGTCTTAGGTTTGGCATGGTTATCCGCTCATAACCCACATCTAAATTGGGCCGAATCTCGGCTGGTGTCTTGGTCTCTCGCTTGTCACTCTCGGTGTTTGCTCTCGGCTCGGCCAGTCTCTCATCCGCCTGCTTCTTCCCCCAAACTGGGGGATGAGATTGATTTTTCCCACGTCCCTAAACAGTACTATGATCTCCGCCTGGTCTTTAGCAAGACTCGGGCGTACTCTCTCCCTCCGCATCGCCCATATGACTGCACTATTGACCTGCTACCTGGTGCTCCTCTGCCTTCCAGCCGCCTGTACAACATCTCGAGGTCTGAACGTCAGGCGCTCGAGAAATATATTGGTGAGTCTCTTGTGGCTGGATTAATTCGGCCTTCCTCTTCTCCTCTAGGTCCAGGTTTTTTCTTTGTGGGGAAGAAAGATGGATCCCTCCGGCCATGTATCGATTACCGGAGGTTTAATCAGATCACAGTTAAGAATAAGTACCCGCTTCCTCTTTTGTCTTCGGCGTTAGAACCAGACCAGAACGCCGTAATTTTTTCTAAGATTGACTTACGCAATGCTTACCATTTAGTCCAGGTCAGACAGGGGGATGAGAGGAAGACCGCTTTTAAGACCCCACTGGGCCATTTTGAGTATCTTGTGATGCCTTTCGACTTAGGTAACGCTCCGTCAGTTTTTCAAGCACTAGTTAATGACGTCCTACGGGATTTCTTAAATGACTTTGTATTCATCTACTTAGATGATATCCTGATTTATTCTAGTAACCCCGATCAGCATCATGTCCGTCTCGTTCTCCAACGCCTCCTAGAGAACCGCCTATTCGTTAAGGCCGAGAAGTGCAAGTTCCACCTTAGCACTGTTTCATTCCTTGGCCTGATTCTAGAAGGCAGCCGCGTGAGGTCGGATCCCGAGAAGATTAAGGCAGTTGTTGAATGGCTTACCCCTCATTCCCGTAAGCAGCTCCAGAGATTTTTGGGATTTGCCAATTTTTACAGGCGATTCATCAAAAATTACAGTCAGATAGCCTCCCCCCTGCACGCTCTTACTTCCACCAAGGTCCCGTTTATCTGGAGTCCTGAGGCTGAAGCCGCATTTCAGAATCTTAAGACTAAGTTTTCTCAGGCTCCCATACTGGTGATCCCACTAAACAATTCACCCTTGAAATAGACGCGTCAGACACTGGCGTGGGTGCAGTTGTTTCACAACACTCAGACTCAGACAATAAATTTCACCCGTGTGCCTTTTTTTCTCGCCGGTTGTCTCCAGCCGAGCATGATTATGACGTAGGGGATAGGGAACTGCTCGCCATCAAGTTGGCATTAGAGGAGTGGCGGCACTGGTTAAAGGGATCCGAGCAGCCCATAATCATTTGGACCGATCATAAAAAATCTCGCTTATCTGCAGTCAGCCCGATGTCTGAATCCCCGTCCAGCCCGTTTGTCCCTGTTCTTCTCCAGGTTCAATTTAACCATAACCTACCGTCCTGGCTCCAGAAACATCAAGCCCGATGCATTGTCTCGACAGTTTGCACCCCAGGAAGAGGAGAAGGAACCAGCACCCATACTACCCCCCACTTGCACCGTGGGAGCCGTACGTTGGGAGCTAGCTAGAGGACCAGATTAACCAAGCTCAGAGACTTGATTCTGACCCTGGCACCGGCCCCGCGGTTCTTATTTGTGTCCCCAGAACTTTTCGACCTGATGTTCTCCGTTGGAGTCACGCCTCCAAGTTTACCGCCCCTCCAGGAATTTTTAGAACCCAGTCTCAGGTTTCTCGTCGCTTTTGGTGGCCATCTTGGACTAAGGATGTACGCGAATATGTCTTAGCCTGTCCCGTTTGTGCTCAGAATAAGCCTTCCTATAAGCCACCCTCTGGTTTACTAAACCCCCTCCCAGTTCCTAAACGTCCTTGGTCACATATCGCTCTAGACTTTGTCACGGGTCTCCCACCGTCCTAGGGCATGTCCACCATCCTCACGGTGGTGGATAGATATTCTAAGGCCTGCCATCTGATTCCTCTCCGCAAGTTACCCAACACCCTACAGACTGCAAAACTACTCATCCGTCATGTTTTCAGACTTCATGGAATACTCACAGACATCCTCTCTGACCGGGGTCCCCAGTTCGTCTCTCAGGTCTGGCGGCACTTTTGTTATGCTCTCGGTGCCCGCTACACCCTCACGTCTGGATATCACCCACAAACCAACGGTCAAACAGAGAGGATGAACCAACAGTTTGGTTATCCTCCAGGGATATCCTGTCTAACACATCGGCCTGGAAACTTGCACCTCGATTTACTGGACCATATGAGATTCAATCTATCATCAGCCCCACCTCCGTGCGTCTACGCCTGCCTCTTCACTCCCGAGTTCACCCCACGTTCCATGTGTCACAAATTAAGCCTGTTTTGGAGAGCGAGCTTCGCCCTCCCTCCAAACCCCCTCCACCCTCCCAGGACAGTCAGGGTCCCGCGTCCGCAGGATCGTGGACGCCTGTCGACGGGGTAAAGGACACAAGTACCTAGTCAATTGGGAGGGTCGCGGTCCTGCGGAGCGGTCATGGGTCTCTGGCTCGGTGGTGGCCAACCAGGACCTGCTCAGTGAGTTTTGGGCTTCACGCCGGTCCACGTCATCGTCTGGGTCGCCAGGAGGCAACCGTTGAAGGTGGCCCACACCTGCAGCTCGTTTGGAGCAGTATTCACTGCCGTCTTAAGGATGACTCAGACAGATGGAAGACGCCAGAGCCTTACCCAGTCGTGGTTCGACGTGGCCTCTGACCAGATCTTGGAAACCTGAACTTGTGAGTTTTTCTCATCTCTGAAATTTGACTAATTTTTGGATCTCCTGCTTTTTCTTAGTTTTTGTTTGGACTACTCTCCCGCCTTGACGTCTCGCTCATCGAACCAGTTCCTAAGAATCGCTAAAGCTCAGATGTTGCTGTGGCGTTCCCCCTCTTACTCACTTGGTGATACCAAGCCGGGCCTGAGTTTCCCTTTCCTGGATTCTGCTGGTTCCTCCACACTCTGGCTGCTCCAACTGTCATTCCTGCCTGCCGTGGCTCGCTTCGGATCCCTCACCGACTTAACATCAGTCCGCCCTCCAGCTGCTAACCACCAGCTATCCATCGTGAGCATTCGGTCTCAGAGTTCCCTCGTCACTACTTCCCCGGTTAGGTTTGCCCAACTAAATGGTAAGCGGCTAGGCTTCTGGAGATTTTTCTCTGGTTCGATCTCTCTTAACAATTCTCCTTTCTTCCCACCGTTTCTCCAGCACTGATGTTCAGACCTCGACAGATCTCATCATCAGAATCGATATCTGTAGTCTGAATCTTAATAAACATTTTAAACTCTCATTGTCTTCCGTATTGTGTCTGCATGTGGGAAAACATATAAAAATCATGACACAATTCTTGACTCCATCAATGAACTTAAAGTTATCTAAACACCAGAACAGAGGTTCTACTGGGACCACCAATTTATCTTTGTTATTTTAGGGCTAGTTTGAAGTTTGCTTAAAGCTAGAACCTTCTGCAGAGTTTGTGTCAGTTTGCAGAATTTCCATCCCAGTGAAGCTCTTGTCAGGATTCATCTGTATAAATATGTCAGATGTTACTTTTTATTACTACAGAAAAAAATACGGTTTGATTTATATTTTATATTCCTTAAACCCAACTGAGAACCAGTTTCTTGAGCACTACTTTCTATTTTAACATCATGTGTTGAATTGTGTGTCTGCAGCTTGTCAGGCTGTCTGGTGTCAGAGGACGGCTGTGCTTCTCTGGCCTCTGCTCTGAGCTCCAACTCCTCCCACCTGAAAGAGTTGGACCTGAGCTACAATCATCCAGGAGACTCAGGAGTGAATCTGCTGTCGGCTGGACTGAAGGATCCACGCTGGAGACTTGAAGCTCTCAGGTATGGAGGAAAAAAGGTATAGAGGTACTTTATGACAAAGTTTGATCAGACTGATTTATGACCCCAGATCATAAATCAAAGCCTCCTTGATTTAACTAAGATACAAGATGATGATACAAATCCTGGCAGGCTCAGCATGACGGTGTGTTCCCCCGTTAATAGTGGAAAGCTGTGGGCTAACTTTGTGCAAGATTGGGGCATAAAGACTTAAAAATACAAAGATGACTAATCATAATCTTAAGGATATGTAAATAAAAATATCTGCTATAGATGAGTGATGTTGTGAAGGTAGGACTGTTTGGCAGGTTCCAGTCTCACCACCAGGGGGCGTTTTTGGGTCATGTTGGAATAGATGTAGAAATTGTGTTTCTGGAAGCAGTGATGATCTATAAGCTGAGTTTTGAAAACAGTCTATATTGTATATCTTGACAGTCTGCATCCTTAAGACTGCTGAGTTTTATTTATTGTCCACTCAGAATAATTTGTTAAGTAGGTTTATTGATCTGGATCTTTTCTGTCAGCTCATTTTAGCTAACAGCAGATATGGCTAACTAAGATAATTTTTTCCCTTCAGTTAGTGATTCTGATCATGTTTAGTTGCTTTGTTTACTTGAGCTTCACATTATCAGTGATTGAAGCACAAGACTGGAAGAAGATAAAACAGTTTTCATATTTTCCTAGTTTGGGCTCCAAAAAAAGGCCAGTCAGGTTTATTAGACAGCATGTGGCTGTAATGATTTGTGTATACTACTAATATGAGATGTTGTGATTACATCGGATTATAATTTGTGTTTTTATTCATTTATTATTGTTTGTAGAAGCACACACATTTAAATGCACACACATTTAACCAGAGCCTACTCTGCGATCACTACCATGGTGAGCCAGACAATAATTTTAGAAATCATTATTTCAAGTGGAGTAGAGGATCCAGATTCTGGCAGTGTACAAATGAACTAAGAAACCTGATGTTAGAAGAGAAACTGCAGAGGAAATGATGGTGATGGTAAGAGGAGTTCCAGCCTTTCAGTGACAGGAGGGAAGAAACAGAAGGAGGATATTCAACATTTAGAAAAGATCATCTAAGATGAAGAGAAATACGTAGAGGAACTGATGTAGAATATGTAGTAACAGAGAGAATAATAAATTAGGTTAAATTAACTATAGTTAACTATTATAATCTCTGTGAAACATAAGATCTGAACCAGTTAATGCAGATTAGGTCTACATAATCAATAATATGTGCTGACCTTAATGCACATAGATTATTATGGGAGGAAACAGAACAGATTGAAATGGGGAAATAGTAAAAGAACATTTAGAGGGTAATAATTTAACCTGCTGAATGATGGAAGATGGACCAGAACAAATGTTCATCCAGGAAATGGATCAGTCCTTGATTTAACACTAGTGTACAGGAATATTTCAGCTGGTTGTGAAATAGAATTAATTAGACGACTCGTCTGCAGGTAGAGATCATTACCCAGTTTTCTGTACTATTCTCCTCACTAAGAACAGCTCAAAGGAGAATTAAAGGGATGATGGTCTTTAATTGCGCTGAAAGGTACTCTGAACATAATTGTGAAAGCTCACCAGTTAGATTCACATGATGAATCACAGACGATGGAAAAGACTTTAAACTTCATTTCATTGAGTTTTCATTTCATAAACAGCAAAAATAGAAAAAGAACAACAACCAGATCATCAAACCGTCTTGGGTCAGAGCTGTGCTGTCACAAATTCTCAGAGGCGAGGCGTCTTAGCACAGCGACCCAGGCGAGACAAACCAGAGGCAGGCGTCACAACAGCGACCCCAGGGAGACGAATCCAGTGTTCTGCCAGCTCCTGCTCCAAGGTCTGTGTGTGACTGAGTTCGTCCTTTGACCGGTTCGTTCTGTCATGATTTGTCTTGGATGAACCCAGAACACAGCACACACACACAGAGCTGGTTTCCAGAGTTTATTGTAGCAGCAAGAAGTGGATGATGGAAGCCAGAGACATTTATCAGACGGAGGTTGCAGGGGTACAGGAACTGGCAGACGGGAACAGACAGAAACGGGACCAGGAGACGAACAGGAACGAGACAGGCATGGTGTACAGAGGACTGGAGATGAACCGGTAACCATGGACAAACTGAGGTGAGTTTATATGGTGGAGTGAGCAGGTGGAATGAGTCCATGGTGATTGCAGCCTGACAGGTGTTCCTAATAAGGACTGCACTGGAGACGGAGCGAGAAATGTTCAGTATGCAGCGTTCAGGCTGCATCATGACACTATGTGGGTTCTGCAGGTTATTTGGGTCCATCTTTGCTGTAATTTCTGGAGTTCTGAAGAGCCTCATCATTATTCTCCACTTAAACTCCCTCCATGTGTCTGAATTTGTAGTGTCATGCCCAGCTCAAAGGCTATGACAAAAACGGGAGGCAGACGAGCAGATCTATCTCAAAAACGTTTATTTAGAAAGAACCCATGAGTAGTGACCACAGCATGTTCGATGAATGAGTGAAAAAGTGCTGCTGCTTGCTCCCCCCAGATCCCATCTAAGGGCAAAACCAAGCAGGCCGTACCTGGCTGAAAACCAGCCTTTTAACAGCAAACTGGTGTGTTCAATTAGGCAGCCCAGCCGTCCAACTACTTCCTGAAAGAAAAAGTAAGAAAGAAAAGGGCAGAGACACCTAGTGGACTGGCGGGGTCGTCACAGTAGTTAGATGAGCTTCAACACAGATTGTCTCCCAGTCTTCTTCAGACCAAACTGGGCCTGGTTCTTCCTCCTATCTCTGCTGAATTGCAGCAGAGTTCTGCTGCTTCATGGACACAAAAATACTGTAGAAGATCCAAGATATTTTTTGCTGCTCTTCCTACCTGGACATCAATCAGAGCTTCTCAATGGGAGCTGGAGCTCTGAATTTACTCCTCATGTGACATCAGGGAGGATCTGAGCTGAGAGGATCTAAAATGATCAGTGTTGGGAGTTTATGCTCAGTTTTAAGTCGTTTAGATGTTTTGAACTGGCCGTTAGAAAATAGTTGATTGTAATGAAGTTTATATTTTGCCCGATTTTTAAAACTAATGTCCAGGTTATTTGGAGCAAAGGACTTCATGTATCCAGTAGATAACAGGGGAAAGATAAAGGTTGATGTTCCAGCCATTTTCTGAAGTGTTCTGCTTGTCCCTTCTGTTGTCTCCTTAAACTTATAGTCTAGAACCGGCAGGATGTGCAGGGGTACGGTACCTGAGCTCTGCTCAATATGAAGCCGGCGCGTATCTACATCATTCATGATCCAAGTCATCATGGATTTTATTCATGCAGCAACAATTCAACTCTTTATGAAAACTAATCAGACATAAAACAATGGAGGTTTTTACCACCCAGACCTTCAGAACAATTTTAGCTCAATAATTCAGTTGTTTCTATGAAATATGAAAAGATTGGATCTGAAAGGATGAAATTCTTCACTTCTAACTGATGTTCTAGCAGATCTCTAGAAAATGGAGCTGCAGCTCTCAGATATTTAAGTCATCATGTCTTCTGTCAATGAATCCACTGATTAAAGCAGTAATCTCATAGACATGTGCCACTCCAGAGGTTCCCAACGTTTGTTTTTGGAACCTCCTACTTGGACCTCCAATCAAGGCTCCGCCCCCTTTAGAGAAGATCTTTCCATAGATAAAGCATTAGTTGTTCTTCTCATGAGGAGCTAAAGTCTGACAGGAATGTAGAGCTGAACAGGAGAATAACTTGAAGCTTTCTTCTTGGCCTGTCTGCTTGCAGCAGCGTGACAATCCAACATTTTAGTCTGAGTTCATCTGGAAATATTTCTCTAACCCTGAATCAGTTTGAAAGCAGGCAAGCTTCTTATCAGAGCTGAGATCTTCTATGCCCTCCATGCTAGAAACGTAGAAGTCTACCAGCTCCTGATCTGTAATATCCAAGATTTAAGAAGGTGCTGCGTAGTTAGTCTTTTCTTTTCCTACTTTTTCTTTATAGTGTTTTTTGGAGTGTTTTTATATTAGTGTTTTTATATTAGTGAATACCGTAACTGGTATTCCGAACTTGTGCACATCTGGTATTACAAACTTATTAGTACCCAAAAGAAGCCAACTTTTGGGACTTTAGTGCTGAGGTTTCTGCTACTTTTTGATGCTGCAAGGGGAGACCCCTTTGACCGCGACTCCAGACGTCCCATTGTCTACACGCGGAACCAGCTCCTCAGACTACGGGACTTTACGCGCCACTGCCCTGCTCCCCACCACACTGAGAAATCAGACATCCCTGCAGACATACAGAGGAGACAGAGAGGCAGCAGGGGGGTGGGAAAAAACAGAGAGAGGAAGAGTTATTTACCATCGGTTGTCATGGGAAACATTAGATCTCCCCGCAACAAGACCGAGGAGCTTGCAGAGGAGGTACAGGGACGCTAGTATCATATGCTTCAGGGAGACGTGGTAAGATGGATCTGTCCCGGACTCGGTGGTTTCCCTGGACGGCTTTAAAATCATTCGTGTGGGCAGGACTTTGACGGAGAGTGGAAAAAAATAGAGAAGGGGGGCTGACGGTGTTTGTGAGTGCAATGCAGCTCATGTTCACGTGAAGGAGCAGATATGCTACTTGAATGTGGAGCTACTCACAGTGAGTTTGAGACCTTATTATCTGCCGCGAGAGTTTGGTCACGTGATCGTACTGTGTGTTTTACATCCCTCCCTCCGTGGATGACACTGCTGCGTGTGAGCGGATCTATGGCGCGGTTACCAAACTGCAGACACAGTATCTCCGTGCTCTCCTGCTGATCACAGGAGATTTCAATCGAGCCTCCATTCATTCCACCCTCCCTAAGCTCACCCAGTACGTCACATGTGCAACAAGGGACAGTAAAACTCTGGACCTTTTTTTACACAAATGTTAAGGACACCTACACCTACGCCCCCCAATCGGAAGTTCAGATCACAACCTTGTCTACCTGCTACCCCATTCCATTCCATTGGTGAGGAGAACAATAGCGCAGAAGAGGTCAGTGAAGGTTTGGTCAGATGAAGCCAGTAAGAGACTGAGGGATTGTTTCAGAACCACAGACATGAGCATGTTCCAAAGCTCTCATGGTGATGACATCAATAGCCTGACTGAATGTATAACTGGCTACATGACCTTCTGTGTGGAAGGCATTATGCCTATACGGCGGCTACAGTGCTTTCCAAACAACCCCCCCTGGGTTACCCCTGAGCTAAAAGTCCTCCTGAACCAGAAAAAGAAGGCTTTCTACTCAGGGGACAGAGAGGAGCAGCATAGAGCTCAGTGGGAGCTCCAATGGAGAATCAGGGCGGCCAAGAAGAAGTATGGGAGGAAGATGGAGGAGCAGCTGCCGCAGAACAACATCAGAGATGTGTGGAGAGGTCTGAAGAACATCTCCGACTTTGGGCAGAGGATCAGCAGGACTGCAGATGGTGACACCAAGTTTGCAGATGAGTTAAACAGGTTCTTCACCCGGTTTGACTCCCTTCACACTGGCCCCCTCCCTACCCCCTCACAGTCACACCAATGCAGGTGAGAGGGCAGCTGATTAAGCTGAAACCGAGGAAAGCCTCAGGACAGGACCGTAACCCCCAGGGCTCCTGAGGACCTGTGCTTATGAGCTCTGTCAGGTCCTCAGCTACATCTACAACCTGAGCCTCAGCCTGAGGGTGGTTCCCACCCTGTGGACGACCTCCTGTGTGGTACCAGTTCTCAAAACACCACACGCCAGGGAACCGGCCCACTTCAGACCAGTCACTCTGACCTCCCACCTGATGAAGACCATGGAGCGCCTAATCCTAGCTCACCTACGCACCGTGGTGAGCCCCACCCTGGACCCGCTGCTGTTTTCCTACCGGCCCACCATCGGAGTAGAGGATGCCATCATCTACCTGCTGCAGCGGGTGCTCACCCAGCTGGAGACCAGAAGGAGCGCTGTGAGAGTCATGTTCTTTGACTTCTCCAGCGCTTTCAACACCATCAGACCGGTGCTGCTGAGGGGGAAGCTGGAGGACAAACTGTGGTGGACAAACATCTGGCTGACTGGACCATGGACTACCTCACTGATTGCCTTCAGCACGTGCGGCTGCACGGCTGTCAGTCAGAGGTGGCTGTCTGCAGCACCGGGGCCCCCCAGAGCATCGATTTGTCTCCGTTTCTTTTCACCCTTTACACCTCGGACTTCACCTACAACACGGATAGCTGCCATCTTCAGAAGTTCTCCGATGACTCAGCCATTGTGTGCTGTGTGTCTGAGGGGAACGAGCTGGAGTACCTGTCGGTCATAATGAACTTTGTGGACTGGTGTGTCTAAACACACCACTAAACCATCTGTGTCTAAACACCAGTAAGACCAAGGAGATGGCGATCGACTTCAGGATAGACGCCCACCTCACTACCCCTTTGAACATCCAGGGACAGGACATAGAAACTGTGGAGAGTTTCAAATACCCGGGTTTTCATGTCAATAATAAACTGGACTGGACTCATAACACCGACCAGGCCAGCTGACAGCTTTGCTAGGGCCCGGAACAACGCAGTCTTTTTGGGCCCCGCCTCTACACCTGCCGCCACACACACACACACACACACACACATACACACACACACAGACACACACACACACACCAAAAACAAGTCAACTTAACTGTATACTTCATGCCCTGGAAATCTCTTCATAGTGGATAATAGTGTGCGTAATAAATAAAGTAAGTGAAGGGACTTTAGAACTCGGGTTATGTGCTGTACTTTCTTGGTCTTAGTGAGGACGCGGGCAACAGCGTTCTGGATCAGCTGCAGCTGTCTGATCCACTTTTTAGGCAGACCTGTGAAAACAGCATTGCAGTGATCAGTTCTACTAAAGATAAACGCATAGATTAATTTTTCCAGATCCTTCTGAGACATTAGTCCTTTAATCCTGGAAATGTTCCTCAGCTGATAGAAAGCCGACCTTGTAATTGAGGCCCCCCAGCACACCAGAGGCCCTGCACAGGGCCTCTGGTGTGCTGGGGGGCCTCGTGGCCTGTTGATCCGGTAGGCATCGACATTAACATTTCAGGGCAGATGCTCTTCCCCTTCTTTGGGTCGGCACTCTGCTAGTAGAGGGGGGGGCAGGGAGGGGGAGTAGGAACTAACCCAGCCTGGATGTCTATTGTTGTATGTATGGAGAGTTGTTTGAATGTTAGTGTTGGGGAGGGATTACATCTACGGGTGGGGGTGGGGGCGGGGGGGGGGGGGGGGGGGGGTTGGGGTTGGATGTGGACGTTTTGGTGGGCTTGTGTCCATCTCCCGGTGCGGGTTTCGTCTGGGGGGTGGGGGGGTTTTGGATGGCTCGTGTGGGCTGGCTAGCCAGGGTCCCCCCTCTTATTTATTTATTTTTTATTTTATTTATTTTGTTTTATTATTTTTTTTGGGGGGGGGGGCAGTAGGCTTGGTGGGTGGGCTGGGGGGGGTGGAGGTGTTGGTCCTGGTGGGTGGTTGGCTCTCGGGCCCTGCCGCCTCTCCCTTGCACCCGGGCTATGGTGGTACCGCTGGTGGGGCCCCCTTCTCCGGGTGGCCTTTGGGGGAGCGGGGGTGCCTATTGGAGTCAGTAGGGGAGCTGGCTCCCTGGGACTGCTGTTGGCTCCCCAGTCCTTTTCTCCCCATCCCCAGACTCCTCCCTCTGCCTGCTCCATCACGCTGCCAAACACGTAAGACCTTGGGGAGGGGGGCGTTACTGGAGGTTGCCACTTTCTGATGACCTCCCTCACCCCAATTTTATTATGCATTTTAGACACTTTCACTCCAAACATTTTCACAACGCACATTCATGTAGGCCATAGTATGGGGGGATGCGGGTGAAGATATCTGGGGGGGGGGGGGGGTTATGCTGTGTGAGCCTCGCCTCGGATGGCTCTCTTCACCCCCTCTCGCATTTAGACATTGAGGGTTCTGGGCAGTTGCTTGGAGGGGGTGCGCTGGCACCAGCTACCATCCGGAGGGGTTGTGCTGTGCCGGGCACCCCCTTCGGCGCTCTCAGTTTTAAACACATTTGAGAACAACATGCAACAACACAACATCTGAGCGGGCGTAGGGAGGATCGGGGTCTTTTCCACACCCCCGTTCTCCAACTGCGGCACAGAGTCTTGGGCCTAGAGGAGGAGCGGGCCACCGGGCCCAGTTTGGTCTAAAGAAGACTGGGAGACAATCTGCGTTGAAGCTCATCTGACTACTGTGACTACTGTGTGGTGAGTGAGGCACTAGGGTGGGATGGTGTGAATTAGTTGTTTATTTATTTTTTGTTTGTTTTTTGCCAAGTTTGGGTCCGGTCCGCTCCCCCTCCCAAGAACATCTCAAGTCTGAGCTAGGTGCGGAGCCCATCCCCCCACGTCCTGCCCCCCCTCCGCTGGCTGGCGCCTTGGCACATTGGCAGCCCTCGGGTTTGGGACGGGTTCCCGGGTGGGTGCCGGTCCATTCCTGGTGACTGCTTCGCGGGGCCTGGCCCCCCGAGCTCGACCGGGCCTTCGCCGCGGGGGCAGGGCACCCCACGGGCTCGCCACCGCAGCTCCTGAGGGCTTTGGCATTACGGTGGCTGGGGGATTTCCTGAGGGTCGTCTCTCCTCTTCCCTTGGGGGGGGGGGTTGCAGATTTCCTGTGTTGGCCCCTCTTGGGCGCCCTGCTTTGGGGGCCCCTTTGGGAGTCCAGGGTTCTGGGTCCCCTGGCGCCTGCCTCGGTGCTCGGGGAAGGCGGGCCTTTGGTTCTTCAATCAATCAATCACTTTATTTATTTTGGTAAATTGTCCACATTAAACACAAGTAAAAAAGAAAAATAAACAATAGACAAACTCACAGTTTACCAAAAAAGGAATAGGCCGAAGCAAAGCTTATTCTTGCCTACCCTATTTTTTTACCTTACAACCTACCAGGATTTCTTCAAATTCAAATTCAAGTACATAGTACATATATAGATCTACATAACAGCGTAAGATTTTATCATTTTACATTTTAAAGCTCTTTTAAAGTTCACCAAGAAAGGACATAACTTAAATTCATCATTCAATTCATTCCACAGTTTCACACCAATAACTGAAACACATCTAGACTTTACCTGACTTTTCTCTTTTGCACATTCAAATATAAACAAACCTCGCAAATTATATTTATTTTCTCTTAACTTAAATAATAATCTCAATACCAGAAGGAAGACTTTTATTCAATGCTTTATACATTATTTCCAGAATTTTTGTATAGACAATATCTTTAAATTTTAATATTTTACTTTGAACAAAGAGTTTTTTTTGCAACTTAACTAATATATCAATAGTTGTTTTACTTGCATTTCCCCAGATTTCTGAGCAATAAGATAAATAAGGCATAACCAAAGAGGAATATATAACATGCAAGCCTTTAACATTTATTAAGTCTTTTATTTTAAACAGTATTCCAATAGTTTTTGCAACTTTATTTCTAATATATCCTATGTGAGGCTTCCAACTAAGTTTATTATCTATGATAATCCCTAAAAATTTTGTCTCATAAACTCTTTCGATTTCTACTTCTTCACAACCACTATTGAGCAATTTCCTTCTGGATAAATTTCACATACACAAGTGCACCCTCACAAACACCCACAGGTGCTGAGTTTCAAGTTCTATATGTTCACATATATACAGAAAGCCCATAATTTATTTATTTATCTATTAATTTATTTATTTTTCACTTTCTTTTCTCAGGTATCACTTTACACATGTCAGCTTAAATAATGATAAATAATAATACGTATGATTTGGCAATGGTATTAAGGTGTTACTCTATTGTATCTGTTACATTATGTCTGTTGGTTGTGCTGTTCTTTTTACATATCTCTTTTCAGGTGATGAAGCAGACGGAAGACGTTTTATCATTCTTTCCCTTTTATCTCTTCTTTCTTTCACCTCTTCTCTTTCTTTTTTTCTCTTTTTGTTCTTCCTTTACTCTCCTACTTTCCCATTGTAGTGTCCACATAATTTGAAATTCTCCCCGCAGGAATCACAATAAAACTACGCATAAATCAAGCGGAGCACTATGGCGAAAGCTGATTGCTCCACTTGTGGAAGTAAAATCTGTCGAGCTCTATTTGGCATTAAGACATCAATTCTTATTGCCACAATGCTAGACAGGACACTAGGGAAAAAAGACAATGTAATTTTGAAAAAAATGGTCAGTTATTTAACTTGTTTAGCTTGTTTTTATCGCTTATATAACTTGTTTCACTTATATTATGGGAAGACCTGGTCAGTTATATAAACCTGCTCAGTTCACTTATATCATGGGACTTGTTTTTGAGTTCACATAAACTGAGAGCAACATATATGCTCGTGCTCTGAGTTTTGCCTGTTATTTTGTTTGTCACATAAAACTATGATCAACATGTGTTATTTTGTTATAACTTGTTTTAACTTGTTGTGGGAACTTATGACAATGTGTTGTGGGAAAGACTGATTTCGTGTGAAACTGGAATTGTATTGTGCTTCACACACTGAAATGATATGAGTTTGTGATGTTATTTTATTTCTCACATCGATTGCGCTCATGTTGTTTCGTTTCACACACTGCTGAGATGCTGGGAACGGTCTCTGTTTTAGAAAAATGTTTTGGGAAATGGATCGGCTGTGGGGAGAGAAAATGGCCATTCTTTCTCCACACCTGGCCCTTTGTTTGTAAGTATATAAAGGGGAGACTGCCCTCAGTCCGGTGAAGTCTGCCATGGGTTTGTGGACGCCCGGCCGCGTTTATGTAGCTCTCACCGGACTGACTGACTTCCCAGTTCTGTGCCATGGTAAGAGACCTATTGAACATCACGCCTGTTTGAAACTTGTCGGCTTTTGTGCTTGCAACTTTGCGTGTGCAAAGCGCTCGCTGTATGTGTTGCCATATTCTGTGGGGAATAATGAAGGGCATAGTTATTCTAGCAGAAATATTGTTTGTTAATGCTTGCTACTTTGCTATATTCTGTGGGGAATAATGAAGGACATAGTTATTCTAGTAGAAATAGTGTTTGTTAATGCTTGCTACTTTGCTATATTCTGTGGGGAATAATGAAGGACATAGTTATTCTAGCAGAAATAGTGTTTAAGAAGTGCTTGCTGTTTTGTGTTGCTGTATTCTGTGGGGAATAATAAATATGGGTACTATTATCCTAACAGAAACAGTGTTTGTGTTTTTATTTGTGTGTTGCCGATCTCTTCCGAACCTGAATAAAGATTTCATAAAAGAAATGCTAATGCTAATTTGGTTAATACTGCTGCTGCTTAGAGTTGCTGTAGTTGAAGTTGTGTGACTTGTGTTGTTGCTACTGATCCAGCAGTGATTGTATGGGACTGTCTGGGGTTCTGATTGATTGTTTGTTTCTGTAACTGTTTGCTATGTTTGTTTTTTTAACAGACCACACTCATATGCTCCATGAGCCCCAACATGTAACGTGTGTTTCAAATGTAATTCTGTCACTCAGCCTGTTATGGACCATGTTCCGTGTTTGGACTTACATTAAATTTACCGTTGTTGATCTCCAGTCTCCGGATTCTCTAATCGAATTCTCCCATTGATGGAGCCACTTTAACCAGATTCCCTATTCTAATGTAGGATAGTTTGCTACAGGCCTTGTTCCAGAGGCTCCTTGGACACTTTTACAACCCATAGACCAATTCATTCTTATTGTTTTGATCCGGGTTTTTCGCACATGCGCGCCGGACTGGTAGGCAAAAGGCGAACACAATGGCGGATGCAAACAAAGAAAATGACGTATTTTTGATCTTTAGATGACGTATCACAAGATCGTTCTAAGAGTAAGTTGATTGTATCAGATTGCCAGATCCACACAGCACAAGCCTGAAGGGATGGAGCGAGTCTGTGAAATGCTGGCCAAATGTTCCGTATGTGAACATATAAAGCTACCTTATCAACACACCAGGCTAGTACACACGAGAGAGCATGAAAGCCATGAAATCACTTGATGGCTATAATTATACATATCGGGACATGTTCAGACATGTTTGTGTAACATACGAAAGCGGAGTCGGACACAGACAGCGCCTCAGCAAAGAGGAAGACCCGCCACCGGTATGTTTAAAAAAAACATTGTTCACAAAGGATTATTTTGGTATTTTTGTCTTATTAATCCTTTTCACAGACTCATGCCAGAGGGTTTGCATACATTGTACATGTACGTATATTATTAGGAAATTAACGTTTACATCTTGACTTAAGTGTATATCCTAATTTTTACTTAGATAATTATTTAAGTAGAACAATGACTAGTGCAAAATTAAGTTGTATTTACCGGAGATGACTGCAAATTCTTTCATGGTATGACGGCTCCCACAGTCGATTGGGATTGTCTGTCTGCATCCTTTTCATTGAAAGTATCCATTTCTTTCGTCTTTCTTCGTTCTTCGGTAAACGAAAGAAACGTACATCCGACGACTTGGGATGCCTCTGTGTGCAACCGGGAGCACAACAAGTCACAGGCATTGTTTAGATTCCAAACTAACTAAAAGTATGCTCTAATTCACCCGTTTTGTCACGATGGTAGGCGAAAACAGTATTGTTTCTGCCTACTACCGTGACCCGGATGTAGCGCGGATGTAGCTCGTCGTGATGTCACGCGTGAACTGGTCTATTACTCCAGCTGCTAGATTCAGGAAGCTGCATCTTCTTCTTGGTTTCATTGTAAATGTGAGCAGCGCTACCTGGTGGTGCTGATTGGTAGAGGAAGAGCTGAAAGGTTGGAGGCAGGGTCCGAAATTAACACTCGCCAGTCGCCAAATGCGAGTAAATTTCCCGTTTGGCGAGTGAATTTCAGTGGGCTAGCTGCCACATGGCGAGTAAATGTTTGTACCAAATAAAAAAAAAATAACATAAAAATAACAAAACCCATCTGGGCTGTGGATGATCCGTTCACAGCTGTCTATCCAGAGCTCAGTCTAGACCTGCCATCTACGGAGCTGGTTCAGCTCCTTTCACATTCAGAACCAGTCATGGCTGCACGCTGTATCAGAAAACAGATCTGCTAACCAGATGCAGTCTAAAACGCCAATTAGCCTGTTTATAAGTTTCGTTCTTATTTATTCAGCATTTTTTTTAACTACGTGCGCTGCGGTTTTGCGCTTCGCCGCTCCTGTTGCTGATAAAAGCACCCTCCAAGTGCTTTTATCAGCGGCCAGCCTTCAAAACGTGAATCACTGCGTTTAATGTCCTTCCACTCGTACCAAAATGTCCCAGTTAAAATCAATAGGAGAGTCAGTAACTGTATTTCATTCTCTTTGGTTTTTAACGACACAGAACCAGTGGTGCTTTGGTGGGCGTGGTGCCTTGC
The DNA here is from genome assembly GCF_011125445.2 of Fundulus heteroclitus. Classification (NCBI taxonomy): domain Eukaryota; kingdom Metazoa; phylum Chordata; class Actinopteri; order Cyprinodontiformes; family Fundulidae; genus Fundulus; species Fundulus heteroclitus. The sequence goes on from NC_046369.1 coordinate 1,091,583, forward strand.
GCTTGAATTCAGGTGCGCAAAATTACGTTACATGTAATTTAGGTGCGCACAGGGTCATTTTAAGGAACTTGTAACATCGCGGGCTGCAGCTCAGACCAATTATTTCTTATCTCCTCTCTAAAGGAGCCCTTTAGAGTCTTAATTTATGCATCCCCACTGTTTATTCCTCGCGCGCAGCGCACCAGGGTAAAATCCAGCAGCTGGATCATGCGTAAAGACGCAGCGTGAACCCTGCGTGCTTTAAGTGTTGCAGATGAGGGAAAATGTTGGGATGTATAGGCTTAATGAAACTCCGCCTCATTCACCTACATGGATAGACTAATGATAATCTGAAATGTTTTTTTATTGTTTGGATTTGAATTCATAATTAATATTGTGTCTTTTATAATCAACTACAATATTTTTTTTTATCAAAGTCAGGAAACAGATTTCTCTTCCAGGGTCCAGTAAGCCACACCGCCAACCACGCCCCTGAAAAGTAACATAATATCACTCTTGATTTTTATAAAAATTGAGGTCTGGTTAGGATTCATATTTTGGCCGGTAAATAATATACCTGGCCGGTTGATTTTTACATATACCGGCCAACTTGGCCGGTGAATAAGGAAGTTAATTTCGGACACTGGTTGGAGGTGTTTGTCAGAGGTCTGTGATAATGGAAGCCTCTCCCTGGTTTGTGAGTCTGAGCTCAGAGATCAGATCTTTGATTCTTGTTGAACACTTTGTTGAATGTCATGAGGCTTCTCCTTTTTAATGTTTGTATTTCTGGATCTTCCAATGTGGCTACAGTAGATTTCCACAGGGCTGTTTAGTGTTTCTTTCCTCCATCTGTGTGTGGGAGTGTGGACGTAACAGGGATCCAGATTTGGTGTCAGAGTTTAGATTGATTGTATTTTAATGCTGATTATTAAATCAGGTGGAGCTTCCAGAAATGTTGACTTACTTTCTGTCATGGTTTAAGTTTTGTCTGGTTTCTTTCTCGTTATTTTGCAGTTCACACAGCTCTCCACACCTGTCTGGACACTAATTAGTCTTTATTCCCGCCACCTGTCAAGCTCCCTTTATAAACTCACCTCAGTTGTGTTCTCGTCGCCGGTCCATAGTGTTCACTCCCGCTCAGTCTCTGCCAGAATCCTTTGTCAGCTCAGTTTTTTGTTACAGTGAGCCAGAAGACATCCTTCGACTTTGTTTTTTGTTCCAGTCACCCTATAGACTTTCCTTCAGCTTTGTTTTTGTTCCAGTCACAGCCTAGATCCAGCTCAGCTCTGTTCCCACTCAAGTTCTCTACTCCTGTTCACGACTCCCGGGTTCCGTTCTGCTCTCAAGTTCCAACTCCTGTTCTCAACTCCTGGTGAGCTGTTCCGGTCTCAAGTCCTCGGCTCAGATGTTCTGGTCTCAAATCCTCGGCTCTGATGTTCTGGTCTCAAGTCCTCAGCTCAGATGCTCCGTCCTGGTCTCTAGTCTTCGGCTCCAGAGTTTCGCCTCCCGGTCAGTCTCTCCACACGCCTCCTGCCGGCCAGCTTCTGCACCCTACACCTCCGTTTGTTGAAAGACTCTGGGTTCCATCATCATCCATCTTCCACACTATTCAATAAACTCACTCCTAAGAACTATCTCTGTGTGTGCGTGCTGTGTCCGGGTTCGTCCTAGAAGAAAATCATGACAGTTTCCTGATGTCCTTTTAGGCTTCAGGCTGTTTCTTCAGGTAGTTACTGAGGGATTTCCTTTCTCCTCTATGTTGGAGCTTATCCTATGTTTGGAGAAATGAGTTGTACTACAGCGCCACCAACTGTCCTCACTACATCCACTGCAGGTTGTAATGTTTCCATCATCATCATAACCCAGGTGTCTGTCTGCTCTCAGCTCTTTATTCTTTCTCTGGATTTTTACAACAAGTGGACGTGTCCAAATGTTGGACTGGTCCTTTCTCAGTGTAGGACAATGTGTGTCTGAGAGACATGTAATGTCCATGTTTGCTGTTGAAAGAGACTGATGGTCTGACCCCCCTCCTCCTTTCAGGGTGGAGCCTGCTGGAGTCCGATGGTTGACACCAGGTCTGAGGAAGTGTAAGTGTCTTTTTCATTCGATTCATGACAAAAAAACGCAGCTCATATTAAACCATCTTCAAACTGTCCATCACTCATTCAGGAGTCATCATCAAAGTGTTAATAAATGATCAATAACTGCAGCTGGATTGTCTTTGTTCTCTCCATCAGATTCCTGTCAACTCACAATCGACACAAACACAGTGAGCAGAGAACTCAAACTGTCTGAAGACTACAAGAAGGTGACATTTGTGGAGGAGCTGCAGTCATATCCTGATCATCCAGACAGATTTGATTCCTTTCCTCAGTTGCTGTGTCGAACTGGTCTAACTGGTCGCTGTTACTGGGAGGTCGAGTGGAGAGGAATAGTTTATTTATCAGTGAGTTACAGAAGAATCAGGAGGAGAGGAACCAGTGGAAACTGTTGGTTTGGAGGGAATGATCAGTCCTGGAGTCTGAGATGCTCTGATCATCGTGGTTACTCTGTCTGTCACAATAACAGAGAAACACGTATCTCCTCCTCCTCCGTCTCCTACAGAGTAGCAGTGTATGTGGACTGTCCTGCTGGTATTCTGTCCTTCTACAGAGTCTCCTCTGACTCACTGATCCACCTCCACACCTTCAACACCACATTCACTGAACCTCTGCATCCTGGCTTTGGTGTCTGGAAGTCCAGTTCTGATTCCTCAGTGTTTCTGTGTTGAGTTGAGTCTAAAGAGTCTCCTCCTCTCAGAGAAAGCCTCTCCCTGTTGAACAGATCAGTTCAGCAGTTCAATCTGTTCATGTCTGCCTATTTCACTCAGAAACACATTTTCACATTCATAGATTCAATCTGTTTCTTTGTGAAAGAATCAGATTCTAAATGATTCCTTGAAACTTCTTCCTCTTCCAGTCCTTTAAAGATGGAAGCTGGGATTATTCCAGGATCCACATGTTGTTTTTCTGCCTGTTTCCAGTCAAAGCTTCACTTCTGAATATCAGCATGTTGACTGTCTCTCTTGGTTTTTTACCTTCATTCATGAGTCAAATTTCATTGAAATGTTAGGCAGTTTTTCTCAATCTCTGGACATTATCTGTTTCTCTTGGCTACTATTTTTCCAAACACTTTAGATCCAAATGTTAAATCTTCCCTTTGTATATTTGCAGCAGTTCTACTTCATCTGTTTTAATGAGCGATAAACTGATTTTCTTCTTCTGTATTTGATTCATTTGCTGCTCATTCTCTTCTGTGCGTCTGATCAATTTTCAATATTTCAATAAAACAAATGTTTTGTTTATCAACACTGACTTTCAAAAAGTCCTAATTTACAGTAAAACATTTCCATCTTCTTCCTGACATGTTTTAAATGACAGATTCTTGTTGTTTAGTTGAATAAATCCGCAGCAGAAACACAAAGCAATGATGAAATGATATTTCTGTATGGGGCCAATATTGTTGCAATATTATTTGCAAATGTATGTGGAGAGTTGTGTGTCTGTATCTCAATTTCTGTGTGCAGTGGGGTTTGAAAATGTGTAAATAAATCTTTAAATGTGTGTGGAGATTTGTGTGCCTGTACAACAATCTTCAAATGTGTAAAACTACTTGTGTGTGTAATCCGGTTTGCAAATGTGTAAAAAATCCACAAATCTGTATTCAGATCTGCAAATGTGTACTATGTCAGGGGTGAATCCAGGATTTTTCAAAGGGGGGTGCGCACGTAAGGGTCATGTCAAGACAATGTGAGGCTAAATGACCAAAGAATGGCATCTTTACTCTTCCACACTACCCTAATTATTCATCTAAGGTTTTTTTTAAATTGACAATCAGTTTAATGGATGAAAATAAGTGGAATTAGCAAGATTACATTATTGTAATTGAAAAAGGATTTTTAAGCCAAAACCTATTGGTTTTTACAGCATGCACAAGGTTAAGAAGTAGTTTGAAGAAAAAAATTATCCTTATCAACAATTAATCAAACAAAGATTTTCTTTATTTCCAGAAATGATATTTATACAGAAAATGAGATGAAAAGACCCAAGGACTTAAGAACAGTTTTGTATGATCCAAGTGATAAAGGAGTTTTGAATATATTTTAACAAGATAAACTATGTTGAGAGAAACTACAACTTTAAAGTAAGTTAAACCAATGAACATGTATGGTGAAGTTAAGCCATAAGCCTATAATAGAACAGTAAGACTTGACAAAGAATATTGTTCTCTTCTACAACACCTTCAACTTTATGATGACGATGATAATGGGTTTAGAAATGTCAACCTTCTGGGATGCTTCTGGGCAAATATGTCTATGATTTTGTTGATGTCTAAATGAATGACCTTGTGGACATACATAAGTAGCAAAGCTACAAACCTTTCCTGTCCCATTGTTGACCTAAGCAAAGTTTTTACTGCTTTAAGGCCTAAGTTAGCACGTTCCACAGAAGCACTGGTAACAGGTATAACTGACAGAAGGTGAAGAATCATAGAAATGTTTGGGTAGCACTTCATATTTGTTATCCTTAGAATTTCAGGGAAGGATCTTCCGGTGACGTCATGCTGCAGACAGTAGCATAAAACAAGGCTCAGCTGGCTAATTGCTAATTTCCTAACAAAACTACTTAAAACTCTGCACATTTATACAAACTCAATATGGCAAGTTCTTCGAGAGGCAAAGGCTCAAAACAGGATCTCACGGGAGACAAAAACAAAAACTTGAGGCAACTAACTTTAAGGCAGACCTCGAGTGGCGCAGCAAGTGAAAGCCCTAGCAACCACGAGTCTAAAATACTAGCTGAATTAGAGAAACTAAGAGAAGAAAATAGGGACGGACACAAGAAGACCAGGCAGTCGCTGACAAACTTGAATCCTCCATACAAGAACTCAAAGGAGAAATGACCAAACTTGAAAAGAGAACCACAGAGGTAGAAAAACATATTAGCACTTCAGAGGACACCAGGATGCAATAGTTTTAAGCCTAGTAATTTTTCATAAAGGAGACCATTCTTAGTTTTAATAATAAAACACATGTGGCACCAACAGGTTTAGACCAGACAATACACCAGTGGCGGCTGGCCAGTAGGGGGCGCTCGGGTGCCGCCCCCTTTAAATCGTTTAGATAATAAATGATTTCTGAACTGCAAAGTACTTAGAAATGTATTTATTCATACTGTGTGTCCAATAGACATGTTAGAATTTATTAAAATAGTAAATACATAATTCTATTTAATTGCTCACATTGTGCACACTTCCTCCTTTCCTATGTGCAGGGCGCCGGTCTAATGGGAGTGAATGTAGGCGCAGCAACTTGGGCAAGCACGTGATCTGAGGCTGACTTTTAATTGGTTATCTAGGGTTTTGCATAGGGGCGCACTGCTCTGCGTCCCGGACACACCTATTCTGTTGCGTCATTACTGGTAGAGTGTCAGTACTGGCTAATTTTTTTAAAAACATTGTGTGATTGGACAATCCCCGATTCGACTCAGCTCAGCTGCAGTTCGTTAGGTTGATTCACGGTTATGCTTGCAAAGTTGAGTAGTTTCAAAATGAGAGAAAATTCTGTTTTGTCTTTACAAAAAAATGCTTTTACAAAGCGTTCACTTGAAGAAAAAAAACAGGATAAAGGAGCTTGGACCGGATCGTCTTAATTTACAAATTCAGCAGCAGGCAAGTGATCTCTCCACTCCATGGTTGGAAAAGCAGTGTAGCTAGTAGTCAGCCAGTGAAGAAGCGTCAGACACTCAGTGTAGAAGACCATGAAAGGATTGCTGCAGAGGTGAGTTGTTGTGGAAAATCACTGTTACACTGGTTTATTGTAATGTTATTTAATATATTAGGAAGATGTGCTTTGTAGTTAGAAATACCTTTAGTTGTGTCTATGCTGTGTAGGTATGTTGATGTAATGTTTGTCAGCAAGATATTTTATTATTTAAGTTGTACTGAAGTTTATGGGTAATGGGGAATAAAACATTTGGTTACTGAATTTTGTATAATCTTGTCCCACAAAAATGCTGTAACACATTTCATAACACAGCCTTAAAAAATGGCAGCAAATGTTATTAAAATCAGGAAAACAATCTAGAAGAAGTCTTTTCAGAAACTGTCACGCTCTTGAAGATCCTCATCACCACACCCATGACCACAGCTGAAAGCTGAAAGGTGCTTTTCAACTCTGAAAAGAATCAAGACTTTTCTGAGAAACTCAATGACTCAGGACAGGCTGAATGCATTGGCCATGTTGTCAATGGAGAAAAGACTAGTCACAGAGATGACTGACTTTAACAATTAAGAATATAATTGAGAAATTTGCTGGGCAGAAGGAAAGGAGGGCAAAATTCATGTTCAAATAGTGCTATTTTTTTAAGATTTGCTTTGTTTGTTTTTCATTTGTTTGTTTGTGTGCGCCCCCCTCAGTTTTTTTAGCACCAGCCGCCACTGCAATACACACTACACAATAACTATTGTATGCGTGTCAATGTCCACTATTTTTTTAACTTTACACTCTTTTCATTCTTTTTCAAAAACCGTGTAACAAAAATAAAATTTTCATAACTTTCCCGTTACTTGAGAAAGTTTCCCTAAAATTGTCAGGATGCAGCTTATTGGCTGCATGCTGAGCCTCTCTCCCTCTCTCTTGTTCCTGCGCAGCCTGATCGGTTTCACCTGGCAGGCTGCAATTAACCCACAACTGCTTCCACCTGTTTCCACCGCTTTATAAGACTCACCTCTTTCTGTTCCCGTCGCCGGTCCATAGCGTTCACTCCCGCTCAGTTCTCTGCCAGTATTCTTGTCAGCTCTGTTTTGTTACCGTCAGCCTGAAGACTCCTTTCTACCTGGTTTTTGTTACAGTCAGCCCATAGTCTTTCCATCAGTTTGTTTTCCCCAGATCACGGCTCAGACGTTCAGCTCTCCGGTGCTCGGCTCTGACGTTCAGCTCTCCGGTGCTCGGCTCTGATGTTCAGCTCTCCACTGCACGGTTCAGACGTTCTGCTCTCCAGTGCTCTGCTCAGATGCTCTGCTCTCCAGCTCTCGGCTCAGATGTTCTGCTCTCCAGTGTTCGGCTCCAGAGTTCCTCCCGGTCAGTCTCTCCACACTCCTCCTGCCGGCCAGCTTCTACACCCTACACCTCCGTCTGTTGAAAGACTCTGGTCTCATCAACCATCTTCCACACCATTCAATAAAACTCACTCATAAGAACTGACTCTGTGTGTGCGTGCTGTGTCCGGGTTCATCCTAGAAAAATATCATAACAAAAATTGTATTACTTTACAACTTTACACAACTTGTGAGAACCCCATGTTTTATCATTATCAACATTTTCTAGCGATCATCATACCTTTTTTCTGTGGGGAGAATATTTTTTATTTTTTTTTATTAAAGATTTGAACAAATGTACAATATCACATGTACAAATATAAAGAAATGAGGTCTTACAATCTTAAGGCACACATATTAGAAGATAACAATAAATCAGAAATGACAAAAGCAAGCAGAAAAGACAAATAACAAACAAACAAATAAAATAAAATAAAGAAACAACAATGAGGCATTAGTTCTCAAAAAAATTGGGATCAATATAGGCGTTTTAAGGTTCTGAAGTGGTTTTCCAGTGTAGGGAGAATATAAGATTAAGGTTGATCCATACTCCAATCTGGAAGGTAGCGGTAATGCACCTAAAAGTTGGTTGCCAACCACTATTAAAAAAAAAAGAGAAGAAGAAGAATCCAAGATGGCGACGACCGGTGCGGCAGAGACTGATGAATTAATCTTAATTCTATGAAGGATGTTTAAAATTTCGGTCTCTAAAAAATACTTTTGGTCTCCAAAAGAGGGTTTGCGCGCCCCCCGCGCCCCCACCTGGATCCGCGCCTGTATGTACTATGTACAATGGGTGAGTGTTAGCCTAGTGGTTAGAGCAGTGCGCTTGCACTCTGAGAAGGTTGCAAGTACCTGGTTTGATCCCCATTGCCTGCACTCTGGGTCCCTGAGCAAGACACCTTGCTCCCCAGGTGCCGCACAGTGGCAGTCCACTGCTCCCCTGAGGGGATGGGTTAAGATGCAGAAGTGAATTTCTCCATTGTGAGATCAATAAAGTTCAATTATTAATATTATTATGATCTGTAAATGTGTAGATCAATCTCTAAGCACACACACAGACGCGTATGTCTGAAGTACCTTCTCTTCAAGACCTAGAAATACAGACAGATCATTGGTTACAAGTCAAGCAGTTTCTCGGTTGGCTCTCTTTACACAGGTGATTTTTGCTACACCTCTGCCGTGTGAGATTTTCATTTGCGTAAAAAGGATTTGTATGTGTAAGATCTGGATTTGCTGCCCTGAGCGCAGGCTCACAGGCTGCCTCTTCTGGCTGTGGAAGGTCACATGACTTTCATGAATCATACCAAAGCGTTTTGCTGCCAGACGGATGACAAAGTAATTTGTTATAACAAGATAACACCCTGGGACTGCTGTAGGCTCCCCAGTCCTTTTCTCCCCATCCCCGGACTCCTCCTCTGCCTGCTCCATCACGCTGCCACACATGTAGGACCTCGGGGAGGGGGTTGTTACTGGAGGTTGCCACTTTCTGATGACGTCCCTCACCCCAATTTTATTATGCATTTTAGACACTTTCACTCCAAACTCCAAACTTTCACTGTCAGAGTCTGAATGTTGGGATAACACTGCACCAACGCCTGTATCTGACGCATCTATTTCGAGGGTGAATTGTTTAGTTGGATTGGGGTGAACCAGAATGGGAGCCTGTGAAAACCTGGCCTTAAGCTCATTAAAGGCGGCCTCAGCCTCAGGACTCCAGACAAACGGAACTTTAGTGGATGTTAACGTGTGCAGAGGGGAAGCTATCTGACTGTAGTTCTTGATGAAGCGCCGGTAGAAATTGGCAAACCCCAAAAACTTCTGGAGTTTGCGGAATGTATTAACTTTGATCCGTTTTTAATACACATTTATGAAGGTTTAACATGCTTTTAATATACTTATATATGATTCAAGGCCGTGTCTGTTTCTCAGAGGAATAGAATGTGAATAGATTAAGGTAAAATGTGCCTTTTACGAGCAAAAGTATCAGGAGGGAGTTTCAAGGCCAGTTCCTAGGCAGTGGGAAAGAACAACAACTCCAGTTCACATGCAACAGGAGAAAACAACAAGATAGTTATTAGGGAGTAAGATAGCGATAAGGTGTGTGCGTCATTCATTGTGTGACTTTGTATAATCTATTTTCTAAAATTAATAAAACAAGCCTAAACGGGGAGGAGAGAGGGAGTTGTTGCCTGCAGTCGGCAGGTGTATCTTCTCTCCCCTTTGCAAAGGTGAAATGGAATTCTGCGTCCTGGCTGAGTTATTATTTTAAGTCCTGCACAACGAATTAACAAACCCGGGGAAGGAAGACGGCTTAAACATTTGGGGGCACGGTTCGGGATTCGGGGTGACAGTTGGAATTGGTCACTGGCTGGCCACAATAAAAAAAGGTAAGCAGAACCTGTTTTATTGAATCTGCATTTTCGGTTTAGAAACATAGTCTAAATTATGTGTCCCAAGTCTTAGTAGAACCAAGTCTGCTAAATTAATTCCTCGGAGTGCCTTGGATCAGTATTGTATAAGTGTGGTTCAGAGATGTATTGAGAATTTTGAAAAAAAAAAAAAAAAAGATTGAGAACGAGATCAGGCTAATAGTTCTGAAATAACAAAACTAAGAATAGAGTAAGTCCTGTGAGTTCAAGAAATCTAATTCTTGAGCGTGGCGGCTGACTGCGAGTTCTCGACAGGGAATCGTATTTTGCTGGGTTGGAGGCCCGAGGACCTGAGAATACCTCAAATACTACATAAAAGATTGAGAACAAGATCAGGCAAATACATAATGGTGTGAATGCGGAGATTTAACGGAGAGTGACTCTGTGAAAACTCCAATTACAGACGCATAAAGTTCTGACATAAAATGACATAAGAAGAGAGTAGAAATTCATAAGTTGTGTGGATAACACAACAAGAAATCAGTCCTGTGAGTTTAAGAAATCTTTTTATAAGAAACTGACCTTACCGTAGAAACAGGAAGACCGGTATGAGCCGTGAGCTGGACACACAACCAGCTAGACCAGACAGGGAATGAAGATAAAATGAATGAGCTGTGAGCTGAACACACAATCAGTAAGAACAGACTCATTTATCAAGAAATGGTGAGAAGTGTGACTGGGGAAGACGCTGAGCACGAGCGATTCCCATGGCTGCAGGGTTTTTATGAGACATAACATTAAACAGTAGGACCCTGATAAAATTAAACATTTAGCTACATAGGTAAAATAATATAATGCAGGTTTAAGGGGTGATTTAACAAACAAAAAATAGCTAAAATTCCAGGAAGCTATTATTAATAAATCAGGAGATTTAAAGGGGAATCCCAGAGAAACAATTTGAGGGTTTTTTGGAAATACGGCGGTTAGACAAAGAGGTTACGTTAAAAACAAGGGGTCGCAGAAGACTCTTTGCGGGCAAGCTGTCTGTCTGATATGTTGTTTTTATCATATCTTTTCCAACGTAATGTGTCGTTTAATGGGATCATTGCATGAAAGGAGAGACTGTTTGAGTCAGCAGCGCTTGGGAGCATGTGTGTGCGCAAATGGGTCTTTGTGTGTAAGTCTGTGTGTGTAGATTTGTGCGTATGACAGGGCTGAGAATAGTGCTGGAGCATAAAGATTTACGGTGGAAAGTCACCATGCGGAGTGAGGTTACTCTCGAGAAACAAGTAAAAAGTGTTCATCACGGAAGGAGCATTTGATCAGGATATTAGTGAAAATCAATAGGATTGTGCAGCATGGAAATCAGTGGGAGGACAGATAGATGTATTTATGGCTTCTGTTGCACAGGAGACCGTTCTGAGTGCAGACGGTGGTTGGTCGGGGCAGTTGCATTAAGAACCAGAAGGGTCTCTTTGTTGTAAGAGCAGATCAAACTCCTCCCAAGCATGGGAGGGACGCAGCCTTTAAAAAATGTATTCAGACTAGGAAAAGTTAGACAGAATCTTTGCATCGCCATGAAACAGGATGTCAGCTTGTAATGAATACTATAGAATGGTAATGTAAACTCTGTCTCCATTCGGAATACCTAATGAATTAAATATGCATATTACAATGTTTTACCTCTGATCAATGCTTTTCTCATTTATTGTCAAATCTTAAACGGGGTAAGAATGGGCCTTTTAGAGCTAAGCAGGAGCAGGCCGGTATTAATATCTACACCAGTTAGATGCTTCTGCCTGCTAAAAATAACTGTGAAACGTAAGGAAATAAAGGAATGAAACACAGCGGCGGGGTGTGAGGTTTGTCTCTGCGGAGGCGAGGCGTCGGATGGCCGGTGGGATGAGCAATCACGGCGGTGCGGGGCAATTTTGCCAGCTAAACCTCCCCGTGGAGTAACAGTGGCGCATTGGATAATAATATATATATATATTTCGGCAATCTAAACTTTTCAAACTTGATCTGTCATATGTGTTATTGGTGTGTGAAAGCTCTGATCGTCTGTGGGAAATAATCCAGGTTAAAATTCTAGAAACCACGGTTTCAAAAAGTGTTTATTTGTGTTGAATGACTGCAGTATTCAAAACAAATGCACTTTGGGGACCTCAATTAAACAGAAAAAGGTTAACTAATAACAGAGGTTTTTTGTTTCATATTTGACCAGCCCAAATTAAATTGAAACACGAAGATATTAACATGGCTTAAACGAAAAATATCTCAGGGTTGTTAGAAATGATTGAAACTAGGGATAGGGTTTTTTGTTTTTTCGTATGGAACCTAATTATGGAGTACAGTTAACCAGAGGCATGGGGAAAGTATTCAGTTACACTATTAATACACAAAGCTTGTATTTGACAATGGATTCATGAGAAATGTAGAAATACCAGATTAGAGGCTTTTTATGTTGTAATTTTAGAACATTAATAAAATGGCAAACAGCATATTGGGAGAATATGGGAGGTTTTTGACTAAGAATTTTACTGCTGCCAAAAGAGGAATTTAGAAGAGAATCAAAATATCAGACGGCCACTTTAAACACGTCATCTGTTACAATCATTTGTGGTTATCCAGTTACGCTGAGCTGAGGCGAACCACAGAGGGACCGTTTAACCTAAAACAGGAAAATAGATATGATAAACAAATCTGACCATGATGTAAACATCTGAATGTTTCTGGCGAGGACGTGTTGGGCGGAGAGTTGACGGTTCCTGGTGACACCCCCAGGAACAACACATTAATTAGAAACACCCACCAACGATGCACGTCATCTGTTACTACACCTACAGCCCCAACCTCGCTGAAAACAGCCGAGGATTGGTCACTGAGTTGATATGTCCCGCCTGCTGCTCATTGCGTAGTACTCCCCTCCAGGGGCAGATCTTCTGTCTCTGCATTTGACAAACTAAGGGACCGTTCAGGGTGTATGAGAGAGAGTAAAAAATAAATGAACAATAAAACTTGTGATTATACCTAAATGTAAAATGTATTAATGTATATGTAAATTCTTAATATCATTATATATTTGTTTAGGAGTTAAAAAATATTTCAGCATGAAATATTTATTTACACATTTTGTCATTTCTTTCAATGTGACTCTGAGGAACGCAATGACTGAAACAAATGTAGGTTTAAGAAGGTTTATTGATAAGGTTGGATCTGGAAGGATCTTTCAGTGGATCAAAGGTCTTGTGGGTTCTGCCGGGAAACATGGAGAGGATGGTGAATAACTTGAGCTTGGTACTGTGAAGATGTTTGGAAAAAAGGACTCACTGAGGCGGTGGCTTGAGTTTGGTCCAGGTGAGGGGTGCTGTGCAGACATCCGGGTTTTCGGTGCAGGTCCTGGTCCCTTCTCGGTGTTGTGATTGGTTGGAGGGTGAACAGGCAGGCAAGCGCAGATAGGAGGGCTAACTGAGTTACAGTTGGTTCCAGTTTGGTTTTGAAACTGTTTCCAGGCTGATCTCTGACGAAGGTAAAGCGAGGCTTCCAGGTTTGGTGCAGATGATTGAGGTTCTAAGGCAAAAGATAACAAGAACAGGGTAAGACAAGGTATCAGGTTGGAACACTTGGGTTTGGTCTGTACCACGCTGAAGCACAAACGAACTGACATCCTGGTTCCAGCTCCTTATAAAGGGTGGTAATCAGCCCTGATGTATCACACCTGCCCATCCAGCCCTGCTGAGGAGGAAGAGAAGGAAAAAACAGGCCTGCATCTAGACCACAGAGTATGGCACATTTGTTTATACATTGTGTAAACATCAGGGCGTTATGATTTGCGATTTAGCCCATTATTGGCTAGAGTTTATCATTTTATGGCACCAGGATGTTGTCATTCCAATTCTGAAAAGTGCCTAAAAAAAAAGAAAAATATTTTTTGTACAAGCATAAGTTTAACTAGTGTCATTTATTGCAAAAGTGCATATTAAAATTCCAAAATGAGCTTTTATACTTTCAGAAATAAAGATATAATACAAGATTAATTGAAATTAAAAGTTTAATAGTTTGAAAGCCATAGTTTGAATATAATACACTAGACATAAATCTGGTTATTTAAAAATAAATAAAAGGGAGGAATTAGCTCACTAACAACTTCTGCTAATTGTAGGTCTAGGAATCACCAGTAAGCAGAACCAAAAGTTAAAAGTGAAAATGGAGCTTAAAGACGTTTGGTAAAAGTACAACCCGGTTGATTAGATAGATTTTATCAGCCCTGGGTCTAGTCATACATCAGTTTTGGAGTTATCCTCAGATGGAGTTGCTGATGTTTAAGAATTTATGACGAATGTTACTGGTTTGAATCATTTTACTACAGAAGTTAAACTTCGCAGAGCAGCAGAAATCAACAGGAACGAAAAAGGATTTGGAAAAAAGTTAAAGGACAGATGTATTTATTCTGTGTAGACACGTTCCCACTAAAGTGCACATGCTCGCCGTGTGAAAACGTGTTTCTGAGTGAAAGAGACAGACATGAACAGACTGAACTATCTGTTCAACAGGGAGAGGCTTTCTCTGACAGGAGGAGACTCTTTAGACTCAATCAGCACAGAAACACAGAGGAACCAGAATTGGACCTCAGCCCAAACCCAGGAAGCAGAGGTTCAGTGAATGTGGTGTTGAAGGTGTGGAGGTGGATCAGTGAGTCAGAGGAGACGCTGTAGAAGGACAGAATACCAGCAGGACAGTCCACATACACTGCTGCTCTGTTGGAGGAGGAGGAGGAGGAGGAGGAGGAGGAGGAGGAGATGGATGTTCCTCCCTTATTGTGCCAGACAGAGTAACCATGACGATTAGAGCATCTGAGCCTCCAGGACTGATCATTCAGTCCAAACCAACAATCTCTACTGTCTCCTCTCCTCATGATTCTTCTGTAACTCACTGATATATCAACTCCTCCTCTCCACTCGACCTCCCAGTAACAGCGACCAGTCAGACCAGTTCTACACAGCAGCTGAGGATCATCAAATCTGTCTGGATGATCAGGATATGACTGAAGCTCCTCCATCCGTGTCACCTTCCTGTTGTCTTCAGACAGTTTGAGTTTTCTGCTCACTGTGTTTGTGTCGATTGTGAGTTGACAGGAATCTGATGGAGAGAACAAAGACAATCCAGCTGCAGTTATTGATCATTTATTGACACTATGATGATGACCCCTGAATGAGTGATGGACAGTTTGAAGATGGTTGAATGTGAGCTGCTTTGTTGTCATGAATCAAATAAAAACACACTTACACTTCCTCAGACCTGGTGTCAACCATCGGACTCCAGCAGGCTCCACCCTGAAAGGAGGAGGGGGGTCAGACCATCAGTCTCTTTCAGCAGCAAACATTGACATTACATGTCTTTCAGACACACATTGTCCTCCACTGAGAAAGGACCAGTCCAACATTTGGACACATCCACGTCCAGAGAAAGAAAGAGCTGAGAGCAAACAGACACCTGGGCTCTGATGATGATGGAAACATTGTAGCCTGCAGTGGATTTTTTTTTTTTTTTTTTTTTTTTGGCAGCACCCACCTGAGGCAGCGGCCGCGTACAGCTTAACTCCGACCAACTCTCGACATTTTTCACACAAAAAAAATCTCTCATCTACCTAGCCGATCAGTACTTGACTGCGAGCGCCTGCTGGAGTTACAGCCATGGGGTAGTTTTGGACTCTTAACTACTGCGACGCTCAAATGTTTACATGACTGCAGGATTTTGCGGAGCACAGTCGCGGAGGCCTGTGAAGCGGCGGTGACGAGGTGCAGATCACGCCGATGGAGAGTAAAGAGAAGGCGGTGTAGCCGGCCGAAGAAGCGAGGGTGTCGTGGAGGTGTGGCAGCCAAGCTAAAGGCTAACCCATTCAGTTCGCCGCTACCGTCCATCTGGCTCTCCAACATCCGCTCACTGGACAACAAGATGGACCATTTGCAACTCAAACTTTCTGCAGAAAGGGAGTTAAGAGAATGTTGCGCTCTGATCCTGATCGAGACATGGCTCAACTCAAGAACCCCAGACCCCAGAGTTCACTGTGGTTATTATAACAGCAGTGTATGTACCTCCGAGCGCTAATAAGAAGGAGGCCATGAGTATTCTGTACCGGACTATCTCCAAGCTGCAATCTACACATACAGAGGGCGTTTTCATCATTGCTGGGGATTTTAACCAGGCAAATCTGAAAACTGTTCTCCCATATTTTTACCAACATGTGGAATTTGCAACTCGGGGAAAGAACACTCTAGATGCAGTTTATACAAACATTAAAGGCGCATTCAAGGCAGCCCCTGCCCCCACCAGGGCCCCTCAGACCATCTATCTGCTAACTCCTGCATACAGGCCCCTGCTGATCAGAGCTAAGCCTGTAGTGAGGCAGGTGAGGGTGTGGACTGAGGGAGCAATGGAGGCGCTCCAGGACTGTTTTGAGTGTTCCGACTGGGACATGTTCAAAGCTGCAGCAACTTATGAGGACAAGATCAACGTTGATGAGTACGCCATGACTGTGTCAGCCTACATCAACAAATGCATTGAGGATGTCAGCACCACCAAGACTATCATCACCCGAGCCAACCAACGACCCTGGATTGCTGTGGAGGTCCGTCAAGCGCTAAAAGCACGGAACTCAGCCTTCAAGTCTGGTGACAAGGAGGCTCTGAGGACATCGAGAGCCAACCTGAACCGTGCCATCAGGTTGGCGAAGCGGAACCACAGTCCAGGAGCTTTTCTATGATGCCAGCAACACCAGGAGCATGTGGAAATGCATATGGGCGATCACTGAATACAACACGCCCCCCCGGTGGGTGAAGTTGATGCTGACTTCCTCAATGGACTAAATAACTTCTTTGGGAGGTTTGAGGCACTAAACAGGACTCCAGCAGTGAAAACTGTTCCCCATCAGGAAGAGGAGGTCCTCCGCCTTGACACTGCCGACGTGTGGAAGACTTTGAGGAGAGTCAACCCGCGGAAGGCCCCAGGTCCCGACAACATACCTGGGCGGGTGCTCAAAGAGTGTGCAGGTCAGCTGGCTGGTCACAGACATTTTAACACCTCCCTGGACCAAGCCACAGTGCCAGCATGCTTCAAGTCTGCCTCCATCATTACGGTGCCTCAAGTGACCTGCTTCAACGACTACTGGCGTGTTGCACTGACTCCCATCATGATGAAGTGCTTTGAAAGGCTGGTGAAAGAACACATCGTCTCCAGTCTCCCCAACACTCGACCCGTTCTAGTTTGCCTACCGACGGAACCGCTCCACCGAGGACGCCATCTCCTCTGCTCTTCACCTGAGCCTGGCACACCTGAAAGAGAAGAACATGCACGTGCGGATGCAGTTCCTGGACTTCAGTTCAGCGTTCAACACCATCATCCCAAAGCATCTGGTGGGAAAACTGGAAAATCAGGGCTTCAGCACACCCTTCCGGAACTGACTGCTAGACTTCCTCACCAACAGACCTCAGTCTGTCCGGGTCGGACAGAACACCTCTGATGTCGTCACCCTCAGCACGGGCTCCCCCCAGGGCTGCGTCCTGAGCCCCCTGCTGTTCACCCTGATGACACACGACTGCGTCCCCAGGTTCACCACCAATCACATCGTGAAGTTCGCAGATGACACAACGGTGGTGGGCCTGATCAGAGACGACAATGACCAGGACTACAGAGAGGAAGTGGAGCAACTGGTGGGCCGGTGCAGAGACAACAGCCTGATCCTGAACATGGAGAAGACTAAAGAGATCATCGTCGACTTCAGGAAGAACCAGCCTCACCACGCTCCACTGCTCATCAACAGCTCAGCTGTGGAGGTGGTCAGCAGCACCAAGTTCCTGGGGGTGCACATCACGGACAACCTCACCTGGACTGTGAACACCACGTCACTGGTGAAGAGGGCACAGAAACGACTGTACTTCCTGCGGAGGATGAGAAGAGCCCACCTGCCCCCGCCCATCCTCACAACCTTCTACAGAAGCACCATAGAGAGCATTCTGTCCAGCTGTCTCTGTGTGGTGTGGAGGCTGCAGTGCCGCTGACTGGAAGAACGTGAGGAGAGTGGTGAGGACAGCAGAAGGGATCATCAGGGCTCCTCTTCCCTCCATCAAGGACCTTTCATCACAGCGCTGTGTCCCGAGCCCATAACATCATCAGGGACCCCTCACACCCCCACCATGGACTGTTCTCCCTGCTGCCCTCTGGGAAGAGCTTCCGCAGCTTCCGCTGCAGGTCCACCAGGTTCTGCAAAAGCTTTTTCCCTGCTGCCATCAGACTGTTGAACTGCTGAAACTGCTGAAGCCACAATAGGGACTCTGAACTGCTGAAGCTGCAAAAATGCAAAATGGACTTTGTACCACATTCGCATATTGCACATTTGCACATATGCCATCAGACCGTTGAACTGCTGAAGCGAAAAATGGATTCTGAACTTCTGAAGCCACAAATGGACACTGTAATTTACTGCAATTTACCGTGATTTTCCAAGCTGTATGCAAACGAAATTCCGTTCTGTACGCACTCTGTGCATGCAGGACGACAAATAAAGTTGTCCAAGTCTAAGTCTAAATCATCATCACAGACCTCTGACAAACACCTCCAACCTTTCAGCTCTTCCTCTACCAATCAGCACCACCAGGTGGCGCTGCTCACATTTACAATGAGACCAAGAAGATGATGCAGCTTTCTGAATCCAGCAGCTGCAGTAATGGCTTGTGAAAGTGTCCAAGGAGCCTCTGGAACAAGGCCCCCAGCAGATAAAACAGTCCAGAGAGTCTTTGTTTGCATCAACAACTAAAGCCTGGAACAGACTGTCACAAACATCCTGACATCTCCTCCCTGAACAAAGGTCTGCAGCATCAAGGTGACTCTTAGCTTCATCTATGAGAGCTTCTCTAAAGGGGCGGAGCCTGGATTGGAGGTCAAAGTAGGAGCTTCCAGGAACAAACATTTCATATTAGTAGAATACAAAAATCATTACAGCCAAATGCTGTGTAGTAAACATAACAGGCCTTTATTTAGAGCCCAAACTAGATCTGGGAACAAATGAAAACTGTTTTATCTTCTTCCAGTCTTGTGCTGTTATCACTGAATGTGGAGATCCAGAACAATAACCTACTTAACATATTATTCTGAGTGGACAATAAACAAAACTCAGCATTCTTAAGGACGAGCTGTCAGGAAATACAACATAGACTGCTTCCACAAATCGGCTTGTAAAGATCCTCACTGCTTCCAGATACACAATTTTTACATCTCCTCCAACATGACTCAAAAAGCACTCTGGTGATGAGCCTGGAAACTGCCCCACAGTCCAGCCTTCAGAACAGCACTCTTTTATAGCAGATATTTAAATGTACATATCCTTAAGATTATGATTAGTCATCTTTGTATTTTTAAGTCTTTCTGCTCCAATCTTCTACAAAGTCAGCCCACAGCTTTCCACTATTTCTGGGGGAACAGACCATCAGACTGAGCCTGCCAGGATTTGTATCATCATCTTGAATCTTCCCACTGTGGGACACTGCATTGAACTATTCCTAATGATATGTTAGCCTTATTTAAACAAACTATAGATAAGAGAGGTCAGAGTGGGATGGGGGGGGGGGTAAATCAAGGAGGCTACCTCTATACCTTTATTCCTGCATACCTGAGAGCTTCCAGTCTCCACTGTGGATCCTTCAGTCTAGCCGACAGCAGATTCACTCCTGAGTCTCCTGGATGATTGTAGCTCAGGTCCAACTCTTTCAGGTGGGAGGGGTTGGAACTCAGAGCAGAAGCCAGAGAAGCACAGCCTTCCTCTGAGACCAGACAGCCTGACAAGCTGCAGACACACAATTTAACACACAATGTTAACAGGAGAAAGGAGTGCTCAAGAAACTGCTGCTCAGCTGGTTTTAATGAATAGAAAATATAAATCAAACCATATTTTATTCTGTAGGTAATAAAAAGTGACATCAGACCCCCCTAGGGCCAAAACCAAAATTTCCAGGGCGGGCGGGCGAAACGAGACCCTCCATTTCTGTACAGCCCCGTACAGCCCCAATGCCCAGGTATGCGCGGCGGCGTTCCGAAGCTCGCCGCGGCCGGGCCGGCCCCCTTAAAAATCGGCGGGCGGGCCGGGCAGGTGCAGAGCGGATCCCCGCCCGCCACGCCGCCGCCGCCGTCGCGGCGCCGCGCACGGCGGCCGTGCGGCGGCCCCCCAAAGAAGGCCCTTCTCCGCTCGCAGCGCGGGCTACATCCACAGTGTGGCACCCGGGGGTAGGGTCGCGTACCGTACGCAGGCAGAGGGAGGGGGGCGTACAGCCCCGCATTGGCCGAGCCCGCGCGTCCGTCGAAGTGGCGCGATTTTGGGAGGGGCCAGGCGGCCGAAACGTGGACCGGCCGTACAGGACCCACAGATTCCCTTTGCTGCTGGCGTCGGGCCTTCGGCGCCACCAACCTGTCGGAGCGGGGATGGCGCCAGCGTGGCAGGGGGCGGGAAGGGAAAAACGGGAAAGGTTCACGCATTGGCCGAGCCCGCACGTCCGTCAAAGTGGCGCATTTTTGGGAGGGCCAAGCGTCCGAAATGTGGACCGGCCGTACAGGACCCATAGATTCCCTTTGCCGCTGCCGTCAGGCCAGAACTAAAAAAAAATACGCCACTTATTTTAATATAATGTTAAAATTATTATTTAACCCGTTTGCAAATATAGATTCCAGACCCCTAATGTGAAATAAAAAATTAATCTCCCACTTCCAGGCTGGGGGGGGTCTTAGTCACAGACCTCTCCCCAGGAAGAGGGCCTCTTGCTGGGTAAGAGTGCTGGAACGATGACCCCCCTGCTGGAGCTCTGACATGCATAAGGCAACATCTCTAAATGTTTCGTAGGACAGGTTACAGTTTGTAACAGTGGTAGCCACATGCTGAACTTCATAAGACAATGTTATATTTATTAAAAATAACCTACCGCGATATGTACACTTTAGATGTACGGCAGCTACCGTGTTATGTACACTTTAGATGTACGTACGCTACCGCGTTATGTACACTTTATATGTACGTACGCTACCGCGTTATGTACATTTTAGATGTAGGGCAGCTACCGCGTTATGTACACTTTATATGTACGTACGCTACCGCGTTATGTACACTTTATATGTACGTACGCTACTGCGTTATGTACACTTTATATGTACGTACGCTAATGCGTTATGTACACTTTATATGTACGTACGCTACCGCGTTATGTACACTTTATATGTACGTACGCTACCGCGTTATGTACATTTAGGACCTAAAAAAAAGCCACTTTTTAAAAGATAATGTTCAAATTATTATTAAATCTGTTTGCAAATATAGCTTCCAGACCCTTAATGTGAAATAAAAAAAAAAAATTTATCTCCCACTTCCAGGCTGGGGGGGTCTCAGTCACAGACCTCTCCCCAGGAAGAGGGCCTCTTGCTGGGTAAGAGTGCTGGAACGATGACCCCCCTGCTGGAGCTCTGACATGCATCAGGCAACATCTCTAAATGTTTGGTAGGACAGGTTACAGTTTGTAACAGTGGTAGCCACATGTTGAACTTCATAAGACAATGTTATATTTATTAAAAATAACCTACCGCGATATGTACACTTTAGATGTACGGCAGCTACCGCGATATGTACAATGTACATGTACGGCAGCTACCGCGTTATGTACACTTTAGATGTACGGAAGCTACCGCGTTATGTACACTTTAGATGTACGGCAGCTACCGCGTTATGTACAATGTACATGTACGGCAGCTACCGCGTTATGTACGCTTTAGATGTACAGCAGCTACCGCGTTATGTACGCTTTAGATGTACAGCAGCTACCGCGTTATGTACGCTTTAGATGTACGGCAGCTACCGCGTTATGTACACTTTATATGTACGTACGCTACCGCGTTATGTACATTTTATATGTACGTACGCTACCGCGTTATGTACATTTTAGATGTAGGGCAGCTACCGCGTTATGTACGCTTTAGATGTACGGCAGCTACCGCGTTATGTACGCTTTAGATATTACGGTAGCTACCGCGTTATGTACGCTTTAGATGTACGTACGCTACCGCGTTATGTACGCTTTAGATGTACGGCAGCTACCGCGTTATGTACACTTTATATGTACGTACGCTACCGCGTTATGTACACTTTATATGTACGTACGCTACCGCGTTATGTACACTTTATATGTACGTACGCTACCGCGTTATGTACATTTTATACGTACGTACGCTACCGCGTTATGTACATTTTAGATGTAGGGCAACTACCGCGTTATGTACACTTTATATGTACGTACGCTACCGCGTTATGTACACTTTATATGTACGTACGCTACCGCGTTATGTACAATTTAGATGTACGTACGCTACCGCGTTATGTACACTTTATATGTTTGTACGCTACCGCGTTATGTACAATTTAGATGTAGGGCAGCTACCGCGTTATGTACACTTTATATGTTTGTACGCTACCGCGTTATGTACAATTTAGATGTAGGGCAGCTACCGCGTTATGTACACTTTATATGTACGTACGCTACCGCGTTATGTACATTTAGGACCTAAAAAAAAACGCCACTTTTTAAAAGATAATGTTTAAATTATTATTAAATCTGTTTGCAAATATAGCTTCCAGACCCCTAATGTGAAATTTAAAAAAAAATTAATCTCCCACTTCCAGGCTGGGGGGGTCTCAGTCAGAGACCTCTCCCCAGGAAGAGTGCCTCTCGCTGGGCTAGAGTGCTTGACTGGACCCCCCCTTCTGGAAGTCTGCCTTACCATAGGCATAATTTGAGCTACTCCTGTTAAATTCGTATCCACGCCATGCTGGAGACAGAACTCAAAAAAAATACGCCACTTATTTTAATATAATGTTAAAATTATTATTTAACCCGTTTGCAAATATAGCTTCCAGACCCCTAATGTGAAATTAAAAAAAAAAAAAAATTAATCTCCCACTTCCAGGCTGGGGGGGTCTCAGTCAGAGACCTCTCCCCAGGAAGAGTGCCTCTCGCTGGGCTAGAGTGCTTGACTGGCCTCCTTCTGGAAGTCTGCCTTACCATAAAGTCAATTTGAGCTACTCCTGTTAAATTCGTATCCACGCCATGCTGGAGACAGAACTCAAAAGAAATACGCCACTTATTTTAATATAATGTTAAAATTATTATTTAACCCGTTTGCAAATATAGCTTCCAGACCCCTAATGTGAAATTTAAAAAAAATAAAAAATTTATCTCCCACTTCCAGGCTGGGGGGGTCTCAGTCACAGACCTCTCCCCAGGAAGAGTGCCTCTCGCTGGGCTAGAGTGCTGGAACGATGACCCCCCCTGCTGGAGCTCATTCCAGTGCGATGCTGACCGATCATTGCCCCGGGGACAGGTTTTGGCAGCATCTCATCCACAAAACCTGCGCTGTTTTGAGAAAACTGTAGGAAATAAATGAGTGATAAGCTAAGTTAAGCTTTTACCACTACTCACAGACATTTTGACACATTTAAAAATTCCACCTCCAGGCTTGGGGGGTCTCAGTCACAGACCTCTCCCCAGGAAGAGTGCCTCTCGCTGGGCTAGAGTGCTGGAACGATGACCCCCCCTGCTGGAGCTCATTCCAGTGCGATGCTGACAGATCATTGCCCCGGGGACAGGTTTTGGCAGCATCTCATCCACAAAACCTGCGCTGTTTTGAGAAAACTGTAGGAAATAAATGAGTGATAAGCTAAGTTAAGCTCTTACCACTACTCACAGACATTTTGACACATATTTAAAAATTCCACCTCCAGGCTTGGGGGGGTCTCAGTCACACACCTCTCCCCAGGAAGAGTGCCTCTCTCTGGGCTAGAGTGCTGGAACGATGACCCCCCCTGCTGGAGCTCTGACATCTCTAAATGTTTGGTAGAGCAGGTTGCAGTTTATATTTATTAGGCGCCTGCCTTGCATGTGCAATGAGGAGGCAGTGCTGTGCGAAGCACAGCACTGCCTCCCATGCAAATGCATGGAGGCACCTATTACTATGCACCTCTAAACGCGTCTCTATCTTATTATTATTAGGCGCCTGCCTTGCATGTGCAATGAGGAGGCAGTGCTGTGCGAAGCACAGCACTGCCTCCCATGCAAATGCATGGAGGCACCTATTACTATGCACCTCTAAACGCGTCTCTATCTTATTATTATTATTAATATTCTTAATTGTTTGACGCTTAATGCGGCCGGAACCGTAGCGTGCACCCCCACAACATAGGTATCAAAACGTGCGGCTCGGTCGGGAATAGTGTGCTACTACTTTGATTGGGGTTTCGAGTTACCATGGCAACAAAATTAGCGAAAAACCACCCCCAAAAAACCCATAGGAATGAATGGAGTCGGGTAGAAAGAAAGTCTAAAAAAAGCCTCAAAATGACCATTTTCAAAGCTGTACTGGTTCGTCATGCTTCCACCTACGAACACCATTTAACTTCCAGTTTGTAGATATTTCTGTGAACTACTCAGAAGTGAAAACGGGATGTGGATATCTCTTATCGTCTCTTCACAGTTACTCCTCAAAGCTCATGTCCAAAAATCAGCGAAATCATCGTTTACAATGAAAGTCAATGACGGAATTCTCCAACCGCTAGAGTGGCCCACTCTAGCTTTTTTAAAAATTTCAAAACTCCGAACAACTTGACCTTACTCGCTCAATTTTCACTCTACGTTGACAAATTATACATCAAAACGTAGGTATTTTTGTCAGGATTCGGGAAATGTAATCCTCATTGGTGTGGCATTTATAGATTTTTCGCAAATCACCTCAGACCGACACAAACCCGAAACCTCCCCCATTCATTTCCTATGGAGCGGTTTTGAAAAATGACGTCTAAAAATCCAAAACATCACATGTTTTCGCATCGTCGCTACTCCTAAACCGTTTTATGTACAGACATGAGACTTTCACACATGAATGTCCCAACCCTTCTGGCACTCACAAAAAAGGAATTTTGTGGATAACTGTTACGGTTTTTCCACAGGAACAATTTGTTCGGGAGTAGCGAATGTGCAAAATCCTGAAATCGCTTTGGAGCTGCATTTTCCCACATCATCCACTTTTTTACATCGTCGCTGTGCCTACACCGATTTTTGTACAAATATGAAAATGAGCTACATGGTCATCAAAAGCCTGCTGATACTCACAGTGAAAGAATTATTTTGATATCTCTTATACTTTTTTAGCCAGAGCGATTTGTTCGGGATCATTTTCAGAGGATTTCTGAAATTTCATAAAAATGTCCTTTAGATCATAATTTTTTACGCCTTTATTAAACTTTTTCCAGCAAAAACCGATAGCAAGTCTTCTTCCCCTATCCTTTACGAAATAAACACAGAAAAAATTACGTCTCTACCATTTACGGTCCCGGAGAAATCGTGCGTTGTTCGAGGCAAAGTTCTCCATTATAATCCATTAGGCAGACTTGGACACCAAGTGTCTGCACTTTTTTAGACTGGCCCGCTGCAGCTGTGTCAGTGAGTTTCCATGACGACGGAACTCTGAGGGCCAGTGGGAGACGTTCCATTGAGATAGAATGGCAACTTTCGACGCCAGCTGCAGCGGCTGTGATTAATGTAGAAATCTGAAATTCGCAGAGTCACTTCCTCTTAACATTTTAAAATTTTCATGTGACTTTCAGCCATGTGTCAGTTTTCTGTGCCATTTTGGATTTTACATGCTTTCCTATTGGGCCTTTGCTTCCAACAGGACCTGGCATGATAACCAAACACGACCCAATTGGCCAATACAGCACCACCAATCTGTGGGAAATGGTGCTACACATCATTTTGGTCAAATGTTGAGTTCTGGGCCCAGATGTGGTGAGGGTGAGTTGCTAAAGGAGGCCAATCTGACCAATGAACTTTGGTCACGTTTGGTGACATTAAGTATTGGCACCCCTATTTGAGGCACTTCCCAGTACAGGATTTGGACCAAACTGACAGAGTACAATCACCCGGTGATACTGAACACAACCATGTTAGCGGCTAACTGTTAGCATGTTGCTAACCGGAAGTAGCTCTAGAAAGGTCTCACCATCTTCTGCTTCACAGAGTCTGTTCTTACCTTAGAGAGAAAGCTCCACAAGAAATTTGGGCTACGTGGCATAAAGCATCTCCAAGCTATCAGGTGTCAAACGTCCAATGCTTTTCAATGGGGGACCAAACGCCTTATGGTCCCAATACTGCATGCCCATATATGGTGCTACAGTATAGCTCAGATGGAAAGTGCAGGCTTTGCATGCAAGAGGTCGTGGGATCGAAATCGGCGTGGAAGACTGAGATTTTTGTATTATAATCCCCACAGTGTGTATATTAAAACATATGTGCTGATCCCATGAAGTATTTTTTTGTACCACCCGCCATTTTGAGTTACCATGGCAACGTTATAAACGACGTTTTTTCTCCCTATTTAAGGCTCATCCCAGTACAGGATTTGGACCAAACTAACAGAGTACACTCACCCAGTGATACCAAACACAACCATGTTAGCGGCTAACGGTTAGCATGTTGCTAACCGGAAGTAGCTCTAGGAAGCCTGTACAAACTTCTGCTTGACAGATTTGGTGAATTTTAGCATTTTCTCCCTTTTTAGGCACTTCTCAGTACAGGATTTCAACCAAACTAACAGAGTAACATCACCCGGTGATACTGAACACATCCATGCTAGCGGCTAACCGTTAGCATGTTGCTAACCGGAAATAGCTTTAGGAAGGTCCTACCAACTGCTGCTTAGCCAGAGTTCTTCTGCCTTTACAGACAGAGAGAGGGCTGCAGCTGTCAGTGAGTCTCCATGACAACGCTGCTAGCAAGAGGCTCCTAGGAGGTCCATTGACTTAACATGGCACCTTTCAACGGCCGTTGCGGAGGCTGTGAAGACCGTAGGAAGCTGAAATTCGCAGTGTGGCTTCCTGTTGCTATTTCTGACGGTACGGTATGCACCAAGTGGCAGGCGCCTTGCTAAATTTCTTCAGAAATTTTTCTAGTTAGGCGCCTGCCTTGCATGTGCAATGAGGAGGCAGTGCTGTGCGAAGCACAGCACTGCCTCCCAATGCAAATGCATGGGCAGGGCCTATTACTATTCACCTCTAAAGGCGTCTCTTTATTAATATTAATATTCTTTATTTTTCTTCCTTCACGATTAATGCGGCCCAAAACATAGCGTGCACCCCCACAATATAGGCATCAAAACCTGTGGCTCGATCTCGAGATGTGTGCTACTACTTTTATTGGGATTTCGAGTTACCATGGCAACAAAATAAGCGAAAAACCACCCCAAAACAACCCCATAGGAATGAATGGAGTCGGGGAGAAAGAAAGCCTCAAAAAACCCTCAAAAGGACCATTTTCAAAGCTGTACTGTGTCGCCATGCTTTCACCTACAAACACCGTTTAACTTCCAGTTTGTAGATATATCTGTGAACTACTCAGAAGTAAAAACGGGATGTGGATATCTTTTATCGTCTCTTCACAGTTACTCCTCAAAGCTCATGTCCGAAAATCAGCGAAATCATCGTTTACAATGAAAGTCAATGACGGAATTCTCCAACCGCTAGAGTGGCCCACTCTAGCTTTTTTAAAGATTTCAAAACTCCGAACAACTTGACCTTTCTCGCTCAATTTTCACTCTACGTAGACAAATTATACATCAAAACGTAGGTATTTTTGTCAGGATTCGGGAAATGTAACCCTCATTGGTGTGGCATTTATAGATTTTTCGCAAATCACCTCAGAGCAACACAAACCCGAAACCTCCCCCATTCATTTCCTATGGAGCGGTTTTGAAAAATGACGTCTAAAAATCCAAAACATCACATGTTTTCGCATCGTCGCTACTCCTAAACCGTTTTATGTACAGACATGAGACTTTCACACATGAATGTCCCAACCCTTCTGGCACTCACAAAAAAGGAATTTTGTGGATAACTGTTACGGTTTTCCCGCAGGAACAATTTGTTCGGGAGTAGCGAATGTGCAAAATCCTAAAAACGCTTTGGAGCTGCATTTTACCACATCAACCACTTTTTTACATCGTCGCTGTGTCTACACCGATTTTTTAAAAAATATGAAAATGAGCTACATGGTCATCAAAAGCCTGCTGATACTCATAGTGAAAGAATTATTTTGATATCTCTTATACTTTTTTAGTTACAGCGATTTGTTCGGAACCGTTTTAAGAGGATTTCTGAAAATCCATAAAAATCCCATTTACATCATAATTTTTTACGCCTTTATTAAACTTTTTCCAGCAAAAACCGATAGCAAGTCTTCTTCCCCTATCCGTTACGAAATAAACACAGAAAAAATTACGTCTCTACCATTTACGGTTCCGGAGAAATCGTGCGTTGTTCGAGGCAAAGTTCTCCATTATAATCCAATGGGACTTATTGTGACCAAAGTGTCTGCACTTCGGCCGCTGCAGGTGTGTGAGTGAGTTTCCATGACGACGGAACTCTGAGGGCCAGAGGAAAAAGCTCCATTGAGATACAATGGCAACTTTCATCGCTCACTGCAGCGGCTGTGATTAATGTAGAAATCTGAAATTCGCACAGTCACTTCCTCTTAACATTTTAAAATTTTCATGTGACTTTCAGTCATGTGTCAATTTTCTGTACCATTTTGGATATCACATGCTTTCCTATTGGACCTTTGCTTCCAACAGGACCTGGCATGATAACCAGACACGACCCAATTGGCCAATACAGCACCACCCACATGTGGGAAATGGCACTACACACCATTTTGGTCAAATGTTGAGTTCTGGGCCCAGATGTGGTGAGGCTGAGTTGCTAAAGGAGGCCAATCTGACCAATGAATTTTGGTCACGTTTGGTGACATTAAGTATTGGCACCCCTATTTGAGGCACTTCCCAGTACAGGATTTGGACCAAACTGACAGAGTACACTCACCCGGTGGTACTGAACACAACCTTGTTAGCGGCTAACGGTTAGCATGTTGCTAACCGGAAGTAGCTCTAGGAAGGTCTCACCAACTTCTGCTTCACAGAGTCTGTTCTTCACTTAGAGAGAAAGCTCCACAAAAAATTTGGGCTACGTCGCATAAAGCATCTCCAAGCTATGAGGTGTCAAACATCCAATGCTTTTCAATGGAGGACCGAACCCATTATGGTCCCAATACTGCATGCCCATATATGGAGCTACAGTATAGCTCAGAGGGAGAGTGCAGGCTTACCATGCAAGAGGTCGTGGGATCGATTCCCGGCGTGGGAGACTAAGAGTTTTGTATTATAATCCCCACATTGTGTATATTAAAACATGTGTGCTGATCCCATGAAGTATTTTTTTGTACCACCCGCCATTTTGAGTTACCATGGCAACGTTATAAACGACGTATTTTCTCCCTATTTGAGGCTCATCCCAGTACCGGATTTGGACCAAACTAACAGAGTACACTCACCCAGTGATACCATACACAACCATGTTAGCAGCTAACGGTTAGCATGTTGCTAACCGGAAGTAGCTATAAGAAGCTTGTACAAACTCCTGCTTGACAGATTTGGTGAATTTTTGGATTTTCTCCCTTTTTAGGCACTTCTCAGTACAGGATTTAGACCAAACTAACAGAGTAACATCACCCGGTGATACTGAACACAACCATGCTAGCGGCTAACCGTTAGCATGTTGCTAACCAGAAGTAGCTTTGGGAAGGTCCTACCAACTTCTGCTTAGCCAGGGTTGTTCTGCCTTTACAGACAGAGAGGGCTGTAGCTGTCAGTGAGTCTCCACGACAACGCTGCTAGCAAGAGGCTCCTAGGAGGTCCATTGACTTAACATGGCACCTTTCAACGGCCGTTGCGGGGGCTGTGAAGACCGTAGGAAGCTGAAATTCGCAGTGTTGCTTCCTGTTGCTATTTCTGACGGTACGGTACGCACCAAGTGGCAGGCGCCTTGCTAAATTTCTTCAGAAATTTTTCTAGTTAAAAATAACCTACTGCGATATGTACACTTTATATGTACGGCAGCTACGCCGTTATGTACACTTTAGATGTACGTCAGCTACCGCATTATGTACATCTAGAACCGAAAAAAAACGCCACTTTTTAAAAGATAATGTTCAAATTATTATTAAATCTGTCTCCAAATTTCCCTTCCAGAGTCCTATTAAGAAATTAGAAAAATATTTCAAAGTACAAGATGTTTATTTGCTTTAATTTTGTAAATGAAAATATGATGGCCGAGGTGAGATTCGAACCCTGCTCCTCTGGGTGGAATGTTGTTATCCACTCTGCTACACCCCTTAGCCCCTATATATAGGGGGTAGAGAGCCGTTTTGTACTTCCATGTTGCCTGTACAGCCTCCCTCCTTCTGTACACCTTGACCCCTCCTTAACCCACATAATTACATAGGCCACGCTCTCAGCCAATAGCAAAAGCTGTTCCCCTCCCCCGGTAGTTGTGGTCGTGTAGTGCAGTTTCAGACACAACAGTGGAGCTTGATTTCCAATGAGTCAGCCCGTAACCTACCGAGTTATGTACACTTTATTTGTAAGTCCGCTACCGTGTTATGTACATCTAGGATCGGGGGAAAAAAACGCCACTTTTTAAAAGATAATGTTCAAATTATTATTAAATCTGTTTCCAAATTTCCCTTCCAGAGTCCTATTAAGAAATTAGAAAAATATTTCAAGTCTAAATTGTTTATTTACTTTAATGTACTAAATGAGAATATGAAGGCTGAGGTGAGATTTGAACCCCAGCTCCTCTGGGTGGAAGGCAATGTTGTTATCCACTCTGCTACACCCCTTAGCCCCTATATATATGGGCCAGAGAACCGTTTTGTACTTCCATGTTGCCTGTACAGCCTCCCTCCTTCTGTACACCTTGGCCCTCTGTGTTGTCCTGCTCTAACTCTACTCCTCAGGTGTGCCTAGTTGGCTGAGGGGGTGTGGCCCACACCTGCAGCTCGTTGCAGGCGGCTTCCTCTGGCTTCTTAAGCAGAGCGCTGACAGATGGAAGACGCCAGAGCCTTAAGCAGTGGTGGTACGACGTGGCCTCTGACCCAACTCCTGAAAACATGCTGGTGAGTTTTTTCATCTTTGAACTTTGACTAATTTTGGATCTCCCTGTTTTTGTCACAGTTTTTGGTGCTTCTGGATCCTGCTGGTTCTTCCCTCACTCTGGTCAATCCATCTGTCACCCACTTCTGCCCAGCTTTATGGTAAGCAGTGCAGCTTCTAGTAGTTCTCCTGGTTCACCTTTCAGAGTCACTTACTCTTCTTCTCTTTGCAGTCTCTCCAGCCGTGACGTTCTGACCCTGCCGAGTTGTCCGTAGTCCCGTCCGTTATATCTGCCTGTTTCCTAAATAAACATCTTAAAACTGTTTCTTTGCTTCCCGATCATATCTGCATGTGGGCTCGTCATCTGAAAACCATTACAGTACCAAGTTTGGTACACTTCTTTTTAGGAGGCCGTGATTAAGGCCTCATTAAGGTCAAAAACCAGCTGCTGGCAGACAAAATATAGAGCTACATGGGCTCCAGTGGGCTTGTTTCGATCGTCTCTATTTACTCTTTCGTTTGGTACCAAGTTTGTGAGGCTACGATGCTGCTTTGCTAAACAGTGGCACATAACACTGGTTTCTAGGAGGCCCCATTGAGGCCTCCTAAGCAAGGTGAAAAACCCAGCTGCTGGGAGACAAAGGAAAAAGCTACATGGGCTCAAGTGGGCTTGTTTCGATCGTCTCTATTTACTCTTTCATTTGGTACCAAGTTTGTGAGGCTACGATGCTGCTTTGCTAAACAGTGGCACAGAACACTGGTTTCTAGGAGGCCCCATTGAGCCTCCTAAGCAAGGTGAAAAACCCAGCTGCTGGGAGACAAAGGAAAAAGCTACATGGGCTCAAGTGGGCTTGTTTCGATCGTCTCCATTGACTCTTTTGTTTGGTACCAAGTTTGTGACCCTTTGTTGCTCCTATGCTGAACAGTGGCACGAAACACACTGCTTCTCTGTGTTTTGTGCATCTCTTTTTCATACTTCAAACGGTTGCCATTCTTAGACGCAAGCACCCAGA
Organism: Fundulus heteroclitus; assembly: GCF_011125445.2. Taxonomy (NCBI): domain Eukaryota; kingdom Metazoa; phylum Chordata; class Actinopteri; order Cyprinodontiformes; family Fundulidae; genus Fundulus; species Fundulus heteroclitus. The sequence continues at coordinate 1,123,144 of NC_046369.1, forward strand.
GGCACAAAAATCACAGACGGCGGTTGAGGGGTGAGCTAGAACTCATATCTAAAGTTTGGTATCACTGCGCATAAATAAACCTTTCTTCCTCAGCTTTTGAGACTCAAATACTGTCTTGAACCCTTAGGAAGTTGGCTGAATTTTTTGGGGCAAACAGCTTTTGTTGTTTTTTTCACAGGAGGCTGATTTTAACATATTTTGTAGGTGACCTTATGAGGAGCAGAACCTGTGATTTTGAACTCCCTGGGTGGTTCCACGTGGACACAGTGGGGGTCAAAAGGTGAAAATTTGCAACCTTTGATGGCACACAGCTCACACACGGTTTGTCTGTTCCAGCTCAAACTCGGCATACAGGAGCCTCTTTGAGGCATCTACCAACAGGTAAGAGCTCATACCTGTATCCCCTTCCTATAGCTACTTCCTTTTAGCAATGAGATAAGATGTGGTTAGTGGCATGTTGTAGAGCACTTCCAGGAAATTAACATTTATAAGTTTGGTCCAAAAATATGAGCTGCAAAGGCCTCAATTATCAAAAATCAAATATTGCTTGGCTGGTGGCATAGCTCCAGAAACAAAACGGGCCCAGATTTCCACTCTTGGCCATATGCTGCAGTACCATTCCCCACCACCATTGGTGCTATTGATATTTGGACAGGCCTGTACACCATCCCTCCTTCTGTACACCTTCCATTGTAAAGCAATGGAACCAGTTCTGTACAGCCTCCCTCCTTATGTACGCCTTGGCCCCTAAAAAACACGCATAATTAAATAAGCCACGGTCTCGGCCAATAGCAGAAGCTTCCCCACTTTTCCCTTCCCGCCCGTAGTTGGTTCGTGCAGTGCTCTTTCCGACACGTTGGTGGCGCTATGCTGGGTGGGCTAATAAGCCATTGTAAAGCAATGGAACCAGTTCCGGACAGCCTCCCTCCTTCTGTACACCTTCCATTGTAAAGCAATGGAACCAGTTCTGTACAGCCTCCCTCCTTATGTACGCCTTGGCCCCTAAAAAACACGCATAATTAATTAAGCCACGGTCTCGGCCAATAGCAGAAGCTTCCCCACTTTTCCCTTCCCGCCCGTAGTTGGTTCGTGCAGTGCTCTTTCCGACACGTTGGTGGCGCTATGCTGGGTGGGCTAATAAGCCATTGTAAAGCAATGGAACCAGTTCCGGACAGCCTCCCTCCTTCTGTACACCTTCCATTGTAAAGCAATGGAAATAGTTCTGTACAGCCTCCCTCCTTATGTACACCTTGGCCCCTAAAAAACGCCCCTAATTAAATAAGCCACGGTCTCGGCCAATAGCAGAAGCTTCCCCACCCCTCCGTAGTTGTGTTCGTGCAGTGCACTTTCCGACACGTTGGTGGCGCTATCCTGGGTGGTCTAATCCATTGTAACGTACAGCTATCCTTCCTTTCGTACGCGCCCCCCCCCCCTCCGACACCCCCCGATACGCTAAATCTAGAAGAGAGCGCCATCACATGGTGCACGGAAGGCGGCACGCCCGTACGAAACGCCGACTTGGACCAAGCGGGCGAAATGCTGGAGCTTTTATTGCGCGCGTACGTACACTACCTCGTAACGAACACATACATACTGATTGTATGTGTAAATCCGTACGTACGGTATTCAAAATCATTGCGGCTGTACGGCCGAAGGCGTCGTTTCGTATGATTTTCCCTTGACACATGTAAACAGATGAATCCTGACTAGAGCTCCACTGGGATGGAAACTGCTTAAAACCAGAACCTTCTGCAGAGTTTGTGTCAGTTTGCAACTTTGAACTGGACCTAAAATACCAAAGATTAACTGGTGGTCTCAGTAGAACCACTGTTCTGGTGTTTAGATAGCTTTAATCCCACTGATGGAGTCAAGAATTTAAGCTGAGATAAGGAATTAAGCAGTGGTTTGGATCAGTGGCTTTAGCAGCGTATGGTGAGCAAACATTTCACACTTGCAGAATCAGCAAAATGCCTTTGAGACATCTCCCATCTGAGGTCAGATCCAGTCTTTCAGTGCACTTTCTTCAGAATCAGATTCAAGTTTAATCGCCAAGTAGGTTTGCACATACAAGGAATTTGACTTGGTGATGGTGCAGACAGAAAATAAGAATACAATAAAATAAAGTAAAATTGGATAAAATCAATATATATACAGAAGTAATATACATTGAGTAAACTGTGCGTTAATGTAACGCAGAAGCCTGTAAGTCCTGAACGGGGGAGAGAGATTCACAGGCGGCTCTTGGCCTTCTTCATAAGACCGGTAGCAGATGAGGAAAAAACTGTTCTTGTGGCGTGAGGTTCTGGTCCTGATGGACCGCAGCCTCCTGCCAGAGGGAAGTGACTGAAATAGTCTGTGACTGGGGTGAAGGGATCAGCCACAATCTTCCTGCCGGCCTCAGAGTCCTGGAGGCGTACAGGTCCTGGAGAGATGGAAGATTGCAGCCAATCACCTTCTCTGCAGACCTGATGACACGCTGCAGTCTGCTCTTGTCCTTAGCGGTGGCACCAGCGTACCAGATGGTGATGGAGGAGGTGAGGATGGACTCAATGATGGAGGAGTAGAACTGCACCATCATTGTCCTTGGCAGGTTGAATTTATTCAGCTGCCTTCTTCAGGAAGTCCATCCTCTGCTGGGCTTTCTTGGTGAGGGAGTTGATGTTCAGCTCCCACTTTAGGTCCTGGGAGATGATAGTTCCCAGGAAGCGGAAAGACTCCACAGTGTCGATGGTGGAGTCACAGAGGGTGATGGAGGTAGCTGGGGCTGAGATCTTCCTGAAGTCCACAACCATCTCCACTGTTTTTACAGCGTTGAACTCCAGGTTGTTCTCCCTGCACCAGGTCACCAGATGGTCAGCCTCCCACCTGTAGGCGGACTCGTCACCATCAGAGATGAGTCCCATGAGAGTGGTGTCGTCCGTGAACTTCAGGAGCTTGACAGACTGATGACTGGAGGTGCAGCTGTTGGTGTACAGGGAGAAGAGCAGAGGAGGAAGAACACAGCCCTGGGGGGAACCAGTGCTGATGAGTCAGAGTCATGTTTTCCCAGCTTCACCTGCTGCTTCCTGTCAGACAGGAAGTCTGTGATCCACCTGCTGCTTCCTGTCAGACAGGAAGTCTGTGATCCACCTGCAGGTGAAGTCGGGCACATTCAGCTGGGAGAGCTTCTCCTGAAGCAGAGCTGGGATGATTGTATTGAAGGCAGAGCTGAAATCCACAAACAGGATCCTGGTGTAGGTTCCTGCAGAGTCCAGGTGCTGGAGGATGTGGTGAAGGGCCAGGTTGACAGCGTCGTCTGTAGACCTGTTGGCTCTGTAGGCAAACTGTAGGGGATCCAGGAGGGGATCAGTGATTTCTTTTAGGTGTAAAAGCCAAAGGCGCTCAAAGGACTTTATAACCTCAGAGGTCAGAGCGACGAGTCTAAAGTCATTAAGTCTTGTGGTCCTTGGCTTCTTGGGAACAGGGATGATAGTGGAGGATTTGAAGCAGGCTGGCACATGACATGTCGCCAGTGAGGTGTTAAAAATGTCTGTGAACACTGGAGACAGCTGACCAGCACAGCTTCCACTCTTTATTAAACTTTTCCCCATATTTTCCCCACCTACTGCGTCTCATTCTTTTTCTGTCTCATCACTAGTTTCCCTGTCACTCTGGACTCTGGCCTGTGTGTGTTTCGGGTGTGCTGAGTCAATTCTGGTGGGTGTGATGACCAAGAAACCGGGACATGGAAAAGACAAACTACATACCACTCATGTTTCTGCTTTACTGTAGGAAACTGAGATAATTAAAGGTTTTTCTAAGCAACTTCACCTTCAAAAACCCTGGGTCCTGGTTGTAGGTGTAGCTGAGCAGTCGTGGGTATTGCCTGTGCACAAATAATCTTTGCGGTCTTCTTTTTCTTTTGACTCATTGTCAGGTTATGGTGGAGCAGGTAGCGGCTAAATGGAATGCAATAAAAACTAATCTGATTTTTTAAAGTTAAAAACTTAATTCAAATTTTTTTTGGGGGCTTGATGCATCTTTTTAACAGACATCTAAATCTCTTCTTTCATAAGATCCCGGGCATTTCTCTCACTTTTTCAGGTTTCAGCTGTGTTTCATCTTTCTTTGTTCTGATCCCTTCTGCTGCTCTCTCCAGTTTTTTGTCACTTTTTTATAGTAAATCTCAATTATTTTATTTCAAACATGCATAAATAATGCAGGAGTTCTGTTAAGTGGCTGGGCGACCAGCAGGTTCCCTTAGTGGTGGAAGCCCAGGCAGGTGTGATCCTCAGAGCAACAACTTCTCTGCATTGAGGTAACATATGGTTATCTGTAGATGAATAATGTTAATAAACACATGGGAGTGGTGGCCTAGTGGTTAGAGGGGTTGGCGTTTCTTGGTGGGGCCCCAAAGGTTGGCAGTTAAAAAAACTCAGTCTGTCACTCTGGGTCCCTGAGCAAGACCTTTGAGCATGGATTGCTCCCCGTGCGCCACTCAGGGTCAGCAGCACATTGCTCCCTAAGGGATGGGTTAAAAGCAGGTACAAAATTTGGGACCATTAAGGGTGTCAGGGAACTGATTTGTGGAACCCAAATTCAGCCACACACAAAGCTACAATTTCAGCAGTTTTTGAAGATTAATAGTGGAGGAGATCAGCAAATAGTTCCAGACTGGAGAGGTGGAGATTGTCAGACAGCACTCGGGGAAGGAATGAAGACGTTCCAGCAAGGATGAGCAGTCTGAGGAGGGTTTATGTAGGGAGAATGGCAGGTAGGACGAGTTGGATTTGATTGAAGGTGGCAGGTGGCAATGAACAGGCGTGGAGTGGAGACTGAAGGCAACTGGGCTGGGTGAGAGGTGGAAAGTTCTAGAACTGTCCAAAGTCAGGGAGGCTAAAAACTGAACCCTGACAAAGGGAAAATATTTCTTTATTATTTAAACCCCTAAAAAGTAACTGAGGTTTGACTTAAATATTAATGACTTGATATTATCTATGCCTTATTTTCGGTCGTGTATTTTGGGTTTCTGAATTTTATTGATGATGAGGTTCAAGGATAGTTAGTTCCCTCTTTCCAGAGAGATAAGGAGCTGTGTCCCTGGGCAGTGAACATTTTGTTTCATCCTTTGTTTAGACTGTAGGTATGATTAGGGCTGAACACCTTTTATATTGTTGTTAATATTATACAATTAAAATTCAATCTGAAAAACTCACACAGAAAGAATAGGCAATTAGAAGATTTTTTTGATACAATATTTTAAGAGTTTGGCGCTCAGACCTCGGCAGGAAAAATTCACGCTGAATTATACTTCAATATGCATAAGCAGGCGTATGAGAACAGGGATATTTCCCCCCAGGCCTGAAACTGGTGGTGGAGTGGAGATAAATAAAGTTTGTTCAGTCCATATGATGAACTGTTTGAGCTAGATGTCCAGCTTGAATAAACACAGGTTTGCATGAACTGTCCATGATGAGCAAGCATGAAGCGACTGTGGAGAGGAAAAACTCCCCTTTGGGAAGAAACCTCTGGCAGAACCAGGCTCAACATGGAGGTCTTCTGCCGGACCGTTTTAAGGAGTGACTGGGAATTCCATAAGAGTCCAGGAGGAATTACACTCTGATAGGGACGAGGTTGAAGCCAGATGGAGCTGCTACGATGGTGGAGAAGGGGATGGAGGTGGGTTGAATCCAGTCTTGGCTTGATCACTGGCTTGCGTCGGAGGCGAATGAGTCTCTGATTGATGGAGGTAGGCAATAGAGTTTCTTCAGTTTGAATTTTCGCTTAAGCCCCATAAGTGTGGCAATGCTGAAAAATTGTACCTGTGAGAAACCATTGTAATATAATGCATTTAAATTTTAAGGGATTCTGGGTAATCTTCAGATCAAGGACATTAATGCATTAAAACAAAAAAATCTAAGTTACATTTTTGACCCATTCTCTTGGGATCAAGGAGGAGGTGTGGGGGAGGGGGGTGTTCATTCTTCAAAGGAGGTGCAGAATAAAACATTTGAGAACCACTCCCATATGGTGAGTCTGAGCCTGGATTGTATCCATGGGGAGTAAAGGTAAGGCAATAAAAGTTAACAAATCTATCATTGCACTAACATTTCCATCATGTTTTAGCAGGCAATGGACAGAAATCTGGTCTCTACAGGATGGAGAACTTTGTACCTGAGAGTTTCCAGTTTGCAGGTTGGACTCTCCAGTCCAGCAGAGAGAAGCTTCACTCCTGAATCCTGCAGGTTGTTGTTACTCAGGTCCAGTTCTCTGAGACTGGAGGACTGGAAGCTGAGAACTGAGGACAGAGCTTCACAGCTTTTCTCTGAGAGGTTACAGCCACTCAATCTGAGGAGACAGGGAGAAAAATCTATTAAACAATTCATCAGAAACATAGTTTATTTCTTTACCGTCACCAATGTTCTCCCTGGAAAGACTGATGGATCTGTCTGATTTTACATGTCGTATTTTTCCTTTTATTGTGAACTGGTTCATTATAAATAAACCACCTTTACGTGCAATTTAGGATGCTGAGATGGAGAAAAAGTTAGGAGGCTCAGAGAAACTGTGAATAAAAACACAACTTGCTTTTCAGGCTCTTGCTGCCAAATGTGTAAAAATAACAGAAATGTTTGTGGAAGGGCCGTCAACAGCTGCCATGGCTGATGATGAAGGTGGCGGCTACATCAGGTCTCTCAGTGGCAGCAATATGTAGCAGAACCTGCGGTAAGCTGGGCTGCTTTCAGAACAAGTCTGTGTAATGTGCAAGTTAAAGCAACCCAACCACTGGGTAAATCTGATAAAATTAACAACATCAACACAGGAATCTTAGCTAATGTTCTAAGGCCAAGGTAGTCTGCATTGTAAATGTAGATGAGTTTAGCTAACGTCCTTGACTTTGATAGAGACAGAGACAGAGTCTAAATCTATGGCCTTCGTGTTTCTGTGTTTTGTTTACAGTAGTCAAGCTAGTTAAGTCAATGCAGTGATTTTATTCTGAAATTCACTGGAACTTTATCCTGTCTTGTGCCCGACTTTTCCTGTTTAGCTCTCGGAATTCGGGAGCTTGATCCGGGGACCGCTGTGGCATCAGGTCAAACTTCCGTCTTGCTGAATTTTTTACAACTCCGCATGGCCTTAGTAACCGGACCCATAACCACACTGAAGCAATGTGAGTTGACACATTGATTTTTAATTAATTGGATTCCTTGCAGTGCCGACATTGGATCTGCACCGCGTTCAATGTGAGCCCAGGGTTACCCTAACCCTATAACCATGTGCTGCTATTCCAGAGAGAGCAAGAGCTGTGTCTGCAGGCAGTGACATCCTTTGTGTTGACTGTTGGTAGGATTTGGGCTGAAAACCTTTTATATTGTTGTTAATATTATATACTGTAGTTAAAAACATGCGACAAGGCTGAAAAATTGTACCTGTGAGAAACCATTGTAATATAATGCATTTAAATGTTAAGGGATTCTGGGTAATCTTCAGATCAAGGTCATTAATGCATAAAAAAAAATCTAAGTTAAATTTTTTGACCCAATCTGTTGGGATCGAGGAGGAGGGGGGGTTCATTCTTTAAATGTGGTGCAAAATAAAACATTTGAAAACCATTCCCATATGGTGAGTCTGGGCCTCGATTGTATCCATGGGGAGTAAAGGTAAGACAATAAAAGTTGACAAATGTATAATTGAACTAACATTTCCATCATGTTTTTAGCAGGTAATGGATAGAAATCTGGTCTCAACAGGATGCAGAACTTTGTACCTGAGAGTTTCCAGTTTGCAATTTGGACTCTCCAGTCCAGCAGAGAGAAGCTTCACTCCTGAATCCTGCAGGTTGTTGTTACTCAGGTCCAGTTCTCTGAGACTGGAGGACTGGGAGCTGAGAACTGAGGACAGAGCTTCACAGCTTATCTCTGAGAGGTTACAGCCACTCAGTCTGAGGAGACAGGGAGAAAAATCTGCTATTAAACAATTCATCAGAAACATAGTTTATTTCTTTACAGTCACCAATATTCTCCTTGGAAAGACTGATGGATCTGTCTGATTTTACATGTCGTATTTTTCCTTTTATTGTGAACTGGTTCATTATAAATAAACTACCTTTACATGCAATTTAGGATGCTGAGATGGAGAAAAAGTTAGGAGGCTCAGAGAAACTGTGAATAAAAACAACAACTTGCTTTCCAGGCACTTGCTGCCAATTCTGCAATAATAACAGAAATGTTTGTGGCAGGGCCGTCAACAGCTGCCATGGCTGATGATGACGGTGGCCGCTACATCAGGTCTCTCAGTGGCAGCAACATGTAGCAGAACCTGTGGTAAGCTGGGCTGCTTTCAGAACACAAGGCTGTGTAATGTGCAAGTTAAAGCAACCCAACCACTTGGTAAATCTGATAAAATGAACAACGTCAATACAGGAATCTTAGCTAATGTTCTAAGGCCAAGGTAGTCTGCATTGTAAATGTAGATGAGTTTAGCTAACGTCCTTGACTTTGATAGAGACCTAGAGACAGAGTCTATATCTATGGCCTTCGTGTTTCTGTGTCGCTGTTTTGTTTACAGTAGTCAAGCTAGTTAAGTTGGTGCAGCGATTTTATTCTGAAATTCACCGGAACTTTATCCTATCTTGTGCCCGACTTTTCCTGTTTAGCTCTCGGAATTCGGGAGCTTGATCCGGGGACTGCTGTGGCATCCGGTCAAACTTCCGTCTTGCTGAATTTTTTACAACTCCGCATGGCCTTAGTAACCGGACCCATAACCACACTGAAGCAATGTGAGTTGACACATTGATTTTTAATTAATTGGATTCCTTGCAGTGCCGACATTGGATCTGCACCGCGTTCAATGTGAGCCCAGGGTTACCCTAACCCTATAACCATGTGCTGCTATTCCAGAGAGAGCAAGAGCTGTGTCTGCAGGCAGTGACATCCTTTGTGTTGACTGTAGGTATGATTTGGGCTGAAAACCTTTTATATTGTTGTTAATATTATATACTGTAGTTAAAAACATGCGACAAGGCTGAAAAATTGTACCTGTGAGAAACCATTGTAATATAATGCATTTAAATGTTAAGGGATTCTGGGTAATCTTCAGATCAAGGTCATTAATGCATTAAAACAAAAAAAATCGAAGTTACATTTTTGACCCATTCTGTTGGGATCGAGGAGGAGGTGTGGGGGGGGGGGGTTCATTCTTTAAATGTGGTGCAAAATAAAACATTTGAGAACCATTCCCATATGGTGAGTCTGGGCCTGGATTGTATCCATGGGGAGTAAAGGTAAGACAATAAAAGTTGACAAATCTATCATTGAACTAACATTTCCATCATGTTTTTAGCAGGTAATGGACAGAAAGCTGGTCTCAACAGGATGAAGAACTTTGTACCTGAGAGTTTCCAGTTTGCAGTTTGGACTCTCCAGTCCAGCAGAGAGAAGCTTCACTCCTGAATCCTGCAGGTTGTTGTTACTCAGGTCCAGTTCTCTGAGACTGGAGGACTGGAAGCTGAGAACTGAGGACAGAGCTTCACAGCTTCTCTCTGAGAGGTTACAGCCACCCTGTCTGAGGAGACAGGGAGAAACATCTGCTGTTAAACAATTCATCGAAAATATTGTTTATTTCTTTACAGTCACCAAAGTTCTCCTTGGAAAGATTGATGCATCTGACTAAATTTTACAAGTCTTTATTTTGCCTTTTGTTATGAACTGGTTCATTGTAAATAAACTACCTTTACATGCAATTTAGGATGCTGAGATGGAGAAAAATTGAGGAGGCACAGAGAAACAATGTGAATAAAAACAACAACTGTCTTTTCAGGCACTTGCTGCCAATTCTGCAATAATAACAGAAATGTTTGTGGCAGGGCCGTCAACAGCTGCCATGGCTGATGATGACGGTGATGGTGACATCATGTCTCTCAGTGGCAGCAACATGTAGCAGAACCTGCGGTAAGCTGGGCTGCTTTCAGAACACAAGGCTGTGTAATGAGCAGGTTAAAGCAACCCAACCACTTGGTAAATCTGATAAAATGAACAACGTCAATACAGGAATCTTAGCTAATGTTCTAAGGCCAAGGTAGTCTGCATTGTAAATGTAGATGAGTTTAGCTAACGTCCTTGACTTTGATAGAGACCGAGAGACAGAGTCTATATCTATGGTCTTCGTGTTGCTGTTTTGTTTACAGTAGTCAAGCTAGTTAAGTTGGTGCAGCAATTTTATTCTAAAATTCACCGGAACTTTATCCTATCTTGTGCCCGACTTTTCCTGTTTAGCGCGTGGAATTCTGGAGCTTGATCCGGGGACGGATGTGGCGTCCGGTCAAACTTCCGTCTTGCTGATTTTTTTTTACAACTCCGCATGGCCTTAGTAACCGGACCCATAACCACACTGAAGCAATGTGAGTTGACACATTGATTTTTAATTAATTGGGTTCCTTGCGGCGCCGACACTGGATCTGCACCATGTTCAATGTGTCTGCAGGCGGTGAACATTTTGTTTCATTATTTGTTTAGACTGTAGGTATGGTTAGGGCTGAACACCTTTTATATTGTTGTTACCCACCCATTATCCTATTGAGACGGTGTCTTTCCCACTGCCAAAACTTAACAGATCAAAAACTGATCTAAAAGGAACAAATCATAAAAACCTAATAAAAATCAATATGGTTCACCTTGAACCTAAAAATAAAATAATAAAATGTGGTCTATTAAATATAAGGTCTCTCCCTCCAAAGACTTTGTTAGTTAATGAATTAATTTCTGATAATCAGATTGATTTGTTTTGTCTCACAGAAACCTGGCTACAAGAGGACTACGTTAGTATAAATGAGTCAACCCCCTCCAGTTATTCAAATTTCCACATTCCCAGATCTGTGGAAAGAGGAGGAGGAGTGGCAACTATCTTTCAGTCTGATTTATTAATTAGTCCCAGGCCAACTAATAATTACAGTTCTTTTGAACATGTAACCCTCAGTTTCCCTCATCCAAACTGCAAAGCAATAAAACCTCTTCTGTTTGTTGTTTTGTATCGTCCACCAGGCCCTTACACTCAGTTTTTGGATGAGTTGTCAGATTTCTTATCTGATTTGGTGTTAAATACTGATAAGGTTATTATAGTGGGTGATTTTAACATCCATGTTGACACTGAATGTGATAACCTTAGTGTAGCCTTTAAAACTATCCTAGATTCAATTGGTTTTGCTCAAAATGTGCATGAACCGACGCACTCTCGGCTCCATACTTTAGACCTTGTGCTGACATATGGCATTGATTGTGAAGAATTAACAGTATTTCCTCACAACCCTGTCCTGTCTGATCATTTTTTAATAACATTTGAGTTTAATCTAACTGAATTCTCCACCCCCAAAAGAGGGTTCCATTATAGTAGATTTTTATCGGATAATGCTGTATCAAAACTTAAAGAGTCTGTCCCCTTCTTAATATCCTCAGTATTGCAGAAATGCCCTGTAGATGGCAGCATTGCTGTTTCTTCCCATTCACAAATCGATACCTTTGCTAACAATGTGACTTCTTCATTGCGTTCTGCATTAGACAATGTAGCTCCCTTGAAAAAGAAGGTGATTATTCACAGGAAGCTGGCTCCTTGGTTTAATTCAGAGCTGCGTTCCTTGAAGCACAATGTTAGGAAATTGGAGAGAAAATGGCGCTCTACACACCAAGAGGAATCCTACTTAATCTGGAGGGACAGACTATTGTTGTATAACAAGACCCTCCGCAGAGTTAGAGCAGCATATTTTTCATCATTAATTGAAGAGAATAAAAATAATCCTAGATTTCTCTTTAGTACAGTTGCCAAACTTACCCAGAGCCACAGCTCTGTTGATCCATCCATTCCCTTAGCTCTCAGTAGTAATGATTTTATGGGATTCTTCATAAATAAAATTGATGCCATTAAAAATAAAATAATTGGCATCCTCCCAAACATGATTACCTCGTCCTCAGTAAGTGAGGCAGCATTGGAGGAATCTTTAGAATCTGCGCAGTGTTTGAACTGTTTAGAAGCAGTAGAGCTTTCTGCGCTATCTAAAATTTTAGCTTCATCTAAACCTTCTACCTGTATGTTAGACCCAATCCCAACCAAGTTGTTTAAGGACATATTCCCTTTGATCAGTGGCACTATTTTAGACATGATTAATCTATCCTTAGTAAATGGATATGTACCACAGGTTTTGAAAGTAGCTGTTATTAAACCTTTACTTAAGAAACCTTCTCTTGATCAAGATGAGTTAGTAAATTACAGACCTATATCTAATCTTCTTTTCTTATCTAAAATTCTTGAGAAAGTAGTTGCTAATCAACTTTGTGAACATTTACAAAGTAATGACCTACTTGAGGAGTTTCAGTCAGGCTTCAGAGCTCATCATAGCACTGAAACAGCTCTGGTGAAGGTCACTAATGATATTCTCATGGCCTCAGATAATGGACTTGTGTCTATACTTGTCCTGTTAGATCTCAGTGCTGCGTTTGATACAGTTGATCACAATATTCTCTTACAAAGACTTGAACATACTGTAGGGATTAAGGGGAAAGCATTAGGCTGGTTTAAATCTTATCTGTCAGACAGATTCCAATTTGTTCATGTTAATAATAAATCTTCCTCAAACTCTAGGGTCACCTGTGGAGTACCACAGGGTTCAGTCCTTGGACCAATTCTCTTTACTATATATATGCTTCCGATAGGCAAAATTATCAGACAGCATGGGATTAATTTCCACTGTTATGCTGATGATACTCAGCTATATTTATCCATAAATCCTGATGAATCCAATCAATTACTTCGACTGCAGTCATGTCTTGATGACATCAAAAGCTGGATGACTTTAAATTTCCTGCATCTAAATTCTGACAAGACCGAAGTTTTAATCTTTGGGCCAGAGTCCCCAAAAAATAAATTTCTTAACCAATCACTTAATCTGGGTGGCATTAACCTGGCCTCTGGTAATAAAGTAAAAAATCTTGGTGTTATTTTTGACCAAGACATGTCATTTAAATCCCATATTAAACAGGTTTCCAGAGTTTCCTTTTTTCACCTCCGGAATATCGCCAAAATTAGAAACATTCTGTCCAGGAGTGATGCTGAAAAACTGGTCCATGCATTTGTTACTTCAAGGCTGGACTATTGTAATTCTTTACTACCAGGAATTCCACAAAATGCAGTTCAAAGCCTTCAGCTGATCCAAAATGCTGCAGCAAGAGTTCTGATGAAAATCAACAAGAGGGATCATATTTCTCCAATTTTAGCTTCCCTTCATTGGCTTCCTGTTAAATCAAGAATAGAATTTAAAATTCTTCTTCTAACGTATAAAGCCCTTCATAATCAAACTCCATCATATATCAGAGCTCTGATTACCCCGTATGTTCCTAACAGAGCACTTCGCTCTCAGACCGCAGGTCTGCTGGTGGTTCCTAGAGTCTCTAAAAGTAGAATGGGAGGCAGATCCTTTAGCTATCAGGCTCCTCTCCTGTGGAACCAACTCCCAGTTTTGGTCCGTGAGGCAGACACCCTGTCTACTTTTAAGACTAGGCTTAAAACTTTTCTTTTTGACAAAAATTATAACTAGTGACTCATGTTACTCTCAGCTACCTTTATAGTTTTACTGCTATAGGCTTAGGTTACTGGAGTATATCAGGATCTAATTTTCTCACTATATTGAGTTCTACTGTTCTTCAATTATGCATTATGTGTTGTCATTTCTGCTTTAACTTTCTGTTCTCTCTCTTTTCTCTTCATAGTAGGTACACCTGGTCTGGCGTTCTGTTAACTGTGACATCATCCAGAGAAGACGGCTCACCCGCTACTACCATCTAATGTAGAACAGATTACTAGATCAATGTGTGCTTCTGTGCTTTTTGTTTCTCTTGTTGTGTCTCTGTTCTGTCTTCTGTAACCCCAGTCGGTCGAGGCAGATGACCGTTCATACTGAGCCCGGTTCTGCCGGAGGTTTTTTTTTCCCGTTAATGGGTGGTTTTTCTTCCCACTGTCGCTTCATGCTTGCTCAGTATGAGGGATTGCAGCAAAGCCATGTACAATGCAGATGACTCTTCCTGTGGCTCTACGGTTCCCCAGGAGTGAATGCTGCTTGTCGGGACTTTGATGCAATCAACTGGTTTCCTTATATAGGACATTTTTGACCAATCTGTATAATCTGACCCAATCTGTATAATATGATTGAACTTGACTTTGTAAAGTGCCTTGAGATGACATGTTTCATGATTTGGCGCTATATAAATAAAATTGAATTGAATTGAATTGAAATATTATATAGTTAAAAAAGTGTGGCAAGGCTGAAAAATTGTAACTGTGAGAAACTATTGTTATATAATGTATTTGAATTTTAAAAGAGATTCTGGGTAATCTTCAGAGCGGCAGATTTAATGCATCAAAATGGAAAACAACAAAAGTTACATTTTTGGCCCATTATGTTGTGTTGGGCGATTCATGTGGGCACAAAAGAAATAATTTGATAATCACTCTTACATGGAAAGTCTGCACCTAGTTTCTATTCATAAAGAATAAAGGTCAGGTGAAAGTTGACAAATCTATCATTGAACTAACATTTCCATCATGTTTTAGCAGGTAATGGACAGAAATCTGGTCTCAACAGGATGGAGAACTTTGTACCTGAGAGTTTCCAGTTTGCAGGTTGGACTCTCCAGTCCAGCAGAGAGAAGCTTCACTCCTGAATCCTGCAGGTTGTTGTTACTCAGGTCCAGTTCTCTGAGACTGGAGGACTGGAAGCTGAGAACTGAGGACAGAGCTTCACAGCTTCTCTCTGAGAGGTTACAGCCACTCAGTCTGAGGGGACAGGGAGAAAAATCTGCTATTAAACAATTCATCAGAAATATTATTTATTTCTTTACAGTCACCAATTGTCTGGTTTTACATGTCTTTATGTTTCCCTTTGTTGTGAACTGGTTCATTATAAATAGACTTAAGAAACATGAATCAATATTTACCTCATTAGCAGATTTCTCACTATCAGAAATAAAAGCAGCAACAATCTGTGTCCTTACAGAGCTTTGTTGGAGGCTTTAACCACTGGCAGCAGCCTCAGGAGAACCTCCTCTGAAGCAGAGTATTTCTTCAGGTCAAACACATCCAGATCTTCTGCTGATGACAGTAAGATGAAGATCAGAGCTGACCACTGAGCAGGAGACAGTTTATCTGTGGAGAGACTTCCTGATCTCAGAGACCGTTGGATCTTCTCCACTAGAGAACGATCCTTCAGTTCATTCAGACAGTGGAACAGATTGATGCTTTTCTCTGCAGAAACATTCTCACTGATCTTCTCCTTGATGTACTGAACTGTTTCCTGATTGGTCTGTGAGCTACTTCCTGTCTGTGTCAGCAGACCTTGTAGGAGTCTCTGATTGGTCTGCAGTGAAAGTCCCAGGAGGAACCGGAGGAACAAGTCCAGGTTTCCATTTGGACTCTGTAAGGCCTGATCAACAGCTGTCTGGTGAAGAGACGTTAGTTTAGATTTCTTAGAAAATGAAGACCTCTTAAATGTTTGTTTTTTTATCAGATTGACACCAGAGGTGATGAAGATCAGATGAACATGAAGAGCAGCCAGAAACTCCTGAACACTCAGATGGACGAAGCAGAACACCTTGTCCTGGTAAAGCCCTCTCTCCTCTTTAAAGATCTGTGTGAACACTCCTGAGTACACTGAGGCTGCTCTGATATCGATGCCACACTCTGTCAGGTCTGATTCATAGAAGATCAGGTTTCCTTTCTGCAGCTGATCAAAAGCCAGTTTTCCCAGAGACTTAATCATCTTCTTGCTCTTTTTACTCCAGTGTGGATCTGTTTCAGCTCCTCCATCAAACTTGACCTTCTTTACTTTGGTCTGAACCACCAGGAAGTGGATGTACATCTCAGTCAGGGTGCTGGGCAGCTCTCCTCCCTCTCTGGTCTCCAACACGTCCTCCAGAACCGTAGCAGTGATCCAGCAGAAGACTGGGATGTGGCACATGATGTGGAGGCTTCTTGATGTCTTCATGTGGGAGATGATACTCCTGGCCTGCTCCTCATCTCTGAATCTCTTCCTGAAGTACTCCTCCTTCTGAGGGTCAGTGAACCCTCTGACCTCTGTCACCATGCCAACACACTCAGGAGGGATCTGATTGGCTGCTGCAGGTCGTGTGGTTATCCAGAGGCGAGCAGAGGGAAGCAGTTTCCCCCTGATGAGGTTTGTCAGCAGAACATCCACTGAGGTGGACTCTGTAGCATCAGTCAGGATCTCCTGGTTCTGGAAGTCCAGAGGAAGTCGACTCTCATCCAGACCATCAAAGATGAACAGAACCTGGAAGTGTTCAAAGCTGCAGATTTCTCTGGTTTCAGTAAAGAAGTGATGAACAAGATCCACCAAGCTGAACTTTTTCTCTTTCAGAAGATTCAGCTCTCTGAAGGTGAATGGAAATATGAAGTGGATGTTCTGGTGGTCTTTTTCTTCAGCCCAGTCCAGAGTGAACTTCTGGGTTAAGACTGTTTTCCCAATGCCAGCCACTCCCTTTGTCATCACTGTTCTGATTGGTTGATCTCTTCCAGGTGGGACTTTAAAGATGTCTTCTTGTCTGATGGTTGTTTCTGGTCTGTCTGGTTTCCTGGATGCTGTTTCAATCTGTCTGACCTCATGTTCCTCATTGACCTCTCCAGTCCCTCCCTCTGTGATGTAGAGCTCTGTGTAGATCTGGTTCAGAAGGGTTGGACTTCCTGCTTTAGCGATCCCCTCAAACACACACTGGAACTTCTCCTTCAGACCAGATTTAAGTTTATGTTGACAAACTGCAGCAAGATGTTCTAAATTAACACAAAAAGTGAAATCAGGAAGGAAACAACATGATCTTCTGTAGATCATCTGAATAAATGTGATTCCATCTCTTCAGACATCAGTAAATGTGTGATTTATCCATCAGGTTAAATCTTTGTTGAAATCCTCTTACTGCTCTGCAGACGGTCAGCCAGCTCCTCCTGCTTCATCCTCCTCAGGAAGTTAAGAGTGATCTTCATCAGAGCCTCTCTGCTGCTCCTCCTCTGCTCCTGTTCATTCTCACCTTCCAACTCCTCCTCATCTCTCTGACTCTCTGAGCAGTCTGGGTCATCTGGACTCAGAACCTTCTGGATCTTCTTCAGCTCCTTCTTCACAAAAGTGACAATGTTGTCCTCCAGCAGCTGGAACAGAATAATTTATGAAGGACACATCATACTGAGATCATGGAGCTGTCAAGGTCAGGAGAAGTCAAGGCCAGGATGCATGCTGGGGAAAAAATTAAATATTGAAGACCACAAATTTCTCAGGCCAAAAATTAGAAGCCTGAATCAGTAGTTATTTGAAAAAGTCAATCTCACAAGCTGAAGGCCTTAGAAAAAGCTGTAATAGGTTTAATTATTGTATTTTCTTTATTTTCGTATGCAGAATTAAATCAGCTGTATAATCAAGATACCCACAATTCTGATTGATTGATATTAATGAATCCTATTTTCAAGAGTGTGGTGGTTGTAATGTTTCTGAATAATAATGCAGAACGGTTGCACTGGTTCTGATCTGATCATAAATCATTTACAGTCTCAGATACTAAGGTACTCTTTCACACGCCTTAGCTACTCTCAGATGCTGCTGTACTATCATGCTCATTGCATTTTTCCCACATCGCTCTGTAACAATCCGGATCACTAACCTGTTGTCTCTGCCTCCAGGAGTTCCGGTTCCAGTCACGGACGGCTGCTCCGTTGAGCGCCCGAGTTTCTTTGTGTTAAATAAATCCGTGTTCGAACGCCACTAACATTGTTTTGGCTGTCTTCTGGGTCCTCCGTTTACTGAACATAACATTTAAAGAGTCTGTCCCCCTCTTTTAATATTGTCAGTATTGCAAAAATGCCCTGTAGATGGCAGCAATGTTGTTTCTTCCCATTCACAAATAGATGTCTTTGCTAACAGCGGGACTTCCTCATTGCGTTCTGCATTAGACAATGTAGCTCCCTTGAAAAAGAAGGTGATTATTCACAGGAAGCTGGCTCCTTGGTTTAATTCAGAGCTGCGTTCCTTGAAGCACAATGTTAGGAAATTGGAGAGAAAATGGCGCCCTACACACCAAGAGAAATCCTACCTAATCTGGAGGGACAGTCTATTGTTGTATAACAAGACCCTTCGCAGAGTTAGAGCAGCATATTTTTCATCATTAATTGAGGAGAATAAAAATAATCCTAGATTTCTCTTTAGTACAGTTGCCAAACTTACCCAGAGCCACAGCTCTGTCGATCCATCCATTCCCTTAGCTCTTAGCAGTAATGACTTTATGGGATTCTTCATAAATAAAATTGATTCCATTAAAAATAAAATAATTAACATCCTCCCAAACATGATTACCTCGTCCTCAGTAAGTGAGGCAGCATTGGAGGAATCGTTAGAACCTGCACAGTGACTGAACTGTTTAGAAGCAGTAGAGCTTTCTGAGCTATCTAAAATTTTAGCTTCATCTAAACCTACCTGTATGTTAGACCCAATCCCAACCAAGTTGTTTAAGGAGATATTCCCTCTGATCAGTGGTCCTACTTTAGACATGATTAATCTATCCTTAGTAAATGGATATGTACAACAGGCTTTTAAAGTAGCTGTTATTAAACCTTTACTTAAGAACTATTCTTGACAAAGTAGTTGCTAATCAACTATGTGAAACATAGAGTTCTGATGAAAATCAACAAGAGGGATCATATTTCTCCAATTTTAGCTTATCTTCATTGGCTTCCTGTTAAATCAAGAATATCATTTAAAATTCTCCTTCTAACGTATAAAGCCCTTAATAATCAAGCTCCATCATATATCAGAGCTCTGATTACCCCATATGTTCCTAACAGAGCACTTCGCTCTCAGACTGCAGGTCTGCTGGTGGTTCCTAGAGTCTCTAAAAGTAGAATGGGAGGCAGATCCTTTAGCTATCAGGCTCCTCTCCTGTGGAACCAACTCCCAGTTTTGGTCCGTGAGGCAGACACCCCGTCTACTTTTAAGACTAATCTTAAAACTTTCCTTTTTGACAAAGCTTATAGTTAGAGTGGCTCATGTTACCCTGAGCTACCTCTATAGTTATGCTGCTATAGGCTTAGGCTGCTGGGTCTATTTCTCTCACTCTACTGATTTCTACTGTTCTCCAGTTTTGCATTGCATTACATTGAAATGACTGTCGTCATTTCAGCTTTTAACTTTTTGTTCTCTCTCTTTTTTCTTCATAGTAGGTACACCTGGTCTGACGTTCTGTTAACTGTGACATCATCCAGAGAAGACAGATCACCCGCTATTACCATCTAATGTAGAACAGATTACTAGATCAATGTGTGCTTCTGTGCTTTTTTGTCTGTCTTGCTGTGTCTCTGTTCTGTCTTCTGTAACCCCAGTCGGTCGAGGCAGATGACCGTTCATACTGAGCCCGGTTCTGCTGGAGGTTTTTCCTTCCTGCTAATGGGTGGTTTTTCTTTCCACTGTCGCTTCATGCTTGCTCAGTATGAGGGATTGCTGCAAAGCCATGGACAATGCAGACGACTGTCCCTGTAGCTCTACGCTTCTCCAGGAGTGAATGCTGCTTGTCGGGACTTTGAAGCAATCAACTGGTTCCCTTATATAGGAAATTTTTGACCAATCTGTATAATATGATTGATTTTGACTTTGTAAAGTGCCTTGAGATGACATGTTTCATGAATTGGCGCTATATAAATAAAATTTAATTTAATTTAATTTAATTAAAACATCATATATTATTTCCAAAGATGTGCTCGTTGCCCCCCAGTGATTCTCTGACAAACATTTCAAAATATTAATACCTTTTTTACATTTATCAATAATCTTCTGTATATGTATCTTAAATGAAAATTTTTCATCAAACCATACGCCGAGGTACCTTACGATATTTACCTGTTTCAATTTATGCCCATATAATGTAATATCTACTGTTGGATTAACCCTTTTACTTGAAAAACATATTACTTCTGTCTTCTCAACAGAAAAACAAAACCCCCATTCACGTGAACATCTTTCAACCGTTTTATTTGCTGATTGCATTCTATTTTTTAAATATGAATGCAATCACAATCTCACCCATAATGCCCCATCATCTGCATATAATGCTTTACTAATTCTAAAATCTATATTATGAAAAATATCATTAATCATTATATTAAAAAGCAATGGACTACATACACTACCTTGTGGAGTTCCATTTTGTATAGCATAAAAATTTGAATAATTTACCCCAACTCTTCTATTGTTCTATTCTTTAAAAAATCCTTAATCCAATTAAACATTTTTCCTTTAATTCCCATTTTATCCATCTTAATTAATAAACCCTCCTTCCAAAGCATATCATACGCTTTTTCAATATCAAAAAATGTAGCTATGAGCATTTCTTTATTTACCTGAGCCTTTCTTATTTTATTTTCTAAACAAACAGTTGGATCTACAGTTGTCCGTCCACTTCTAAAACCACTCTGATAAGGAGATAAAAGACCTCTTTTTTCTATTTCATACATTAATCTCTTAGTTATCATTCTCTCCATCAATTTACATAAATTAGAAGTAAGAGCTATAGGCCTATAACTTTTTACCTCTCCTTTATCCTTACCTGGCTTTACTATTGGTACAACGACCGAATGTTTCCAATTGGAGGGAAATTCACCTTGTTCCCATACTTTATTGTATAACTTTAAAATTATTCCTTTGGCAGCATCTGATAACTGTTCAATCATCCTATAGCATATGCCATCTTTGCCTGGAGATGTATTCTTAACTCCAATCAAAGCTGTATTCATTTCAAACAATGTAAAATCTTTTTCTAAAACATCTCCATCTATCTCTTTCCTATTTAAAATTTCTCTGTTATCTTCAATCATTTCCAATCTCCATGATAATTCTTCATTTGATAAATTTTGAGAACTATGCACTTTCACAAAGGACCTAGCAAACATCTTTGCTTTTTCCTGGGTTGTTATAGCTTCACACTGATTATCTTTAATTATAGGTAAAGAAAAATCCCTTCTAATTCCTCCCATCTTTCTAATCATTCCCCGGATCTCATTTACTTTAACGTCTGTTCCGATTGTACTACAAAAACTTCTTCAATAATTATTTTTTGATAATTTAACTTCTCTCTTAACTTTAGACTGTACTTTTTTGTATAATATTAAATTATCAAATTTTAACCTTTTAAATTCTTTATTCCTAACTTTAATAAATTCTTTACATTCACTGTTCCACTAAGGAACCATTTTCTTTTTCTTTAATCCAGTAGATTTGCCAATGGCCTTTTCTGCAGATTCACATATTATATTTGTAATCATTGAATTTAATTCTTCAATATTGTTACTTAAATTTGGCATAATCTCCATAAGTTTGTCACTTGCTATCTTCTTATATATTGCCCAATTAGCTTCTCTCACCCTCATTCTCCATTTAGGATACCAATTTTCTTCAACTACTACTTTAAAATTATTCAATTTAAGCAGAATAGGATAATGATCACTTCCAAGGGGGTTATCATTAATTACTTCCCATTAACTAATTCCTGCTATCTGATCTGACACTATAGTAAGATCAATTGCCGATTCTGCTCCGTGCCCTACATCAAATCTAGTACCTCTTCCAATATTTAAAGTTAAAAAGTTAAGTTATAATTATCCATAAATTCCTCAATTATGTTTCCATTTTCATCATTCCTTTTACTTCCCCATAAGGTATTATGAGCATTCAAATCTCCACATAAAATATTCCTTACATTTTCTTCACATAAATACTATTAAGTATTTCTCTACTTATTTTTTACAAGGGTTATAATAATTTAGTATTTTAAATTTTGATTTACTAATCCATACCTCAACCCCTATGACTTCTATTTCTTCATTTATATTCAAACTTTTATAACTAATTCCCTGCTGAACAAATATAGCAACATCTCCTCCTACATTTGGATTTCTATCTTTACGTAGTGTTATATATCCGTTAAGAACAAAATCAAGTGATGGTTTTACCCAGGTTTCTTGAACACAGACTATATTTGGTTTAACATTCTGTCTTTCAATAAAATATTTTAACTTTTGGCCATTAGCAATTAAGCTTCTTGCATTCCACTGTAATATGGATAAAACCATCAAATTTCACCATTACTGGACTGTTGACTTTCATTAATCCCGGTTGTTAAAACTGCACTGATGGACTCAAAAGTCAAGTCTTCCATCTCAAGGTATTTTTCTGCTGCTTTGATTTTTATTTTAATTCCTCCCAAAAAAAGTAAAAACAAAGCAACTGGACTTGTTTTCCGTAGTTGAAGACGTTTCGCTTCCTCTTCAGGAAGCTTTCTCAATTAAAAAAGTCTAGAGTAATGTGCAGTACCAAGCTTTATACTACTGCCTAACAAAGGCCTTGTAATGGCTTAGATAACATGCAAATTCAACTGAAACAGGTCCACCCCCTTAGTAATGGGCGGTCGTTAAAGCCATTAAGCCAGCAGATTGAGCTGAAACTGGTCCACTCCTCTGGAACGAGGAGTCGTTAGGGTCGTTATTGGCTTGGCTTAAAGGAGCAATGTTTTGATCACCTGAATGAGGGTGAGAGTTAAGGTGATGATTGGCTGGAATTAATCCTATAGCTGCATTGTAAGTTTTTGAGAGTTGGAACCTAAGACCTCCTCCTCTGTTTAAGGAGGAGTTATTTTAATTCGCTCTGTTCTACTATCTGTCTATTACTTCCACAATAAATGCAACAAATTTCTTTGTCTCCACAATCATTGTATTTCCTAAGGTACTCTGGCTCTGCATTTGCTCTGTTTTTTGAGATGGAGTGTGAGGCACAGAAATACTTTTAGCATTAACATTTATATTACTTAACCTTTTAATTGCATCTAAATAGGTAACTTTTTCTTTGACACGTATATTTTGTATCTGCACTGCTCTTTTATGAGCTTCACATCCTTTAAATGCAGCACTATGTTCCCCACCACAATTACAAAACTTTAACTTAGTTCCTTCAGAACATTTCCCATACTAATGCTCCCCTCCACACTTGGCACACTTGGCCTTAGCTCTGCAAGCAGCAGCAATATATCCAAACCTCTGACATTTGTGACATCTGGTTGGTGGAGGAATGTATTGCCTAACTGTATAGCTGACATACCCAATCATCATTTTTTCAGGTAATCGATCCTCTTCTAGTACTAACATAACTGACTTACTAGGTCTTTTAACTCCTTCTCTTGTAACAAACAAAGGTTTCACTTTAATCACCCAAGCTCCTTTTGCATTACCTTTAATCTCTTCCTCCGTCAGATCAGTTGATACTCCATATATTATTCTCATTACTTTTCCTCTTTCCTGCCATATATGTGGCTTGATTGTTTTTCCCCAACAACGTCTGGCATCTCATTAGTCCCTGCACCTGATCTCTATCTCTGCATAACACCAATAGATTACCATCTCTTAGCGTTTTGACTGTTTTCACTTCACCTACTGTTTTATATATTGCCTCACTTATCTTTAAAGGATTCAAAGCACATGGGTTCTGGAATATCTAAGAATCACTTTCATTTAATTTCTTTTATTTTCCTGTATTTTTTCTTCATCAGATACAAATCCCTTCCTTTTCTTATTTCCTCGAATCACTGTTTGCCAGTCTCCTGTTTTTCCACTTCTATTACAATAATCACTACTCATACTACAATTATCTGAGTCATCTAATTCTTCACATTCTTCCATCGTACTTCCTTGTTTAAAGTTATCTACAATTAACTCCAAATTACACCTCCGTCACTTTAACTTTAACCAACAAACGTTTCACTCGCTCCCAACTGCAGCCCCCCTGTTTGAATCTCGGCTCTGCCCGACTGCGCCACGCGTGAATTGGTCTATTAGGAGGTTTTGTAAAGGTTGCCTTGGTCCAGTTTAAACATCATCCTGGTGACTTTTTTTTCCCTCATCACTAAAATCTTTCTAGCTCAGATACAGATTGTAAAACAGAGGAACAGCAGCTGGTAACGGTTGTGGGTTGAAAACCTGATCCCAGCAAGGCTACTTAGGGGTTAAATGGAAACAGGAAGAAGGGTGGGACGCTCTGAAGGATGTAGCTGTTAGCAGCTAGATGAATATTTTTCAGCACCAGCTTGAATAAATCACCTCAGAACTCTGGACCGGCAGACTTAGGAACCTCAGACCCGTTAGATGGAGAGCTGGATAGAGTTAACCTCTCATAGTTAGGGAGTTAGAGAGGAGGGGCTTAACTCTGTGACAACAGAACCAAACATCAGAACCATGTTGGACAGACTGATGGTCCACTGGTCCACAAAATCCAGCATGGACACAACTGAACAGAACCAATGGAAAAGTAGTTGTTGTACATGTACAGACCATAAATATGGAGTCCAGCTGGGTTTGATGCTGCTGGGCAGACGGACCTCTGGGAGCCTCTGAGTTCTGCTGGTCCACTCTGTGGAGGAACCAGAACAATCAGGAAGGAAGGAAATATTCATCCAGCAGTTTTCACAGATGAAAACACCAAGAGCTTCACAGTAAAAGTCCTTAAAACAGAAAAACTGAGCATCAAATGAACACAATGAACTAAAAGGATGAAGACCAGAACCACCAGAACCACCCAGTAGACGTTTTAAAAAGTAAGTCCCAAACATGGACTTCAAACTGTTCACACTGTCAGCAGATCTGATGCTGGTGGGGACAGTGACTCAGAGCTTGGAGACAGTGGAGGTGAAGGTTCTGTCCACACAGGTCTTCAGGACAGTGTGTGGGACATCCAGCAGGTTCTGATGACTAGATCTGAGGTGGTGTGGACCTGGAGGAGATCTGAGATATGCGGGTGTGTGTCCATGTAAGGTTCTGTCCTGGATGTGATGGTGAGTATTGTAAAATGGATCCTGTAGGTCCCTGGAAGCCAGTGAGCTCACATTCTATCTGTCCACACAGAGACAATCAGAAGGTAAAGGTCCATGAAGGACATCTGGATGTGAGCAGAGAACCAGATGATCCAGGTAGTTGGAGATGATGAAGCTTTCCTTCCCTGCTGAGCTGCTCTCACAACGCACACAGGAACCAAGTCTTGATGGGTCAGACTGGCTCTACCAGGTATTTCCCAGCGGGTCGTGGAAATGTGATCCACTGTTAGTCTGACATGGAGCCAGGAAGCAGCAGAACCTCCTGATCAGACATGAAGACATGAAGGTGTTTTCATCAGAACAGGGCAGCTGATTTCTGGAGATAATGGTTCAAACCTCTGTCTGCAAATAGAACTGGAACATCTGAGAGATCACTGGGAGGAACTGGGTTTCTGTTCTTGGCTCTTAAAGAAATGGAACGGGTCATTTCCAGAATCTCAGACCCGACTGAGGAGACCGGTCCATACTAGGGCTGGTGATTGGCTAAAATATCACAACATAATCCCTCGTGGGATCACGGGGGTTGCTTATGCCTATCTCCAGCATTCAGTGGCCGAGAGGCAGGGTTCACCCCGGACAGGTCGCCAGTCTAACGCAGGGCAACACAGAGACAGACAACCATTCTTGCACACACTCACACCTAAGGAGAATTTGAGATGCCAATTAACCTAAAAGTAATGTTTTTGGACTGTGGGAGGAAACAACAGGATTCCTTGCAGTGGAATCAGGATTTGATTAGTTTCTTAAACAAGTTCAAGAAAAGTCTAGAGAAACATTTAGACCAGAGCATTTCTGGACCCATTTTAATGAGTTGCTGCAGTTCTGCTAACTTGTCTGAAGCTCAACTGAAATGTAATAAATCCATTGAGATATTTAAGAGCTGAAGAACAGCTGCAGCTCTAAACTCTTGTGAGGGAACAACACAGAGTCTCTGGTTCTGATCCGAGTGATTGTTCCAGCTCCAGCAGAGAAGAACTGAAACTCTTCAGTCACTAAAACTGAGGAAGACTTTTAGATATGATAACAAAACGGTTCAGGAACAAAGAAAGAAAGAAAGTCCAGTTGGTTCCATGTTGGATTTGATTCAATCACTATGAATATGGGAGAGGGACTAAACAGTCCAGTTAGTTCATTAACATGGAACAGAACCAATCAGAGTGAGCTCCAGTCCAAACTAAATCTTTGACTTTAACCAGAGAAAAGTGTTTAATGATGGCGACTAATCAATGAGGCCCAAAAGCAAACAGATCAGAGCTGTTAAACATGATGTAGCAGCATCCAGGACGCCTCCAACAACATCCATTCTTTCCACTTTCACTGCTGTGGTTCTGGAGAACATCCAACACACACCGCTTCACATATGAACATAGAAATGTGGGAAAAAGAGCTGAGCTCACGTTAAACACATGTTGGAATAAAACATTTCAGACTGACTCAGTTTCCACAGTGATATATTAAAAAATTATTTTTGTTCTTTGACGATGTATTTTGGGAAAAACTGGTTAGTTTTAAACTAAGAGCAACATATATGCGTGTGCCTATTATGTTGCTCACATAAAACTAAGAACAACATGTGTTATTTTGCTGCACCTTGTTTTAACTTGTGGTGGGAACCTATGACAATGTGTTATGGGAAAGACTGATTCTGTATTCCTGATTTTGCTTATATTTGCTGTATTCTGAGTTTGCAATGTTATTTTGCTTCACACACTGCTGAGATGCTGGGAATGTTTTTGGTTTTGGAAACATGTTTTGGAAAGGGGACAACAGATCAGATGGGAGAGAGAACTGGCCACTCTCGCTCCCATCTGATACTTTGTTTATGGGTATAAAAAGGAGGGAACCGCCCTCATTCGATGAAGTCTGCCATGGGTTCGTGTGGATGCCCGGCTGCGTTGATGTCGCTCTAACCGGACTGACCAGCTTCTGAGTTCTGTGCCATGGTAATAAACCTGTTGAACATCAAGCCTGTTTGAAAGCATGTTGCTTTAAATGCTTGCTACTTTGCGTGTGCGAAGTGCTTGCTGTTTGTTTGCTGTATTCTGTGAGGAATGATAAATGTAATAATATGTAATATCATCTTTATTGTCATTGAAACATACATTACAATGAAATTTATTCTCTGCTTTTAACCCATCACCCTTGGGGAGCAGTGGGCTGCCACTGTGCGGCGCCCGGGGAGCAATCTGGGGTTAAGGGTCTTGCTCAGGGACCCAGAGTGCAGGCACTGAGGATCGAACCGGGTACTTGCATCCTTCTCTGAGTGCAAGCGCGCTGCTCTAACCACTAGGCTACCACTCCCCACTATTATCCTAACAGAAACAGTGTTTGTGTTTTTATTTGTGTATTGCCGATCTCTTCCCAAATTTGAATAAAAATTTCATAAAACACAGTTCCAGCAGTTAGATACAGCTCACCTCTCTGAGGACGGAGGTCCAGAAGGTTTGAATTCATAGATGACATTCTTTGACCCGTCGCTCATAAAGGACACACAGCTGGGTTCTGGTTCTGGTCTGAGACTCTGATGGATCCTGACAGAAACATTATGATCAGAACACATCCTGTGAGGTTCTGTTGACATACCAGCCCACATTTACTTCATGGACCCATATGGGCAGCAACTGGACTAAAACATGGGACCCAGATGTAATTGTTTATAAGTTAAATAACGGCTCTGTGTTAATTGACTATTTAGGTTTGATGCAGAACAACTCTGGGTAAAAACTGGGACCCATATGGGTTCCAGAGGTTCTGCTACATCTGATCTGATTAACCTGAGACCCATTTGAGACCCAGTCAGTACCTCCATAGAGGGACCAGCTGGTTCTGGTGATCTGGGTCGTATTTAGACAGAAAATAAATGTAAAGGTTCTTCCATAAATGTCTGATCAGCCGTCCTTTCTAGGATGAATAATGTTGAACACATGTTGGTCATCAAGGTCCAGGAAATGTTCTGGAAGTTGGTGAGTTCTTCCAGATGTGTCCTGCTGGAACCCAGAGCTCTAAGCAACAGGCTGGTGTCACTCAGCTGGTTCTGCAACACTGACTTGCTGTTTGTCAGAACCCACTGGTACCATGCTGAGCTGCTCTGTTCAGTCTGGATGAAGCAGCAAAGAGGAACAGCAGCAGCTTCAGGACCACTTGGTCTCTTCTGGCCTGATATAGTGAGAACGCTGTGTGAAAAGACACACTTAGAGATGCTGATCTCACCTCTGAGCGTGGCTCTGGCTCTCAGCTTCCCCACACAGAGTGGTTTCAGAGGGAGGGACTCCCTCCTCTCTGTCCTCACACTGATCCATGCTGCTGAATTCACATCAGCTCACACACACTTTCTACCTTCACCTGCAGAGGAAACACAAATCATTCATCTGCACATCAACTCTGATCATCCTTTACATCATTAGTGCTGGAAAAAGATCAGCTGCTCCTCCTCTGATTGGCTCTTCTTCTCTGCTTCATATCAGTGTCAGTTGAATGCAGTCAGACAGCAGTGAGAGGCAGAGGAAGCTGCCATCAGCTGCTGTACTTCTACTATCAGTCCACTAGATGGAGCCATGGAGCAACATTTCATCCACTGACACTGATTCACTCTGACTGAACATCAGCAACTATTTTATTTCACAATCATCAAACTCTACAAGTGGATTATCTGCTGCATCAAAGCTATTTAATAATCTGACTGAATTAAACACATTTTATTCCAGAAAATAAAAACATGAAGCAGTTTGTTGAGTGAAGAGAACAAAGAAACATCAGCTGTTCATCATGTTGTTTGGTTCCAGTTCATCAATAATCTAATAATCGTGCAGATTAGTCTTCAAACAGCAGAGATGAAACTATGTGCTGAAATCAGAAGTGAACATGTTCTCCAGACATCAGAGATCAGAAACAAAGAGGAAAGTTCCTCAAGACAAAGTTCTGGTAGGAAACAAAGCAAACTTACAGTTTGTTCAGACGGTCCAAAGTGCTGAAGAACAAGATCTGAACAACAGACTGAGACCAAACAGAACCACCATAGAACTGAGCTGTGTGCCTCACCTGGACAGGTGAGTTCCTATTGAAAGTAACGGAACTAAAGGAATGTTGTATCACTGATGACGTCACAGCTCACCTGGTTTGTGGTTTTCCTTTCAGACTAAAACAGTCAGCAGAGCGTCTGCAGTGATATCAGAGGCAGGTTGATAAAGTCTTCAGGAGAAAGGAGAGAAGTTCTACTGAAAATGTTTCCTGATGGCGTCCTGAGGAGAAATGAGCCCAGAGAACAGAGCTGCTGGTTGCTTCCTGCTGCAGGAACTGGTTAGACTGGTCTGGCTGAGTGGGTCAGAGGAAAGTTTACCTGCTGACGTCTGGAGACATGAAGCCTTCTCATGACTCAATAATTAGATAAATTAAGACAGTTGCTGCTGGTGGTCTGAGAGGAAGAACAGAAACAACAGAATAAAAAGGAGATAAAAATAATCCCTCCTTGTTCTTCTTAATCCTGGTTTTATTAGTGAAGGTCATTACAAAGACATCCAGCCCCTCACTTCTCAAACAACAGAAAAACAGGCAGGGAGACATTTCCACCTCTATTATGGGATGTATCTGGTTTACTGTAAACAGCAGAGAACAAAATGGTGACTGCAGGTCAGGAGACGTGTTTCCTGAAGGTTAAATTTGGTAAATGAATATTCTTCCATTGAGCTGGATGAAACATGCAACAGGCTGAGCTATTAAAGCAGGAATATTATAGCAGCTTTAGACAGAAAATTATAAAATTATAGTCATGCTTAACTGAGAATATGAATAATTATCATTATTATTATTATTAACAGGACTCAGGATTAACGCTACATGCATTAATTAAGTTTGTTTTCTTTAATTTGAGATATTTGCTGATTGTCCAGTAATCAGATTTATTTCTACCAGCAGCTGAGAGGAAGAAGCTGCATCTGTAACTGTGTTTGTCTTCGTCCTGCAGACCTCAGACATGTCCTCTCAGCTTTTCCTGCTAACAGTCGTCTCTGTGATGGTTTCCAGTCAGATAGCTGCTGACAAGCTGCAGGACGCTGCTCCACAATCAGAAAGGAGTTCTGTGGAGCAGAGACCCAACCTCTGGTCCTCTTCCTCAGTGCTCCTCTTCCTCCTTCTATGCCTTCCATTGTGAGGTCTGTCTCCTTGGGGAGGTCTACATCCTCTGTGATAACCTGCAAGCTGGAGTGGTTTAAATCTTATCTGTCGGACAGATTCCAGTTTGTTCATGTTAATAATAAATCTTCCTCAAACTCTAGGGTCACTTGTGGAGTACCACAGGGTTCAGTCCTTGGACCAATTCTATTTACTATATATATGCTTCCAATTGACAAGATTATCAGACAGCATGGGATTAATTTCCACTGTTATGCTGATGACACTCAGCTATATTTATCCATAAATCCTGATGAATCCAATCAATTATTTCAACTGGAGTCATGTCTTGATGACATCAAAAGCTGGATGACTTTAAATTTTCTGCTTTTAAATTCAGAAGACAGAAGTTGTAATCTTTGTACCAGAGTCCTAAATAAATAAACTTCTCAATCAATCACTTCATCTGGATGGCCTCTGGTAATAAAGTGAAAAAAATGTTGGTGTTATTTTGAGCACCTGCCCCTTTGCCCCTTGATGCCCAAAGTGCCCTTTTATCTTTTTTCTTTTTTTTATGTGTGTGTGTTTGCTTGGAGAGTGAGATTTAAGTTTTTATTCATACTGGGATACTGCGGTCACCACAATTAATACTAGGCTACAAAATTGGTCCCAGTTAAGAAATGAACTATTATCTGCACTAAAATAGGTGAAAGCTGCTGAGTGCAGTTCTGTAAAGTGGCAGGAGCGAGAGTTTTGATTTGTGGAGCTTGAGAAATGTAAGTAACCAACGTTAGCATCTCAAAATAGCATCTAATTCTGAAGTATCATACATTTCAGATTTAGTTTTATAAAACCTAATCTGTTTTATAAAACTAAATATTCTGTACCAGACAGGAGTTCTGAAGACCGCTGGAAAGATGGAAAAGCAAAGACTATAGACTATTAAAAATTCAGATTCTTAGCCACAGCTGTCTGAAAAAGAAAAGGTGAGGGTTTCCCTTTTACAAATATTTCGTTGCTATTATTGCTTTAATTTTTTGTCAACTCTTTGAGGCAGTTCAGGCATAAATAGCAGGTGTTATTTCTTTTACATGATATACAGCACAACACTAGATGCTGCCTAAACAACTGCTATATTTTGTTTAGACTTTTCCTTATTTATGATAGCGTAATTAGCATTCCATAAAATTATAGTGCTATTTATTTCACTATTTCTACTTATAGAATTAGGATAAAGACAAATAAAACAGATGAGCACCATTTACATTGTTTTTTTTTTTTGTACATAGATTTCCACACTGTCCATTAGTAAACCAGAGGCAGAGCTAGACATTCTCATCATCAGGGACTCAGCCCACAACATATTTTATCATTATGAGGGTAATTTGGTACGCCAAAAAAGTAAGCAATTATTTAATCTGTTGATGTCGCAAAATTATTTTAATATAGGCCTTTACATATCTTAAAGTTTAATCTGCTGTTCTTTAATAGTCTTACTAGTATATACTGTCATGGTTTTCAGGTGACGAGTCCACATGCAGATACGAACGGGAGGCAATGCACAGTTTTAAGATGTTTATTTTGGAAACAGGCAGATCTACGGACGGAACTACAGGTGATTCGGCTGGGTCAGAACGTCACGGCTGGAGAGTCTGCAAGAGAGAGGGAGTGAGTAACTCTGAAAGGAGAACCCGGAGAATTGCTAGAAGTGGCACTGCTTACCATTGGGCTGGGCGGACCTAACCGGGGAGAAGTAGCGTCAGGAGAACTCTATGACTTTACTCTGCTGGAGATAGGCGGCTAGTGGCTGAGGACGGCTGATGTAACTGGCGAGGGATCCTGAGCGAGCCTCATCGGCAACGGTTGACAGATGGATTGACCAGAGTGAACACAGAACCAACAGAACCCGGGAGAGGGGATCTCAGGCCTCGCTGGGTAACTTCCAGGAAGTATGAGGGGAGCGCCAGAGCAAAATCTGAGCAGGCAGGTTCCGCTGGTCTGTTTCTTCGGACGAGACGTCAAGACAGGTGAGTGCATCCAAGCACCAAAAATCTGAGGCAAAAACAGAGAGATCCAAAATTAGTCAAAGACGAAGAGCAAAACCTCACAAGCTGGTTTCCGAGAGTTGGGACAGAGGCCACGTCGTACCACGACTGGTTAAGGCTCTGGCGTCTTCCATCTGTCAGCGCTCTGCTTAAGAAGCCAGAGGAAGCCGCCTGCAACGAGCTGCAGGTGTGGGCCACGCCTCCTCAGCCAACTAGACACACCTGAGGAGTAGAGTTAGAGCAGCAAGACACAGAGAACCCTGACACTACCCCCCCCCCCCCCCCCCTCAACGGCCGCCTCCTGGTGGCCCAGACGAAGAAGTGCTGGGCTGAGTAGACCAGAAATCCAAAATCAAATCCTTATTCGAGATGGCAGCTGCAGAAACCCATGAGCGATCCCCAGAGCTGCGACCCTCCCAATCTACGAGGTATTGGTGACCCCTACCTCGTCGACGGGCATCCACAACCCTGAGGACGCGAGGGTTCTGACTGTCCTGGGAGGGTGGAGGGGGTCCGGAAGGAGGGCACAAGTGACTGTCCAAGACGGGTTTAATCTGGGATACATGGAAGGTAGAATGTACTCGAGAGTGAGGGGGTAAACGTAGGCGGACGGTGGTCAGGTTAATAACTGTCTCTATCTCATAGGGACCAGTGAACCGGGGAGCAAGCTTCTTGGCGGATGGGTTGGACAAAACATCTCTGGAAGATAACCAAACCTTCTGACCGGGGCGATAATGGGGAGCTGGTCGGCGGTGCTGGTCGGCAAACCTCTTGCTCCGCTCTGCGGTGCGAGTGAGTGCTGTGATAGTTGTTCTCCAGATGTCCTGGCAGCGAGCAATGTAGTCATTGACGGAGGCGAAGGGGATCCTGAGTTCATCTGTGGGTAGGAGTGGAGGTTGATATCCTAAAGCAACTTCAAAAGGTGAACGTCCCGTGGCTGAGGTGATGTGTGAGTTCAAGGCATACTCTACCCAGGGCAAAAATTTGTTCCAGTCAGTAGGTGAAGATGACGTGAGGGTGGTCTCTAGTTGTTGGTTCATTCGTTCCGTTTGGCCATTGGTTTGAGGATGGTATCCAGAGGTGAGTGTGTAACGGGTACCCAGAGCAGAGCAAAAGTGCCGCCAGACCTGAGAGATAAACTGAGGACCCCGGTCAGAAAGAATGTCAACTGGGATACCGTGGAGTTTGAAAACATGTTTTATGAGGAGCTGGGCAGTCTGGAGAGCGTTAGGTAACTTACGGATGGGGATAAGATGACATGACTTCGAAAACCGGTCAACAACTGTCAAAATTGTTGACATACCTTGGGATACAGGGAGACCTGTAACGAAGTCAATGGCAATGTGGGACCATGGACGTTTGGGGATAGGAAGAGGATTTAGCAACCCAGACGGTGGCTGGGTCGAAGACTTATTCTGGGCGCAGACAGGACAGGCTAGAACATAGTCTCTGACATCTTTGGTCCATGATGGCCACCAGAATCGCCGGGACACCTGAGACTGGGTTCTATAAATACCCGGATGGGCGGAAAACTTAGCATCATGACACCAGCGTAAAACCTCAGGGCGAACAGACTGGGGAACATACTTAAGTCCAGGTGGACCTGTACCAGGGTCCGGGTCTAATAGTTGGGCCTGGTTGATCCTGTCCTCCAGATCCCAATGCAGACCTCCAACAGTACATGTGGGGGGAAGAATAGGTTCCGGCTCTCTCTCCTGTTCGAACGGGGCAAATTGACGAGAAAGACCATCCGGTTTGACGTTCCTGGAGCCAGGTCTGTAGGTAATGGTGAGGTTGAATCGAGAGAAAAACAAAGACCAACGGGCTTGTCTGGAGTTGAGTCGACGGGCTGACTGCAGATAGGCGAGGTTCTTGTGATCTGTCCATATTATGATGGGCTGCTCGGATCCCTCTAGCCAGTGTCGCCACTCTTCCAAAGCTAATTTAATGGCTAGTAGCTCACGATCGCCTACATCATAGTTCTGCTCCGCGGGGGACAAACGACGGGAGAAGAATGCACAAGGGTGTAGTTTACTATCAACCTCAGATAGACTGTTGCGACAAAACCGCACCTACCCCTGTATTAGAAGCATCAATCTCAAGAACGAACTGCTTGGCCGGATCAGGGTGAACGAGTATGGGAGCCTGGGAAAAACGGGACTTAAGTCTGTTAAACGCTTCTTCTGCCTCAGGACTCCAGACGAATGGGACCTTGGTGGAGGTGAGAGCATGTAATGGGGAGGCTATCTGGCTGTAGTTCCTGATAAAGCGCCTATAGAAATTAGCGAAACCTAGGAATCGTTGGAGCTGTTTGCGCGACTCAGGAACCGGCCACTCTGTTACTGCCCTTATCTTCTCTGGGTCTGACCTCACTTGTCCGCCTTCTAAAACAAGACCAAGAAAAGAAATAGAAGTCTGGTGGAAGTCACACTTCTCGGCTTTGACAAATAAGCGATTCTCTAATAATCGCTGGAGAACAAGACGAACATGTTGCTTGTGTTGTTCTAGGTCACGAGAGTAAATCAGGATGTCGTCTAGATAGACGAAAACAAAAACATTCAAAAAGTCCCGCAGGACATCATTCACCAGTGCCTGAAAAACTGCCGGAGCATTGCACAAACCAAAAGGCATGACTAGGTACTCGAAGTGACCTAACGGAGTCTTAAAAGCCGTCTTCCACTCATCCCCCTGTCTCACCCGAACCAAATGATAAGCGTTGCGCAGATCAAGCTTAGTAAAGATCTTGGCATTCTGGACTGGCTCGAGGGCGGAAGATAATAGAGGAAGCGGGTACTTATTCTTCACGGTTATTTGGTTGAGCCCTCGATAATCAATACAGGGTCGAAGGGTCCCGTCCTTCTTGCCGACAAAAAAGAAGCCGGCGCCTAATGGGGAGGAAGAAGGACGAATTAACCCTGTAGCCAAAGACTCCCCTATGTACTTCTCGAGCGATTGACGTTCTGACCTGGAGATGTTATAGAGCCGACTCACCGGTAGTGGAGCCCCAGGCAACAAGTCAATAGGCTTGTTCACTACCTCCACATCATCCTTACGATTGCGCTGAGTCTTACTGAACACCCGCCGTAAGTCGTTGTATTCACCCGGAACGCGAGAGAGGTCTATAACGTCTCCGAAATCTGTCAAGGTGGTAGGGCGAACAGATACGGGGCGAGCGGACTGTAAGCAATGGGAATGACAAGCTGGAGACCATGATTCCAGTCGGGACTCAGCCCAGTTAAACTGCGGGCTGTGGACCTTTAACCAGGCTAACCCCAAAACCACGGGTGAACGCTTAACCGGGAAAACAAAAAATGATAGTTGCTCCCGATGGTTACCGGAAACTATCACTACTAGTGGTCGGGTGATCAAAGTCAACTTCTGCCCATCTAAAGACGAGACCTGGAGAGGCCCCGGTAATGGATCGACAGGTACACGGAGCTGGTCCACTATGGCTTGGTCTATGAGATTAAAATCAGAACCAGAGTCTACTAGAGCCGAAACATCAAAACTATCCTGGTCGAACATTAAAGTGACTGGCAAACATAAGCGAGAAAGTGAAGATGCCTTAACGGCTACCCGGGGAATAGATCCAAAACCGTCCACCGTTCTCCCCGTTACGAACGGCGGACTCGGTCTTTTGGCCGAACAGGACAGTCTCTGAGGAAATGACCTTCACCTCCACAATAAAGGCATAAATCTCCCGAGAAGCGCTGCTGACGCTCCTTGTTGGTAAGACCAACCTGCCCCAACTGCATGGGTTCAGGAGGCGGTGTACAGGACCGGGGTTCCCTATGGGTAAGTGTAGATGAGGTGGATGATCGCAAGGCCTGGTTAGGTCTAAACCGGTTCCGGCTGCGTAATCGGGAATCCAAACGGATAGCTAACGCTACAAACTCCTCAAAATCCTCAGGCTCCTCAACCCGGGCAAACTCATCCTTTAGCGTCTCATCAAGAGCCTGAAAAAATACTGCCTTTAACGGCCTCGGCTGCCAACCCGCAGCAGCGGCAAACGTGCGAAACTCTACAGAAAAGTCAGATACGCATCGACCGCGCTGTTTCAAAGAGAGGAGATGACGAGACTGTTGAGCCGAATCTAACTAGGGTGAAAAAATTGTCTTAAATTCGGTAACGAAGTCCAGAAAAGTAACCCCGAATGACTGACAATCAGGGAATCGAGCCTCGGCCCACCTAAGAGCCTTACCTGTTAGTAGTCGTAAGACATAAGATATCTTAACCTCATCTGAGGCGAATGTCTGAGGGGAACGGTTAAACACCAGTTTACACTGGAAAAGAAAACCACCACAACTCCCACTGTCACCAGAGAACTTATCCGGACAAGGTGACGCGCCCTCAAGTGGCGGAGTCCAAATCTGATTCTCAGTACTCTGGGCGACGGGAGGCGGGGTGCTGAGGTCTTGAGTGACAGGCGACGTCATCGCGGAAGTGACTGTGTCCATAAGCTGGCTAAACTGAGCGGCTAATCTCTGCCGCCCGAACGTATCCGCTGGACTTTGGTGGCCAGAGCCTTCTTCTGTCATGGTTTTCAGGTGACGAGTCCACATGCAGATACGAACGGGAGGCAATGCACAGTTTTAAGATGTTTATTTTGGAAACAGGCAGATCTACGGACGGAACTACAGGTGATTCGGCTGGGTCAGAACGTCACGGCTGGAGAGTCTGCAAGAGAGAGGGAGTGAGTAACTCTGAAAGGAGAACCCGGAGAATTGCTAGAAGTGGCGCTGCTTACCATTGGGCTGGGCGGACCTAACCGGGGAGAAGTAGCGTCAGGAGAACTCTATGACTTTACTCTGCTGGAGATAGGCGGCTAGTGGCTGAGGACGGCTGATGTAACTGGCGAGGGATCCTGAGCGAGCCTCATCGGCAACGGTTGACAGATGGATTGACCAGAGTGAATACAGAACCAACAGAACCCGGGAGAGGGGATCTCAGGCCTCGCTGGGTAACATCCAGGAAGTATGAGGGGAGCGCCAGAGCAAAATCTGAGCAGACAGGTTCTGCTGGTCTGTTTCTTCGGACGAGACGTCAAGACAGGTGAGTGCATCCAAGCACCAAAAATCTGAGGCAAAAACAGAGAGATCCAAAATTAGTCAAAGACGAAGAGCAAAACCTCACAAGCTGGTTTCCGAGAGTTGGGACAGAGGCCACGTCGTACCACGACTGGTTAAGGCTCTGGCGTCTTCCATCTGTCAGCGCTCTGCTTAAGAAGCCAGAGGAAGCCGCCTGCAACGAGCTGCAGGTGTGGGCCACGCCTCCTCAGCCAACTAGACACACCTGAGGAGTAGAGTTAGAGCAGCAAGACACAGAGAACCCTGACATATACCAATAGTATATTTTTTTTTTCTTTTTTTTCCCCTTACCAATAGTATATTAATATGTTCTCATTTCAATGATGAAATGGACAACCACTCATTTAACAATTCAGTCTTAGTATCACCAATCTTACTCAAAGTACAGTATTGGGTCCTCCATGCTGCTTATGTATTAAGATTTACTGCATATTTAAACATTAACAACTCATTATTGTTAGGGAAATAATTATTTGTCTGAGAGGATATAGGTAAGGAACAACTGTTATCTACACTTCAGATATATGATGTAAGAAATGTGTCTGGAATGTTAAGATAAATTACATGAAATGGGCTAAAGAGAGTGACTACAAAGCAGTTGTACATTTGTTGAAATTTGAAATGGTGTCAGTGTCCGTGACACTTCTACTTCCAGCGCAGAATAAATGCAAGAAATTTATTTGCAATCCCTTGAATGTATAATTTTGCTGTGTTTTATGATGCAGACAGAGTATCTTAGATTAAAAAAATAAGGGTGGGGTTTATCTCTCCACATTTCTAGAACTTTAGAAGAAAATACAGGATCTATCTAGACAACAGACATGTTTTCAATATATTTGGTTTAATAGGCACGTATTTACCATCTGTCTCTGTTGCTGGTAGTTCAAATGCAAACTTTTTCAAACTGGGAAACAAGTCCCAATTTGACATTCATCAGATCCTGTGATGCTTTAAAGATAAACAGCATATTCTAGTGTGTGTCGTGCTTATAAAATTTGTATAAATGCAGCAAATAATGCTGCCTTTTCTCTTTAGACAGGCAAAACGCATCCTAATGCTCAAATCAAGCATCAAAAAATAGGAGCATGCATATTGCGTAGGACCAATGAAGCTTTGGACCAATAGTGTCCCTACCAAAGTTCATATCAAACCTACACACTTGATTCCATGTTACATTCTTTATAGTATGGGTTGATACATTTCAACCGGTTGTATAGCAAGGTATGTTTCTGTGTCGTGTTTTACATCCGTGCCCCATGTGCCCTCTTTTAACTTTGAGCACCTGCCCCTCCAACGGTCCCTGCACAGCCCCAGCCCTGTGCTAATTCTTTACTGTCAGGAAGTCCACAAACTGCAGTTCAAAGTCTTCAGCTGATCCAAAATGCTGCAGCAAAAAATTCTGATGAAAATCAACAAGAGGGATCATATTTCTCCAATTTTAGCTTCCCCTCATTGGCTTCCTGTTAAATCAAGAATAGAATTTAAAATTCTCCTTCTAACGTATAAAGCTCCATCATATATCAGAGCTCTGATTACCCCGTATGTTCCTAACAGAGCACTTCGCTCTCAGACTGCAGGTCTGCTGGTGGTTCCTAGAGTCTCTAAAAGTAGAATGGGAGGCAGATCCTTTAGCTATCAGGCTCCTCTCCTGTGGAACCAACTCCCAGTTTTGGTCCGTGAGGCAGACACCCCGTCTACTTTTAAGACTAATCTTAAAACTTTCTTTTGTGATAAAGCTTCTAGTCAGAGTGGCATATGTTACCCTGAGCTACCTCTATAGTTATGCTGCTATAGGCTTAGACTGCTGGAAGACATCAGTGTCATGGTGTCAAGTTTTTGTTATCCACATGCAGAACCAACTGAGTAGTTCTTCAGGTTACGAATGTTCATTAAAGAAGCTACGATGGAGACATGTGGAGATTCCTCGGGACGTCTGGGAGCAAAGGAGACTAGGCAGCACTCTGGAACAGAACGAGGGGTTACTTAAGGTCGCCAGGTTCTGAGAGATCAGTGGGATGGTGGCTTACAGCAAGGCGCGTATGTGATCCACCAGGGGAAAGTGAGCAGTTACTGTGGATGGCCGTGGGGGGGAGAGTTCTGGTGCTCACAGCAGCAGAGGTGGCTGCAAAGTGGGAAGGCTGGTCGGAGGAGAGTGTGCAGGTTCTGGTCAATCGGGCAACAGGGCTGCAGCAGGAGGGCTGTCAGCTACATGTT
Source organism: Fundulus heteroclitus (assembly GCF_011125445.2). NCBI lineage: Eukaryota > Metazoa > Chordata > Actinopteri > Cyprinodontiformes > Fundulidae > Fundulus > Fundulus heteroclitus. The sequence goes on from NC_046369.1 coordinate 1,162,516, forward strand.
GCGCTGAGAGAGCGCTGGGGCGTGCCAAGACTTAACGGAGGTTCGTGGGATCTCAGAGAGGCTGCGGAGCGAGCCGGTGGCTGGCCGGCTCGGCAGAAGCTTTGGAAGTTTGGGTGGTGCTCCAGATCCGAAGCCGATCCAACCCAGGACACAGGAGACAACGTTAGCACTAGGGAGAAGAGTCGTCATGAGATGCTGGCCGACTGAGTCCTACCACTGTTCAAATTAGCTGTTTACGTTGATTCTGGTTCTGCTGGAGGTTTTTCCTTCCCATTAAAGGAGAGTTTTCTTCCCCACTGTCGCTTCATGCATGCTCAGTATGAGGGATTGCTGCAAAGCCATCAACAATGCAGACGACTGTCCACTGTGGCTCTACGCTCTTTCAGGAGGAGTGAATGCTGCTTGGAGAGACTTGATGCAACCTGCTGGGTTTCCTTAGAGAGGAAACTTTCTGACCAATCTGTATAATCTGATAGAATTTGACTTTGGAAAGTGCCTTGACATGACATGTATCATGAATTGGTGCTATATAAATAAAACTGAATTTAATTGAATTGAATTGGTTCTGCATTTGGAGCATTCTGGGGTATGGGAGATCGGAATGTTCTAGAATGTTCTAGTATTCCACAGCAGAGGTAACATAAGGGCAACTGGACTTTTGCTGAACTTGGTTGATATAAATTTGGTTCTGTATTTCAACAACACTGGAGACCCTCCTAATGATATCAAGGGTGATTAATGTTTGGGTATTTCCTGTTTTTCACTGTAGAACAGGTATATAAGGATTATTTCCAGGGGTTATAGGAAACAGCTGGTGGGCTCGTGACTGGACCATTCCCAAACACACACCGATGTGAGAGAATAGACCTATAAGAGGAAGTTGAGAGAAGTGAGATTCAGGACTTTTTGTGGATTGTAACCATGAACCGTATGTGAATAAAATAAGTTCCCACTGGCAACAAGCGGGACCGTCTTTGTCTCGTCTCATGCTTTGAGTCTTTTTTAAAGTTAAATCGTCTTCCACAAATTGGTGACCCCCAATGGGATTGGTGAAAAAGGGAGAGGAAGAAAAAAAAAGGCTCCTCCTGAAGTGTTAGGCCTGATGCGCTGATGCAAGCGTGCCACTCGCATCAATGTACAGAAAATACGGAGGAGGAGGAAGAGGGTGAGCATATCTCTCTTTGTCATACTCTCAGGTCTGGGTGCAGGTTTGGGTTTCTCTCTCCCTCCTCTGCAGGGCGTGACGGGCAGAACTCACCGGACCTGCACCTACAGCCTGGACCCTGGACATCACCCTCCCAGGACAAAACCAAACCCCGACCTCTGTGAGTCGGATTTGGGAAGAGTGTGTTGCTTTTTTTAAGCAAGACAGTGAGGCATTGCTGCTTCTGCATGTGGCTAGCACTTTTCTGCACAGAAAAGAGGCTGCCTAAAAGAGAAAAGATGACCGCAAAGTAATAAATTTGGGCACCCGGCAGTCTTAAAGAGGTGCATCTCCCAGCTGTTTTTTAGCGTAGCCCCCGATTTGGTCCAATTTAGTGACCATAAGATACTGGAACAAGCTCTGACACTGATCAGTTCACGGTCCAGGTATGACGTAATATCTATTTAGAAACGAGTCTTGTGAGAGAGTGACTTCAGAGAATAAATGACCTGGTTGGAGATTAGAGGTGAATCCTCTGTGTTAAGTGAAGCACTGTGAGGAAAAAGGCCTATTGGAGAACCTGAGGGTGTCTCCAATGCTTTTTGTAGCCTTTGTTAACTGCAGTTGGAGTTTTAAGTTTGGTTTTGAGATCTCTGGTTTAGGCATTTTAGGTGAAGCCTCCAATCTAATTTAAGAGCTTCAATGGCAACAGTAGGCCTGTTTGAAGCACGTGCATCATCATTTCCTTTTTTACTCTTTTGTATTGGTCTGTTTAAAACACAAGCCAAATTATATGGGCACACATAAATATTAAGAAAATTGGGCTTCTAGACAATCAGAAAAAGTCTCTTAAGTAAATAGTTTCTTGGAAAATGAAGTAAATGACTGTTTGTGAGTGAGTGAATTTGCTGTTAGCATGAGTGAGAGTTTGCTGTCTAACTGTGTATGTGAAGCTGATTTTTGTTTCTGTTTGCTGTGTTTGCTGTTTTTTGTTTAAGGTTCCATTATCAGAAGGAAAGGTAACATGTGTCTAATTTTTTTTTTATTTAATGTGTATGAAAACTTGTATTTTGTGCAAAAATCCCTGTCGGACTGAGGTACACATATTTACTGAAGGTGCTTGGTTGAATTGAGAACTCGAGTGCAAGTTCTTATCAGTGTGACTGAGTGCTGGAGAGGTACTGTGTAGTGAATTTGAGCCTACTGTGAAAACCGTTGGCAGTTGTGTTGTTTTGTCGGTCCACTAGTTTGTCTGTCAGTGAGAGAGTGAGCACACACAGATGCTCCAGCCCCTGAGAGCACACAAACTGCCTGTGAGTAGGAGTGACCACGCCCGCATACACATACATTAATACATCCTGTAGAGCTCAGGACACACACACATTTCCTGCTCTACCCCTCCCGTACAGACATACACCAACATTTAGTTGTTGAAAGTTTCGTACGTTCTGCAGAACATTAAATCCTTAATAAACCTATAAAAATCATTGGGTTGACGAAATTAATATAGAGCAAAATGGGAAGTCTTCCAATTGTCATTATTGGATTAAAATACCCTGAATATGCCTCAAAGATTCCAAAGATCTCTAAGAAATGGAGTAAGAGGACACAAGGTTTAAGTTCACCCAGGCCAGAGACGGGGAGTTTTGATTTGTCCCTTTGAGAACAGACCTTCTTTGTTTTAAAGAACCAATCATAAAACAGCTAATTAATATTTTAAATTAACAACTATAAGATTATATGATAGTCTTTCATGGTGAGGATTTTGCTAATGGGCTGCCATACAGCAAGAAGGTCCTGGATTCAAATCCCAGCCTCGGGGGGCGGAGGGGGCTTGAGCACCTGCCCCTTTGCCCCTTGATGCCCAAAGTGCCCTTCTGTCAGTTTTTGTGTGTGTGTGTGTGTGTGTGTGTGTGTGTGTGTGTGTGTGTGTGTGTGTGTGTGTGTGTGTGTGTGTGTGTGTGTGTGTGCGCATGTCCAAAAACAATAATAATTTAGATCTACCGTGGCCGGTTACATGATCCACATAACGTGCCTCGCTCTGCCCTTCTTTTCCTCTCGCAGCGCCGCTGCCTCGCGCTGCCGCTCTGCCCGGTCAGACCTGCCCCTTTAAATCTGCATCACCCCTAAATCTGTAAGAGTGTAGACTATCAAAAATTCAGATTCTTAGCCACAGCTGCCTGAAAAAAGAAAAGGTGAGGGTTTCCCTTTTACCATATTTTGTTGCTATTATTGCTTCAATTTTTGTTGATCCTTTGATGCAGTTCAGGTATAAATAGCAGGTGTTGTTTCTTTTACATGATATACAACACAACAACACTAGATGCTGCCTAAACAACTGCTATATTTTGTTTAGACTTTTGCTTATTTAAAATAGCATAATTAGGATTCCAAAAAATTATAGTGCTATTTATTTATATATTTACTATTTCTAGATATAGAATTAGAATTATAACAAATACAACCGAGGAACACCATTTACATCGGTTTTATTGTACATAGATTTCCACACTGTCCATTGGTAAATTAGTTCAAACCAGAGGCAGAGCTAGACATTCTCATCATCAGGGACTTAGCCCATACAATATTACTTCATTATGAGGGTAATTTGGTACACCAAAAAAGTAAAAAATATTTAATCTGTTGATGTAGTATATTAATTTAATATAGGCCTTAACATATCTTAAAGTTTAATCTGCTGTTCTTTAATAGTCTTACTAGTATATACCAATAGTATATTAATATGTTCTCATTTCAATGATGAAATGGACAACCACTCGTGTAACAATTCAGTCTTGGTGTCACCAATCTTACTCAAAGTACAGTATTGGGTCCTCCATGCTCCTTATGTATAAAGGTTTACTCCACATTTAAACATTGACATCTCACTATTGTTAGGGAAATAATTAGTTGTCTGAGAAGATGTAGGTAAGGAGAAGCTGTTATCTACATTTCAGATATATGAAGATAAATTACATTGAATGAGCTACACAGCCAAGTTGTACATTTGTTGAAGTTTGAATTTAATATTTGTAATGCTGTCGCTGTCAGTTACACTTCTACTTCAAGTGCAAAATAAATACAAGAATTTTATTTGCAGTCCCATGAATGTACAATTTTGCTGTGTTTTATGATGCAGACAGTATCTTAGATAAAAAAAATAAGGATGGGGTTTATCTCTGCACATTTCTATATCTTCTAAAGAAAATACAGGTTATATCTAGACAACAGACATATTTTGAATATATTTGGTTTAATAGGCAAGTTTTACCATCTGTCTCTGTTGCTGGTAAGTTCAAATGCAAACATTTTCAAAGTGGGGAAAATGTCCCAATTCAACATTCATCAGATCGGGCGCTGCTTTATAATAACAATTGAACTTTATTGATCTCACAATGGAGAAATTCACTTCTGCATCTTAACCCATCCCCTCGGGGAGCAGTGGGCTGCCACTGTGCGGGGCCAGGGGAGCAATCAGGGGTTAAGGGTCTTGCTCAGGGACCCAGAGTGGCAGTCTGTGGGAGCTGAACTCAGAACCTCTGGGACCCAAGCTCAATGCTCTAACCACTAGGCGACCAGATTAACAAAGAGCATCTAGTGTGTGTCATGCTTATAAAATTTGTATAAATGTAGTAAGAATCACTGCTTTTCTCTTTAGACAGAAGAAACGCGTCATGACGCTCTAGTCAAGCAGAAAGAAATAGGAGCATGCATATTGCGTAGGACCAATGAAGCTTTGGGCCAATAGTGTCCCTACCAATGTTCATATCAAACCTACGCCCTTGATTCCATGTTACATTCTTCATAGTATGGGTTGATACATTTCAACCGGTTGTATAGCAAGGTATGTTTCTGTATCGTGTTTTAAATCTGTGCCCCATGTGCCCTCTTTTAACTTTGAGCACCTACCCCTCCAACGGTCTCTGCGCGTCCCTGCTGGGTTCTTCCTGCATGGAGTCTGCATGTTCTCCCTGTTCTCTCTGGGTACTCCAGCTTCCTCCCAGAGTCAGAACTGTTGTGTTAATTAGTCTCTCTAAACTGGCCTTAGGTCTAAGTGTATGCCTGGTTGTTTTAAACCATCAGTTCAAGATGGATCCCTCCTCTCACCCAATGACTGCTGGTAACAGCCCCCCATCAGCAACCCTGTAGGGATTAGCAGCCATAGTAAATAGATGGAGGCTGCATTTTCACTTTAATGCCAGACTTGAGTAGATTCACACCGGTCTTATTTATGTATCACTAAGAGGGAGAAAGCTTTGATGAAGGAAATCAGGAAGAAATGCTGTGGTTCTAATCTACAAGTATGCAAAAGACTGTTGACCGTTTTAACAGCTTGTTTGCACTAAAAATGCATTTCTGAACGTTTTTACATGTTTTGATGTTTTAATTATTCACATATTTCCATTACTGTATAAATCAAGTACAAGTAAAGAGTCTAATGCTATAAAACCTGCCTGCTGGTCTCTGGTCTGATCTCTGATCTTTTACAGATGAATCGAAACTGCCCCCTGGTGGTGAGTTTCAGACACTTTTCTTCTGATTTAAAAACAACTGCTGTGCTTCAGAGTCCAGTTAAAACATTAAATGGACTATAAGTAATACTGTAATAATGACACCTAGTGGGTAAAATTGGAACAACACATACAGAGTGCCTTTCATGGAGACCTGCCATTTACTCAGTAGTCCGTTGCTGCAGTGAAACTCCACTGAATGTTTACTTATACAGGACATGGTGATGTTGTATTTTGTTCTGTTTCTAGTCTGCTTCTCTTACTGGCTTCCATGTTTTATGGCTCCTGCTCTTTTGCCAACATAAAATACCAAATGCTGCTCTCTGTTTTTGGAACCCTGAAAACTCTCATATGATTGGTTCAGGAACCAGGAAGTACACAGGCTGCACTCTGAACCAAAGTACCTCTAGGTTTGAAAAGGAGAAAAACGTGACTAAGACATTGCTTTGACGTTGATTGAGAGGACCAATTTGTTTATAGGGAATATTCCTTCCATCCTGGTTGAGAAATGAGAATGATTTAGTTTGATTTTTACAGTAAATATTTTACTTAATGCTCCTTTAAAGGCCTGAGTCTCAAAGATTCCAAATAATGACTGCTAAATAGCGTTAAACTGTGAGAGCAAAAAGTTTAATGCAAAACAACTGTGCTCTGATCGCTGGAGATCCCTGCAAACCTGCACAGATAAGCCGGTATAGATGATGGATGGAAGTTACTGAGCCGTATTGGAGCAAGGAGGGAGGGAGTTATTGATAACTTGTGGACCCATTTTTCTACAATGAGCACATGTCCCAATTAAGAGGGACAGTTGATCTGTCCCCGTCTAAAACGTCTTGTAACTTTCGTAAGTTTCTTGGGGTTGTTTCTGAATATGCAGTCGGTTTTTTGGGCTTCACACTTTTCAGACAGAACGGCTTTTCCTTCTTATCCTGCCGTGCAGAAAGAGGACAGGGCTCAACCCCCCCCCCCCCCCCCCCCTCCCTCTGCGACAACTCTTTTAATAGCAGGAAAAATCCCAGTGTGTGTAAACACCAGCTAAATATGTGCATTTGTGATGATTAGAAGTGTTGTGTGGTGGTTTTCTTGCTGGTCTTCTGCCTCCTTTCATGGATTGTCAGTGTTTCTCTCAAAGTGATCTTGTTTGTGTGTGTCTGTGTGTGAGAGAGAAGGCGAGATGGGATCTGAGTGTCTGCTGTAAGTGGGAAGACAGACTTTTTTTTAGTCTACTTTTTGCAATGAGCTCTGTAATATATTAAAACATAGGCCTGTAATGTATTTTTTTCTTAGTATCAGATGTAATTCTGCATGGATTCAACAGGTTTCTTCCTCTGGTTTGATCCGTTCTGAGAGGGGAGAGGACAGCCTCTCCTACCTTTCAACTATTAATACTTTATTTCTGCGCATTTTGGGCCCTCTGCATTTAAACCAATGTTTGAGCTGTTCTATGTTGGGTTTCTCTATTGAAGCAGGTTGAAATTAGCCTCGTGAGACCATCCTGATCTCGCGAGCTTTCGAGGTTTCACTCGCAGATCAGTCTGGCTACTCTCCGTTAAAGAAAATTTGGAGCCGTTCACCAAACGAATGTCCAATCAGCGTTGGCTTTGAGGCGGGTTGAGGTGTGACGCAACGGGAAGCGCGACAGTTCAGTCTAAAGAACATGGCGGCTTCAGCCGATGAAACTAGCGTTAGCGTGGCTATCGAGCAAGTTTTATCGGAATTACAGAGTATTTCTTTGCTGAGCTAACGAGCCTTTACCTGCAGCAGCAAGAGTAGCTTGGCTTGTGGTTGTGTTTTCGTCGTCGCTCGTAACAGAGCGACGACGAATCTGATTGGTTCATTTGGCCCGTCTATCACCAACATAGGCCAATCAGCTAACCAGTATTTTCGCCCCTTCCCAAAATTACTTCAACGGAAGGTTTCCAGATGGATATGCGAAGCAAATCCATCTGGCGGAGTCAGGTAAGGTTGAAATAAGGCCTCCTGGGTCTTTGTGATCTAATGTTAATTTCATTTTAATGTAATTAACATTAATTTTTTTTACATTTTAATGTTAATTTTACTGTTAGTTATAAGGTTGTTGCCAGTGTAATTTGCACCCTTTCTGTCCGACCAGCGGGGAAGAGTGACGTCATTTGAAAAACTGCCCAGCAAAACAGTTTTATTTTGACAGTCAGCGGAAGTGGTTCGTCGGCGCCGTGCGGTAGCTTGACGCTGACGGAGTGAAAAACAGTTGGAAAAGTACCGCAGGCTGCAGCTGAGCAGGAAAACTGCGGGAGTGAAAGTTGAAGCGGAGTTTAGTGAATGAAGATGGACTCTGCGGCGGTGGAGATAGACGGCAGCGTCATGGAGGGAGTGAGTATTTCTGCTACCGGCGGAGAAAGCAGAGGAAAGCCGCCGAGCTCGCTGCTCCGCGCTGGTAATAACAGGCTAGCGGGGAGCTAGCGGCTAGCAGCCGCCTCTCAGCGCTCTGACGCGGCTTCTCTCTCACCCCGGTGTCGGTTCTCCGCAGGGCGGACAGATCCTCCGGGTGTCTGCGGCGCTGAGCTGCATCACCGGCTCCGCCATAAAGATCACCAAGATCCGGGCAGGCAGGAGCACCCCGGGGCTCAGGTGGGTTAGCGGCTACCAGGCTAGCGTTAGCCTATTCATTAAAGTTGGTCCAGTCCGATTTAAATGAACAAAAAGATGGTTAATCAACGCTGCTGAGGGTTGGTTTTATCCTAGATTTCTGTCCTGGCTCTGCTTAAATCATTAACTTTTGTCTCAATGCTGCTGATTTTTAACTTTTTAGAGCAGTATCTCCAAAAAACAGCTTTGGTTTGATTAAAATCTCCATAATTAAGAATATTAATGAGCATCTGAAGCATCAGAATCAGCCTGCCAGCCAATAGGAGCCACTGTCTCCAGATTACTCCCTGCTTTCTGTGCAGATTGCTTTCCTCCAGAAAAAGTCTCATCATCAAACATCCATCACTTCTCACTGATTCAGTCCAGAAATTTAAAACTGGAGCATCATTTTTTTTAGATGGTTTCCAGGGGTGAGCGATACAGACTTAAAATTAAACAATTTTATTTATTATGGTGAGAATAAAAGTGGCAATGAATACTGTTCACAGCACCTTTGCATGCTTTTTCTAGGTATCATACAGCCAAGACTACATGTCACAGCAATAAAAGCCCCTCAAACTGTTAAACATTTTAAAAGAAAAAGCTTCTTCTGCACACCAGGTATATAGTAAATTAGATAAGCAAAACTCAGTAAGTGCATACACTGCAAAAAGGGAACTAAAATTCTTTTTTTTTTCTTTTTTTTTTGTAAATTAGTGTATTTTCCCTTGATTTGAGCAGGTAAATAAGATGATCTGCCAATGGAATACAATTTTTGCAGTGAAAATAGGAATGATTCATTGCTATTGATTCACTATATCTAATTGTCTTATCATAAGGGTAAAATACTCATTCCATTGGCATCTTATTTACCTGCGTAAATCAAGGATACACACACTTTTATTTCCCTTTTTGCAGTGACTACTATATTTTCTGAACTATACGTCACCCTTTTTTCCCCTAGTTTGGCTGGTTTTGCGACTTTTATGCCAAAATATGTATTAAACATGTTCTTAATGAGACGGTGTGTGACTAATTTGGCTTTTAATTAGCAAAAATCAAGTATTGCTTTTATAGATACATATTCCAAAGTCTAAAAACATCACATCAAAAATTAAAGTGTTCTCATAGCTTAGAATTAGTAGTTTATAAATACATAGGCCTCCCAGTGGGGGGGCAAACTTGTCAGTCATACACGATTTTCACTATCTGTTTTCTATATAAAGACGTGCTGTTGGTGGTGGAGTATAAAACAATCAAAGACGACCGTAGATCATTTTATTTGCCATTTTCTGTAGAAATGGAGGACCATCCATACTCTTTGCCCAGCGAAAGGGAAGAGAAAGTAACCTAGAAAAGAAAAAGTTGTAATAAATGGGAGAAAACAAGAGGACCTCATGGATGCGTGAAGCATAAAGCAGCGTTCACACTCCGTGTTAGTCGGTCTGGCTGGCCAGGCCTTTAAACGTTGATTCATGCTGATTAACATCAACCAAGGAATGATCATTGCCGTCTACAGCCAGAAGAGGGCGCTCTAGGTCTGTGACAACTAAATAGTGCTGCTGTAGTACTGAACAATTACCTGCAACACCACCGTTAACTTGTTTGTTGCTGGCTTATGTTAACTTAGCCTGTTTTACTGAGTAACTATTAAACAACCAGCCTGTAGTTGTGATCTGTTGTGTTGTTGAATAATCTGCTTTTCCTGATTAAATATCTGTTCTTGGACTCGGATTTTGTTAAATAGATTTCACAAGAGAGTTGAGAAAATAGTGAAAGTCACAACAACAGCAATACAAACAGGTTTGTGGTTTCAAACATCAATTATTTGTATTTATGGTCACAATAAATCCTAATTCTTTTCCTGATAAGAAATTAGATTAGATTAAATTACATTCAACTTTATTGTCATTACACAGGTACAGGTACAAGGCAACGAAATGCAGTTTAGGTCTAACCAGAAGTGCAATAGCAGCAACTGCAGGATAAACAATGGTTCCATAAGTACAGGACATGGGTTTTTACTGAATAAATTTAGAGATGGATACTATTATAAATAGAATTTACGATTCTGTTTATATTAAATTACGATTAATAATAACGATAAATGGACCTGATATCAGAGGCTACATAGCTGGAGAATAATGGAGCTACAAAGGGCAGCTAGTGATGTACGCTTCTAATTGGTTAACAATGACATGAGAGATGTATTTATTTATTTATTCTTAAAGTTTTTGGTCCCAAACTTTTTGTTAAAGTTTTTTCCCTTTTTTAAATTATATTTTTCATCTTTTTTTTTCTGTATGAGAGCAGAAAAATAGAAGAGATAACTTGTATAGAATAAAATTAAAAAAAAATTAATGAACTTAAAATTCTAATTGGGATGTATCATGAACACCTTATTATATTATTACAAACTCACTTTTTATCAGCACTTTAAGGGTTTTGGTGAAGATTTGTTGAAAATATCCAGAAAAGCATTTACAAGCCAAGATTCTTCAAATAAGAGCCTGTCTAGTTTATTATTGTTATTATCAATGAGAATGCTATACAGTATTCTCATAATTATTGTTATTATTATTGATGGCTGTGACCTTCATATTTATTATTTTTGCTCATTTCCATCTTATTTTGGGTCTGCGGAGCTGCAGCTTACAGACTCCTGGTCTGAGTCGTGTCATTCAGCGGCGGCCCGTTAGGCCGACGTATTTAAAACCTGACAGATTAATGCGTTTATTGTCTTTATTCTGCTTTCAGACCGCAGCACCTGATGGGGCTCCAGCTGGTCTCAGATCTGTGTTCAGGCGGTCTGCAGGGAGCCAGCATCGGATCCACCGACATCAGTCTGACTCCAGGAAAGATCCGGTCCGGGAACCACACGGCCGACACGCAGACCGCAGGGTGAGTCTCCGCTGCGGCGTCGCCTCACCTGACCCCCCCCCCCCCCCCGCCTCACCTGGCCCCCCCGCAGCCTTTGTGACGCCTGTTTTCTGGCAGGAGTGTGTGTCTGCTGCTCCAGGCGGCGCTGCCCTGCGCCCTTTACGCCGACGCCGCCTCACAGCTCTGCTTAAAGGGAGGAACCAACGCAGAGATGGCCCCTCAGATCGACTACACTGTAAAGGTAGGCTGTCTGCGTGTTTGTAGCTTTTAGCATCACTGCTGGGAAAGATTAGATGAAAGTTTTCAGTGTATCAAAGAGGAAAACTGGATCACGGGTTTAAATTGGTCTAAAAACAGTGTTGTCTTAAATCAGAGCTGTTCTTTGTTCCTCCTTCGTCCTGAAGTCCAGGTGATGAGAAACATATCCTGTGATCAGGTGAAGGGTAGCGAAGGCTTTTTATCATCCGTCTTCACCCGCCACGACTCACCTGGTTTATTTATTATATATTTTTGTATATAGGCTGAGGTACGGCTGGGTGATACGGCCTAAAATAAATATCATGATATAGTGAGCAGGTCACCTCGATGACGATAAATGGCCGATAACCCGAAGCCGGTGCTGCTGAGGCAGTGGAGGCGAGTTTTCAGGAGGAGTCAGAGGCTCTATGGCAAGACAGATAACATTTAATCACTGTACTGTATATTAATTACTGATGTCTGCATTATAGTTTTGCTTTGTCAGAACTCTTATTACGGATATCTGTAATTCAGTTTTGCCTAAGTTCAAACTGTTTTGCCATTCATGTGTTGTTTGTCTTCACAGATATCTGTCATTTAGTTTTCACTAGTCAGAGAGACATTTGCTATATCATAAATCAAATTTCATAGTAGCTACTGACATCCGTTTTTCCCAATTACGTCACAAAAACTTTAGAACCAATAGCGATACAGATTAGAAATTAAATGCAATAACCCTAGGAGGTTTAAACGGACGATTTAACCCTGACGATTTTAGACAACAAAGCAGGATTTCAACAAATATTCACTAATTTGACATAAATAATGACCAGGATATGTAGACAGTTTTCCCTCAGGTCTTTAAACCCATCATAGAGAAGTCATGGTGTCCACTTTCCATTAAGGTTCCCTTTGATAGTTGTGGATGTTTATAATGCAGTGAAACATAGAGAATTACATGGTACAGAATTATGTTTACAAATGTTTATTGAGCTTACAGGGTTCTACTTTAGACTGAGATTTTTAGTATAGCAACTCTAGATAAAATAAATAGAATCTGAAACGTTTTAGCCAAATATTGATTTGGCTCACTATTTGGCAAGAAACTTGTCAGTTTTGTTTTTTTCTTACATTTATTTATGCATCATAAACAATTATTATTGATTTTATAAATGCTTACAGATTAAATATGTCTACAAACCATTTAGAAAACTCTATAACTCTACATTATTGTAAAGTGGTACAGTCAAAACTGTAATTACAGATTCAAACTATTTTGTCATTCATGTTTAGTTGTGAGCTATAACTTAAATCAAAATTCATACATTATAGTCAAAATGACATTATATATGTCTATAATGGTAATTCTGGATAGTTAAACTTACTGATTACATATTAAATCATCTTGCCACATTTCAACAGCGGCAGAGCTACTGACGTCAGTTTTTCCAAATTAGGTCACAAAACCTATTGAACCAACGATTAGAAATTCAAGGTTCCCTGGAGCTGACAGCTTGGCTTTGTTCTCCTTCCTGGTCGGATTGTTTTATTCAGGAGTTCCATCTGAGAAACTTCCTGTGACTTTAACCCTAAACACTCGTTAAACCGCCTGCTGACGTCTGGATTCCTCCTTCAGGTCTTTAAACCCATGGTGGAGCGGTTCGGGGTGCGGTTTGACTGCGACATCAGAATGAGGTCCGTCCTCCGGCTTCTCCTGCTGCTCCTGCTGCTGCTGTCCTGTGAGGACGTCTGATGTGACGGGTTGTGTTTGTGCTGCAGAGGCTACTACCCTAAAGGTGGAGGCGAGGTGATGGTGACGGTGAACCCGGTCAAAGAGCTGCAGCCCGTCACCCTGACGGAGCGAGGAAACATAACCAAGATCCACGGCAGAGCGTTTGTGGCCGGAGTCCTGCCCTACAAAGTAAGACCCGCTTTTCACCTTCCTTCCTGTATTAACGTCTCTAACCCAGGATTTCCTTTTTTTTTTTAGCTTTAATGCCTTTTAAAGTCGCCTGTTTTTCTGCTTATTTCCCAGTTGGCTAAAGACATGTCAGCCGCCGCCGTTCGGACCATCAGGAAGGAAATCAAAGAGCTCTACATCAACATCCAGCCCTTGCAGGAGAAGGACAAGGCCTACGGCAGCGGAAACGGCATCATGTAAGCCCCGCCCACCCCTCCACGTCAAGCAGCGTCTGTCCGTGATCCACCCCCCCCCCCCCCCCCCGCCCGCAGCTGGCTGACCGCTCGCTCCGTCTGTCTTTCAGAATCATCGCTGAGTCGTCCACAGGCTGTCTGTTTGCAGGCTCGGCTCTGGGGAAGAAAGGTGAGGACGTCGGCCGGCCAGCAGGGGGCAGCACCGCCCTGAGAGCACGGCGCTGCTGAGCCTTTTATTAGTGTTTGAAAAGTTGACTTTAGAGGAAAAACGTAATTATTCATGAATAAATGAAAGGAATTTATTTTAGACAATTAACAAATTAAATAAATAGATCAATTTCAGAAATTAACAAATAATATTAAATAAATACATTTCAGAAATACTTCAGACAAACAGGTACCACATAAAAAGTACTTGGTAAACATTAAATTAAATTTTCTTTTTTTTCCTTTTTTTTCCGGGACATGGGGGGCAAAAAAAGGGGGGAAAAAAGGGGAAGAAAAAAAAATTAAATTTTCTGTTCCAAATCAATTAAATCATTTGAACATAAATAGAAATGAGAAAAAAAATTTCCTCTAAATAAACGTGTCAGTATATTTACCCTGATATCTGACATTGATTATTGATTAATGTAAGTTGTCTGAAAAAAATGTTCACCGCCGTACAAATGTTAGTCGGCCAAATTAATTTCAGGACGGCTGTAGCTTCATCAAAGGTGAAGCCGCCTCGGTCTCTGGTGTAAAGGAGGAGCCGACAAGCTGAGATGTTTGTGTTCGTAACGAGCTTGCTGAGCGCTGGCAGCAGGTGAATGCCAGTTCATCTGCAAACAGGAGCCTCTTCTCTATAAGATGCACCTGAAGAAATCCTGCAGGAGGTTCTGGGATGGAGCTGAGGGTGAAGCATTCTGATCCAGTCCGTCTTACCTATGCAACAAGCTGTGACTGAACCTCAGCATTTGGTCCAGATGTCATCAAGATGGAGAAGCGTCCCTGCAGATGTCATAAATGTCATTTCTTAATTAACTTCTCAACACGTTTTTAGAGTAAAACATAATCCTGGAGATAAACAGCAGGCTGGGTCTCAGCCAAGACGTTTACCTGCAGCTGACCTCAGCATGAAGCCTGCTGCCGTGGTCCGGTCGGGCTACGCTCCCTCAGAGGGCGGCTCTGTGTCCTGACGTCAGCGCTGACCAATCACGCCTCCTGTAACCTCCCACCTGTCTGTTTCAGGTGTGTATGCCGACAAAATCGGGATTGAAGCCGCCGAGATGCTGCTGCGAAACATCAGACACAACGGCTGCGTGGACGAGTTCCTGCAGGACCAGGTGAGCTCTGCCTGTCCTTAAATATAATATTATATTAAATATCTGTTCTTGGAAATAAATATCTGAATAAAAGCGACACGTGTGGGGCTTTTCCCTCAGCTCATCATCTTCATGGCGCTGGCGAAGGGGACGTCTCGGATCCGGACCGGCGCCGTGACGCTACACACGCAGACGGCCATCCACATCGCAGAGCGGCTCACTCAGGTCAGACGCCTCAGATTGCTTTTAATGTCACCAACGCTAATATTTAATGAGGCACTGACGCCCTGAAGATGATCGCTGGTAAAGATCCAGTGAAATATTTAGTTATTAAATTTGATCCATTATGTATGATGATGCTCCCAGAAACTATAAAGTTGTATGAATTATTGCCATTTAAAACATTTCAAACCCTTCAACCTTTTCATAATTTGGCTTTTTCTTCCACAAACTGGTTTATTTAAAAAAAGCTGCTGAGTAAGCAGCTTTTTAAACTTTCTACCAGGATCATTGATGCATTTAATGTATTTTATTGGGAGTTTGGGAGCAACACAGAGCAGCTTGTTACCAAGGGAGGAATGAAAATTACACATCAAGGTCTGTGAGGGCGACTTTTATTTTGGACACCGTCTCCATTAAATAAAACCCAGAGACGTCACCCGAGATGTTCTGTTTCTGGCCTCAGAGGTTCTTCAGAGAACATTAGAGAACAACCAGCATCATGGAGACCAAGGAACCCAGCAGACGGGTCAGGAAGAAAGTTCTGGTCCAGTTTAAATCAGGGTCAGGTTCTACAGCAACACCTCAGAGCTCTGACCTGCAGACCTACCAGGACATGGACGTCCACCTGGACCGACAGGCTGGACCAGGAGAGCATTAGAGAATCAGCCATGATGGCTCTGGAGGAGCTGCACAGCTCAGGTGGGAGAATCTGTAGTCAGAACGGCCAGTTCTCACACTTTTCACCAATCTGGCCTTTAGAAGGGCCTCAAGCCGTGCTGGAGCCACAGCAGACGTTTGGAAGGAGGCATTGTGAGTCCGACGAGGACAAAATTAAACGTTTTAGCCTAAACTGTGTGGAGGAAAACTAACTCGGCACGCCATGCTGATTAAAGCGTGGTGGTGGCAGCATCATGCTGCGGGGAGAGCGGCTGCTCAGAGTGGACGGGCCCTCCAGACTCTAAGCATCCCAGGCTCCTGTGTTAGGGTGGCCTAGTCAAAGTAAAAGCCTGACTCTCAGTCTCCAGACGTACAGGAACTGCTGCTGCCAAATGCTGCTGAGCTGGACTTCACACAAGTTCAGGTCAGACTTCTGTGTTCGAAAACGACACGGAGGGAGAGAAATTCAGATGGAAACAGAAAATAAACGTCACCCTGACGGGAAACTGACCCAATTATAGTAAAGCTGAGCTGAAGATTGGAAATTATTTCAGGACAGGACTACAATATTACGTTTATCCTTGACTCGTTGGGCGTACCAGAACCTTTCAGGCTGGAGTCCAGTGACTCTGAGGCGACTTCTGAAAGGCAAAAAGCTTAAAGAAGACGATTCATTCCTAAAACAGCAGCTTTAGTTTCATCAGAACACGGATCGGGTCTGGAAGCAGGTTTGTAGCATCGAGCTTTTACCAAAGTTTAGACTTTATAGATGTTTCGCTTTTTCTCTTTTCTGCCTTTTTAAATCAACGTTTTGACCCGTTGTTGCAGCCTTGAGTCGATCCGTTGGTTGGTTTCTTTTTCTCCGCCTGCTTCCCCGTTTTTAGTAGCCGACGAGTCGAGCTTCTCTTTTGGTTTCAGTGTCAGAGAAAACACAAAGATTCAGTCGAGTTCTTTAAATCTCCGGACCTCATGGTGCCTGGAGCTCCTTCTCCATCAGAGTCGGAGACAAATCAACAGATTTAATGTGAGACGTTAACTCATTCAAGCCTCCGCTCTGTGTTGTTTGCAGGCAAAGTTCACGATAACAAAGAGCGAAGACGAGCTGAGCAGCAACGTCACCTTCATCATCGAGTGTCAAGGATCGGGCGTGGCCAACGCCAACCTGTAGCTCCTCACCTGCAGCTGCTCCTGACACGGCCGACCCTCCTAGTTTCTGTCGCTCAGGGTTCTTTTTTTTGTTTGTTTCCTTACAAATGCTGTAATAAACTAAATAATTAAAATTCTTCCAAACAAACACAAGATTTTTTTTTCTTTTAATTCATTTCCAAGAAGCTATTCGAAGGTTTGACTCAAGACTTTTACTTGTTGGGGAAAATTCATTTATTATTGATGGCAGGCGTCTGTTTCTGACCCGCTCTAGCACAGCTGCATTCTGGGTACTGTAGTCCGCTCCGGCTGAGGATGGAAAAACCTAAAGAAATGAAAAAGCGTGGCGTTTTGCAGACTCCAGCTGCTGGGTCAGCACCGGAGCTTCCTGCGTGGCGTCAGCAGCGCCGCGGCGTGTTGACTCTCCTCCACCTGCTGCAGGTGAGCTGCTGTGCAGCTGGGAGTCCTGCTCAGACCTGAATGTGTGTTGAAACCCGAGGATGCTGTAAGCTCACACCTCCGGCGGTAACCCGATCCGGGTCACCGGACTCCTGCGGGGCACAGTGTCCTCGCAGTCTGCCTGCCGTCCTGCAGCATGGCGGAGACGGGCCCCTGGAGGAGGCACCAGGACGAGGCCCGCATCCCCCAGCCCACAGCGGGACATGGACCCGGTTCAGGACCAGTACCAACCTGCGTCTGGATCTCACTCATTGCAGGTGAGCTTAACGTCATGAGGCAGTTTTTGAATCGTCTGCAGCCTCAGCTGGACTTAGAAACCTTAAAACCTTCAGATCAGAACAAAATGTTTCCTTCCTCTATTATCCTGCAAAGTTACTTTATTCTGCAATCCACTGAAATTCTAAACCTGTATGCAAATGAAATTTCGTTCTGTACGCACTCTGCATACAAAATGACAATAAAGTTTGTCTAAGTCTAAGTCTTCCAGCATCAGGAGCAGCTTTTTTTCTCAATCCGCTCAGACAGTCGAATGAGTCCGACTCTGAATCAAACGTGGCGCTGGTATCTTAACAAACTAGATGTTTTCCAGTTGAGAAGATGAACGTTGAAGCCGTCTGCGGCTCCTGAACGTCTCAGATACTGTTTGTGTTTTGACTGAACAGAACGAAGATGTGCCGCATCCTGCAGCTCCTCCTGGTCTCTGGAAACCGTCTGAGCCGAACAAAAGAATAAAATTACCTCTGAGCAGGAAAATGGTTGCTAAATATTTAGTTCTGGAACTGAAATCCTTATAAGTTTCAGACAAATGACAAAGAAATCCAAATTTTAAATAGTGATTGTGCAGCGTTTGAGAACCTCTCAGATTAAGTCAGAATCATAGCTGTGAATTTAAAGAGAAGTGAAGCAAAAGGTTTCTAGACCTTGCATTGTTTAGTCAAGTTTCAAAACCTTTAGAATTTATTTATTTTCTTTTTTTGGCTAAATTTGGTCTTTAAGTGAATGATTTATTTTTTTTGTCCCCAGGAGGGAGATTACATTTCAGTACAGCCTGTCCAATAAAGGCAAAACATGGGTTGAGGCTGCTGCCCTTACAGCGCTGCCTTTAAGAAAAAATAAAAAAATTAGGACAGAAGAGGTCAAAAAAATGCAACAGGAAACAGTGTTAGACTGGATAGACTTTAAAGCTTCACAAATTAGTGATTCTCCATGAATAAAAATATTTAAAAGTCAATTCATATCAGTAATTCAGCACAAGAATAAATAAAGTTGTTCTATTAGATATACAGTAGTTCAAGTTTCCTCCCGTATATTTAGCTGATTATAGCTTACAGCTCAGCCACTAAGAGTTGGGTTCAGAAATGTAGAACTCTACATCTGACCAGTAAAAATACCTTTTTAACACAGTAGTGTGAACCTATAGTAAAGTATCTCCATGTATAAAGTATATTTACTCAGTACCTGGTCTGGACTCCTCACTTTGAGTTTCCAGTTGGTGTAAGCAGTAATAATCTAAAAAACGATTTTAATCTGTTATGGTGTTTGTACTTAACCTCTATAACAAATTTCTGAACGACAATAGCTGTTAATTGAAAGTTATTGAAATATGGCTGAAGAAAATAAATGTTCAAGAAAATGTTTGGGTTGTTTCATAGAATATCTTTCATTTTTAAATAATATTTAATGGTTAAACTTAGTCCTTGAAGTTTTCTTTTTCTTTTTTTCTCGATAAGGTCCTAAAAAAAATTATGCATTTTTTACAGCAGCATTTGACATGAACCAAACACTACATACAACATACACAAGTAAATATTTCTGTTTGGAACTACGCAAATCCGGTACTCAATGTTATTTTATTTGAAAACAAGTAAACAGTAGAAAAACTACATTAGTTTTGTTTTTAAAAATCCTCCAGTCAGTTGTTCGGGGGTTGCTGTTTTCCTTCTTCCGTTATTTCCCGGTGGACCGTGAACGCAGCACAAAGTGTTCTGCTCGTTGATTGGCTGCGGTGTCCCGTAGCTGCCGTTGTTATGGTAACGTGTCTTAAGGAGGGATTTTGTCAATCAGAGTTCCAGTCTCGTCAAGCCTCCGGAGCGCTCACATGCTAACATGCTAACCCGGGCACATTTATCGGGTAAAGGGGGATAAACAAAACAACAGAAACTATGGGAACAAAGCCGCAAAGAGCGAGAAGCAACCACAGCGACTGACGGGAAACCGAGGAGAAGGTTTTTAAACTTTTTCAACACTCCGCGTCCTGCTCGCTGCTAGCCCCACCAACGGCGAACGTCGGCTAGCAGTTTGAAAAGTTTCAAAAGCCGACCAGGAATTAGACGGTAGCCATCGTTGGAGTTCTTAGCAGAAGCTGAGCAGCTGCAGGAATTAGACAGAGCCAGGACGGTGGAGGGTGTGAACTGTGAAGCACTCCCCGGTCCTGTCTGCCCTGTTCGGGATGGCTGAGGAGGGCGAGCCGCAGGGAGCGGCAGAGTTTATAAAAGGTAACTTCAACAAATATGACTTTAAAATAAGAAGAGTAAACATAAACCTCACGGGACTAGGTGATTTAAATGGGGTACTTTAAATGTAATTTACTCACTTTAAAACCTTCCTGTAACTTTTTAAATCTCCCTCATAACTGCAGTACATCTGCTGGGATACTTTCTCGCAGAATAGACTTTTTAGAATAATAGATATTATATAGCATGCGTTACATAACACATTTTATAAAATAAGCAAAAAAGATGTAATTAGTTGCTGATTTTGTGAACTTAAAGATTCAATAGTTGCGTTTGATATATATTTTTTTATCTTAAATAAATAAAGTAGCAACCATAACTGTTATTACAGCCATATAACTTATAGATTTGACGCTATTTCAATGATCAACTAGTTTCACGGTTACTCCTGACTTTTTCTCCTCTGAAAAATGTAAAACGATCTCTTTAAAGCTCTTAAATTTGAGTGCAGCTGATAGTTTAAAACATATTGAAACCTTTTTAATTGAGTTTGCTGAGCAGGTGGATGTCCTTCTGAACATTTATTTTTTCTGTTCTGAAGAAAATCTTTCTGATCTGTGATCAGTGGTTTGATTTATTGGAGAAACAAACACATTTCCACATTTATCAAACCCAGGACGTTTACAGATATTATTTAATAACTTTAAATTAAACGGTTTAGTTAATAGGTTGTTTCACACATAGTTGATAGGAAAAACAAAGCAAGAACAAAACTTGTCCAACCTGCATCCTGTTTGAAAAGAAGTGGGTAGAGTTAAAACTTATTTTTCTTCTATTTAAGGGCACCGTTTAACGCTACCATCCTACATTTCCTGTTTCCATATTACACTGAAAAGATTTGTATTAATAGCCGCCATGTGACGGAGAAGTAAACCTTTTACTATAACCCATCCTCACGTATAAATCTCCCCAGAATGTCATATTGACAGTTTTTAAAATTATTTATATTTTGGCTTCGTTTGAAGCCATCACACCAACTTATTTTTTTCTAATATAAACATGTTTTTTTCTTTTTGCAATCATATCCCCCATTTTCTCCCTAAACATCTTTTGGATAATAATCTTTTGCTCTAAACATAGTTAATGCTGTTTTGAAATTTAAAAAAAAAATAGTCGATATGTCCGTTCCTTGTTTCCTACATTATTTACAACCCTGGTTACTTATTTTTATAATAGGCATGATCCAATCATTTTTTTAATGGGAAACATTTTTTGCTATTTTGATTTTTACCCGTCTTATCTGGGGTTTCCAGCTGATTCTATCTTTAATGTATTTCTATATAGTCATTTGTTTTTAATATCATCCATAGTTCTGTATTTTTGTATCCTCAGGTAGTTGTAAATTTCCACCTTTTATTCAGATTTAATAACGCCGTTTCTGTTCAGTCTGGATAAGCTGCACCAGAAAAAAAAAACAATATTTGTTTAAATTTTTGCAAATGAGACAAATTTGAGCATTTTTGTTGCGTGTGTGTTTTGGACCTGGGGCTGGGCAATATATCGAGATTTTAAATATATAATGATAAAAAAGAAGAGATATAAGATGTGACCATAATGTTTATACTGAGATGGTCTATCTTGCGTTAGAATTATACTTATAAATATTACAGTAGGTTATTTTTCAGCCATTTCTCATATTTATCTACAGCTGTTTGTTAAACAATGTGCCCGAGAGACATTTGGGATAAAGCTTTGATTCAGAGACTCCTTTTTATTATTACTTTATAAAAAAAACATATCCAGATAAATATCGTATATCAGCCTGAAAATATATTTTTTTGTCCATATTGCTCAGCCCTAAGTGGACCGAACATTGATCCCTGTGGGACACCACAAGTCAGATCTTTATTCTCCCATCTGTAAATGTTAGCTTTTTGTTTAAATGCCTTTCAGGCTGTTATATTTGGTCATAATAGGTGTTTAATGCAGCGTGAAAATGTTTGATTGGTTAAAGAAGCAGCAGGGGGGGGTCCAGTTATTTTAAGAAAATGTAACGTTGTTAATGAGCAACTTTTCAATAAAACCTCCATATTTACGTGAAGAGGCAGCAGCAGCTGTGGTGCCTGTGAGACGGCGCTGAGGGAAAAGGGAACTCATAGCAGCTCTTTCTGCTTTGGGTAAAGTCGCGATTAAAACAAAAAAGTCGCTAGACTTGTTACGAGTCGCTTTTTGAAATCAAATTGCTACAAGGGTCTGAAAAGTTGCTAAATAAAGCAACAAAGACGCTAAATGGGCAACACTGGACTGATGTCTCCAGTTTTCCTTTCTGAGATTAGTGCAGCTCAGTAGCTGCTAGCAACCAGACAGGAAAGAGCAGGCAGTGTTGGTTTTTCAAAATAAGGTAAATTTTAACATTTAGTTTCCTCTGTTAGCTTCATTAATGTGTGCATTATCAATCACAAAGACGCAAAACTTGATCGGATATAAAGTTTAAAAGCCGGTCTCTTCTGCTCAGCCGTAGCCGTTATTATGCCGCTGGGTTTATTATTTTTATTATTGTGATCAAAGAAAAGTATTATAAAGTATATTTAAATTCTATGCGAGTTTTGAGCATTTTACCTCTTTAAAGCCTGATGCAGGTTATTGTGAGAGAAAATATTTTAAGGGTGATTTAAAGAAAAATAAAGCGTCAGGCTTTATTATTATTTTTCTGCATTTTTATGTATGGTGAGTAAAATATATTAATTTGTATGTTCAGAAAAATACTGTCTTTGTTGAAGAGGTCTCAGAAATCTTTGTATCAAAAATGATAGATTAGGAGTTAAAGCGTTATCTGTCATTTCTCTTCACTTTTTTACAATTCACTACAAGAGGAAAGTATAGGCGTGCTATATATATATATATATATATATATATATATATATATATATATATATATATATATATATATATATATATATATATATATATATATATATATTTCTGTTACAAACTGGAAGTAGGAAGGTGATGTGAAGAAAACTTCCTTAACTGCTGTCTGTCTCCGGTCTGGACGCTGATCATTTCTGTTCTGCCGACCTGTCTGGCTGTTGAGAAGGAAACAAAAATGAGCTGAAACTGAATGTTTGAGGACGGTCGTCCTGCTTCCAGCGCCTCAGTTTTAAAAGATCCAGACCATCAGATCAGAGCAGCAGGGTCTCCCACCGAGGCGTTGAAGCGTTATTTATTTTCATCACGGCTGTTTTCTAATAAGCAGCAAAATGTCCTGTAAATATAACTGACTGGTTATAATCCTCTGCTTCTCACGGCTGTTTATGGGACGTGTTGTTCTGCTGGAGAACAGATTCTGGTCTAATTGCTCCTGATGTGTTCTGCCTTTTCCCCTCAGACCGTCTGTACTTCGCCACGTTACGCAGCAAACCCAAAAGCACCGCCAACACCCACTACTTCTGCACCGACGACGAGTTCATCTACGAAAAGTAAGTTTCATTCAAACACCGGCCGTGTTGGGTCTGGACTGAAGTTCAGTCCCAATATAAACGGGAGCAGCGACGTGTTGAGACGCCGCTAAAAACTTTTCTTCTGGCCGCTATTACCTGGTTAAGAGAAAAGAAACCAGCATGCAATGTCCTACATGTTCATGGTTGCTTATTTTGGTCTAGATCGTTTTTTATTTCAGTGACAGGAACAGGATATGGTTCATTCTGGCTTTTTTTTTAGCCCGGTTTAATAAATAGGTACGCCCAAGTCTGCTTTTCTCTGATGCTTGTTTATTGTCTAATTAGAAGCATGGCTGATAAAAAGTAAAATACGACGTGTTACACTTTTACATATTTAATTTGTCTGGATCTGTTTTTATCAAACCTTTATGGCAAAAGATCAAGAACTCTTTTAATGGTTGGCCTGACAGAAACACGCCAGGAATCTGTTTTGTTGACAAAACAAAATTACAAAATACTTGAATTGTGGTCTAGAGCCACCAAATCCCCAGGAGGGCCACAGATGGGGCCCCTGGGGTGCAGTTTGGACAGCCCTGGTGCCGGTTCTCAGGCATCCAGGACCAGAACGCCCTGATAGCTGCTATAGGAGGCAACTGCACTTTTTCTCTTGTTATTTGAAGACGTTTGGCTTCTCATCTAAAAGGTTTCTTCAGGTGTGGACAGGTGTTAGAGGCCGCCTGGGTCACTGGTACCGAGGGCATCTGGCTCATTTAAAGCCATTTTTTATGGTCCATTTACTTTAGAGATGCATTGTTCTCCAGGGTTTGTGGTCAGATTTTATTTTATTTTTAAATTCTAATTCTTTGGTACAGCTTCAACCTGCAGATGCTGATTGTAGCATATTAATGTGTTTTGTATAATCTTTTCTGCCGTGAGGGATCATTAATGATCTATAATAGGAGCTGGAGGTGACGTCACACTGGGTGTATGGGTGAGCAGTAGGAGTGTAGGTCAGCAGCTGTAGCGCGATTCGATGTTGTATCGATTCATTTGGATGACGATACAATATTTGCTGATGTCACAAAGTCTTTTATGATTTCTGATCGATGTGATATCATCGCCCATCGAACACAAATATTTACTCAAAAAACATGATTTGACCATTTTATTTTTAATCAAAAATAGCATTATTTTAATTTTAACATAACAGATCACCTGTTCACTATAGTCTCGTGCCTGAACTTTCAAAATAAAAGCGTATCTTAAAAATGTCGACATGGATCGGTATTTTAATTTGGCATTTATGTTATCGAATCATCATTTAATTAATCGTTTTACCGAAGTGGACCGATGTGGTGTTACACCTCTAGTGAGCAGGCGCTCAAAAAAGGGTTTTGATGATATAATTTATGTCATTATATAAATAATTAACGAGGTTAGCATCTTAGACAGGCGACCTGTCCGTGGTGTGTTCAGGGGACCAAAGGAAAGGTTGGATCTTTGAGTTGGCGGCCGGCGGGTCCGCTAACTTGGAGCCTTTATAATTTTCTCCAAGGAGGCTAATCAGATTCTGGTGACTCTCGTCTCATCATCGGCCCTAAAATCATCGACTTCATTGATTTTTAGTATTTGAGACATTTTAAAGCGGAAAATTTCAGTTTTTTTTCATTACATGAACCAATTTTATTGTTCTTCAGTCTTATTTTTGGACAGAAATGGAGAGTATGGACGATCAGAAGTGATTTTATATGTGAAGGTGAAAGCCTGAAGCTCTTTAGGTGAATAAATGCAGTAAAGAGAGAGCTGTCATGTTGTTCTGATCCGTTTTTCAGGAGTAAGTGCAGCTACAAATCTGAGCCTAAACCTAAAGATTACTACCAGGAAAACCGGACCGGGTTGTTTTCCCCGCTCAGCTGATCAGATCTGGTTCTCCGGACTCGAGGTTCAGCGTAGAAAATAATTGTCAGTTGCTAAAGTTTGAGGCTAACGACGGATTTCATTTATTGTTCTGTTGGATGTTTCCTGTTTAATCTGTGAGGAGCACGTCTCTGTTTACATCTGTGATACTGAAACAACCAGTTAGTGATTATCTGCAGCTGTCGTGTAAAAAGAAGCAATTTTCTAACATTTTATACAGATTTTTCTCCAACAAACAGAAACTTGTTGGTTGTTTTTTATATTATTCGTGGCGAGGCCAAGTTTCAGGTGAGAGCTGAGCGGCCCGGCTGGTTGGGAGGGACCCGGCGTTGAACTCATTCATGAAACCGTCCGATAAGGAGGAAGTATTCCTGGAATCTCAGTTGAGACTTTCCCTCTCGGCTGCTCAGCCGTGCTTCCTGCCTGCTGGGTTTATTTATTTAAACCATGTTTTTCTGCTCCTCCACAGCTTCTACGCAGACTTTGGTCCTCTGAACCTGGCCATGCTGTACCGATACTGCTGCAAGCTCAACAAGAAGCTAAAGGTGAGTCTCTCTGCTGCCGGTCCTCCCTCTGCAGGAATGTCCTGAATGCCGAACGGGAAAGATGTAAACATGACGCAACGCAGCGACAGGACAGCGCAGCAGGTTTGCTCTGCTGCTCCGCCGTCACGCCATTCAACGCGCTTCCTCCTTGTTTGTGTGTGCTGCCGCGTGACAACACTCCAAGTTTGACACGCGGCACGCAGCAGCTATTATCTATAACAGATCATCTGGGCTGGAGAGTGATGGCTCCAGAACCGGGCCAGAACCGGGCCGCCATCCTCTCCCGCTCTCATCTGTAGGTGCAGAAAATGCTCCAGACGTTCCCATTTAAACCAGCTGACCGGGCGATGATGTCACTGGTTTGCTCTCCCTTTAAACTTTTCCATTCGGACCCAAAACCTTCCACGTGCCGGGCCT
This sequence comes from Fundulus heteroclitus, assembly GCF_011125445.2. Classification (NCBI taxonomy): domain Eukaryota; kingdom Metazoa; phylum Chordata; class Actinopteri; order Cyprinodontiformes; family Fundulidae; genus Fundulus; species Fundulus heteroclitus. The sequence continues at coordinate 1,188,609 of NC_046369.1, forward strand.
GGCTGAAGAATCTGCAGCCGGTGAAATTCTGCAGATTTTCTTTGTGTTTTTCATCCACAAAGTCGATGTGATTTCATCTGTGAGGTGGAAGGAAAACGAATCGTGGAGCTGAGAACGTCACCAGATGAGGAAACAGTCAGGCTGCGTGTAACGGATTTTTTGGACTATAAGTCGCTGCGGAATATAAGTTGCATCAGTCATAAAACACGTAATAAAGATGAAAATAAACACATATAAGTCGCATCAGTCATAAAACACATAATAAAGATGAAAATAAACACATATAAGTCGCATCAGTCATAAAACGCGTAATAAAGATGAAAATAAACACATATAAGTCGCATCAGTCATAAAACACATAATAAAGATGAAAATAAACACATATAAGTTGCATCAGTCATAAAAGTGCAATAAAGATGAAAATAAACACATATAAGTCGCATCAGTCATAAAATGTGTAATAAAGATGAAAATAAACACATATAAGTCGCATCAGTCATAAAATGTGTAATAAAGATGAAAATAAACACATATAAGTCGCATCAGTCATAAAACACATAATAAAGATGAAAATAAACACATATAAGTTGCATCAGTCATAAAAGTGCAATAAAGATGAAAATAAACACATATAAGTCGCATCAGTCATAAAATGTGTAATAAAGATGAAAATAAACACATATAAGTCGCATCAGTCATAAAACACATAATAAAGATGAAAATAAACACATATAAGTCGTGCCAGTCATAAAACGCATAATAAAGATGAAAATAAACACATAAGTCGCATCAGTCATGAAACGCGTAATAAATATGAAAATAAACACATATGTCGCATCAGTCATAAAACACATAATAAAGATAAAAATAAACACATATAAGTCGCGCCAGTCATAAAACGCGTAATAAAGATGAAAATAAACATATATAAGTCGCATCAGTCATAAAATGTGTAATAAAGATGAAAATAAACATATATAAGTCGCATCAGTCATGAAACGCGTAATAAACATGAAAATAAACACATGTAAGTCACATCATTCATAAAACGCGTAATAAAGATGAAAATAAACACATATAAGTCGCGTCAGTCATAAAATGCGTATTAAAGATGAAAATAAACACATATAAGTCGCATCAGTCATAAAATGTGTAATAAAGATGAAAATAAACACATAAGTTGCATCAGTCATAAAACGCGTAATAAAGATGAAAATAAACACATATAAGTCGCGTAAGTCATAAAACGCGTAATAAAGATGAAAATAAACACATATATGTCGCATCAGTCATAAAACGCGTAATAAAGATGAAAATAAACACATATATGTCGCATCAGTCATAAAACGCGTAATAAAGATGAAAATAAACACATATAAGTCGCATCAGTCATAAAACGCGTAATAAAGATGAAAATAAACACATATAAGTCGCACCGGACTATACGCATCAGTGAAGCTGTAACCCGCCCAGACAACAGAGCTGTAAGCTAGCGCTAGCTGCTGTTAGCTTCACGGTTAGCCCAGTAACTGGTTCTGTCGCGGTCCAGGTCCTTCTAGCTGCACCACACAACGCTCTGCTGCTGACAGATGTTGTTACATGTAACATACAGACATGTTCAGTCTTTGTCTATAAGTTAATGTTTCAATAAATCTTTTAAGTTAAGGGGACCAGATCTCTATAACAAAAACCGCAGACGTCTCTGATTTAGTGGAGAATCTCTGGGGGTTGGTTTGTTTTTCCTGATCTGCAGCGCCAACGTGGCGCAGATCAATTGGACCTGAAATGGTCCCAGAATAAAATCCTTGTGAATGTGGATGGATCTAAATCCTGGAGGAAACTCTGCTGGAGGCTCCAGGAGACTCGAGACTGGGTTGGAGGTCCAGCTTCCAGCAGGAGAACCACTCAGAACATACGGCTCAGTTGGTTAAATAAAACTACAGAATAACAGGGTGACATCAGAACTGTATGGTGAGCAGATGGCAAAAAGGTTCCAGGTTTGATTCCCGCTCCTGTGTCTCTCTGCATGGAGTTTACATGTTCTCCCTGTGCTGGAGGGGGTTCTCTCTGGGTACTCCGGCTTCCTGCCACAGCCCAGAAGCAATAACTGCTGGTAGGTTGGTGTCTGGGTGTGAGGACCATAAAGTATTTAACACAAACACTTTCCACACTTTTCAGATGTTAATTTATTATCTTTAATTTTCTTTGACAGGCAGAATAATTCACCAGTAGCTGTTCTCTGACCCATAAGTTCAGTTATTCATAGTTTTTTATAGAAATATACTTTCTAATATGAGTTTTCATGATGGGCGACAGCTACCCTCTCCCTGTGAGCCACACAGACGCTTAGGAGGCGTGTTACCCTTTTTTTTTTAAAGAAAACATATTTCTCAGAACCAATTTCTCTCACGTCTGACTCTCTGGCCCAGATGAGCCGGTCCGTTTCACGCGGTTCCGGCCCATTGTCCCTCCTGGAGCGTACCTGTCACGGGTGACTGGTGGAGCGAGGACTGGGGGGGCTCAGCGGGTTCATCAGGCAGCCTCTAATAAGAAAATGGAGGCGGCTGATTGTTTAACAGACATCTGTGAGAATCTGCAGCTCGGTGTTTGCTCTGCAGATTTAGTTCTCAGTCATCAGTTCACATATTAATACCAAAGAGATGTGAAAATCTCTTGACTCAGCTGCCGTTTCTGGCTCTGGTGTCTCAGGTCCGTTCTCTTGGTTCACTGCTTTGCCTAAAGTAATGGAAAGTTCACCGTCACTGGACTCTAGAGCAGAGGAGGCTGGTTCTGTGAAAATCTGGTCCATAAAGACGTGGATCAGAGGTTTGGTGCCATGGTTCATGTTGGCCACGTGTCTGGGTGGGCTGGCATCGGGTGGGGGGTTGGGGGCCGGAGTATAGACCGGGTAGGTTGGATTGTGGGGGCTTCAGCATTGTGGCTGTTGGCGGGTTTCCTTGGTGCCGTCTCTCCTCTTCCCCTTGGTGGGGGAGGGAGATTTCCTGGATTGGTCCCTCTTGGGCTCCTTTACTCTGGGGGTCCCTTTGGGTATCTGGGGTTCTGGTTCCCCTGGCGTCTGCCTCGGTGCTCTGGGGGTGTTTGGCTCCTCACAACCACTATTGAGCATTTTTCTCATGAATAAACCTCAGAGACACAAATTCACTCTCACAAACACCTACAGGTGGATCCTGGTGCTTACAGACTAACTTCTATACAGAAAACCCTTATTATTGTCTTCTCCTGTCACTTTATACATGATGTATTAAATAATACTGTATATTCTTCAGTGATGGTATCAAGGCCTTGGTTGTCTATACCTGTATTACTTTATCGTCTAGTTCTGCTGTTCTTTTTATATCTCTCTTTGCAGGCGTAGAAGCAGACAGAGGATGTTATATCGCTCTCTCCTCTTTCTCTTTCACCTTTTCTCCCTTTTTAGCATTTTGTGTCATCTGTTTCTTTCCTGTTTCTGTGTCCATTGAACATGAAATAGTCCCAGAATAAAATCTAATCAAGCTTCTTGTGTGTATAAACAGGATCCGCACTGCAAAAAGAGAACTAAAAATAAGTAAGATTTTCTTGAAATGAGTGTATTTGTCCTTGATTTGAGCAGATAAATAAGATTATTTACCAATGGGATGACTATGTTTACCCCTAAAATAAGATAATTAGATATACTTCACTTGAAATAAGACGATGGAGATAAATTGTTCCTATTTTAAGTGCAAAAATCTTATTCCATTGGCAGATTATCTTATTTACCTGCTCAAATCAAGGAAAAATACTCTAATTTCAAGAAATAATTTCTTATTTTGAGTTCTATTTTTGCAGTGAAATTAACACTCGCCAGACGCTAAATGCGAGTAAATTTTCCGTTTGCCGAGTAAATTTCAGAGGGCTAGCCGCTACATGGCGAGTAAATATTTGTACCAAATCATGTTTTTCAGTAATCGTCTGGGTGGATGCTTCTTTAGGATTCTCTGCTGTTAACTCGTAGACAGCAAACACATGACGCGAGATAGCAGCTACGTCACGTCTGTTTGCTAACAGCTAGCGTTTAGCTCAGGCTAATATGTAGCGGGATTATGTGAAGACATTTAGCAGGAGTCAGTCAGACTTACTTTGGCTGGTAAAAAATATGGTTGGCTGTTTGATTCAAGTTGGCCGGTGAATCAGGAAGTTAATTTCTGACACCGTGTGTAAATCAAGCGGACCACTATGGAGAAAGCAGTAAGGCTCCATTTGTGAAAGTAAAATCTTTCTTTTTGGCTTTAAGATAATTCTTAAAGCTACACTGCCAGTCAGGAGACACACAAAACACTAGACCAGCCTGCAGAGTCCTGATGTCACCCCAATAAATCACCTTTTAAATGAATTAGAGAGGAGACTGAGAGCCGGGCCTCCTCGTCCCACATCAGTGTCTGACCTCCCCAATGAGCTCCGGGTGGAAAAATGCCATAAACCGCCGTAACAGAATAGCTGAAGCTGTTTTTGATGCGAAGGCTGGAGCAACGTCACGTTAAACCTGAAGGATGAAGAGTGGCAGATCACAAGTCAGGGGAGTGAATACTTTCAGCAGCATAATTTATGTTTTAAGGTTTCTGTGAAAGAAATACAAACACTAGCTGAGCGTCACTAAGTAAATATTATCTTCTGTTGTTAATTAGTTTAATTTCTGTGTGTGCAGTCGTTCACGCTGACCAGGAAGCGGATCGTCCACTACACCAGCTTCGACCAGAGGAAGAGATCCAACGCCGCGGTGCTGATCGGAGGCTACGCCGTGAGTTTCTGTCCCCTGATCCGTTCGTCTGGGTCGGCACATCTCGTCTGTTGTTACGATAAACAGGAGAAAAAAACTTTAAATCCATTTGGTTTATTTATATAGAAGAACATTGTTGGGTTTTAAGAAGGTTTCTGAAAAAGTTAGGAAAGTAATCTACTCTCTCTGCCCAGAAGTGTTTTAATTGATGCTTTAAGCTCATTGATTTAAAGACATAAAAATATTTCCAGATTTGTATTATTTATCACCAGTAGAGCTCACCAAGTCTTCGTCAGTGCAAACATAGAACTAAAAATAAGCAAAGTGTTCTTCAAATGAGTGTAGTTGTTCTTGTATTGAGAAGGTAAATAAGATTATCTGCTAATGGAATAAGATTTCTGCTGTTAAAATTGGAACAATTCATCTTTAACATCTAATTTCAAGTGCAGTTTATCTGCTATCTTATTGTAGGGGTAAAAAGAACGTTCCAGGGGCAGATAATCTTATTTACCTTCTCAATTCAGGGACAAATACACTAATTACAAGAACATTTTCCTTATTTTTAGTTCCCTTTTTGCATTGCTGTGTCTGTAGGGTGCTGGTTTCTAGCTTATTTATGAGGTTAGCAGCAGCCTAGCAGCTATTATTTTTGGCACGGCCTGCCTTTATGAAATCATCGAAACAAAACCACAAAGTTACAGACGGGTTGAGAGCAGCTCGAGGCGATCCCAAACTGAAAACGAGAAACCGAAAGTGCTTCATGAACGCTGCAGCAGAAACCTGAGCAGCACCTCGGGGGGCGGAGGCACCTTAAGTTACCTTAACGTCTGGATGCAGGTAAAGACAAATCCTCCAGCAGCTCCAGACGTCTAGGAACCCACAGGTGTCGGGTCGTAGCAGCTAAACTGTCGTCCTTAGCTGGAATCGTCTCAGAGGTTCATGAACAGTCACCACCATCGTTTAGGAAGCGCCGTTCTCTAAACCCTTCTCCGTGATCCGCTACAAACCTTCTGAAAACGCTGCGTTTCTGTTCAGATCCGCTCTCCTAGAACCGCCTCAAGCAGCTTCCGCGAAAAATGAAAATAAAAATTATGATTTTATTATAAAAAATCCAATTAATCAAGTTTTCATTTTATTTTTTAATTCTTAAATTAAAGAAATGATCTTAAAAACTTGCTTTTATGTCGAGCGTTTCATCTGGGAGTTGATTTGAATCCAAAGTGCATCTGAACACAAGCTGCGAAACAAGCAGCTTCCACGCTCTGGATGAGGCTTTTGAAACGGGTCTGAGTGCTTTGGGACCTCCTGGTGAAGGTTTGCATCTCATGGACGAACAGCTGGTGCAGATCTGGACCCGGAAATGATCGAGGTTCATAAACGTTGTAGCGGTCCGACCCATAAACCGCCGGCTGTTAATGAACCGCCGACTGATTAAAGACGTCCTGAACCCCTTAAACAGAACCTGAGACCCGGTTCCTGCTCACACGGATCACGTCTCTGCAGATCTTAGTTGTTTTTAAGGCTGGGCGATACGTCTTGAAAATAAAAAATATTATTTTATTATAAAAGATCCAATTAATCAAGTTTTTATTTTATTTTTTAATTATTAAATTAAAGAAATTATCTTGAAAACTTGCTTTTATGTGGAGCGTTTCGTCTGGGAGTTGATTTGAATCCAAAGTGCATCTGAACACAAGCTGTGAAACAAGATGGCCGCCCTGCCGTAGTAAACTATGAAAATATAAACAAATAAACTAAATGTTTGCTGCTGCTGGTTTTATTACACAATGACCTGAGAACAGACGTCACTGTGGAACTACAAATTAACTTAAAAACAATGAAATGAATAAAATAAAGTGAGGTAAAAAGTTTCCTCTTTTTATATTTTTATATATATATATATATATATATATATATATATATATATATATATATATATATATATATATATATATATATATATATATATATATATATATATATATATATATATATAAATTAGAGGTGTGGGAAATGATCGTTATGACGATGCATCACGATTCTGATTTTCGCAATCTACTGCATCGATACTTGACGCCAAGTATCGATTATTAATTTAAGGACCACTGAGGCCTTATAAACAGCACTCATTATCCTTATTTTGTTATTTTAAGTTTTATAAATCCTGAGCACTTTTTGTCAGTGTGTCCAGTCCAGTAACAGTAATATTTGCTTTCATGGCAATACCTCCAAAAGTTGTTTCAATAAATACAGCTATGTATGAATTGAAGACACTATCCAGATCATACACAGCCAGTCAGCCACTGATAATGGCTGTATTTCTTTTTTTAACAGTGTTCAGTGAAAATATCGCAATGCATCGCAATAATTCAAGTATCGTGATGCATCGTGATAGAATCGGATCGTGACTTCTTTGGCAATACCCACCCCTAAAAAAAAAAAAATATATATATATATATATATATATATATATATATATATATATATATATATATATATATATATATATATATATATATATATATATATATATATAGTTATCTTCATGGAAGCCCAATTAGTTCATTGGCAAAATAAAACCCAGATTTTCCAGAATTTAAATCCCAGTAAACCATAAAGTGAAATTAATCGGTTAAATGGATGGATCTCTCTTATCCCTGCGTTGTTTTAATGTCTGCCAAATTATTTTATTCTAGCCTGAAGCCGCCGTAACGTTTCCCGCTCTGAGAAAAACTGTTAAAACTCGTTACAAATGGATAAATCTGCCCCTCAGCCCAGTTTGCTTCGCTGCACCTCAGGTCCAAACGGACCGACAGCAGGAGTCCACCATGTGAAGCTGCAGTGACTACCAGCGTTCTCCTTTAATCAGCCTGGGAGCAGACGGTTCATCTCTCCGTCATTAATGAACAGGCTGCTCAGACGAGTTCGGCTCATTTCTCGGCTTCAGCTGCGTGTAAAGCGGCCCGTCTGCTGGTGACGCTCCTCGTCGAGTTTTTCAGGAACTTTGTCTCCGTCGTGCAGGAAGAGATGGAGTTGAAGGACGAGAACGATTAGCAAACCTTCGTGTGTCTCAGCGCCCCGTGTCTCTGATCTGCTGTCGGCTCAGAGCTGCTAACGAGGACGGGGGGCAGCTGGTGTCTGAGCGCCGCCGTTGGTGCTGCAAACACGTTTGTTCTGACAACCGCAGAGAAAAACGCTCCCAGTCGTCATCACACGAGCTGCTGAGCTCGCCCCCAGAACCAGACGTGCCGCTGCCGCCCAGAGAGTCCAACCACTGTGGCCTGGAGCGGGTCCAGCTCAGGCTGCAGGTGGCACCGCTGCAGAGCTTGATCAGGAATGGCAGCAGCGAGGCGGCATCTCCATCAGAAAAGACCCGTTTTACTTCCTGTTTCCACCGTTCTGGTGTTCAGTTTTATTTCCCAACACAGACTCTGTTGGTTTTCTGGTTCTGTTCCTCTGATCCGGAGCGGCGCCGTCGGGCCGCTTTGTTCCGGCCGTCCTGTAAAAGCGGAGCCGGACTCGCTGCGCTCTCTCCCGCTGCGCCTCACACGTTGAATATTTGATGCCGGTGCCGCGGCCCAAACAAAAGGTGATTGTTTTCACGCAGCGGCTTCAGAATCTCACACAATCGGACCCAGTCAGGCCCGCAACAATGAGACTTTTTCATATTTTAGCAGATTAAATCTCCAGAGTTGGAGGCAGAACTTCCAGAGGAAACCTTAGACGCAGGTATGGGTCACCTTACGCTCAGCTTCGCTCCAATAAAGGAACTCAAACGTCTTCATCGATCCAGAACCGTCATCCAAATTCTGTTTCTGCTGATCTACAGGAAATCTCCGGGTTTTAGACATCAGTTCGTGCAGCAGAACCATTTTATTTCCCTTTATTTCCCTTTGTGTTCTCCAGATGGACGAACGCTGATCTCTGCCTCTTTCCTCAGGTGATTTACCTGAAGAAAACTCCAGAGGAAGCCTACAGAGCTCTGATATCCGGCTCCAACGCCTCCTACCTGCCCTTCAGGTAAGCTGCTGCTCCACCAGCGCAGTAATAATAATAAATGCTGTTAATGTAAAGTTCTGCTTATTTTAACTGTCATCCAGTCTGAATGATCATCATAATTCTGCTCCTGATGACCCAGATGAAAAAGTTACAGGCAGAAAGATTTAATTCATTTAATATGTAACGATATGAACGTTTAGGATCAGGATTATTTAATTTAGTTATTTATTTGAGCAACAGATTTATTTAATTTTTTTTTTACAGAGTTTATCAAATTGCTGTCAAATAATTTTCAATGATGAGCTTTCTGTCCCAGTTCACGACTCTGAATGTCGCAAACATCCGGTTAAAACTTTGACTAAGCTGTCAGCTGGAGGGTGGGGGTCTCATTTTCCTACAACCAGAAGGTGTTTTATGTTTATTTACTTTAAATAAAAACGGCCTATTGAAAATTATTGATACCAGTCCAACTATCCATCAAATGTTTTTACCCACTTATCCTTGCAGGGGTGGGTAAAAGGCAGGGGTCACCTTTCAATCCTTAAATTTCTGCGAAAATTGAAGGATTTTAAGTGCACCTTATATAAAAATATGGTAATATATATAAATAATATAATTATCAGCCATACCAGCAACATTAATATTAAATGTTCCCATCGGTGCGTGTCTCCGGCTGCCCTCCATGAGCTCCAGCAAAGCCGGCCGTTAAATCGTGGCTGCAGAGCCTGAATGTGACGTGTTGCACCTGCTGATTATTGCAGACGGATTAAATACGCTGCTCTGTGTTCATGGAGCCGTTAAACTGAACTGAAGGTAAAACCTGCAGTTTATCAGCCAGACGTCACGTCTTCTTCTCACCGGCTGCACAGAACCGTGAGCAGAGTTCAGGGTAAAGCTGCGCCGGCCGGTTCTGCAGCTGCTCCTGCGGTCGTTAAAGCTGCCCTGGACTTTTTAATCTCTTCTACTTTAGAAGGAGGTTCTAAGAGGAGGAGAAGTTGGTCATCCCTGCTGACCCAGACAGCGGACCGGTGGCTCTGTGAGGGATGAAAGGCTTTTTGTTGTCGTCGACACGCTGAGCGGTTACATAAGAGCGGAGCGCCGCTGAAAGGAGGAGCACTTTGTTCTCCAGCCGGCCTCCTGAGGAGCGCCGCGCTCTCTGCAGACCGCCGCCGATGGATTAAACATGATGCAGGCAGGCCACGCCCACTCAGAGAGGCCACGCCCACTCAGGGAGGCATTCACTGGCCGCACGAAAAACCAGCGCCTCACACGTTTCCTGCAGATTGATGAGCAATAAGATGGAAACGCAGGAGGTCAGCAGCGGTTCTGAAAAGATGAGCGGCTACCCTGACCTTTAAGATAATTTAGAGACTAAAGAATTAGAAATAAGTCGAATTAAAATCAAGTTATGCATATGCATATATTCTGTATATAATGTAAAATGGGATATAGTCCAGGGTCGCTTGATAGAGGCAACAGCTACCTTTCACGGATAATCGGGTGTAGATGATTTAAATGCATAGAAAGCATTAATATATAAAAGATAAATCAATAAAAGCCTAATGTTTTTATTTCCAGACGGTTGATTTACGTGGGAAAACATGTTTTCTGTGATTATTGATCACAGAAGACGTCCGTGGTGGACGTTCTCCTCCTGAAGAATTAAGCGTTTAATTTTCATGTGTTGCCGGAATTAAATGCAGATTTTATAAAACGGAAAACGAGCGCCTCACACGTTTCCTGCAGATTGATGAGCAATAAGATGAACGGCTACCTGGCCTTTTAAGATAATTTAGAGACTAAAGAATTAGAAATAAGTCAAATTAAAATCATGTTATGCATACATGCAACATATTTCTATATTCTGAATATAATGTAAAATGGGATATAGTCCAGGGTCTCTTGAGGGAGGCAACAGCTACCTTTCACGGATATTCGGGTGTAGATTATCAGGTCATTTAAAATATGAATACATAAAAAGCATTAATATAAAGATAAATCAATAAAAGCCTAATGTCCGTGGACGTTCTCCTGAAGAATGAAGCGCTTCATTTTCACGCGTTGCCAGAATTAAATGCAGATTTTTATAAAGCAGTTTGGTTGAAAGTCAAAGCTGCAGGTTAGATTCTGACATTAATGCAGCATCTCTGCTGATGGGGGGGGGGGGGGGGGGACTAAACCTGGCAGCGACTATCAGCACAGACGCTGGTATTAAATAGATTATTATGGCTCCATCCTTTTACTTTGCACAACGTTTCCTAACCGTGTTTGATCCTCTCACCTCTGCAAGTCGTCTTTGTTAAATGTTGAATATCTCAGATCTGAGTTTGTAAAGTCGGCATCCAGAGGTTTGACCAGACAGACGGGTTGAAGCAGTCAGTAAACCCGCCTTCTATTTTCTGTCTCTGCAGGGACGCCTCCTTTGGGAATTGCACCTTCAACCTCACCGTGCTGGACTGTCTGCAGGGAATCAGGAAGGTGAGGTCGTCCTGCAGCGATCCGAGTTTTTAAGGTTTTTAAAACCTTAAAAACTCTGGAGACCCAGAGCAGCTCAGACTGACGTCCAGCAGCTGCAGGCAGATGTTGGTCGACTGAGAGGAGATCAGAGCCGAGAGCAGCCGCTAATCTATCGATTATTTTATATCCACTAATCTATCGATTATTTTTATATCCACTAATCTATTGATTATCTTTATATCCACTAATCTATCGATTATCTTTATATCCACTAATCTATTGATTATTTTTATATCTGCTAATCTATCGATTATCTTTATATCCACTAATCTATTGATTATTTTTATATCCACTAATCTATCGATTATTTTTATATCCGCTAATTTATCAAATATTTTTATATCCGCTAATCTATTGATTATTTTTATATCCGCTAATCTATTGATTATTTTTATATCCGCTAATTTATCGATTATCTTTATATCCACTAATCTATCAATTATCTTTATATCCGCTAATCTATCAATTATCTTTATATCCGCTAATTTATTGATTATTTTTATATCTGCTAATCTATCGATTATCTTTATATCCACTAATCTATTGATTATTTTTATATCCACTAATCTATCGATTATTTTTATATCCGCTAATTTATCAAATATTTTTATATCCGCTAATCTATTGATTATTTTTATATCCGCTAATCTATTGATTATTTTTATATCCGCTAATTTATCGATTATCTTTATATCCACTAATCTATCGATTATTTTTTTTGTATGATCTCCATCATCACTTCAGTTGCTTTCAACTCACCTGTTCTAGTCAACACACCTTTGAACGCGTCTTTATTGCTTCTTGTTCCTTTATTTATTAGCTTTATAGATTAACCCTACATAAATTTTTAATTTTAATTTAAATTATGATTATTTTTAATATTTCAATCAAAGTAGATTTTTTTTTACCATAAAAATGTTTTTAAAACAATATTTCGACCTTCAAGCTTTCAACGTTGCTTAATGTTTAAAAAGGTTTTAAATTATAGTGTAAAAAAAAAAAGAGCATATTAAAATGTTTAGTCAGGCTTGTTCTCTTTAATTAGACAATATTCACAGCATTAATAATAAAAACGAGTGAATTATTAATTTCCACATAAACTGTATCGCTCCAGTAAAGTTAAATAAAATGATGCCGTCTTGTAGCTTCACTTTAATCTCAACCTGAAACTGAAATAAACTCAATAAAAACCTTTAGATATCGTCTGATTGAACAGCAGCGGTAGATTCAAACAGTCGGGCCCCCAGAGGCCTCTTCCTCCTCCTCCTCCTCCTCCTGGAGCCTGATCCCCCCTCAGCTACAGCTGGTGAAGCGCACCTAGAACCATATTGTGATAAAACTAGCAGATATTTCAGCTTTACAGCCTCATTCTTGTCTAAAATCAGCCTAAAAGTTAATTTTATATCAAAGAAAGTGTGATTTATAAACTTTACCAACTTTAGTGCCTTCAGCCTCAGATAGTCTCTTTGCTCACTGGGCAGCTGACGCTCTACTGCCCCCTGCTGCTGCCTCAGTGAACTGCAGGTGATTTAATCTCTACCACTTTGATACCGCAGCAATGTTTAGATAACTTTAAACAACGCAGGAACGTTTTGTGTCGATAATGTCGACTAATCGTTGCTACTTTAAATCAACCTTCCCTCCTTCATCAGCGCGACTTTTCCTGTTGCTTTGCACCTTCAGCCCAATCGTCTCTGTTCACCCCGTCCTGTGTTGTGACAGACAGAATGAGTCTTTCTGGGTCTTTTTTCTGCGTCAGACAGAAGCTGAAGGAGTTTATGGCTGACGGCTCTGGAGTTTAATGTTTAGTTTAATAATAATTCTGTTGCTGGACGTTACGATGAGGAGATCAGGAGGTTTTCTCCATCGTGGCTCCTCTCTCCTCCGTCAGTGTGAGGCAGGGAAGCTCCTTCCTGTGGTCCATATATGAAGTCGTATTCAACGGATTATATTATGTATAACACATGATGTAGATTAGTTACAAGCCTTTATCTCCTATTAATTATGTTGATTTTAATGCTCACAGACAATGAAAACATGACGTGTAAGTTAAAATTGTTACATCAGACCAATAAAAAATGATATAGAAGTTTGGTCTTAATTAACAGGATGTTTAACAGCAGCTTGTTGTATTGAGAAAGTATTTTATTCCATAATGATGAGCCTCGTCATGCGTTTATGTATTAATATTGCGCTGAAGTGGTTCCTTGTAATGTTTTTGCACACATTGATGTTATGAAGACGACTTTGGAAGCATTGAGTAGCTTTAGATGTTAATTAACTGCTCAGTCATCCTAATTGATCGTTTATTTAATGAAAGATCCACCACAGGCAGGCATGACTAACTCCTGGTTTTATCAACGTTAATGTTCTGCATAATATTTGCTCTCTGCATCGTCTGTGCTACATATTCTGAGTTTATGCAGTAAAATAGTTGTTGAAGGAAGATATTACAGAAGATTGTTGATTTTAATGACTGCATCCAGCTGCAGCCGTCTTTAGATGCAGAGGACGCCTCTAACAGCCTCCTCTGGGTTTTACTCTGAGTTCAGGTGGATTTAGTTTGAGACGAGAGACAAAAATCAGTTTATTGGTACAATAAACGGTGTTGGTTCTAACAGAGACCGTCTTTTTCGTCCTAATAATGATAAAACACCAGATTTTAATCAATTTGCTTTGCAAACAGACCGAACTAAACGTATTTTTTCTTCAGTTTGCTCCGTCTGCACTGAGCATGCTCAGATTATCAGGGTTAAATGTTCGGGTCTTGGTTTCCCAGAGCTGATATTTAGTCGATGTTGGTTCTGCTGATGTCAGACGTGTGTTTTTTTTTTTTTGTTTGTTTTTTTTTTTTGCGATGATGTCACAGTGGAGCAAGAATCTGATTGGAGGTTTTACTGGTTGTTTTGCACCTGCTGTTGCTGAGTTCAGCTGAATAAAACGATGCCCTGAGGTAAGAGAGACGGAGAACAGCTTCGTAACGAGTCAGAAGTCCTGGTCTGGTTCTCTGGATCAGGTTCTCTGGATCTGGTTCTCTGTGACTGCGGAGAGAACAGGAACAAGTCTGAATGTTTGTGACTCCAGAAGCTGCAGGAGGCCGACTGGCAACCAAACGCTGTAACAGGGTCAAACAGCCGCATATGTCTGCATGTTAGGACGATCAGGGTCAGAGGCAGCGGTCTGAGGAGGCGACTGCCCCCCCACCCTGCAGCATGTCAGATAAATTATAAATATTTGTTGTGTGGTTTTTAAACTCTCGTTTTTTGTTTTGCTTTTCAGGCTTTGCAGCACGGCTTCTTTGACTTTGAGACATTCGACGTGGAGGAATACGAACACTACGAGGTAAAGCTGCCACCAGAAAGGCTGCAGACTCCACTACCAGCTGCAGAACCTCCAGTGGTTCTGCTGGAAGGTTAAACCTGCAGAATCTGGGCCGATTCGGCCCATTGGTTTTTATTAAGCTGGTCAAAGCAAAGTTTTCTGCAGCAGGAAGTCTCCAGGGGTGAAAACTGTAGAAATTTAGACTGTGGTGCCCTCTAGTGGCCGAGCAGAGTACTTCCAGCTCAGCAGGTGTAAATCAGAGGACGGCTCGGTTAAAATGATCAGAGTTAGGAGCCTGAAATCATTCAGCAGCCGTTCTCCATCTGTGTTGCATTTCTGTGTCCAGCGTGTGGAGAACGGAGACCTGAACTGGATCGTCCCCGGGAAGTTTCTGGCCTTCAGCGGACCTCACCCTAAGTCTAAGATAGAAAACGGTGGGTGAACAAGTTTAAACTGTTGTTTTTTGCTCCTCATGCTTCATTAAAAACACTAAAATGCTCCGTTCCTCTCAGTATCCCTGCTAATATTTCACTGACAGACTGGAAGCGTCATGCGGGTCGTCTGTTTACGACTTTTTACGTTAAAATAAACGGTAATTTTCTCTCCATCTTGCAGCAGAGTCTTATTTTAAATTTAGCGCCTCTTCCAGGTCAAACAGCATCGACCTGAGCCCTGCGCGGCTCTCCTGTTGATCTTGGGCGGGTAAACGGTTGTAGGTCAGATTCCAGAACTTCCACAGATGCCGGTTAGCTGACGGCGGTGCATTTTCCACACATGCGCCTCTCACCTGGAATTTTCCAGATAATTTCATAACGTCTGAGTGAGAGAAGCTGAGCGGTCAGCACCAGGACAGCGTTTTACCCCTGATGATGCTTCCCCCCCCCCCCCTGCAGGTTACCCGCTGCACGCGCCCGAGGCCTACTTCCCCTACTTCAGGAAGCAAAACGTCACCACCATCGTCCGCCTGAACAAGAAGATCTACGACGGCAGGCGCTTCACCAACGCCGGCTTCGACCACTACGACCTCTTCTTCGTAGACGGCAGCACTCCCGCTGACGTCATCGTTCAGCGCTTCCTGCACGTCTGCGAGGCGGCGCGAGGAGCCGTGGCCGTCCACTGCAAGGGTGGGTGCTCTCCGTGTCTTATTAGGGCTTAAAAATGAAATCTATGGTTTCATCCTACGAAATCTGATTAATCAATACTTTTATTTCATGAAAACAAATTACTGAAATCATTTTTGATTCATTTTAAAATCAATTATCTCATCTGGAAGTTGACCTGAATTCAAAATGTAATTACCGTATCAGTCAGAAAATGCGTCATAAAGAGGAAAAAAACATATTTGTTGCATTTATTTAGAAATTTTGTTTCACACAATCCAAGACTAAAAACTGACGTTTAATCTGGTTAGGCAATTTATTAAATCACACAGCTGCTGCATCCACAACCGGCTGAATAATATGAAACATACCTGAGAGGTTGAATGGAGTAAATTAGCACAACAAGCCACCAACTCTAACCATAAAAGTTATGATCAGAGCATTTTGGTCTAATTACTACTAAATTAGACAGTGAGCTTAAAGGTGCTACGTGCTAAGCTAACAGTACGACACGGATGTTTGAGAGCAACATAAAGCTGACGTTCATCAGAGAAGTTGTAAAGTGCCAGAAAAACAGAGCTGTAAGCAGTGAAACAACATATGTACATGTATTTTTTTAGTCTTTTTTGTGGGTAAGTTAATGTTTTAAGTAATTTTTAAGTGGTACAAGGGCAGCATATAGTTTTCACAAACCTAGAGCGCCCTCTTGTGGCTGTAGACTGTAATGTTTACTCCTTGGTTCATGTTGTTTAGTATGAAGTAACAGTTAAAATCGATATATAAGTCGCACCTGCATACAAGTCGCAGGATCGAGCAAACTATGAAAAGAAGTGTGACTTATAGTCCGAAAAATACAGTAAATGAATAAAATAAAGTGCCTCGTCAGAGGACTTTAGACTGTTTTGACAATATATGGGTGTTTGGGTTCAATGAAATCTGAGTCCACATTTTCTTAAAAAGAGTGCATTTGTCCTTGATTTGAGCAGGTAAATAGGATCCTCTACCAATGGAATCAGTATTTTTACTCCTAAAATAAGATAATTAGATATTCTGCACCTAAAATAAGACGATGGAGATGAGCTGTTCCTATTGTAAGTGCAAAAATCTTATTACATTGGCAGACAATCCTAATTATCTGCTCAGATTAAGAACAAAAATGTTACTTATTTTTAGTTTTAGTTCCATTCTGGCAGCGCAGAGGATCCTCATTTATCGCCTAATGGTGGGACTGTTCTGCCTGCGAGTGATAAACCCGTTACTTCCAGCCGTGTCCAGTTCTGCTGAAGCTCTTAGGCGTTCATGTCCTGGTGAGAGAACGTGGACAGAACCTGGACAGAACCTGGAAAGCTGCAGAATGGTGAAGGTGTTACAGGGAGAGCAGAGAAGGGATCAGGTGGTTTGGAGCTGGTTTTATTCCCATTAAAATGTATAAATAAAGTCAAAACCAGACGATAAAAGACGGATGACAGCTAAATCAGTGGGTCTGTGCAGCTCATCCAGTTTAGAAGAACAGAATATTAGATTTTGGGTCCAAACGATCACACGAATTGACGTAATCTCAACAGATTAGTTTGAATATGTTTCAAATTCTGCTCCAACATCTGATGAGCCGTTCTGAGCTCTGGGTCAGGGGTCATAAAGATGTCCCTCTGCCCACTTCCTCCTCCAACAACAACCTGTCAGCACCAGGACCCAGCTGGGGCCCAGCAGAACCGACAGGCTGACCGTTGCCGTGCATGAAGGTCCATGATTCCTTGATGCCGTCGGTTTAGGTTGTTTGTGTGAGACCCAGAGCTGACCTTCATGCATCCTGTTATTTTTACCCGAAAAGGTAATAAAAGCGGCTTTTCTCTCTGGTGCAAACGGAGCTCATTGGTGAACCTTTCCCTGGTCAGCAGGTGGCGCCACTGAGCCACACCTGTGACTTAGACTTAGACTTAGACAACTTTATTTGTCATTTTGTATGCAAAGAGTCCATACAGAACGAAATTTTGTTGCATACAGCTAGTAAATACAGTAAATACAGCTTGTCTTGCACACAGACAAGAGATAAAGGTGCACTGCCTGTTTAAACAGGGTTCCTGCGGATCCTTAAAAAGTCTTAAAAGGCATTGAATTCTGTAATATAAATCTAAGTCCTTAATTGGCATTAAAATGTCTTAAATCAATCTTTCTTAGGTCTTAAAATTGTTACCAGGTCATAAATAGGATTTTATTTTTGTAATCCTTACCAAACAGTAAAATAATTGACACAAATTTAATTTTTTTAATTTACCAAACGGCTCAATGTAACCATTATTGGTTCCGTCCCGATAGCAGAACCAATAAAAACTGTTGCAGCCGGACCATAGCTGCGAAAAAGAGTTGGCACTGGTTATGTTGTGCTTTTTAAAACTTATTTATAGTTTATTTTAGTAGGGAACAAAACAAAGTTTGTGAATTCAGTTCAGTAGTTGTTAAAAATATATCTGTAATTTGTATGTTTTTAGCTTTCTTCCTATATGGAATGTTTTTCAAAATTTTAAACATGTCTACTGGGCCAGAAAGTAATGGTTTATGTTAAAATAAACATTTGGGTGAAGTTGTCGCAACCAGGTTTATCTTGTTTATCGTGAAGTTGGTCTTAACTTTTTATTTCAAGTGGCATTAAAAAGTCTTGAATTTAACTTGCCTTATGCTGTAGGAACCCTGTTTAAAGCTGGGTTTCCCAGCATGCACTGCCTGTTTAAAGCTGGGTTTCCCAGCATGCACTGCCTGTTTAAAGCTGTTTCCCAGCATGCACTGCCTGTTTAAAGCTGGGTTTCCCAGCATGCACTGCCTGTTTAAAGCTGGGTTTCCCAGAATGCACTGCCTGTTTAAAGCTGGGTTTCCCAGCATGCACTGCCTGTTTACAGTCTCGCTACGTCGTCTGAGTCCGACTCAACGGACCAGCGCCATGATGGGTTTTCCAGAAAGTTAAACTCCACAGAATGTTGTCCAGAACTATTTGGGTTTGATACATTTTTGGACCGTGTGGTTCTTTTGGGTCAGCAGTGGTTCTGACCTTGGATCTCTCCTGGTTCTGCCCAGTTTCTCCTCCTTCAGGCAGCGAGGCCTGCAGAACTTCAGATGTTCCTGGTTCTGCTGGTACCGCTTCCAGGTTCATCTGTGGGTTTTGTGTGTCTTGGCTCTGGTTCTGTCTGAATGTGAGCAGCACAGACCCGGCAGTAATGAAGCGCTGATTGTTGTTCAGGATGATGATCTGCAGTTCTGTTGGGTGGTTCTGATCCAAACGGATCTTTTGTCTGTCTCTCCCTCAGCTGGTCTGGGCAGAACGGGCACTCTGATTGGCTGCTACCTGATGAAACACTACCGCTTCACTGCCGCCGAGGCCATCGCCTGGATCCGGATCTGCAGGCCGGGTTCTGTGATCGGACCGCAGCAGAACTTCCTGGAAGAGTGAGTCTCGCCTTATTTTGTCTTTTTCTTTGCAGCTCAGAGTATTTCCTCCGTTCTGAGATTCTTTAATTTTCAGCTTCCAGTAGAAACAAATCAAACAGAGAAACAAAAGGTTCTCCTATATTTAGGTCCAGTCACGTCTCAGAGTGGTTCTGATTCTTTGAGGTTCTGTCTTTCCCAACAAATCGGACCTGAAACGACGAGGAAACACAGCCAAGTCTGAAATACTTAGAGAGTTTCACAGAAACCAGCAGAAAAACACTTTAAATCGGAGCTCGTTGCTTCTTAGCTGCTGCTGTCAGCATGAAGCACCGGCTGCTAACGGTTCTGGTGTTTATTGGACCGCCGGTCCGTTCCCAAACCTTCCAGCAGGATGTCGGCTGGACGCTGGGACCGCTGCAGCTGTTCGGACCCCAGAGGACCCCCCCCCCCCCGCCTCTGCAGCTACGCCGCAGCTTCCCCAACCCGCCGTACGGGTCATGGGAGAGTCAGGAGCTCCTGAGGCGGATCGGGTCGACTTTAACCCCCCCGTCCTGTATGGGGCCCTCAGCTGGTCACCAGGCGTAAATAGAGAAGGCTCTAAAAATGGCTTCAGTTACAATTCAGAGGGAGAAACGTCTCTGAATTAATCCGATTATAAAGTGTGTTTATATTCACCTGGCTTTATTCAGAATAAAACCACTCAGTTATCAAATTTGCTTTAAAAAACCACAGAAGAAGAACTTCTGTCTTTGCTGAACAACAAAAAGCAAAGAAAACAGTTTTATACGCGTTTCCTTTCTGAGCGCTCAGGCTGGACTTTCTCCAGCTTCTGCTCACGGTTACAACATTACAGAATAAATCCCCAATCATCTAGATTACAATTTCATTCTGATTGAGTTTAATCCAATCACAATGGTCCAATCGGCGTGTTTTCATGACGCATTTTAATCCAGGTTACTTTTGTCCATGTAAACGTAGCTGCAGACATCATCAAGCATCACGTTGTTGTCTCTCCTTAGAGGAGATTCTCCTTACAGCAAGGTGGGACAAGAACACAGACAATAGCCACACGCACACAGAAACTATCCCATAATGACATAATATTCAGACGTTCGGAACCAGCATCACTTTGGCTCAGACAGTCCGGTTCTGGAGGTCCGGACCAATCACAGTTCTTCTCTGGGAGAGATTGTGTTCCTGAAGTGAAAACAGGGGAACAGAGACAGGAAATCCTGCTGGAAAAGTTTTTTTTTTTTCATCACCGTTATCTAATGGTGCAACAATAAGAAATGAAAACCTCCTTATTGTCCTGATCAGTGGGAAAGAAGCAGCTTCTTCTTTAAATGGTGCTTCTTCCTGATGGTCTGGGTCTGTAGTTCATTTCTCTGGGACAGCAGCATCAGAACCACAGGGCCCGGTTTCTGGGATCTGGACCAGACTATACACGATAAATTAGGACTTTTATTTACTTTAGTAGCTCCATCACTGAGAGAAACGTTATATAGATGAATTACAGCCAGACTGACGTTTTCAGGCCTTTATTTCTGTTAGTTATAAGATTAGAGACAGAAATGTGGGCTGAATTTAAACGGGTGTTTAAAAGCTGCTTAATGTTTGTTTTAAAAAATACAAACGATCCTCATCAACACACAGATTCTGACTTATTGAATATGTTAAATAACCTGCATTTAAAATCATGTTCTCTGCACTGCAAAAATAGACCTTAAAATAAATAAAATGTTCTTAAAATTTGAGTTTTTGTCCTTGAATTGAGTAGGTAAAATGGATTATCTGCCAATGGATAGTATTTTGACCCCTAAAATAAGATAATTAGATATACTGCACTTGAAATAAGATGACGGAGATGAGTTGTTCCTATTTTAAGTGCAAAAATCTTATTCCGTTGGCAGATCATCTTATTTACCAGCTCAAATCAAGGACAAATACACTCATTTTAAGAAAATTGTGCTTATTTTTAGTTCAGTTTTTGCAGTGTGATGTTTTTATTGCTCATAATACAATAAATAAAGTCTGAGTTAAAGAAAACCAGGCGAGTAAAGAGCGTTCAGGATGTTTTATGAAGAATAAGTTTGTTTTAATCGGGTAAAACAAAAGGAGGACTGTCTAAATAGTTACATTTTTCTGGTTTCGTCCTCATCACCAGTTCTCCAGGCTTCCTGAACGTCTTCCAGAGCTTTTCTCTGGACTCTGGCTGCTTTCCTCTCCTTTATCTGATCGTTTTCAGCCTCTTCACTCCAACCTGGGAATCATTCAGACATTAAAAGGCTCCTAAAATAAACAACCTTTTATTAAATGTGATCTTTATGCTGTTTACCAGCATTTCTTTAAAGGACCTGATAGAAAATGCTAAATCTGAGCCACGTGATATTTGTCCCACACTGCAAAAATGGAATTAAAAATAAGTAACATTTTCTTAAAATTAATATATTTGCCCTTGATTTGAGCAGGTAAATAAGACTATTTGCCAATGGAATAAGATTTTTGCACCTAAAATAAGAACAATTCATCTCCATCATCTTATTTCAAGTGCAGTATATCTAATTATCTTATTTCAGGGGTAAAAATACTCACTCTGTTGGCAAATAATCTTATTTAGCTGCTTAAATCAAGGGCAAATATATTAATTTTAAGAAAATGTTACTTATTTTTAGTTCTGTTTTTGCAGTGCAGCGCCTCTGATCCGCTGAGGGACGGCGGGTCCATCGGGTCGTCCTCCCAGTTTTCCTCACGTTTAATCAGCTGAGTCCTGTAGAGGTCTGACCTGCTGCCATGTTTTAACAGGAAGCAGGCGGCTCTGTGGTCTCAAAGCGTCGGCTCGCACCTCCAGAAGGGAAAGACGGAGGACAAGACGGCGCGCCTCATCACCGGCATGGACGGGCTGTCGTTAAGCTCCGCCCACAACAGCAACGTGACCCGATCGCCGAGCTCCGACCATCTACAGGAGGTGAGCGGCGCGGCATCGACACTCGGTGCCAAACTCTGCCTTAACCTTCAGTTTTTAGTGCTGCGGTCCGGTTTTGATGGACCAGCCATCAGCGCCGGTTCTGACCCGGTTCTACGGCCTGCTCTCTCTCTCTGTCTCAGCGGGAGCAGGAGGCGGCGCCATGTTGATCGACAGCCAATCAAAACGTTTACAGAACAAATTAAAACCTTTTAATCAGAGTTCATCGTCGAGTTATTTAAACTATCTTGATTTGGTCGATTCCCCGTTTACTTTGTTCACGTCTAACTGGCTGAAGTAAAACGATAAAGCTTCTTTCTTTCTTTATTAATTTGGGTTCATTTTCATCTATCGATACCCGTCTGTGTCACACATCACGCCAGACGCCACCATGGCCGTTATTTGACTGATCGAAAGAGAAAGCCGGATGTTTAGCTGCCAAAATAAGTTAATTAAGTAACAGCTAATGGGGTGGAGGCGCTGAAGTGAGAATATGTTTGCTTTCAGGGGAGCAAGGCTTTAAGAAATGGCTAAAAGTTCAACAATGTCAGCAGAAATTTGGTGTAATTTTGTCTGAATTATGCTGAGAATCTTCTGGCATAAGTACAGAAATATTCAGATTGAGTGCAGATCGTAGGAGGTTAACAGTCACGTAGTAAATCATCTTAACAATACAATGTTGTATCCATTAGTTTGGATGATGATACGATCTCTGCCGATATCACAAAATACGTTTAAATACGATTTCTGATCGATGCGCGATCGTCTGCCCATCTAACGCTATTATTTACGCTATTAATGAAAATTTGTTTGACCATTTTATTTCCAGGCAGGCATTAAATAAAAAAATAATGATAATAATGTTATTAGATCACCTGTTCAGTATAGACTCATGACTTGTGAATTTCAAAATAAAGGCGCAGCTTGAAAATGAGGATTATGGATCGATATTTTCATTCTGCATCGATGTAAATGGATCATTAATCATTTAATATATATAATATATCGACATGGATCGATGTTTCCGTAATTAACAGCATTAAACATGGAGTAAAAGTCAGTGATGAGCACACCTCGTGTTTAGAAACGTAGTTTTGCTTCAATAGATCAAAGATAAAACTTGTGGGTCATTGAACGCATCACCAGGTTTGTGAACCCGGCTGAGGACGCATGGTTCGATGCAGGAACAGGAATAAACGATTAATTAATTGGATTTATGGTGTTTTTCTCTATCAGGGAACTTTTTGCAGGTTTTGGTCTTCTGGGTTTTGTTGCTTTAATTATAATTAAAGTTAATTTATGAGTTTGCACGTCAGCAGGTCACATCTCAAACTAAATGCCTCCAGAACGGCTGAGAAGTCCAGCGACGGTTTACGGTTTAAACGGACCGGTGCTGAGCAGAACTCCTGATAAACTAGATTATTTGTATTTAAACTGACCTGTTTCCTGTTGGTCTGCCGTCTTTTAAGAAGCGCTTGTTTCGTCCTCCAGGGCGACCTTACCGACGGCTCCGGTCTGACCCAGGGGGACAAACTGCGAGCCCTGAAGAGCCGGCGCCATCCTCGGCCCGCGCTGACCGGAGGTGTGAGGTACGGGACTCCTTAGACCACGGGCTGTTTATTTAAGCTTTAAATATTATTTAAATATTAATGTCTTCTCTTCTTTGGTTTCAGATTCGAGGAGCAGAAGGTTCACAGCCGCTCGAGCTCTCAGCCGCTCAGGTACGTCCTTCAGCCGCTCCGTCTGGAGGCTTTAATCTGATATTTCCAGCCGTTGATCATAACTGATGTTTTTGTCTTTTAGGTCATCGATGGGAGGCGGTCAGAGCTACGCCTCCGTCCTCAAGCCCTCCAAGTTCCCAGCATCCTCCTCTTCTTCTTCTTCTTCTTCTCCTGCAGCCAAAAGGATCGGGAGGAACTCGTTATCGCCGATGTCAAACATCCGAAGGTCAGAGTTGCTCCAGACTTCCTGTCTGACTCTTCATCACCTCACACCCCCACGCTGCCCTCTTCCTCATAACCCTCCTCCTCCTCCTCCTCCTTGTCTTCATCCCGTTTTCCCGTTTCCATCGTTTCTACATCCTGCTTCTCATCAGCAGGCTGTGATCAGACGATTTTTTTTTTTTCTTCTTATAATATTTATATTAAGGATAATATTTGTACTCTTTTACTGGTTGTTTTTGATTTCTTTGCCTGACTGATCCACTCAGTCTGGTTTTATTCAGATGAACGTATCTAAAGACTCTAACCTGGTGGGAACTGATGCAGCGTCACGTTTGAACGCAGCGTTTCCGTCCCAGAATGAACCCGGTGATTATAACCAGCGTCGGCGAGCGCTAAAGACCCGAGCCCATCCTGTCTGCTCTCACTCAGCATTTTCTGGCTGTTCAGAGACGAAACGTTTGGCTTTAAAAGCGTCGGTAGAAATCGTTTCACCATGATCACAAACTGACAGCCCTCTGTGGGGGAGGTGCTGCTGATTAGGATTTCACAACAAAACCGAGCTTCAAACGAACATGAAGGCCTGTAGCTGATCTGGGACGTGCACAGACATTTTTTAGGGAACTCATCACCCAATCTATTCATAACATTTAAAATAAAACAGTAGAATATATTTCACCCATCTGTTCCTCTAGAATGAACACAAGTCTAATCGGGTAGGGTCGCTCAAAATAAATCAATGAAAATCAGGCAGAAACTAGTAGAACAGGATCATGTTAAGGTCGGGAGGATCGGGACAGTAGAGCAGGTTATTTTTAATATTTAAATGTCTGAAAAAGAAACAAAAATTTGGCTTCAGCTAGGGGTAAACAAATAACTGACTTACAATTAATTGTTGATTAAAGGTTAATTGGATTAAAGTTTGTTCCATCCGATTAACTGATAAGCTACGCTTAAACCAGTGGTTCTCACATGTTTTCTTTTAACCAGCCAATAACCTCATATGGCAAACATATTATTAAGTTGTTAATATAAAAGACAAACTTCAGTTACATTAAGCTTTGTACTTTTTTACTTGTTTATTAACAGTAATGTAAATACATGGTAGAAAAAGACACAAAGCCAACAGGTTAATGAGGGCTTTCATGGGGATTTATTTTCATGAGTTGTATTCTCTTAAATTTATTTGTTTCTATTCAGCAACCTAACAGGTTTCTGTTTTGTTATATTTCATAAATATGTCCTAGTTTATAATAATGAGCGAGAAAACAACAGTTTGTTTTTAATTCAGTCAGTATTTAATACAGGAGACTGTATCAATATAATCAACTGTTAAAATATAATGATGTTCCTATTTAAAATCAAGCATATAGTAAAAATGATTAGCCCTTCATGTTATGGAAAGATCCTCTTGATACAAGAGAAAACGAGGGTTTTTAGGGAAATTGACGTCTATTAATTAGTTGAGTTTAGATGAGCTCATTTATCCATAACTTGCATCCATAATTCCAGCAGAAAGAGCATTTTTTTTTCTCATCCAGGGAAAAGCCCGGGGTCTTTGGTGCCGCTAGGTGTCCCTCTGTGCACGTACCTGATGTTTATCTGTATTTATTAAATCCTTGGTGTCTGCACTTCTTTTCCTGTTTGTGAAGCGATTCCTCGGCACGAACAGATCGTTCGTTCTAACGTCTTTACAGGCGGACATGTTGAACTCGGTTGGGGTTTATATGCGTCTGTTGTCCCTTGAATTAAAAAATGTGGCGACACAATCTCATATTTAAAGTCGTTCTAAAGTAGATGAAGTGCAATACATTATGAGTCATAAAGAATCTTATTTTTCAGAAATCCTTTGTTCATGTTGTTCATCTTAAGCTGAATATTGAAAAGATTTTTATTTGCAAAGCAATTTTAGCTCAAGTTAAAATGTCAAAAATTCAGCTTAAATTGCTTTTAATGGTACAGCTGCGCCACCTGCTGGCACTGATTGGTTCCTGCATTGAATCCTTGAGAGAATGTCCTGATTTGCCTGAACTGGCAGATTCTCCTGCAGCTGCTCAGTAAATTTACACCAACAGTTGTGGATTTCTCTAGTTGGTCACCTAAGTTAACATATACCACGTTTACACTACCCTTTTTAAACGAGCCGAGACCAGTCTGAGCTCGGTAACTGAAAGAACTGTCCAGTGTAAATGGAACGCAAATTGAACTGAACCAAGCCAGACACAACCGATCCGCGCTAAATCTAGACCAGTTCCATGTGTGGGCTCGGCTCGGTTTTTCTCTGGCTCGGTTCTCTGATAACAAAGAGCGCATGAGCAGACCGCGTCATCTCCTTACAGCCAGCTGACATTTCTGACATCCATAAAAATACTAGCGTCCCTACCGTGACACACGGCAGATGATTCTGCTTAGCAGTGATGAACCTCAGCGTCTGTCGTTGTTTCCTGCGTCTGTAAATCCTGATTAGACGTTCGTTTGTCTTATCCAAACCCCAAAAGCCGACTCTGTCAAGTAAATTCACCAAAGGTTACCGTCTTCGCCTGACTCTCCACAAACAACGAAATATCAGTTATATCCAAACATAACTTCCTGAATGTTACGGGCGCCGCCATTTTGATTTGCTTTATTCCCTCCTTCCATCCCAGAGAGCAGCAGTACCACAGATCGCCACTAGGAGGCGAGGAACCGAGCTAGCGTGATTTGTTAACGGTCGTCAGAACCAAGCTCGGCACGGTTAACTGAACCAAGCTCGGCACGGTTAACTGAACCAAGCTCGGCACGGTTAACTGAACCAAACTCGGCATGGATCGGTTTAACAAGGGTAGTGTAAATGGGGCTTATGTTGTTAAAGGAGGTTAGTTTGGGGGGGGAGTAGTGTGAACCATGTGACCCACTGCATCCCTGCAGCATCGGTACGTCCGGCTGAAGGTGTCAGATGTTTGCTCAGTTATGTCTCTGCCCACGCGTGAGCTGCAGCTCTCATGGTGTTCATCTCTGTTGTATTTGCTCCTCCCACGTCTGCTGACCTCAGCTCAGCTGTCAGCTCGCGATTGGCCAGCTCCCTCGGAGATCTCTACGCTGCCGACGTCGAGGAGGACGAGAAGACTCCCTTTCCCTCTCTCCCTCCCTCCTCTGTTTCTGTAAGCCCCTCCCCCTCTCCCCTGGCCCCGCCCCCTCTCTCGAACTACGGTAGCGGGCCTCGGAGCGCGCAACACGAGGTCAACAACAACAGTACCTCGTTGTACGGCGGCTCTGCGGCGCCCCCTGCAGGCAAAGGTTATATGAGGCCGCAGCATCAGGACGTCAGTGCCTACAGGGTCCACGGGCCCTACAGCGCCATGAAGGGCCCCTCGGGACGTTACCTGAGCCGCTCCATACCTGTAAGTCCTCTGACACAGCAGCAGCTTTGCCCCGCCTCTTTTGTTCTGACCGGGTTCTTCCTGTTCTGGCTTCGGTAACACGCTGAACGCAGGTTTAAAGCTCTGTCTGTCTGTTTTCATTGTCTTTCTGAACTCTTCCGTTTGATTGGACGAGCCGGTGACGAGGCGTTTCCAATCAGAGATGCACCAATAGGTCGACCAGCGATCAGAAACGTCCCATTTTCCCTCAATAGGCTCAGATCTGTGATCAGCAGCTCATTCATTAAATGCATCAACACTAGAAACTCAGCAACCTGCAGCAAGCGCTTTCTGGCATGTTTGAGGTCAATAAAAATCAGATTAAGCTTAAGGAAAGATGCTTTAATGGATAAATTGACTATAGCTGTAACATACATCACTAATTTATCCTAGGCGCTGAACCTAAATGCAATCTGCAGATCCTGAAGAACAGCCTGGACTTCATTAAATAGTAGCTCATTATTTAAGCAGCATGCATCCATGTGCCTGTATTATATGTGAAATGTAGCATAAGATGTTATAGAAAGTCATTTAGAAACTGCAGCCATGTTGTTACAATGCCAGAGCATCACAGACATCGGCCAGAAATGTTTTCATTAAAGCATCGATGTTGTGATGGTAGATGGTGAGTTTAACTACGGATGGGCAATAAACCTTAATGTGAAAGGATTCTTGTCCTGATAAAAAATGTTATGTTGTCTGAAAACCTCAAACTCAGTCAGGGTCATTACTTTTAGTATTTATACAATGTTGGTTCCTTTAGAGCAGGAATGTCTGACTCATTTGTATAAATTATACTGTTGATTTCATAATTTCATTACAGTTCACATAGAAATATAACAAATTCACAGGGACATAAAAGTAGCACCTTTAGACACATTTAAACAGTTTATCTTCAAAAAAAAAAGTTGATATTGTGGTGAGTTACACTTTAAACTCATCTTTCTGCATCGCTTTTGCTCATTTTTGACTCTTCTGGGTTGTTTTAATGTGTTGTGGCAGAATGCTGTTACTACACAGTTTAAAATAATCAACTTTCACTACAGGAGGCTCAGTTTTAGCCACTTTATACACTTTAAAATGAGATATGCCTCTACTTTATGACATGATCTGCCTTTTCTGGTTCTTGGATGCTGGATAAATTGCCTTGATGGACCGGATTCGGCCCGCGGGCCTTGAGTCTGACACATGAGCATCAATAAATACCAATGAATTTGAAAATAGGATCATATTATTGTTGCCAGTTTAGTGATTAAAAAATCCCCTTCTTTGTCCAACTGGTGTCCTGAAAAAGTGTCATTACCACAATAAATACCACAAATTATGTTATTTAAGACTGCCGCTACCAAAGAACCTGCAGCACGTTTGTTTCTGTCGTTTGAATCCAAACAAACCAGAATCAGCAGTTCAGGCCTGAGACAGAACCAGAAATGGGTGTCGGCCTTATCAGTGCATCTCTGATCGTAATGAAGCTCCAAAATAAAGAGCCGCAGATCAAAGGAACGCCTCGTCATCAACTCTTCACAAGTCTGTTTGTTGTCTTTGTTTTTAACCGTGTTACAATGTCATTTATGTCTCCTGTGATGTTTGGTCTCTATAAACCAGAATCTTTCCGGGTCTTTTTATTGAACATGTTCCTCTGTGGGAGGCGAGGTGTTTCTCAGTGTTTTACCTTCACTAACTCTTTAACTCCAAGCTGCTGCTGAGATGAGGAAATGCTGCCTTTGTGTCAAAGTGGGCAGACGACCCACAGACGAGGTTTAAACAGAGGATCATGTGAGGCAGGAGCCAATCAGAAAGCTTCAGCTGGTTAGTCGGGTTAATATCAGACAGTCGGGTCGGGCTCAACCTGACGGGGATTCTTCATCAAACACAAAACGACACGGAGCTAAAGGGCGGCAGGCTGCTAAAGTCCGAAACTACAATCATTTAAAATAGTTTAAATTGGACTTATTGTGGAAAAAAAATCACTTTTTGCACATTTTTGTACTTCCGTTTGGGTCTCTACTGCTGCTAGAAACAGTCCAAGCGCTAAAAGAAACAAAATCTGTGTTTGGCAATAAGTAAATGTATTGTTGGTGTCTAAAAAAACGAGTCATTTCAAAAACCTTCCAATTATTGCATCACAGTTGGCAAACTACAAACTACAAAAATGTGACATATTGCTTTTATATCACATCTTACATTGAAGTTATGCTAATTCTTGGAATAAATGACATACACAGCTTAACATTGGCATTAATACATGCTGAAAAATGTGCATCAAATTCCCCTTACACTTAACCACAGCTGAAAAAACACAGAAAACTAGCAGTTAGCATGATGCTAATTTACTTTGAAAATCCTATAAGGACGCTAGCGCTATTAAAATAGTTATTTTTTTCTCAAATTCTTTCAAACTAAAACAACCAAAAGGCCTCTTAGTTCTGTAAGATATCTTATGTAAACCAACACTTGAAAAACACACAACACTCACAGACAGATGCTTCTAGTGCAGAAACGTGCCTTTTATCGTAGCTCTGGACCTTTACAGGCAGCCCTGAAGGAAAATGCTACTTATCATCCAGAAACTGTTGCTGCATCCACTTCTTCTGCTTCAGGGTCTGACTCGGGGTCAAACATGTACTCTTTACCATTGTGCATCTGTTTGCAGTAATTATCATGTGTATTAAGTGCAAGTGTAAACATCGCGCTGGGGGGGTCACGACCAGCTGCAGCTGACAGAGCCCTAAAAACAGCTCATTCAGAAAGGAGCTAAAAATAGGTGAACCTGGGGGGGGGGGGGGGGGGGGGGGGTCTCCTTATCTGATAATATTTTGTGCAAATAATGTAGTGAACATGTTTTAAATATTAGCTTCGCTACCATTAAACTGATGATAAATCAGGAAATTTTAGAAGCTAATGCTAACAGCTAACCAGCGCGGTGCTGCATGTTTGAGGGGATTGCAGTGGAGGCAATGAAAACAATATTCCTCCCTTTGGATAAATCCCTTTATCCCTCTGTGCCCGCGGTGTTAGTGTGGACTAGCAGCCAGTGTTCAGGAGGTACAAGCAACCAGCTCTGTTACCTTTAACAGTGTAAACAGGGTTAGCAAACAAGCCCAAAGTTGCTGTTAATAAGCAGATTTGGGTTGCTTATTGTTGTAACATCAAAAATTTCACAATTATGTTTTATGGCACTATTGTTTAATTGAAAACCATAAATAAAAATTGGTTTCATCATTGCTGTTTCATCACAAGTTTTCCTGTCCTAGACATGCTGGTTAAATGTCCCTCGAGGATTGGCATAGTGTCGGCACTAGGCAGTAAGTTATATAAAATAAAACGTCTCGCTGAGCCAAAAGCCCGACTCCGAGTCCAGTCTCTTTCCATCTCATTGCTGGTTTTAATAAAAACTGTAAATATCAGAAATGAGCTTAACCTGAGTAAATACAAGAGAGGAAACTTTCTTATCCTGAGTTTATTTGTCCTCGTCCAGCAGAACCAGGACCTTGGCACCTGCAGCATTTCTTATCGTTTACGCGCATGAATTCCTCCGAGAAATGTCAGGAAAGCTCAACAGTAAAAACTGAAAGTAAAACATCACAGATCATCTTGGATTGTTGCCTTTTAGGTCAGGCTCTGAAACCTTTACAGTCAAATTTTACTTTCAGTTAGATTGGAGCCACTAATGTTACAGGAGCCTGTGGAAAAAAGACAATTTATAATGTTTTGATAGATATTCATTATAGGAAATTATACATTTTCAAAGAACAACCTATTAATTTCCATTTTTACGTTTAAAACTAGGAAAAACATCAAATTTTGCAAAAGTTGGATACATGGGCTTGAGATATTGATATTTTTTTGGAAAATTATGTTAAAGCACAGTTTCCAAAAAAAGATGAAAATTAGATCTCTAAAAATATTACTGATCCTTCTAGTGTTGTTCAATTATTCTATGAAGAAAAGGGGAAAAACTGCTTAATATCTATATTATTATATGTATATTTTAAAAATGTTTCTTTCTTCTTTGTCACTTTTAGCCAAAGTTAGGTAGATTTACTGGTGAAGATCCAAAGCGCCCCTTCCTCCTCCTAAACCAGGACCCTCAACCTGTGGCCCCTGGTTTAGGAGGAGAAAGATGAGGAATTTTCCTTTTTCTTTTTTACATTTTTGGAAAATAAATGTTGGGAATCATAAGACATCCCTGGTGTTTCTTTATTTTTCATTTACAAACAAACAAACAAAAAAAAATACAGCCAAGCTGTGACATGTTGCCATGAACTAATTTTCCTTTGTCTGATTTTTTATTTTATTTTTAATGCACAACAAGCTGAACAGATATTTAAGGTCCCTTTTCACCCTATTATACGTGCATGACTGGTCTCGGTTCTTTATGGTACCTAATAGATAGATCTGTTCTCACGAAAATAGATCCATCCATTACAAATAAAGACTAATACCACCTAAACTAACTCATCAGGCACTTTGGGTTTATTTTATAGCACTTTTCATAAAAAGGGGTGTTTTAGATTGTTCTTTAATAAAACAATAAGACAATAAGATGATTATTATAACATTTATGCTGCTGATTTCACTTGCAGTGCAGTCACATTAGCCTTTTATAACACATTTGGTGTATTTAACTATATTTATCTCATTCATTTATGACTTTTTCTTAAAGTGCAATGGCAGGGATGACTTTGCACGC
The DNA here is from genome assembly GCF_011125445.2 of Fundulus heteroclitus. NCBI lineage: Eukaryota > Metazoa > Chordata > Actinopteri > Cyprinodontiformes > Fundulidae > Fundulus > Fundulus heteroclitus. Next base: position 1,220,718 of record NC_046369.1, read on the forward strand.
TACATTAATGCACATTTTTCCTAACCCTACATTTCTAGAAACAAAGACAAACACTGCCCCAGCCCAGGAGTACTTTCTAAGGGAAGGAAAAGTACAGGGAGTACACATTAATATACAGACAGTAGCTCCTTCAGTGGCGTTAGTCAGCAAGAATTTGGTTCAGAACAGAACTTCTGGGGCAGGCGAATGATAACGCAAGGTTTGTGTTAACATTAGTTGTAAAAATAGCATAAATGGAGAGTAGTAGGAGAAAATATCAGAGGAGAGTGGTCGTTATGGCCTCCAGCAGCTATATTACTGACAGATGATTGGATCAGGTCGGGATGATTTTAGCCCCAGGGGAACATTTCCACCGCTGTCCTTTGTGTCGGGGGATTAAAGGCCAGGTGTACCTTCTACAGAGTTTGTGTGTGAAGGAGCTCCAGCTGCCATTTAAATAATTTCTTCTCCCACAGGCAGGATTTTAACCATCACTGCGTGACAAGAACCGTTTGACTGAAGATGTTTTCATGTTTTCTCTTTCAGTCTCTTCAGTCGGAGTACATCCAGTACTAAAACCGAAGGTTCTACCTGACGGTCCGACACCCCCCCCCCCCCCTCCCCCCCATCACCACCTGAATGCTCGGGCTTTTAAAGGGAAACAGAATAAATCAGCGAGAGCTCGTCTCTCTGGACTGAACCGCTTCACTGCTCAGGCTGTATGTAAATGTGATGTAATCTACACGCGTGTTTGGCTGAACATGTATGTACACCAGAGACGGATTTTATATTTGCTATTCGTTATAGAAGAAGACGTATATTTTTGTTCTAACAAAGTATTTTTGAGGGTTTTTTCCCCCCCTTTTTCTTTTTTGATAAACGGGACGGTCAGCTGATCGTTACAGTATTTACGTCCGATCCGTTCGGGTCAGCGCCGGATTGTCTTGCTGCTGCCACTGATCAGCAATAACGATGAAGATGGACCAGGTTAGCCTGTCAGCAGCTACAGCCGGGGGGGCTTGAAGGAGACTTCAGAGTGGGCGCCTTTTAAAGAAGCTTTAAAGTTCAGGTTTTAACTGTAAAAATAAAAAGCAGCTTTAACGTAACGGACTGAAGATAACGATGGATCACCAAGTACACACACAGTTCTCATTCTCAGGTTGGAAATTATGACACCAGCACAGAACGAAGGAATGTTTTTATCTTTTTTTTTATTTTTATTTTAAGACCTCCAACATACCTGGGGGGAAAAAAATAAAATAAAATGGGCAATAAACTATTTTTTTGAACAGCTGATCGTTGCCTTGAAGACTTGGAGACATGGGAGGATTCGTTCAAGTGTTATTTTTACTGTCGGACTGAAAGATTTTATCAGAATAAACCCGCCGCTGCCTTTAGGGGGCGCTGTAGAGCACTCTGCACATGTAATGCTTCATCACACGACTGTTATATTTAATTATCTTCGTTTATTCTCTGTTTACTAAACAAACTGTCGTAGAAAATTAAACTTATGTTGTGCTCTTGGAACGCCGAACAGACCCAGAATGGCCCATTTTTTCCCCCTCCCGTTTCTCTGACAAAGAAGTGCTGCTTAGAAAGAATAACTTTATTTAAAGGCGCCTTTAAAAACTTCCAAGGTCACCTTCCATAATGAACAACACAGAGAAGCATCACGATTAAAACGTGACCAAAGCTGCTGGGATCGTCACCAGCATCTGATCGGCTGGACTTGATCCGCCACCGCGGGGGAAGTTCTGAGTCTTCGGACCTGAACTACGAGGAGTTTGAAGGGATGGAAGATGTGGAACTGATGGATTCATCGGCTGGTTTCTACCTTTAGGACTCGATTTCTACCACGACACAGACCGTCGATTAAAGGGAAACCTCGGTTCCTCTCCTGCACACAACAATCAGGCTCAGAGTGCCTTCAACACCTCATCCTGTTCGAAGGAAAGGCTTTTATTTTGGCGGTCCCCAACATGAAGATGTTTGAATGAAGTTATGTTGTTTTAAATCTGTATTTATGTCACTGAGACTTTAAAGGGAAGTCAGAAAATAATGTCTCTGTTTTTTTTTGTTTTTTTTTTTCTCTTAACTGACCGCAGAGTTTCTATACAGACAAAAACGGGAAATAAAGTCAATTATTCTCACTGTTGATGCTTTATTTGAGTCAAATCTGAAGAGTTTTGTTCTAGAGTCGGGGATCTGACTGGTGTGAATTTAAATGTTTCCATTTTAATCCATCCATCATTTGCACATTTTTCCCTCCATCCTCCCATCCACGTGTCAAACTCGAGGCCCGTGGGCCGAATCCGGCCCATCAGGGTAATTTATCCGGCCCCCAAGAGCCAAAAAAGGCAGATCATGTCATAAAGTAGAGGAATGTATCCTTTTAAATTGTATAAAGTGGCTGAAACTGTGCCTCCTGTAGTGAAAGTTGATTTTTTTTAAACGGTGTACTATTATGTTACTGTGTATTTTTTTAAATATTACTATATGAACAGAAATGAAATTATGAAATCAAAAACGTCACAGGTGTAACCGACTCTTTTAATGATTACATGACACCAAAATAGCCCAATATAGAAATTTGTTTTTGTCCTTCATTCAGTCCTGCAGATTTGGTTCATCTTTCCATCCATCCGTCTCCTGGCATAATAGGGCTTTGGTTATTTAAAACACGTCCTCTGCAGAAATGTCTGCCTTTAATTAGCTGACTGGATGTTAAAAATGAACTGAGAACTCTGGGAAATGGAGTTTTGACTTGAAAAATGTGCAGAAACCCTAAAAAGAACACCAGCACACCCAGGTTATAGATCAATATACAAACTGAGTCAGTTTAACAAATTTTCATGATATAATTAAACTAAGATGTAAAAACTTCAAAAATCACATGAAGTAACAAGATTTCCTCTTTGTCAGGTTTAAAGCACCTAAAACATTCATTAAACAACACACAGGGAAGAAAGACAACAGAAGTTAGTTTATTTTTTATGCTAAAGTCATCCGTTGATTTTTAATATGCTTAAGCTTGTTTTTTACTGGTATAAAATTAAATGTTTTAAGGATAACCTGCAGATGATCGAATGCCAAAAGTAAAACAATCCTGAAAATGATTTGTTAAAGTTAAGTTAAAAAAATATTTAATACATTTAAATATGTTCCTAATGTTGATAATTGTTTTGTGAACATGAAACAATAAAGCAGATTCTGATGTCCTTCAATTCCTAAATATATTATTTCTACATGAAAATCATAAAATCTGAAGGAATTTTATTAGAAAACTACATTATTTTATGTTTGCAGCTCATCAGATGGATCCTCACTTCTGATTGGTTAATTTGCACCTTTACCTGCTGACCAATCGCCTTCTGCAGAGGCACATGCTGAAAATAATACATGAAAACATTATTTATTAAACTTTTAATTAGTGATTTATAAGCACTAAACAGATTTAATCAAAGCAAATTTATTTAAATGTTTAACTTAAATGAAAACATGAATTGAATGACGTCTTTTGTAAATTATTAAAACTAATTGACAGATAAAGACATTTATTAAACGCAGATTTTTCCAGCTTTGTTTTAATCATGTTAAACTATTTAATGGCTGATTTATTATCTATATTTGGTCTTTTCTGGCCCTTTGAAGCAGGCAGCGTTTTATTTGATGTTTGAGATTCTTTTACTTTAAACATTCTCCCTTAATCTCATTTCCTCTGATAAACTAACTGAACATTAAGACGTGTCGTTTGGAACAGAAAGGAGATTTAATCGGGTCTGTTAGAGAGACCAAAGCTGCGTTCAGGGATTTAAGCTCATCATGTTTTTATTCATGAGGCGACACAAAGGCTCTGTGGGGGTGGACAGGAGGTGTCATACTGAAAGTATAATCACGGTTTGCCTTTTGTCCTGCAGGGGGCGCTCTGCACCCCCAGATTTAAAGGGTAGATCAGATCAGAGGGGGGCGTTTGGTTTTCATCAGAGGTACGGGGGGTGTCTCATGTGTGGAGCTCATTTTCTGCTTCAGACTCAGAGACAAGAACACAAAGGAGACGCTGCTGCCGCTGCTTCTTCATCCATCCATCCATCATCCATTCATCCGTCCATCATCCGTCCATCTGTGAGAGGTGAGGATGGACCTGCTGCAGGACCACAGGAGCTTTGTTCAGCTCCTCTCAGGTGAGATTCTCCTTTTCTCTGCTCCTTATTCACACCCAGCGGTCTGTTCAGCATGTCAGCGCAGATGTGAGCTCATAACTGGGGGGGGGGGGGGGGGGGGGTTCTGGACGCTGCTTCCATTTAAGCCTCTCTGCATTCATTTAAATAATAAACCCTCTCAGAGGCAGAGGACACAAACACGCTCCATTAAAAGAGGGACGGGCGGCTCTTAGTGATTCATTCACTGTGGTTTTTTAGATCAAACGCAGCTGTGACGCTTCGCCTCGCTCTGTTTGGGTCGATTTCAGCCAAATCTCAGTTTATCTGCAGCTTGATCAGCTGATGGGTCACAGGTCTCCGTCACTTTACTGTTTATTCCAAACTGCTGATTAATTCATCAACGTCTTAAAGATAAAGGCGGACTTTTGTAGCCTTGAACCAGGTTTCCTTTAAGCATCTCCTCCATGAAATGAATTAAAGGGTCTGACTGAGGCCTTTTTGACAGCTTCTTTCTGTTTTTAATACGTTTGTGTATTTATTCAGCGTCAGCGTCAACAGAACTGCAGTTTTGTCTCTGATATTCAGTAATCAGGGCCGATAATCGTGCTTTTCTCAGGCAGGTTGTTGCGCGTCCTGAACCAGAGCCACAAAGCAGCGTTTTTCAGTGCGGCTGAGTTTGTTTTTCGTGTTTGCCGTTCTCAAACACAGCTGATTTAAACAAGCGGGTCAACATCAGGCCTCTGCAAAGCCACCCGCTCAGTTTAGACATTTAAAACACGTGTTTGAGCAGGAAAACATGTCCAATGTAAGGAAACAGGTCAGAACCTCAGGTTTTACTGCTTGGTCTCAAATAGATGTTAAAGTCAGACAAAGCTCTCCTGAGGAAATACAAAAGGCTGCTTTAAACTCATGATTTTATTTATTTAGAGTAAGAAGCTGTACAAACCAGCCTGGTTTAATGGCTGGTTGGTCCGGCCTTGGTGGGACCGACACCGAGGAAATCTGAGCCTCTCTGCTTTGCAGGATTGTTTAAATTCAGCTCAAACAGCCTGTTAAAGACCATGTCTGAGTTTATCAGAGACATTTAATTTTGGACTTTGACTAGGCCACCCCAAAACCTTCATTGTTCGTTGAACCCGTCCGAGATGGACCATTTGGGTCACTGTTCCAAGCTGGGTCAGAAACTGAAGGACGGATTTCCTCCTTCGGGTTTTCCTCATAGAGACGAGGATTCACGGTTCCATGAATCTCAGAATCTCATCTAGGTTCTGATCCATTACTCTGCCGCCGCCATGTTTGACTGTCAGCGTGATATTAACTTCCTGAAATGCTTCGTTACGTTTTGGGTCATCAGTCTCCAGAATGTTTCCCCAGAAGTCTTGAGGATCATCAAGATGATTTTCGGTTAAATGTGAGACGGATCTTTAATGTTCTTTTGGGTCAGCAGTGGTTCTGGACTTGCTGCTCCTCCATGGAGGCCATTTTTGTCCAGTTTCTATTTTTAAAGTTAAATGATGACCTCTGGCCTTAAGGCTGGTTCACACGGCAGGAATTTTAGTCCGATTTTCGCCCTGATCATCGGCGTGTCTCCTAAAATAATCTTAACAGAGTATCCTGCCCTGTGGGGAGTGTTAAGAGCGATAGGGTCCACTCGGTGGACTCAGATCGAGGATATTCAACACGTTGGATTGTCTTTCCTCGATATTCTACCGTGTGTGATGTCCGCCGAAGACAAACGAGCACGGAGCCTGTTGAATGTGGCGTGTAGCCAATCAGAAAGCAAGGTTAGGGATTCCCCGCATGCCCCCTGGTCGCGTTGTCTCCACTTCTTTAACCATCGCCTTTTTCTTTCTTTTATGTTTCTTCTCTGTTAAAATCAGCCCACAAACTACACTGCAAAAAGAGAACTAAAAATAGATAACATTTTCTTAAAATGAATGTATTTGCCCTTGATTTGACCAGTTAAATAAGATTATTTGCCAATGGAATGAGTATTTTTACCCCTGAAATAAGATAATTAGATATACTGCACTTGAAATTGTAATGTTTTGTGTAGAGATGAACCCAGAGTTCAACCAGACGCAGTCGTAATCTTTTTGTGGAGTTTATTGAAGGAATGGTGAGGGGAAAAACAGGCAAACAGACTGGATCCAGGCTGGTGGATATTCAGACATCAAACGGCTGAGCAGACTCAAAAAACAAAGAACAGGTCAGGCTAGACAAGAATACAGGGGGGCTCTTAACAACGGAATGATGAGATGATAGTGAAGTCCCGGCAACAAACAGAAAACAAAGAGGGGTTTAAATAGGCGGGCAGACACAGTAGCAGGGAGGGACTAATTAACCAAAACCAGGTGGAAATAATTAAGGGAGCAAATAGGACAAGTCTAAGAATAAAAATAAGCCTAAACAGAACAGAAAAACAGGAAAGAACTAAACTTAACCAAATAATAAACATAAACCAGAACAGAACATTACAGAAATAAGATGATGGAGATGAGTTGTTCTTATTTTAGGTGCAAAAATCTTATTCCATTGGCAAATAGTCTTATTTACTGGCTCAAATCAAGGGCAAATATATTTATTTTAAGAAAATGTTACTTATTTTTTATTCTATTTTTGCAGTGTATCGCCGTTATTCTCCCCCATCGTTTATGTTTATTTACTCCGAACTCACGTTTGATCTTAAGAGGAATCGTAAGATTTCCCGTCTGACATCTGGCTGATTCTGATATTTGTACTTGTCGTCTGACTGGACGCCACACACTGTACGACCAAACCGGTTTCATCTAGGACTTTTTATCGTTACGTCTCTCAGGCTTTGAAAATCGGCCGACTATTTTAAAATCCTGCCGTGTGAACCAGCCTTAAGCTGAGGCAGTGAGGCCTGCAGAGCTTCAGATGTTCTGGGTTCTGCTGGGACCTCCTGGACGGTTGTTGATGAGCTCTTGGAGTAATTCTGGTACGTCGGCCTCTCCTGGGAAGGTTCTCCGTTTGAGGAGAACGGTTCTCACCGTGGTTCTCTGGAGCCTCACAGCCTTGTCCTAAAGTTCCTGTATTTCTTTAGAACGGGGCAGGATGTACTGCTTCTTGAGATCTGTTAGCCTACTTCGTGTTGTCAGACGGGTTCTGGTCAGACAGAAATCAGGCCTGGGTGTTTAGTGAAATTATTACTTTAATCACAAAAATTAATCACTTTTGACACGTTGGTTTGGATAACGTCAATGAATAAAATCATCATTTAATTTTTACCCTATTAATATTTATCATTCATTGAAAGTTGTTTGTTAATCTGGGACATTTAAAGGTGCATAGCCACGTTATATGCCTATACCAGAAAGACCAAAATCCAGTCGATTATGATGAAATAAGGTTATATAATCCAAGCAACCGTCCAAATAGTATTTTCATGGTCCTTTTTGAGGCTAAAAAGAACCACGTCATCGGGCGCCATGAGCAGATATAAACAGACAAGGCGCCATCTACTGGCAGCACCGCAGAACTATCAGAAAGCCTGTTTGCAACTAATAAATCTAAATTAAATAATGCAGGACTAAATCTGACCTTCTGCAACGCAAGACCAACCGTTATTAATTAAATAAAACGATTTACAGCAACTTTAAGAGCCTATCAGAACATCACGGAGAAATTCATTTCCCGTTCATAAACGCTAACAGGCCCACAGCATCCAGGTAAGAACCAACCAATCAATCAATCAATCGATCTATTTATAATGTTGTTTGTACTTAAGGCTATAGAGGCTAAGAAGAGCATTGCTATCACTATTATAACAGTATTAATAAGAACCTTTACTCCCAGTTCGCTGAGAGATGCTAATAGCCGTTAGCCGCTTCCTTGTCTTATCCCCTGCTGCACATGCTCAGTGCGTGCTTCCGTTGTTATTATAATAATACTAACAAATTATTTACTAACAAAGCGTAAAGCGCCAAAATAATAACTAATACGCCAGCAGGATGTGATAATCTTTGATAAAATCTTTGTATGCAACCAGATTGAGTTACTGATGTATAAATTTAAAAAAAAGTCAAATAACATGGCTATGCTCCTTTAAGTTTAACAATAAAGACGTCTGTAAGGGGTGTGAATACTTCTTACGTCACTCTAACTTTAATCCTCCTTCGATTAGAAGGTGATAAACGCTCAGTTTTGTTTCCTTTTTTTAATTTTCAGTTTGTTTTTATTTTTGTTGGATTACAAGAGGGAAACAAACGTAGTTTCACACAGAAGATCGGCTCCAGATGTTTGACATTTGACCCGCTGACAGTAAACAAAAGAGTCAGTTTTGTAAACCAATGTGTTGGAACAAAAAACAGCAGAAAGGTCTTCTGTGGTTTTGGGAAAAGGGGAAAATATATCCTTTCAGTGCAAAAATAAATGAAAATGCCTGTTTTTAAGCTTCAAGCCTCCTTTAGTTAAAAGGACGTGTGACCCAGTGGGACGCTGCTGGTTCTCATCGCGCCGCCCTGAGCAGAAGCCCAGATCCAGCCTTTATTTCTATGTTTTCCTCCCAAGCAGACAGATTTATCCTCATCAGCACGTCTTTCAGCTCTCTGAAGGTAGTTTAGAGTTTTTAATTGTTTTTTCCGGCTGCTGCTTTATTCAGCCTCCAGATTGTTAAATAGTCCGACTCCTTGGATGCAAGGTACAAGGAAATTAGAGGTGATTTAAGACTTTTGCACGGCACAGAACATTAAAATGACTCTGTGGTAAGATTGCGTAACGCTGTGGATGAAAAATAATTAGCAATAAACATCAGTAAAATCTCAGACTCAGACACAGAGGTTTGTGCATTATTGTTGTCATAACTTTCTTGCTTTTTAATCCTGCAAAATGCAATCCAAACTCCCAAATTTAATAACTAATAGCGGTAACAATTAATACACATAAATAACCAATAAAAGAGACAATCAGATGCAGAAACTTTGTTTTAGTTTCAGGTTTTTATGCATTATATATGAAGCAATTTGCTGCATAATTTCATTAAAGTCATTTTCTGCATAGCCATTATGTCATTAAGGTCTGGTAATCTTATTTTAATGGGAGCATCATGGTGGAACAGTGGGGCAGCACTGTTGCTTTGCAGCAGGAAGGTCTCTGGTTCCAATCCTGGCATCTCTCTGCAGAGAGCTTGCCTGTTCTCCCAGTGCATGCATGGGTTCTCCCTGGGTACTCCGGTTGTTTGTCCTGTCTGTCTCTGTGATGGACTGCGACCTGTCCAGGGTGGACCCCGCCTCTCTGCAGAAATCCACCCCCCCCCCCCCCCCCCCCACACACACACACACAAAGATAAGTGGATGGATTGTGAAGCAACAACTCCTAAAGCGCCACCATTTCATTTTACTTCCTGCCGCAGAGCAAGAAAAGTCTCAGTTTCTCAGCAGAGTTTCTCCCTTGAATAAAAACAAACTTATTGAGGAGTTTGTGGGTTATATTGTCGACATAACCTTTGTCTTTGCCAGATTAATTTCAGCTCTAATTCTGTTTGGACCGACTAAGATGCCTCCAGATCACACGATGCCTTGCGGAGCAGCAGATTGCCCCTGGGCAAGGCATTTATTCCCCAGAGTCCTGTTGCTCGGTGTATGACAGCGACTGGGTGAATGTGGCTGTGATGTAAAGTGCTTCGAGTGGATCAGCATAACTAGATTTGAGTTTCCTTCTGTTTTTCTCAGGATTAAAGAAAATGAAAGTTAATAAAAACAATAATAAGAAAACTCCTGATCACCTGCTCCTAAAAGGAGAAACTCTGCAGAAAAATTTAGACTTTTTACCACCTTTGCTCCTCAAACTGTTACAGATTTTCACTCAGCTGTAGATTTCTGTAGGAGAGTCACTTTAATACTTATTTTCTGACGTTTATTTGTTATTTTTCTGTCGTTTCTATAATTGGATATGTGAGATTCCCCTCTAATTACAACCTTTTCTCATGGACTAAAATCACTCAGGTTGTCTCATGTTTCTGTTTATGTGGAGAAGAAGACTACAGTCAGAAACACACGACCGCCATAATCCCCTTTGACATCTTGATTTTTGCTAATAGCTGTAAGGTTGAATGGTCCCTGGTGGCCCTAGGGAACCATCAATCATCAGCAAATCACCAACCTCTTTAAGAAGACCCCTAGATCTGTTCTTTAAGCTTCTAATCACTACGTTTGTAAATCAGCAGCTTTTTCACGACACAATGTTACAAAATTTTCGAATATTGTTACGATACGATTTCTATTAAAGTCAATTCTCAACCGCAAATATTATTTGACCATTTTAGCTTACATGTATCAGTCATTTAAATCAAAAATAGCATTTTTACATAATAATAATAGATCACCTGTTCACTATAGTCTCATGGCTTGTTAATTTCAAAATCAAAAAGATGATATGGCTCGATATTATCCTTTTGCATCGATGTAATTAGATCGTTAATCATGTAATCCATATATCGATGCAGATCGATGTATCGTTGCACCCCTCCTAATCACCAGCATTTCTTCTGTGGAGTCTGCATAAAATCCCAAAGATAGCACAGTTTGAGCGACAGATATCAGGATTTTAGTTGCTAAGGAGATTCAGCTGAAAACTTGATGTTTCTCTGCATTTTATGAAGTTTGTGTAAGAGACGCTGGTTTGTAAAACTCTTTATAAAACGAAAATAGCTATCATCCTCCAGGGAATCGTCTTCATCTCAGGCTTTAAATAGAAAAGGAACATGAAAACTGGAATATCTGGTATTGGCTGCCCTGGATCTTAAATGTTGCAGCTGTAGAGAAAAACCCATACAAGTCGACGTTTTTGCTGCGAGTAAAGAACGGGAACCTTTATTTCTGCTGTGGATCCATCAGGTTGTTTTTAGAAAGGGGGACAAAAGCAAAATAAACACAAACATGAATGAATCAAAAGCAAAAATCAGAAACGTGTAAAATACAATAATCTGCTGGTGAAGATTCTCAGTCATTCAGGTCATGGTCATTCCAAAAAAAGTAAAAAACAAAGCAACTGGACTTGTTTTACTTAGTTGAAGATGTTTCGCTTCCTCTCCAGGAAGTTTTCTCAATTCAAAAAGTCTGGAGGAATGTGGTACTGCATTACTTGCTTTGTTTTTAACCTTTTTTTAAATACAATAATCTGTCAGAAAACGTGTAAATGTGCTCAGAGTGATGATCTGAAATGAACCCATGGTGGTTGGTCAGTCTAGACGTTTCCTGATTGTCTCCCTTCCCAGCTGTGCTGCTGATGTCATCGTGGTGCGTTCAGGGCCTTCACGTCAGTGTGGCTCCCATAAAGCCTCTGTTCAGGCTCGGCGCGCACGAGCAGATGATCTGCAAGGCCGTGGACTGTCCCACGGTGCCGACCTTTTCCTGGTTCACCCTGAACGACCGTCCCCTAACAGCGTCCTCCCAACACAACGAAACCCACTCCGTGCTGACCTTTGACCCCGTGGAGATAGGCGATGAAGGACAGCTGGGGTGTAGGGTGACGTGTGGAGAACAGAAGCCGGTGACTTCAGCCACCTCTGTCAGCGTTTACTGTGAGTTTACCTACCGGATAAATGTGTCTCGTCTGGTTTTGTGTCCAGAGCCTGACACCGTGTCCTCCTCCTGGTTCCTTTAGCCTTTCCCTCAGACCCGGTTATCACAGCTCCGGCTCCCCTGAGAGATCATGTGGAGACCAGATTCACCTGCCAGGTGTCAGGCCTGTACCCCGCTGTGGACGTGAACTTCACCTGGTTCAAAGGAGACATCGTCCTGAACAGCACCGTGGAAAGTTCTTGGCAGAGCTACATTAATTACACGCCCCTGAAACGGGACTCAGGAGAGAAGATCACCTGCAGGGCGACGCCGGAGCTGCAGCGTCTGCCGTCTGAGCACAGGACCAGAGAGACCTCCATCCTCCTCAACGTCCTCCGTGAGTCTTTTCAATTCAGTTCAATTTAATTTTATTTACATACTCATTTTCATCTCAAGGTTTTCACAAAGTCAAATCCTCCAGGTTGGTGAGAAAGTTTCCTCTCTAAGGAAACCCAGCAGGTTGCATCAAGTCTCTCCAAGCAGCATTCACTCCTCCTGAAAGAGCGTAGAGCCACAGTGGACAGTCGTCTGCATTGTTGATGGCTTTGCAGCAATCCCTCATACTGAGCATGCATGAAGCGACAGTGGAGAGGAAAACTCCCCTTTAACAGGGAGGAGAACCTCCAGCAGAACCAGAACCAGGCTCAGTGTGAACGCTCATCTGCCTCCACCCACTGGGGCTTAGAGAAGACAGAGCAGAGACACAGAAAGCACAGAAGCTCACATTGACCCAGGAGTACTTTCTATGTTAGATGGTAATAGAGGATGATCTGCCTCCCCTGATGATGTCACAGCTAACAGAACGCCAGACCAGGTGTACCTTCTATGAAGAAAAAAATGACAGAAAAAAAGTTAAAAGCTGAAATAACAACAAATAATGCAGATTGGAGAGCAGTAGGAGAACTCAGCAGAGTGAGAGAAATAGACCCTGATGTCCTCCAGCAGCCAGGGAGATCCAGGTCCAGGTCCACTGTGAGTCTGACCCCCGCCGCCGCGGGGGTCAGACTCACGTTTTCTAATATTTTCTGATCAAAACAAGGTCAAAGGTTTACATACAACCTAACTAATATATAACAGGTTCCAGCAGACCCGGTCTGGATGTGTTCGGTACCAGCGGGAACCTGAAACATTTAAGCACTGATTCAAGTCCTACTTTATTACTTAATCTCCTTTCTACATGGCCTCACTGGCTGAGAAGTGGTCCCGCAGCATGATGCTGCAGCCGCCGTGCTTCACAGTCACAGTCATTCCTGCTAAGAAGATAAAAATTGACTATTTGACTACTTTCTATGTTATATAGTAATAGCAGATGATCTGCCTGTGATGATGTCACAGCTAACAGAACGCCAGACTAGGCGTACCTTCTATGAAGATAAAAATGACAGAGAACAAAAAGTTAAAAGCTGAAATAACAACAAACAATGCAGATTGGAGAGCAGTAGGAGAACTCAGCAGAGAGAGAGAAATAGACCCTGATGTCCTCCAGCAGCCTAAGCCTATAGCAGCATAACTATAGAGGTAGCTCAGGGTAACATGAGCCACTCTGACTAGAAGCTTTGTCAAAAAGGAAAGTTTTAAGATTAGTCTTAAAAGTAGACGGGGTGTCTGCCTCACGGACCAAAACTGGGAGTTGGTTCCACAGGAGAGGAGCCTGATAGCTAAAGGATCTGCCTCCCATTCTACTTTTAGAGACTCTAGGAACCACCAGCAGACCTGCGGTCTGAGAGCGAAGTGCTCTGTTAGGAACATACGGGGTAATCAGAGCTCTGATATATGATGGAGCTTGATTATTAAGGGCTTTATACGTGAGAAGGAGAATTTTAAATTCTATTCTTGATTTAACAGGAAGCCAATGAAGGGAAGCTAAAATAGGAGAAATGTGATCCCTCTTGTTGTAGTCTGTCCCTTTCTGCCTAGCCAGAGTTGGAGACCCAGGTCCAGACGTCATGGATCTGGTTCCCAACATCAGCCGTCTGATCTGTAATCAGTCTGAGTTTTTTATGTAGTTCTCTATGTGAGGGACTCAGTCCTTAACCAGGGGACTGAGTCCCACCGTCTGTGTCCTCCAGTCCACCGTAGACTCAGGGATCACCTCTCAGCTCTCCTCCTCCTCTGCAGATGCTCCTGTCTTCAGGAACATATCCGACCCTGTGGAAGTGATGGCCGGCTCTCCGCTGACTCTCAGCTGCTCCGCGGAGGGAAACCCGGAGCCGACCATCACCTGGACAGCAGGCGGTAGATCTCTGCAGCGAGGCGGAGGCGGTCGGCTCGTCTTATCGGCTGTCGGACCGTCTGACGCCGGACGGTACGAGTGTGAAGCCAGAAACTCAGAAGGAATCCGGACTGCAGCTGTAAATGTCTCAGTTCTAGGTGAGACCGAACGCCTCGTCTCATTTACGGTCTTTAATTGTCCCGGTCGTCTCCTGACACGTCTGCCTGTTTCTTTAATTAGCTCCGCCCACCAACACCTCCCTGACTGTGGATCCAGGTGAGGAGGTCGTGGAGGGGCAGCAGGTGAACTTTACCTGCAGCTCTGTTGGAGCTCCGCCCCCTACGCTTGTTCTGAAGAGGGAAGGGGAGGAGCTTCAGAGGACGGACTCCGCCCCCTCGCTCCACTTCAGTCTTCCTTCTGCCGTGCTGAACGACTCCAGCCGCTACGAGTGTGAAGCCTCCAACCAGCACGGCTCCCAGCGGGCCTCCAGGACCGTCACCGTCAGAGGTACGTCACCTCAGCTGCTGCTCGGACCTGTCGGTTCCGGTCGCACCTGGACTCACTGTCCGTCTCCACTTCCTCCTTCCCTCAGGTCACCCTCTGCTGGTGGAGGTGATTCCCCCGGTGGAGGCCAACCTTCAGGTGGAGGCCAGTCTCATGGTGGAGGCGGAGAGGGGCTCGCCCCTGACTCTGACCTGCCGGGCCTCCGGGTGCCGGCACCCCCCCACCCTCAGCTGGAGGAGGACGGACCAGAACCGGACCCTCCTGCAGAAGACGGAGCGCCCGGACGGCCAGTCGCAGCTCCACCTGTGGAAGCTGGACCTGCAGCATCAGGGCGGGTACAGCTGCGAGGCCGGGTGCGGCTCCGTCACCCGGACCAGGGAGATCCTGGTCCAGGTCCACTGTGAGTCTGACCCCCGCCGCCGCCTCGGCCGTTTCACGTTTTCTAATATTTTCTGATCAAAACGAGGTCAAAGGTTTACATACAACCTAACTAATATTTAACGGGTTCCAGCAGAACTGGTCTGGATGTGTTCGGTACCAGCGAGAACCTCAAGCTGTGTCTGAAACATTTAATTAGAATCAAAATCAGAATCAGACATACTTTAATAATCCTGCACTGATCAAATCCTGATTCAAGTCCCACTTTATTACTTAATCTCCTTTCTACAAAGCCCCACTGGCTGAGAAGTGGTCCCGCATCATGATGCTGCAGCCGCCGTGCTTCACAGTCACAGTCACACCCGCTATGAAGAAAAAAAATTGACTATTTGACCACTTTCTATGTTATATAGTAATAGAGGATGATCTGTCTCCCCTGTTTATGTCACAGCTAACAGAACATCAGACCAGGTGTACCTTCTATGAAGAGAAAAATGACAGAGAACAAAAAGTTAAAAGCTGAAATAACAACAAACAATGCAGATTGGAGAGCAGTAGGAGAACTCAGCAGAGTGAGAGAAATAGACCCTGATGTCCTCCAGCAGCCTAAGCCTATAGCAGCATAACTATAGAGGTAGCTCAGGGTAACATGAGCCACTCTGACTAGAAGCTTTGTCAGAAAGAAAAGTTTTAAGATTAGTCTTAAAAGTAGACGGGGTGTCTGCCTCACGGACCAAAACTGGGAGTTGGTTCCACAGGAGAGGAGCCTGATAGCTAAAGGATCTGCCTCCCATTCTACTTTTAGAGACTCTAGGAACCACCAGCAGACCTGCAGTCTGAGAGCGAAGTACTCTCCAGCCAGAACTGTAGCTTGACTAAATATTCCTGAAGCTTGGATTTATGTTTAAGTCCTCGAGGATTAGAGAAAATCCAGAATCAATTAAAAACACTGCATTATGAAGCGCTAGAGCATTCCCCCCGTATATAGAGGCGCAGCGGGGTCGAATCCAAACCTTGATGCCTTGCTGCATGTCTTCTCCACCTTCCTCTCCTTGCTTCCTGATTACTGTATATAAAACAGATAAATTCAAAGTTGTGCTCCCAATTCTTGTTCATTAAGAATCATCTTTAGTCGCGTGTTGTGAAATCAGTCCCACGAGGAACGAATAAATCCTTAAAAATCTAAATTACATCATATGTTTGTCGAGGAGTGGATTAAAAGGTGTTTCCAGAGTGGAAACAGGAGGCGAGTGAAGACCTGAGGCTTCTGCAGCAATAATAACCCACAGCTGACAAACGTAAACTTCCAGAGGTTATCACATAGTATGTCCAGGAATCTGTCTTATCGTTGTAGCTACAGTGGGAGTTTGGCTTCCTGAATGATAATAGCGTTTTAAAAGGAAAGTGAAAGCGCTCATAAATCAGAAATTAGTTTTCTTTTTCCTGAACAAATGGTTCAACAAAGGTTTCCCAGCATTAATCACCAGAACTCGGTTTCAGGCGGATCGGATACGGCAGCTCCGCCTGTCGGGACGCGGTTCCGTCCTGCCGCTGTGGGTCAAAGGCCAAAAAGTTTTACACTGTTGATTTAGTCCGAGAGAGAGAGCAGCAACATTTCCTCACGTAGACGTTCCCGGTGACACCGCCTGCTGTTTAAAGCCCAGCTCAGCAGCCGTGGGCGTAAAGTTTCTGAGTCACGCTGCCAGAAATACGCCGAGCAGCTGACGGTAAAGTCAGAGAGCGAAGGAGACGCAGTTTGGCTGCAATCATAACTGAACACAGCAGCAATTATCTGAACGCCATGTTTAGACCTGAAGACTCTGACATGAGCTCCACTGAAGCTGCTGGGTGGGAGGAGAACGTTGGTCTCATGTCTCCTCATCCTTCAGGCTGAGCTGCAGAGGACAAACAGCACCGCTCTGACCGACCGGACGTGACCCAGCAGGGAGGGAGAAGCATCCCCCTCCCCCCCCCCACTCCTCCCCACCCACCCACGCACACTGGGGGCCCGGACCGCTAAACCGGACTGAGAAACCCTCCCACTCAGGGACAGACAGCGGGTCAGAAGTTTATAAGGGTTTCATCCATAATGCTGAGCTTCTGCAGAACATAAACCATCTAATGTAATTGTATGGAGATAAAACTGTTACAGCTTGTAGCGACACTAAAAAAAGATTTGGCGTTGTAAAATCAAACGTTGTAAAATCCAACATTGAAATTTTAAACAGTGTCAGAAAGTAAAAACTTCTGATATTCTCTTTTATGCTGCAGTTTTTTTCCGATGACAGATATTTTCAGTGTTTCACTGTTTTGACGGAGGGGGCGGGGCCAAATTGAAGGCCCATTCATGGACCCTCCGTTTTTCCGGTACTCCTCATCATTGAATGATGAATGGGACTTTGTCACACCTCTGGAACTGGAAAGTTTTCCCACCGTCCAAAGCTGAAGGCGTCTTTAAGGAGAATTCAGGTTCTTTCTTTTTAAATCGACCCTCCCCTGGTGTCTGAACTTACACCTGATCGACCAGGTTCCCCCCCGGGCTCGTTGAGAAGGAACCAGACGTTTTAACGAGTTTAGGACGGATCCAGATGGTTCTGGAGGGTTTCTAGAGGACTTTAAATACATTTCTGTGGACAGATTAAAACCACTGAGCTATATAATACACTGGAGTGCTAATCACCGTCTGTTAGAACGAGTCGCTTTGAAGCCACCAGCCGCCATATTGGTACTCCCTATTTCCCCCCCAGTAACTAGGGAATATGTGCGCTACAGCATCGAATAACGAGGATTTTCTCATGTTCAGGGGGGGCTTAAAACTTTTAAAATGTCAAATGCCATATAGTTTTATGTTATGTTCTAAAACTATCAAGTACTGAGAAAGTCATGTGCTGAAATATTTTGCATTTTATTTATTTAAATATATATATATAACATTTATAAATATATAAATAACAATATACAAAAACATATATTTACATATATGTATACATATATATACATATATAGATATACACATACTTATATATACATATGTGTATATTTAATATGAATAACATGTAAAATATTTCAGCACCTAATTTCCTAGTAGTTGATAGTGTTAGTACATCCACTGACTGTAGAATTACCTGTGAAACGTTTTCACTCAGCCAGAAAACTGCTTGTTGTTGCAACTAAATCCTGTGGGATTCTGGGAGAGTAGGGAGTAGCAAGATGGCGGCCAGTGACTTCAGTTTCTCGACTAAATCAGCACTCCAGTGTATTATATAGCTCAGTGATTAAAACATGTTTAAGGCGTTGGTCCGATGTTCATCATCAGCTTAACGAGATCAACCACAGATCTGATTGTTCAGACTTTATTCCTCACGGGACCCACTGACATTTGGACCTTTGACCGGGTTTCCCTCCTCCTGATCCAATTAAAGCTGAGAAGGACTCACAGGGGTCCCTCTGGGCGTCTTAGGGGCCTTCAGCATGACGCCTGTAAGGAGAGTTTTTAGACCTCCAGAGAAAAGAAAGCAGCAATTTCTGGAAATTTTGATGAAGATCCAGAATAACTTGTAGAGGTTTCATGAGGTTGGATATGATGAAGCGGTTCTGATGGACCTTCAAGGGTTTTTAAAGGTGTTGAGCAACTAGATGGAGGCTTTCTGAGACACTACTGGAAGTTCTGGATGATTTCAGGCGAGGTTTTATATTGACTTTATTAGATCCATAATTTTTAACCAGATCCAGAACCAGATGGCCTTCATCCTGGCCGGCGTTCAGTTCCTCTAACCGGTTCCTCTGTTCCCGTCTCTCCAGCGTTCCCCTCCGATCCCGTCCTGGAGGATCCCGGTCCCGTCCTGCTGGACCAGGAAAGCCCGTTCCGCTGCGAGGTCCTCAACATCTTCTCGGCCAACCAGCTCAGGTTTCGCTGGCTGTCGGGGAACGCGACCCTCCTGACGGACGTGCGCAGGTTCTCCGGCTCGCTGCGGAACGTCTCGTCCGTTCTGAAGCACCGCTTCAGGGAGGCGCAGCGGGTCCTGACCTGCGAGGTGGCGCTGCTGACGGAGCACGGAGACGTGTGGAGGTCCAGAAACACCAGCGTGGCCCTGCAGATCCACTGTGAGTGATTCGGGCTTTAATCGTCCCAGGTTCAGCTTTTTCAATTCAATTCAATTTTATTTATATAGCACCAATTCATGAAACATGTCATCTCAAAGCACTTTAAAAAGTCAAGTTAAATCATATTATACAGATTGGTCAAAAAATTCCTCTCTAAGGAAACCCAGCAGGTTGCATCAAGTCTCTCCAAGCAGCATTCACTCCTCCTGAAAGAGCGTAGAGCCACAGTGGACAGTCGTCTGCATTGTTGATGGCTTTGCAGCAATCCCTCATACTGAGCATGCATGAAGCGACAGTGGAGAGGAAAACTCCCCTTTAACAGGGAGGAGAACCTCCAGCAGAACCAGAACCAGGCTCAGTGTGAACGCTCATCTGCCTCCACCCACTGGGGCTTAGAGAAGACAGAGCAGAGACACAGAAAGCACAGAAGCTCACATTGACCCAGGAGTACTTTCTATGTTAGATGGTAATAGAGGATGATCTGCCTCCCCTGATGATGTCACAGCTAACAGAACGCCAGACCAGGTGTACCTTCTATGAAGAGAAAAATGACAGAGAACAAAAAGTTAAAAGCTGAAATGACAACAGTCATTTCAATGCAATGCATTTAACAGATGCTGAGTTACGCTGAAGGGATGTGGGTCGATCTCAGCAGTTATAGTTGATATAAGGTGTGTAAACTCGCAAAGTTATTCAGATCCGGCTGATTTCTGAGCCGATAGGAACAGTGAGGAGCAGGAGATCTGCTGGCTGTTTGGTGGAATGCCAAGAATAACTTTATTTAGGAGTTTGAGCTTCTGAGCAGCAGAGCAGACGGTCCAGCAGCTGGGGAGTCAGAAAGTGACAAATCTGCAGCTTTTACACACATTGCATCTCCAAAGTAAAGCGAAAACACAAAATAAACACATGCAAATCTATTTAACCCAGACAGATCCTTATCCAGCATTATAAATGCTGGCCTTTGTTGGGCAGTGGTATAAAGCTTGGTACTCATCATTACTCCAGACTTTTTGAATTGAGAAAGCTTCCGAGAGAGGAAGCGAAACGTCTTCAACTACTGAAAACAATTTCAGTTGCTTTGTTTTTTACTCTTTTTTTTTGGAATGACCATGACCTGGATGACTGAGAATCTTATAAATGCTGCCCAACTCTTAGTCTCCAATGTCACTGCTGCACTTTATCCGAAAACTTACTGCATATTTGTTTACATTTCAACTGTCTACTGTTAAATCACTGCAGCACTTTATCCGGAAATCAATTGGAATTTATCCTGTAAATTACTGCTATTTATTACTGCATTTTTAATCCATCCTGTACTGTAAATTCACAGCAACGTATCCTGTAGAGTTACTGCAATTTTTCTGAGCTGTATGAAAACGAAATTTCGTTCTGTATGCACTCTGTGCATACAAAATGACAATAAAGAAAGTCTAAGTCAGAGATACTGAGCTTCAGTCTAAACGGGACAAAGGTGACAGGTTCATGGTTTTGCTTCTTCCTGCAGATTCTCAGTCCCGATCCTTTCCTAGCACCCAAACACAAAGCTCTGCGCTGCCGGCAGCCTGGTCCTGTAGCCCACCTGTTAAATGGTGCTGCCACCAGTGCAGAGCTTGCTCTCCAATGCTGCCAGCTGGATTTGATTCCCTGAACCTCTTCTGTTCCCCCTCATTTCCACGGCGTAAAACTCTGAGCTGTCCCTTTAAGCCTTTAACCGTCCTGAACTCACTGTTGTCCGTTTCTGACCCAGATCCTCCGAGGTCCATCTCTCTGTCCATCAGTCCCGGCGAGGAGGTGCTGGAGGGTCAGCGGCTGACCTTTACCTGCCGTTCAGACGGGGCTCCGCCTCCAGCCGTGGTGCTCCGGAGAAACGGCGAGGAGCTCCTGGGGAGCGGCTCCAACTCGTCCTCCGTCACCCACAGCATCGCCTCCAGCCGTCTGGAGGAGTCGGGCCTCTACCAGTGTGAAGCCTCCAACCAGTACGGCTCCCAGTTTGTCTCCAGCTCCATCGCCGTCAAAGGTCAGAACGCCAATAATTAAAGCAGAAATCTCTGCGTCGTTTCTCTTCTCTCTGTTACGACGCCGTTTATCAGGGAGGTCGACCTCTCGCTGTTTTTCTACAAGACGCCTGGACAGAAATAGACTCTGAGGCTCGAGACGCCTGAGCTGTCGGCCTCCCTTCGGCTGATCGGACCGGGTCGATGCCGGAACCGTGGGTGTCAGAGTCCGGTCTCACATCCCATAAAATACGCGTCTCTCCCTCCACTGATTCAAAACAACGTCCAGAAACCTTAAACACAAATTAAAGCAGAAATCCAGTGACGGGCAAAGCCAGTTAAATCTGCAGAAGGCAATCCTGACGAAACTGAGCTCTTAAAAGTTAGCATATATTGTTATTTACAGGACTGTCTCAGAAAATTAGAATATTGAGATGAAGTTCTTTATTTTCTGTAATGCAATTAAAAAACATGAAATGTCATACATTCTGGATTCATTACAAATCAACTGAAATATCGCAAGCCTTTTATTGTTTTAATATTGCTGATTATGGCGTACAGCTGAAGAAACCCAAAAATCCTATCTGAAAATATTAGAATATGGTGAAAAAGTATACTAGTAGGCTATTCAACTAATCACTTGAATCATCTAATTAACTGGAAACACTGCAGGGTTTCCTGAGCCTTGAAAAACACTCAGCTTGGTTCAGTAAACTAAATCACAAGTATGGTAGTGGTTAAGAGACGACATCAGATTCTCACAGTAACTGGTGTACTGACCATGGCATTACTGTCCTTGATTGGCCTGCCAATTCCCCTGACCTGAACCCCATAGAGAATTTGTGGGTTATTGTGAAGAAGAAGCTGAAAGACACCAGAGCCAACAATGC
This sequence comes from Fundulus heteroclitus, assembly GCF_011125445.2. Taxonomy (NCBI): domain Eukaryota; kingdom Metazoa; phylum Chordata; class Actinopteri; order Cyprinodontiformes; family Fundulidae; genus Fundulus; species Fundulus heteroclitus. The sequence continues at coordinate 1,242,522 of NC_046369.1, forward strand.
AAATGAGCTAAAGGCCGCTATTGAAGCATCCTGGGCATCCATAACACCTCAGCAATGCCACAGGCTGATTGCCTCCATGCCACGCCGCATTCATGCACTAATCTGTGCAAACGGATTCCCAACCAAGTACTGAGTGCATTAATGGACATTTTCAAATGTTTGATTTTGTTTTGCTGTTATAACTTTTTTTACTTGGTCTGAGGAAATATTCTAATATTTTGAGATAGGATTTTTGAGTTTTCTTCAGCTGTACGCCATAATCGGCGATATTAAAACAATAAAAGGCTTGCGATATTTCAGTTGATTTGTAATGGATCCAGAATGTATGACATTTCATGTTTTTTTAATTGCATTACAGAAAATAAAGAACTTTATCACAATATTCAAATTTTCTGAGACAGTCCTTTATACTTTCCTACCATTTTAAACACGGCACCATGAATTACAAATGCATGAACTAAAAATTGTTGTCTTTTTACTGTGTAATGGGCAATAATGAACCCCTGATAATGCATTTCAATGCAATGCAGAGGATGCATTTCATTGGCTTTTTTGTTTCAAATAAATATAAATATGAAAATATTGGCTTTTAAATGTGCATTAACAGTTTTTTGCTCGTAGCTCAAGGATTTTAGAGCTCTGAATTTGACATATTGCAATAGAAGAAAACTAGAGATTTAATTTCAAAAGTTTAATCAAACAATAGATTTGATAAAAACTGCCTGTTTGTCCTAAAGCTGTTTGGTTTTCTGGAAATGAGCAGAAAGCAGCATGACCCCCCCGCCCCCAACACCCCCCCCCCCCCCCCCCCCCCCCCCCCCCCCCCCCCCCCCCCACTGTTCACTATCAGGTGATGAGGTGCCGGTTAAAGGTCAAGAGTCTGATCTGAAGTGCTTTGACACGGTGCTGCAGACGTGAAACTTTTCCGACCCATTTACAGAAACACTCTGGACACAAAAGAGTGAGAATGCTGGAGAAGCCGATTAAAAGCTGTTCTTTATCTGCAATCATTCATGTTTCTGCTAAGCAGTACCGACCGATCAGGAAACAGCTCTCAGGATCCGATTACGTTATCTGAGGAGGTCTGAACGCTCTTGTTGTTGCTTTTAGTCCTAACCTCCCTAAGTGCCAGGATTAGTCACCAGCGCCGCCTCCACACTCGCTTCTCTCACGGCATCCAGGGATTCATCACAGTAAATGTGCTGAGAGATGGCCGAGCCTCGATCACTTGGACAGAACCTTCATCCTGTGAGGATCCTCCTCACAGGATGAATCGCCGCAGCGGTAGAAGCTTTAATAACCGAGTCACTGCGGCAGGTGAATTTAGAAAATGTAAATACCGTCAAAACTCAGCGTACTGACCATGCTTAGATATGTAAAGTTTAAAAAATAATGCAACGGAAACTCTTTATCACTGTGCAGACATAACATGGTCCCTCCTCGCAGTGGAACCAGAGGGATTTTATTGTGAAGTTCTTACAGCGCTGAAATAACAACAATAAAGGCTGCAACTGCTGCTGTTTTAACAACCGTAACACCTCCTTTGTACTACCTGTAACACCTGCAGCACTTTCTGCTACACCTGCAGCACTTCCTGTAACACCTGCAGCGCTTTCTGCTACAACTGCAGCACTTTCTGCTACACCTGCAGCACTTCCCGTAACACCTGCAGCACTTCCTGTAACACCTGCAGCACTTTCTGCTACACCTGAAGCACTTTCTGCTACACCTGCAGCACTTCCTGTAGCACCTGCAGCACTTCCTGTAACACCTGCAGCGCTTTCTGCTACACCTGCAGCACTTCCCGTAACACCTGCAGCACTTCCTGTAACACCTGCAGCACTTTCTGCTACACCTGAAGCACTTTCTGCTACACCTGCAGCACTTCCTGTAACACCTGCAGTACTTCCTGTAACACCTGCAACACTTTTTGCTACACCTGCAGCACTTCCTGTAACACCTGCAGCACTTTCTGCTACACCTGCAACACTTTCTGCAACACCTGCAGCACTTTTTGCTACACCTGCAGCACTTCCTGTAACACCTGCAGCACTTTCTGCTACACCTGCAGCACTTTTTGCTACACCTGCAGCACTTCCTGTAACACCTGCAGCACTTTCTGTAACACCTGCAGCACTTTCTGCAACACCTGTAGCACTTTCTGCTACACCTGAAGCACTTTCTGCAACACCTGCAGCACTTTCTGCTACACCTGAAGCACTTTTTGCTACACCTGTAGCACTTTCTGCTTCACCTGCAGAACTTTATGCTACACCTGTAGCACTTTCTGCTTCACCTGCAGAACTTTATGCTACACCTGCAGCACTTTATGCTACACCTGCAGCACTTCCTGTAACACCTGCAGCAGAACCAGAGTGCGGTGAAACGACTGCAGAAAATGTTGTACCACTTGTTGAATATCTGAACTAAATGTGGAGTGACATGTCCAGAACACACAGATATTACACCTACAAAGCACAAAATAAGCTCTGCAGGAGATGTAAGTCAGTGTAAGTCCTGTGTGATGAAGTAAAGAAGTGCAGGCCACACTGTAACCAGGCAACCTGCAGGACACAACATCACAGCAGAGGGAGATTACGTATCTCAGGCAGGATGGACTATAATGCTTTCCAACCGTGACTCAGATGCATTACGTAACATCTGCAGGACCCCATTGTAACGCTTTCCGTCTGGCTTCTCTCTGTTCAGCTCCCCCGAGGAACACTACCGTCCTCATTCTTCCGTCTACGGAGGTCCAGGAGGGACAAAATGTGACGGTCTGCTGCCAGACCATCAGCTTCCCCCCGTCAGCAGTGATCCTGAAGAAGCTGACCAATGGCACTGAGCTGTACTCAACCAACGGCACCTTCCTATTGGTCAACGTCACGTCCAGAGACTCGGGCTTGTACCAGGTCAACGTGAGCAACGATCTCGGCTCTGAGATCAAAGTCTTCAGCATCAGAGTCAGAGGTGAGTAAAGTCCCTAAATCCCTGGATGAAGATGTTAGATGATGTTTTATTTAATTTTTTGCTCGTACTTCATCTGCAGAGGTGAGAACCGGACTTCCTCCAGAAGTCAGCATCATCCTCATCTCGGCCGCCGGCATTGCCGCCGGGCTGACGACTTCCGCGCTCATCCTCGACTACATGAGGAGGTCCAGGAAGAAAGGTTTTTACCAGCTGCCCCAGTCCGCCCCGTCCTCAGCATGAAGACTGATTCCAGGGGCTCCCGGCCTCTGAGACAGGCTCCCCCTCCTCTTCGGTCCTCTGGCTTCCATATGCGGGCGTGTTGCTGCCATGTTGTAAAGTGTGGCAACGCTGTCCTTAAATCGTGGCATCTGATTCCAGGAAGATCGCAGCGGGAACACCGAAGTGAGACTTTGATGCACTGAAAATGTGGCAGCTGACTGGCAGGATGAGGCTCACTGCACTGGAACCTGAACGTATTTGGAGACAATCTCAAACTAATGCTGAACTTTCCCTTAATCTGATGCTTTTCTGTTGGAAAACATTTCCTGACGACTAACACGCATCATGTGGCTCAGCATCGTGTCTCCCTCTGGATGTGGAGCTCCTTAGACCCAAGCTTTGACCTTCACATCCCAACAAGATTTAAAATGGCCCAGTTTTCCCAGCATGCACTGCTGTAACTGGTGTTTTCCCTCCTAAAGGGATCTTATGCTTCTTGCTTTTTAGTCACATTTGAATGTTTTCCTGTCATTAAGCTAATTTAAAATCCCACAGAGAAAACTCGATTAACAACAAAATACAGTTTTAATGGATCATTTCAGTCTCTGCGGTAAAAAGCGAGCCGAATTCCCCGTTTTTAAAAACAGAGATCAGCTGTGATTAAGGACGTCTTTGTTAATCTGAGTTTGGTTGTGCTCACCACACTCAGGCCTGACCTAAAGTCCCTTAAAATCATTTAAGGGACTTTAGCCTGACCGTCAGAATCAGGAAATCCTTTAAACAGAACCGGTTTGACAACAGGAAGTAGGCTAAAAGAGTGAAACACGGTTCTTTGCTTCTTCAGAACCTGGACGACCTGCTGATTGAAGGAAACATCGGTTCTGCTCTTGTGCAGAAAAGCCTGAAGGAGAATCTCTAAACACGCAGCAGAATAGAAGGTTTTGAGTGGCCTAGTCAAAGTCTGGATGTAAATCTGTTTGAGATTCTTTGGAAAACCGAATTTAAAACAGTTCTCCAGTTTAAAGCGGGTCAGAAGCTCCTCCACAGTGACGTAGAACCCGTTTTTCACCCATAAATCCTCCTCAGGCTGCTGATCTGTAACGTTTAAGCGGGACAAACAAAAAGCAGAAACAGTAAGAAAACCTGTGAATACTTTCCCCCCACAGCATTAAAACACGTTGCTGCCTTTAAGCTGAACGTTGATTTCTACCTCATCCATGAGCCCAGCGTTTGGTTGCTGGTTCCCACACATGCGGCGGTAAGTACCGCAGCTCCCCATGCTTGTATTGCACACCTCCAAAGGCAGCTGTACCCCCCCCCCCCCCCCCCCCCCCGCCCTGCAGTAACGTCTCTGCATGTCAGGTTTCAGGCTGAAGGTTGCGTCTAAAAGCACAAATGTTGTTCGGCCTTTATTAACGGGCTGTTTTTGTTCCTCCCTCCTCATGAAGGGGGAAGTGTTTTTCTCTTTAAGCTTCGTTTCTGTCTGGTACTGATGCTTCTACACGTGCCTCTGCTGATTCTGCTGATATAACTGTTCCTTTCTCATTGTTTTTATTAAACATATTTATTTCCTCGCTCCTCATTTACTTGTGCCAACATGATTCGATATAGCGGGATGTTTTTTTCCCCCTCTTTTTAATGGGGATTTCCTTTGGATTTTCCAGTTTTCACTTTTGCTTTTGCTGCAGTTTACTGGAAATGTCAAGTCCTTCTGCTGTTGAGTTGGCAGAGCTCCAGCCCTGATGCTCGCCTTTATAAGACTGATTGCATTTAACTGTTCTTTTAAGGGAGGATATATAAAAAAAAAAGCTTCTTGGCTCAGATAGGAAATTTCCACAGTAGTTAACCGCTGCACGTTTCTAAATATTTAAGATCAAAATGATGGGGTAAGATAACTGTCAATGTAAACGTTTGCGTAGGTCTCTGAATTTCTAAATGTAAGACAATAAAGGTGAATAAATTTAAGATTTGTATTTGTTTCTGGTTGTCAACTCATACATGTGAAGTCAGATGTTTCAAAGTTACAAATTTGCAACAGCACAAGTACGAATCACAAATTTATGAGTACGAATCTCCAACCCCTGGTGAAGCTATTACATGCCCTACCAGTAGGTGGCAGTAACAACATGAGACAGCAGATGTTTCATCTGTGAGAATCCAAGTGCTGTGTCACTACCCGATCCGTACCATCAGCTCATTTGCGCAAACAGAATAACTTCCGGGTCGCCAAAAAAATAATGTAATTACGGTACTGAAAATACTTATTTCTATACTTAAATCATTAAAAAATGCTAAACTATATCGTAAATAAAATATTGAAGACTTTTCTGAAAGAAATTGATACGTTTTACATTCTCTCCATTGTATTGCTTGACGTCATCATCGGATATGCTCAGAGGCCTGGGAAGTTATCATTGCGTAACGTTTATCTGTATTGTCTGAATGCACTCTGTTAGTTTTACTGCTTGTTCAAACAGGACTGGAAAAAATATTTAGTCCTTAATTATACGGTGAATTTCGTTATACAAATAATCTTGTTCTAAACATTTATTTTATTAGAAAGTTATAATTATCGATTAAGAAATTTGCGCCCTCTGGTGTACACATCATAAACTAGAGAAGACCTCGTGATTATAGTAGCCGCATTGTTTTTTTTTTTTTTTTGTTTGTTTTTTACAAAACCGAACAGGGAATAGAACAAAGAACACACACACAAAGTAAAGCCATACCTTATTAAAATACATTTATTAAGCACAAAATACACACATATGCAAATCAAATAAATGATAAAAAAACCTTCAAACTTCAAAAAAAATTCTAAATCAAATACGTATCTGTACTCCTATATGTGTTTATAGCTGGGGGTTTATGTACTTTAAGAAATGGTTTATATATTTTTATTTCCCTAACCACAACCGGGAAACGTTTTTGCTATTAAAAAACAACAAAAAACTATGTATTTTTTTATGTATTTCTGTTGTTAATTTTTTAGAATATGCATTATTGCCACTATTTCAAAGATATACAAAAAGAAACCCCCGCCTCGAAAAAATACAAAAGAATAAAAAAGTAAGAAAAACAAAATGTTTCCCAACGGAAGTTATTCTGTTCACGCACGCGTAAATGAGCTGATGGTACGGATCGGTTAGTGACATGCTGTTTTCTTCATCTCCTTTTCTTCTTCTTCTTCTTGGTGAAAAAAAAAAACATTTAGGGGCGTTACTGCCACCAACTGGTAAGCAGTATAAAACAACTTCATTGGTTGTAGATTCGTACTCATAAATTTGGTAAATGGCTTGTACTTTTGTAGCGCTTTAACTAGTCCGATGACCCCAAAGTGCTTTACACTACAGTCAGTCATTCACACATTCACACCCTGACGGTGGTGAGCTATGCTAGTAGCCACAGCTGCCCTGGGCAGACTGACAGAGGCCAGGCTGCCGTACATTGGCACCACCGTATATACAGTATGGAAGCCCATTTCTGCCACTCTGATGACAAAAGAAAGTTTATGTCATAATTATGACAGGTAATTATGAGACACTGTCTCACAATTATGAGATAGCTAAGTCATAATTATAAAATACATTTTTTTTTTCATCAGACTGGCGGAAATGGGCTTCCATACCACTGGGCCCTTTGACCACTCGGAATTGCCAGCAGGTAAATTTGCCCAAGGACACAACGACTGAGATAGTCAGAGCGGGGGATCGAACCAGCAACCCTGCACCACTATCGCCCCATAACTTGATGAAACATCTGATGTCACATGTATGTATGAGTTGACAACCAGGAACAAATACAAATCTTACATTTATTCACGTTTATTGACTGACATTTACAAATTTAAACACCTACGTATACGTTTTTATTGACAGTCTATTGACCCCATACAAAATGTGCCTCTAAAGAGACATAAAATAGACTTTATTATCATTCAGCTGCACATTCACAATGTAAATTTGAGCAAAATTTTGGCACAAGACTCAGTGGAAAAAATATTAATATATTCATCATTTGTCAGGAATGTAGCAGCAAAGCAAGAAAATATGTTTTATATGTGCAGAAACGTTCCGTTTAAACCCGTATGAATAGTAAATCTACAGAATGTATGGCAGCAATGAACGGACCGAACTATGGTGCCGATAGTTTATAAAAGAAACAGAAACTAATCTAAATATTGTGACATTTCTCAGGAAAGCAGCAGCAAACCAAACTTGGAGCTAAAATGAGTCAAAGTTTTCCCCTTTAATGGTTCGTTTTTAACTTCAGCCACAGATTAAATCCTGAGGGGTTTGGATCGTTTTAGTTTCTCTGTGGCGTCGTGATAACGGCCCCAAACATCCAAACCCCCCAAAACAAGAGCAGCTCCGGTTCTGGGCTGAACCCCTGGTACCGGTCCAACTCCCGGAGCGGTTTACTGGCGCTGACCCGATGTTCTGAAAGCAAATGTTCTGCTGGCTTTTGTCCGCGGAGCGAAGGCGGCCCGGTTGTGATGGAAACTGGGATGAGGTGTGAAGAGAGGAGCGAATGTGGACCGGGTCCCTCGCTTCAGCTCCGGCTCTCTGGGAAACACAGAGACCGTCTGTTCTCCGGGTCCGTGTCACCAGAACACGGACCGCCGGTCATGTGACGCTGTCTCCATGGCGACCAGGCCAGGTCCGGCCCGGTCAGCCGGGACCGTGAGGAACGAGGGAAGCTGCTGAACGGACCCGGGTTCATTTTATCACACCTAACAGGGAAGCAATGCTGCAGCTAGAGCAGAACCAGAACCCACTGTGATACCTGCAGAACCAGAACACACGCTAACACCTGCAGAACCAGAACCCACTGTAAAACCTGCAGAACCAGAACCCACTGTAAAACCTGCAGAACCAGAACCCACTGTGATACCTGCAGAACCAGAACCCACTGTGATACCTGCAGAACCAGAACACACACTAACACCTGCAGAACCAGAACCAGAACCCAATGTGATACCTGCAGAACCAGAACACACACTAACACCTGCAGAACCAGAACCCACTGTGATACCTGCAGAGCCAGAACACACACTAACACCTGCAGAACCAGAACCCACTGTGATACCTGCAGAGCCAGAACACACACTAACACCTGCAGAACCAGAACCCACTGTGATACCTGCAGAACCAGAACCAGAACACACTGTGATACCTGCAGAACCAGAACACACGCTAACACCTGCAGAACCAGAACCCACTGTAAAACCTGCAGAACCAGAACCCACTGTGATACCTGCAGAACCAGAACCCACTGTGATACCTGCAGAACCAGAACCCAATGTGATACCTGCAGAACCAGAACACACACTAATACCTGCAGAACCAGAACCAGAACACACTGTGATACGTGCAGAACCAGAACACACACTAACACCTGCAGAACCAGAACCAGAACCCACTGTGATACCTGGAGAACCAGAACACACACTAATACCTGCAGAACCAGAACCAGAACACACTGTGATACCTGCAGAACCAGAACACACGCTAACACCTGCAGAACCAGAACCCACTGTAAAACCTGCAGAACCAGAACCCACTGTAAAACCTGCAGAACCAGAACCCAATGTGATACCTGCAGAACCAGAACACACACTAATACCTGCAGAACCAGAACCCACTGTAAAACCTGCAGAACCAGAACCCACTGTGATACCTGCAGAACCAGAACCCAATGTGATACCTGCAGAACCAGAACACACGCTAACACCTGCAGAACCAGAACCCACTGTAAAACCTGCAGAACCAGAACCCACTGTGATACCTGCAGAACCAGAACCCAATGTGATACCTGCAGAACCAGAACACACACTAATACCTGCAGAACCAGAACCAGAACACACTGTGATACGTGCAGAACCAGAACACACACTAACACCTGCAGAACCAGAACCAGAACCCACTGTGATACCTGGAGAACCAGAACACACACTAATACCTGCAGAACCAGAACCAGAACACACTGTGATACCTGGAGAACCAGAACACACACTAACACCTGCAGAACCAGAACCAGAATCCACTGTGATACCTGCAGAACCTGAACACACACTAACACCTGCAGAACCAGAACCCATGGTCGCACTTGAAGAACCACAATATACTCTAGTACCTGCAGAACCAGAATATATGTTAGTAACGGCAGAACCAGAACACACACTAACACCTGCAGAACCAGAACCCACTGTGATACTTGCAGAACCAGAACCCAATGTGATACCTGCAGAACCAGAACACACACTAACACCTGCAGAACCAGAACCCATGGTCACACCTGCAGAACCAGAACCAGAACCCACTGTGATACCGGCAGAACCAGAACACACACTAACACCTGCAGAACCAGAAACAGAACCCACTGTGATACTTGCAGAACCAGAACCCAATGTGATACCTGCAGAACCAGAATATGTGTTAGTACCTGCAGAACCAGAACACACACTAACACCTGCAGAACCAGAACACACACTAACACCGGCAGAACCAGAACCCAATGTGTCGCCTGCAGAACCAGAACCCACTGTGATACTTGCAGAACCAGAACCCATGGTCACACAGGAAGAACCGGAACACACCAATACCTGCAGAACATTTGGTACCACATGCAGAACCAGAACCTACTGTGGGAACCTGCAGAACTGCAGCGTTTTGAATGTCATTGAAAAGGAACCGAGGTGAGTTGACGTTAAACAGTTCTGCAGAACCTCTTTAAAGTCCAATTTCAAGGCAGAAGTTCTGTAAACCCGTTCCTGCTGGATCTTCCTGCATCAGCAGCAGCTTTCTGAGTTCTTAATTTAAACGTCTTGAACTCTGGCTGACACGCTGAAGGCCAAAAAAAAAAAAAAAAAAAAACCTTGAGGTTCCGAACGGCGGATCAGAGGTTAAAGACGTTCCATCCTGCAGAAATCTGCAGCTCTAAAGAGACAAAAAGTGGAATAAAAATCTGCTGCTGGAGACACTTGAGGTCAGGAAAACAAAGACCTCCATCTTCACTGCGGCTGGCAGGAAATACCAGCATAGCAGGAGATTAAAATGACGGGACGCAGCAGAACCCATCTCCACACGACCGGGTCCAGAGGTGAGGGGGTCGCAGCGGCTCGGCAGGACAGTGAACGCAGCACGACAGAAAAACACCAGATGCAGCAAAGAGAAACATTCGTCATGACAACCCATGATCCGTTTCTGCTGAATGCGCACAGAGCGAAGAGGCAGAGAGATTCTGCAGAGTCCGGCTCTTCAGGCTCCGCCGGTTCTGAGAGAGGATAAAACCCAAAGCTGGCTTCATTATCAGAGGGTGACCTCAGTCCAGCAGAGATCTTATATAAACACAGAACTACAGAGGAGAGTGGATCAGGTTGCTGCTGGACTCAGCAGGTTTGTTGTCTGTTTCAAAACTTCAATATAACATGAATTTTTAGCCTCTTTAGTGAATGTCGAGGATTTTAATGCAGCCGCTGCAGAAAAATCCTTCCCTGCAGGCCAGAAACCTGTTAATTCAGCGTCAGGAGCCATTTTTATAAAAAGCCAACATATGATTTTTTTTTTGTGATAAGGTGCGCATACAAATTACACAAAGTGATAAAATGTTATATTATATAAAGTGGAGCAAATGGGAGGAAGGGGCACATGTAAGCATATAGTTAATAATGAAATTGTAGGCAAATAAGGATGTAGGGGGGAAAATGATCACCAAAGAAATTAACAAGAAACAGTTATATGGTTATATGTGCATGTATGTGAGAAAAGATTAAATAAATAGAAAAATAAAGCCACAGAAAATGTCTATAGACGAGCAAAAACAAAAAACAGAGGGTTAGCTATAAATGATTCTAAAAATGTGTGCTTTGTTCATAATTAACATGTAATGCCACAGTGGTGATAATAATAATAATAATAATAATAATAATAATAATAATAATAATAATAATAATAATAATAATAATAATAATAATAATAATAATCTCATTATTGTCAACTCAGAATGCCAAGACCCATGAAGCTTGGATCCATCAGCTGGTGTGGATACCGGGCATTCAACCAGGGCACCCCACAGGATCCCCACTAGACAGGCCACACCAGACCCATATGTGAATATAAAGTATATATATATATATATATATATATATATATATATATATATATATATATATATATATATTTGAGGTTTCAGGGTCTCTTGTGGTTTTGCAGAGGCCGCTGTTCTGTTGGTTTCTTCAAGCCATGAAATATGCAAACTGGGGTTATGTGAGAGTCAGTTGCTCCAAATTGATTAATTGCACACAGACTGAAGTGTTTTAACCTCTTATCTCTATTATCTCTGGATGATTATGATAATGAAACACCAAATGTTGGGGTTTTCATTCCATAAGACCAATATAACAATGGATTGGAGGACTTTGTGGCTCACCTGCACTCAAAGCGAGTCTGTTTGACCTTCACAACAAGAACCTTTACAATCTTGGCTTCGTGAAGGAAACTCTGCACGGACCTACAGCCAGCAGGAGCTTTCCCTGCTGTCGATCTGATCTCTGAACACCGTGTATGGGTCGCAGCGTGGAGGACGTTGGAGCTGCTGCTGCTGCTGAGGAAGCTCCCAGAAACAACCTGGTGGCTCCAACACGCAGCAGCAGTGACCTTCCAACTCCAAACATCCACTTATTATTATTATTATTGTATTTTATCTTGATTTCATTGCACATTTTAGGTAAAGCACTTTGACTGGAATATTTTGGGGGATAACAGGTGCATCACATAACATCCACAATACGGTCGTTAAAGAAGAGAATTTTATTAAACTGTTTAATAAAGAACTCCCCTCTAATGTTTTCCACAAGTTAGGACAAATAAAAAATAAAATTGTGGAAGATGCCACAATGCATGCAAGATATGCAGAAAACATGAGGAAGAAGGTGCACGGGTCAGATGAGATCCCAACCTTTGGCCTATAGGGAAAACATGTGGCGGAAATGTTACGCCCTAGAAATACCATCCATAGAGTAAAACACGGCGGTGGCAGCATCATGCTGTGGGACAGGGAAGCTGGTCTGAGTTGATGTGAAGGTGGATGAAGCTAAGTCCAGAACAATCCTGCTGGAGGCTGCAAAAAACCTGAGACTGGGGAGAAAGTCCACCTTCCTGCAAGACAACCAACCTGAACATGCAGCCAGAGATATTATGGGATGGATTAGATCAAAGCAGATTTGTGTAGTAGAATGGCCTAGTCAAAGGCCAGGCCTATATTGAATTATGGAGTCTGTTCCAAGAATTAAAAATTAATGTCTGAGAAATGGGCACAAATTTCCATCTGTAAGTAAAAAGCATGCCGCACTTTTCAGATTTTTATTTGTAAAAGAAAAAGGAAACTATGTGATTTTTCCTCCACTCCCCCAAAAAAATCTCTACTTCATGTTCATCTATAACATAAAACCTAAAGAAAATACAGCAAAGTTTGTGGTAACACAATGTGGACAAACCCAAGGGTGTGAATACTTTTTGATGATCTACTGGCTACTGTCATCTGGTTAGAAAACATAATAATCTCTTTTTCATAATTTAACTTCATCATAATTCATCACACGGAGTCCAGTTGGTGTTTCTGAATAAACATCTTGATCTCAGAGTCCAGATTCAGTACAGCAGCGCCACCTGCTGGTCAAACTGGGTTTAACGTTCTCAAATTCTCTAATTTAAAGCTTAAACATAAGATGTAATTTTTAATAATAAAATGCTAAATAAAAGAATCCTAGCTCGTTTTTCATCTCATTGAGGTTTAATAAAGTTTGTTTGTATTAAATCTTTCAGTGGAAGGCACCGTTAAAACAGTGATATTAATTATCTGGCATTAATTAAGGAGAAGCAAAACTGAACTGGCTTTGAAGATAACCTTTTATTTCTCTAAATGTATTTGTCTGTCCATTTAAAAGTGTACAAATCTTGGTTACTGTCTAATAGTTTTGTTTCTTTTTTAAATATAGGGCATTAATTAAAAAAACATAGTACACTAAACGAAAATTTTGGACAAAATCAGGATCAGATTTTCTCTTCCTTATTGTAATTAATTTTATTTGTAATTCAAATATTTCCGTGTTTGTCTTGAAAGCAACAATGGGGCTATAATTGATCACAGATTGTGAAGAAAATGTTAAACTGTCTGGGAAATTTTCACAATTTGTCCAACATTATTGTAAGGCAATAATGTCAAAAATTTATTCTGAGTCAAGTCGAGTTTAACCAGAAAAACAAAGATTTCTCAGTGAATCAGATTTATTTCTGTTATACAAGTTCACCTATGAAACAAAATATCACTAGAAAGTTTATTCACTGCTGTGATTTAATTAAAAAACTGAAACTGCAGCTTGGATCCTGTTCTGATGACACCTGAACTCGTGAATGGCTTTGATCCACTATCAACCTGCTGCTGTCCTGCTTTTTCTACCTACCACACTTTTTCTCTCCATTAATTTCCCACCAATACGCCTGATTGACCCGCAAACATCAACCTGTCTGCTAGATATCGGTCCAGTCTGCAGTCTCCTCATTATGCCATGAAATATCAAAATGCTTTTTATTGATCTTATGTAATACACAGATTTTCTTAAAAGCTGAACCTTTCATTTGCCGTTCACTACATTCATTAAAATTAGCAGGAATTACCAGGAGAGAACCAAGTCATAAGTCTCAAGATTTTACAGTCAAGTTCGGTGGTTTAAATTTCTAGTCACTAACACAACAATCCACCACTGAAATACTAGATGCATACAAAAACATCTAAAATCTGTTTAAATGTCACAAAGCATCTAAAACAAAAGTTTTCAGTCAATGTTGAACTTGTTCCTTGAAGACTTTCAGCCCTGCAACAGATGGGCGACTTGTTCAGGGCGATGTTATGAAAATATATTATCAGTTGGTTGTTGTTTTAATCATGTATTTTTTATTAAAGCAGTAAGAGGTACCCAAGTTTTAAATAATACTCAAGGCTATAAATTCACCCAACCATCTTGTAGGATACTTGGCAAAGTGGGAGTCACATGAGGTTTTATGGTGGGTTTACGGTAAAAGCTTTTTTATTGTTCTTCAACATTTATCTTGGTAGAATCCTGAAAACATCTGGTAAATGAATTAAAAAGTCAATTCCTTATTTGACTCTGCAATGCTGATCTGTTTTGCATGTGAGAAGACAAGCACAGATAGAGCCTGAGTGTGTACCAAGTAATTTACATTAATGTCCCCCAAGTCCAAGTCACTAGCATTGACAGAGTTTGACTCTAGTCCAAATCCACACCTCTGGGTATAAACACTTCAAATGTAGCTGGCAAGAAAAATAATAAGAAGAGGTTCTGTTTTTGGACTATAGGACAGAACCAATACAAGGAGAACCTTCATGCAGAAAGACCTCAGGCCGGATTCGAACTCACGACCCCCATTAAAACAGGGCTACCAGTTGCTCCAGTAAATATAACTATTTACTACAAAGCGGCTCAATTTTCAGAAGAAACGACCGTTTTTTTATGTTATTTCATATATTTCTTCTTTTCTTTTCTTCGTTGACCAAAAAAGGGGCAAATTAAAATAAAAAAATAAAAAATGGGGAAGATTAAAATAAAAAAATAAAAAAAAGGAGGAAGAGTAACAGCCAGAAACAGACGGAAGGCTCGCGAGTCGCGCGCCTTTATTGTGAAATCCATCCTCACCGGAAGTTGACGGTTAGCATCTCTGTCAGTTTACCTTCCCGGTGAGAGTGCGCGTGTCCAGGTGTAAAAATGTTACCTTTATCTATAAAGGACGATGAGTACAAACCGGCCAAGTTCAACCTGCTGCTCAAACTGTCCGGATGGTTCAGGTAAGGAGATGCTAGCAGCTAGCGGCGGCTGTTAGCCGCATGCTAACCGGCTAGCCCGGACAGATGTGCTCCTCTTCGGAGCTCAAACGGCTCCAAACTCGGCTTCACTCAGCTGTCAGGCTCCGGGAAGCTGTTTCTAAGCTCGGTGTGTGTGTTTGGGTCTGACTGTCTGGAGGGATTTTCAGTCTGAAACCTTTGTTTGTTTTATTTTGCTGTGACTGTATTCTCGTTTCTTTTTTTGTTTTTCAGGTCGATTTTAGCAGACAAAACCTCCAGGAATCTGTTCTTCTTCCTCTGCCTGAACCTGTCGTTCGCCTTCGTGGAGCTGACATACGGCATCTGGAGTAACAGGTAGGCTACGAGGCTCGGCAGCATCTCTCTCCCCGGGTTTCTGCTCCCTGGATGTGCCACGTAAGTGTTAGCGTTAGCTGCGCGTCCGTCATCTTTAATCCGAGACGCTGCAGCTTCCCGGCTGCCTCACACTGCGCATGACCGCACACAGCGTCACATCTCAAAGCTCTTCACACTTTGAAAGTTTAAAAAAACGTTGATCAGCAAGTTTTAGCCCTTAAGCGGGTCTGTGTCTTGCTTTATATTGTTGTAGAAGACAAAAATAATTAAATTTTACAGGTAAAAGTGAATATTTAAGCTCTTTCAGGGTTGTTTTTGTTGCCTTCCTCACTGTGCTGTTCACCTTCTGCCAGCACTGAGCAAGCTCTGCACTGGTGGCACCTTTATTCTGGAGAGGGGTGGGGAACAAATGCATCAAATAAAATACCTTTTATACCTTTTAATAATTTCACATGCATGCATTTGTTTCAAACTCCTCTCTGTTAAAGCTAGCGCTGCTTATCGATTCTGATAATCATGATTTAAAAGCGATTCTTTTCAATTCGATCTGAGATTGAATCGCTGGTATTAAAAAAAACATTTTCTAGCTGTTACCTGAATTTCATCTAGTTATGCAAACATATTGATCATATTAACATTCGACAGCGAATTAATAAAGTAATGGTAGCCGATGGCGGCTGTAAGGACCAAAGTCTCTCCCTGAATATTGAGACGATCGCGTCACAAACATGCTGAGGGGCAGAAAACCCAAACAGATCCAGGGTAGAAGACAGAGACACCAGAGAATATCTACAGCTGCTATTTATGTTCAATACAGTTCAAAGATACTTTGGGACAATAAATCTGGACACTAACCTGGTGCATTATTAAAAATGGGACATTAAAATTCCAAAATAGTTAAAAAAACAAAACCAACTGGACTTTTTTCTGAAGTTTGAAGACGTTTCTCTTCCCGTCCGGAAAGCTTTCTCAATTCAAAATGTATGGAGTAGTGTGGAGTTCCAAGCTTTATAGTGCTGCCCAACAAAGGCCTTGTTGTGGCTTAGATAATATGCAAATTAACCCGAATCTGGTCCACGCCTTTGTAACGGGGAGTCGTTAGGGTCGTTATTACCCTGGTTTACAGGAGAGCAATGTTTTGATCACCTGTATGGAGGTGAGGTTTGAGGTGATAATTGAAAGGAATCAAACCTGTTGCTTAGTTGTAAGTCTTCAAACTTCGGAAAAAAGTCCAGTTTTGTTTTTTAACTTTTTTGGAATGACCATGACCTGAATTACTGAGAATCTTCACATTAAAATTCACCTTCACTCTCGGCGAACCTTTTACCTTCATAGTTGGGCGTACCTGTGGTCTACATTTCATGTGACAGATACTTTGTCCCACCGGGCTGAAGCAGAGTTAAATTTTTAATTAGCTTAGCTAATTGAGCTAATTGAGCACGTAGAGCCGTTTCTTTTCCAGCTGGCATTATTATCGTCTATTATTCATTTTGTCTAAAGGACTCAATATAAACAGATCAAAATGCCACATGTGGTAAAAGTCCTGCTTCAAATCACATCGTTAAATTTGTGGCTAAATAATTAAATGTGTTAATTACACAAATTACATGAATTAACCTTGTTTTAAATTAGAGATCTGTTCTTTTTAAAACTATACAGTCTGTGCAGCATCATGCGGCCATCCTAACGTTTCACTCCTTTATTAATGAAAAGCTGAAGAGCCGCGGTCTCGTCTGCTTTGCAGTTTGAACCTTTTTTAAATTAAAGAATTTTTTCCTGTAACGAGGCTGTCTGGAAAATGTCAGTAAAACGGTGCAAACACATCAAGTTCTGGGTTTCTACACCAAACCATCTTTATTTATAAAGCGATTTAAAAACAGCCAACAGCTGAAACAAAGTGCTGGACATTAGCACAAGCTAAAACACATCATTAAAAAGATAATTCATGAAAACGCTCAAAAGAAACAATAAAACCAATTAAAAATGAAGGCTAAGTCTCACTAGTGGTAAAAGCCAAAGAATAATAGTTTGTTTAAGGCGAGTTTTAAAGGTGGGCAGTGAAGGAGTCTCTCTCATGGGCAGGGGCGGTTATTCCACATATTTCTATTATTATATATTTATTTAAGGAATTTTTTGCATTCCTCTTTATTTTTAATCGAGTATTTCTGTTTGACTGGAAAAAGCTGGAGTACCCAGAGAGAGCTCACACGTTGACATAGAGAACACACAGCAGGGATTCAAACCCTTGTTGCTGCACGGCATCAGCATTAAACCGCTGCTCCACCATGCTGCTACTGTTAATCAGACTAAAGTCAGCTAATAATTTAGTGCAAAGATGGAGTTCTTGGTCTTTTTAACTTAATTAAAGTTTTAGCAGTGAATTAATCTGGATCCGATCTCTCTGCACAATCTCTGAAAATTATTTTTAACTGTCTGCAAAAACACTTTACGCCACAAAATGGATCAAATGGAACAATGAAATTTAAGCTGCAGCCAGAAACCTTCTGTTGGACAAATCAGACAAAACTCTGGGAAGTTAAAGGAGAAAAACCCGTTTTAATGTTTGCTTTTACAAGCTAGTGATGGCGTCTGCTGGCAGTTCCTGAATGACGCAGAAAGCGCGTCTTCATCAGACCTGAGAATAATTTAGTGTCATTGTTGCTGATAAAACCGTCTGCAAGCGTTTCATCCGCTGGAATATAAACTAAGATTCACATTAGGCTGGACGATATAGAAAAAAAAATATAGATAAAATAGAAATCATATTAGATCGATACTGATAATTATCAACAAATTCAAAACATATATTTTCAATGCAGCCCTGGTCATTTTATGCTGCTGTTTAACAATTTATGTTTAGATACAGACACAAACACTGAATTCAAACTCAACCCTTTATTCAACCAACTTTTTACCAAAACTACCAGTTTTAAAAAAAAATAAAAATAACATCTGCTCTCTGAACTCTTTGAAAGGGGCGGAGCTTAGTTCCTGGGTCTGCGTTGTGATTGGTTGGGAGGATGTAACGACTGTAATACTGTATTAACCTACATGGCTAGAATGCAAAAGCAAGGAGAACTGTTATTCTGTTGAACTTTTTATTGACCCTTTTTTCTATAATCGATATACGTCTATTGGTCGATTATTTATTGTTATTGAATTATCGTGCAGCCGTAGATTCAGACGTGATGTT
Source organism: Fundulus heteroclitus (assembly GCF_011125445.2). Taxonomy (NCBI): domain Eukaryota; kingdom Metazoa; phylum Chordata; class Actinopteri; order Cyprinodontiformes; family Fundulidae; genus Fundulus; species Fundulus heteroclitus. Next base: position 1,261,117 of record NC_046369.1, read on the forward strand.
GGAGAGGAAAAAATCTTCCATAAATCTGAATATTGAGCTGACAGACTTTAACTCCATTGATCAATAAGTAAGTTTCCTCCTGCTCTGCCGTCTCTGTGTCCAGTTTAGGTCTCATCTCAGACTCCTTCCACATGTTCTTTGACTGCACCGCGCTGCTGGCCGGCCTCGCAGCCTCCGTCATCTCCAGGTGGAGGTCCAACGACAGCTTCTCCTACGGGTGAGTCTCCTCCGCCGTCGCTCTGAGCTCGCTTACTCTGGTCTGACCGCTGAGTCGTCGTCGTTGATCCGTCTGTGTTTGTCTCCCAGGTACGTCAGAGCAGAGGTTCTGGCGGGCTTCGTCAACGGACTCTTCCTCATCTTCACCGCCTTCTTCATCTTCTCAGAGGGAGTGGAGGTAACATTTAAACGGCCACCAGGGGGCGTCGGTGATGGCTGTGTGTGTGTGGCGTCATGGTGTTATCAGGCAGTGACCAGAGCGTCCGAAGGTCAGCAGGAGGCGATGGTGATTAGGGAGGTTAGATGGGGTCCTGTGGTGGGCTTCATGTAACAAAGGACGGTTTATGGGGCGATAAATGTTTGTTAATACATTCTAAACTAAACCGTGTCCAAAGCACTGGACTGATTTGGTGCAGTTCAAACCTGATTTTGCTCATAAGCAGCAGTAGTTGGTGCAGATGGATCATTTTTACCGTATTTTTCGGGCTGTAAGTTGCACTTTTTTTTCATAGTTTGGCCGATCCTGCGACTTATATTCAGGTGGGACTTATTTATCAATTTTAAATGATAATTCATATTAACCAATGTGAAACAAATAGTAAACATTACCGTCTGTAGCCACCAGAGGGCGCTCTAGGCCTATGAAAACTATCCTGCTCCTGTACCACTTAAAAATTACTAGAAATATGAACTTACAGACAACGAAGACTGTCGATTATTAATCATTAGAGCCTCAGAGAACCTTGGTCTGCTTAGATTAGTTGAAATAATTCGCAGGTTGGTTCTGTATGAGCGCCGTTTACACATTAAATGGTCCCACAGCGTCAGACGCCACCAGTTCCTCTGCTGTCTCGGTGCGTTCCTCCTAACTGGGTCATCTCTAGTTTCCTGCCTGCGGTCTTTGAGCTGTTTCACATGTTAAGCTTCCACAGTGGAGATCTGACCTCCGCCTGTTTCTGTCTGCCCGTCAGAGAGCGCTGGAGCCGCCCGACGTTCACCACGAGCGGCTGCTTCCTGTCTCTGTGGCCGGGCTGCTGGTCAACCTGGTGGGGATCTTCGTGTTTCAGCACGGAGGACACGGACACTCGCACGGAGACGGAGGTAATCCCACCTGGAGCGGTCACGCAAACGGCTTGTTTTTGATTGTTACACTTAAAAATAGGGCTGAACAATTAATCGCATTTTCAATATAATTGCAATTAAAAAAAAACGCAATTTCCAAATCGCAGAGTCTGCAATTTTTGGCTATGTCACAATCAGGGAATCAGACGCGTCCTTTAGGTGTTGGTAAAATGTTTAAAGTGGGTTTGCCTCCACATGGAAGGGAAGACAGTTGCAGCAGTGAGATAATCTTATTTTATTACTTGTTTTAGAGTTTATATAATCATACATAGCATTAAGTACAGGTCAATCAGTTTAATACATAGACTTGCTTGTTGGTTGCACTTTATGTTCAACAAGGATTGATGTCCAAATCAACTAAAAGCTGTTCTCTTGAATAATATTCTGATCAATAGAAACATTAAAAGTTCTTGTTTTAAATAGTCCTTGTTTATAAACATCTTTATTTAGAGGCCATTTTTGTTGCTTGTGGTTAACGCAGAGAAAAGTCAAAATTTCAATTTTGGTTGAAATATATTGTAGGCAGAACGCGGTAATTTCTGCTCTGAGTTTAGATGCTGCGGGTCTTTAAGCAACTAATCTGCACAGTGAGGAAATAAATTGATTTGTTGATTGTATATGTTTAAAAAGACATGATAAATTAAACTGGGGGGAGAAAAAATCGCATTAAATCGCAATATTAAGATAAAAAAAAATCCCAATTAGATTATTTTCCAAAATCGTTCAGCCCTACTTAAAAACGTACCTTCTGTGGTTGGTCCTCAGGTCACGGTCACAGCCACTCTCTGTTCAACGGCAGCCTGAGTCACGAACACAGCCACGGCGGACACGGACACAGCCATGAGAAACATGGAGGACACGGACACGGACACGGACACGGAGGACATGAACACGGACATGAACACGGAGGACATGGACACAGCCACGCAGGACACCAGGACTCACATTGTCACAGTGAGACAGACCTCCTTATGGAAAGTTTAGCCGTTTTCAGGGAGGCTGAAGTTTAACCCGCCGTGTTGCTTTTTATTCCTCAGACGAGCTGCAGCGCCCAGGAGGAGGCTCCAGTAAACAGATCCTGCAGGGTGAGACGCACTTCCTGTTTCTACCCACATTAGGACTTTTTATTGACCTCCGGTCATTTTAGTAACGGCACCAGGAGACTCCTAACCAGAACCAGAACCAGAACCTTATTCACACCATCTACCCTGACCCTGAAACGGGGGCCGTCACATGAGGGGCTGGCTTTGCTTCCCTTAAGGCAAATTTATTTCCCAGGAGTGAATGCTGCTTGTCGGGACTTTGATGCAATCAACTGGTTTCCTTATATAGGAAAGTTTTGACCAATCTGTATAATATGATTGAACTTGACTTTGTAAAGTGCCTCGAGATGACATGTTTCATGATTTGGCGCTATATAAATAAAATTGAATTGAATTGAATTTCTATAGCACAATTCAGTACAGAGACAATGCAAAGTGCTTTACATGATTAAAATATAGGAAAATAAAACAGAATATAAGCAAGTAGGAATAAAATGCAGAAACAAAGATAGAACATTAAAAACAGTTGGACTAAAAAAGTTGAACTAGTGATGTTTCAGTAAAACAGTTTAACTAGAACAGTCAAAGGCAATCCTAAACAAATGTGTTTTTAATCTTGATTTAAAGGCTTTCAGCACTTTTACAGTTTTCTGGGAGTTTGTTCCAGATAAGTGGAGCATAGGAACTAAATGCTGCTTCTCCATGTCTGGTTCTGGTTCTGGTTTTAGGTATGTAAAGGTGCATAGACACGTTTATAAGCCTAAACAAAAAGACAAAAACCAGTTGATGGTGATAAAATAAGGCTCCATAATCCAACCTTCATGATGCCGTACATTACGAGCTGAAATGTTTTTTAAACACAGATGTGACTAAGATTGAGCTTTTCGGTACCAAACACTCCAGACGGGTTTGGGAACATCGACCCCAGAGCAAGGCATCGTGAACTCATAAAAAAAAAAAAAAAAAAAAAAGCTGGACATTTGAGCTAAAAGTCTATTACCTAAAAAAAAAAAACGGCCAGATAAAAGCAGAAACATGTTGCCAGACACAGAATCAGCCTTCCTCCGCGATCCTCTCAGTCCCCAGACCTAAATCCTGGAGGAGACCTGCAGGATGAGCTGAAGATGAGAGAATCAGGGAGCATTCTGGTGGCGGGTTACGTCACAGCTAAACCCGGCGTGAGGTGATGCTGCTGCAACAAAAGATTAATTTGTCTGCCTGGAGAGGTCGCTGGATGAGCACCGTCTAAATGACGTCATTACGCACCGCTTTCAGCAGAAACCGTCTCCTAAGTCTCTCTGTAGAACAGAACGGCTCTAAAACTTGTTTCTTCCTCTGAGCTCCTGAATAAAGTCAGCAGCTTCCTCCCAGGACCTGAATCCCCACCAGCAGGGGGCGCTTTCCCACCGCGGCTGATTGAAACAGGCCGTGCAGCATCTAGAGGGATCACATGCGTTTATTTTGTTCCATTTTAAAAGAAATCACCTTTACAAACAAAGCAGAGGCGTGTCCTAATAAGATATTTGAAAGATTTGTTTGTTTTAACTGGGAAGCTGCAAAGATTTCCTGTTTTTGCAAATGAATAGAGTGGAAATAACTTTTTATTGTCCCTCAGAGGGGAAATTCAGGTGTAGCAGCAGCAAAGCGATGTGCAGGAGATAAAATATGGACACAAAAATAATAATAATAGACTGAAAAGTAAGGGCACATTTACAATACAAGAATAAAAAAACTTAGTTTCAAAGTGACGTGCAACTTAGAGGATTTAAAAATGTAATAAACTGCATGTGTAGTTATGCATTTAGAAAGCAGATGACAAAAAAGTGAGCACAGCAGCTTCATGCATGGGCGGGGGGGGGGCAGGAGGCCTTCCTAACCTATGTGCATCCATCCTGCAAGAACTTCAGTCAATCTTCTCCTGTGGGACGTCCGTACTGTCGCTTTAAATCTGTGAAAGTGTGACGCTGCAGATAAACGGCCTTTAGCGCTCGCTATGATGTAAAACGTTGCATCTGCGGCGTTACGAACACGATTAGAGAAGGTTTGGACCCGGTCCAGGTTGATTTCTGTCAGCTGGGGCCGTTAATTGATTCAGGTTTGCGTTAACTGGACGTTTCAGATTGTTGTTTGAGTCTCCAGCTGACGGAGGTGTGTGTGGCGTCTGGTTCCTCAGGAGTCCTGCTGCACATCATCGCCGACACCCTGGGCAGCGTGGGAGTGATCATCTCTGCCCTCCTGATGCAGAAGTACGAGCTGATGATCGCCGACCCCATCTGCTCCATGCTGATCTCCATCCTCATCGGAGTCAGGTGAGATCGTCTCCCTCTGAAGAGGCGGTTCATGTCTGGACCGCGCTGACTGGCAGCTGCTAGCAGAGCTAACGGGGAGTCCGGCGCCTCGGCAGGCAACCGACCGCGACAGGAAGAAATCAGTTAATCTGTTTCTCCTGTTCGCCTGAGATTCCTCGACGACTCAGAGACGTTCTGAGCAGAGCTGTGCTTAAAAATCAGTACAGAGATTAATATTAAGGTTTTTAAAAACGATTTAATATCGATATTTTGGCTTTCAATATCGATATACCTCCCAACCCCTAGGGGGCGTTATTACAGCGCACCATTAATCAGGGTTCCCACGGGTCCTTGAAATCCTTGAAAGTTGGTGAATCTGAAAAAATAAATTCAAGGTCCTTGAAAGTCCTTGAATTTTTTTGTGGGGTTGAAAGTTCACACGGATGACGACTCGTGTCATTATTTTACTACCACACTATCTTTTAAAATTATGTTTATTCCGCAGACTTTTAATTTGCAAAAGTACGTTTGCTCTTCTTCGTTAGTTGCTAGGCTACGGTTTAGGCCTACATGCGTCCAATAGGTTACATTCACGCAGTGTTTCCAACTCAGCGACTTTGTCTATATATTTAGCGACTTTTCAGGGTCAAAGTCAAAAACTAGCTTAATCAAAGATGAAAGTAAGTGAAACAAATTTATATAATTCTGAACATCTCAATGCTGCACTTTTTTCCATAAAATTCCATGAAGCGGTAGGCTAATGTACATCTTATATGTAGTATGGCATAGCCACACTGCAAAAACGGAACTAAAAATAAGTAATATTGTCTTGAAATAAGTGTATCTGTCCTTGATTTGAGCAGGTAAATAAGATGATCTGCCAATGGAATAAGATTTTTACACTTGAAATAAGAACAATTCATCTCCATCATCTTATTTCAAGTGCAGTATATATAAATATCTTATTTTAGGGGTGAAAATACTCATTCCATTGGCAGATAATCTTATTTACCTGCTCAAATCTAGGACAAAAACACAAATTTTAAGAAAGTTTTTCTTATTTTTAGATCCGTTTTTGCAGTGCATGTACTGTGGATATCAATGTAGGCTATGAATATGATCAATATCAATGTAGGCTATGAATATGATCAATATCAATGTAGGCTATAAATTAAGTCCACTTTCTTGCATTGCTTCTGACCCAACAACTTCTATGCCGTTTAGTCTTTTATTGAATTTGCATTGTATTAAACTATGATAACCTATTCAGCGGTCACAGTAGGTAAATGCCGCCACGTGTGGTCCTTGAATTTGAGGAAATTGGTCCTTGGATTTGATGTTCACCAAGGTGTGGGAACCCTGATTAATGTTCACAGTGAGGAAGAGGAAGTGAGACGAATTTGCGGAACGACTAACAGGATTTTAGAAGCTCCTTCGTCCCTAGAATCAAATGTTTGGGACATTTTTGGTTTCTGTGATACGTTAAATCACAGGTGTCAAACTCAAGGCCCGCGGGCCGAATCCGGCCCGTCAAGGTAAATTATACGGCCCTCAAGAGCCAAAAAAAAAAAGGCATATCATGTCATAAAGCAGAGGCATATATCCTTTTAAAGTGTATAAAGTGGCTAAAACTGTGCCTCCTATAAGTGTAACTCACCCCAAAATCAACTTTTTTTGCAGATAAACTGTATAAACTGGGCCTAGGGTTGCTACTTTTATGTTACTGCGCATTTTTTATACTTCTGTGTGAACTGTAATGAAATTATGTAATGAAAAGTATCATCTATACACGTGCAACTGGCCCTTTTAATGACTTCATGACGTGAAAGTGGCCCCATATAGAAATGAGTTTTACACCCCTGCGTTAAATGCTTTGAACCAAATGCACTTTATTTTCCTGTTAATATCTCAATGTTCAATAAATTAAACATAAATATATTTGCCTGGTTTTGTTGATTGAATTACTTTGAGCATTAATTTGAAAGTAATAAATATCGATATTGGAGTCAAATCAAACCAAGCTGAGCTTTATGGAGAATCATATCGGCTCATTCTAGATGATACTAACCCTAGTCCTGAGGAAGTTTCCAGGTCTTGATAAGATAAGATAAGATAGGCTTTATTAATCTCACAGTGGAGAAATTCACTTGTCACATCGGCTCAATAATCAAAAGAAGGAGCCAAAAGGAGGAAAAGGTGCATAAGGTATATACAGTGGATAAAAAAAGATAAAAAAAATTAAAATAAAAAATACAAAAAGGAAATAAAGCAGAGATTTAGGATGACTTATGTACATTCACGGTGACTATACATATGTACTGACGTTGTACATTAAAATGGTAACAGGTAAAGAACAACAGTGAGGTAGTGAGATAAATAACAGCAGCAGTCACTTATTAACAGGATTATTGCACATTAGTTATTACAGTTACAGTGCAGCATTGTATAATCTGGTAGCAGCAGGGATGAATGACCTGCGGTAGCGCTCCTTTTTACAGACAGGATGTCTAAGTCTGTCATTGTAGAGCAGCTGCTCAGCTCCTCTACAGTCTGGTGGGGGGGGGGGGGGTGGAAGGTGTAGTCCATGATGGATGTGAACTTGGACAACACCTTCCTCTCATGAGATAAGACGGACTTTATTGGTCTCACAGTGGAGAAATTCACGTGTCACATCGGCTCAATAATCAAAGAATGAGAAGCTGGAGCTTAAAACATGTTAGCAGATATTTTCTGAAGTTCAGTAAACATCTCGTGTCGCCGCGAGGAAACTCGTTTGAAGCAGGTGATGCTAGAGCTGGACGACATAGATAAAAAGCTTATCGATAAAATAGAAATATTCATCGATGGCAGTAATTATCAACAAATTCAAAACATTTATTTCAAGTGCAGCCCTGGCCATTTTATGCTGTTGCTCAGTTAACTATTTTTAGATATAGACATTAATACTGAATTCAAACTCAACCCTTTATTCAACTTTTTACCAAATCTACTAGTTTTAAAAAAGAAAAAAAAGAACGCGTGCTCTCTGAACTCTTTGAAGGGGCGGAGCTTGGGTCCTGGGTCTGCGTTGTGATTGGTTGGGAGGATGTAATGATGTAATATTAACCTACATGATAGAATAAAAAAGGAAGGATAACTGTTTTTCTATAGAACTTTTTATTGACCCTTTTATCTATCATGGATATACGTCTATCGATTCGCTCAGCTTGGTCTGTTTTAGTCGGTTGCTGAGGAGTTTCTTCTCCTTCCTGTTAACATTTAAACACTTAAAATCGTATTCACCAGACGCCGATATAACGGTAAGCGCCCCCATGAACCAGTTTATCTGCTACCAGAACCTTAGAGGATCACCTGGCGCTGTCAGATTGATCTAAAAGAGGACGCTGGCCCTTTAAATGCCATTCTGGGTCGACTGCTTGATTGGAACCAGCAGCGAGTGTTAATCTAATCTAGTCCTTATTGTTTCCTTTTGGAAACATGTTAATTCAGGTGATAATTTTGCCAAAAGCTGTTGGTGCTTCTGGTAAACGGCTTCTGGAGCTTTTAGAGTGTTTGGCGGCATTTAAAAACTTCCTTTATGACTTATTGATGCCTCTCAGTGCAACACATCCCGTTTACAGCAGGAATTATACACGGCAACGAGCATTCACAAACTCTTTATCCCCTAACAGCTTCTACAGAGACTATCATGTCTGGTGGCATTTATTTCCAACAAACAGAATATTACTGGTTTCAAAGTTTAGATATTAAAATGTTATTATTTGAACATTTGACCAGAACAGCCAAACCTTTGATTGCTGTAATTATTTTCAAGTCAGATTACACTGAAATATCACTTTTATGTACATGTTTTAGATTGTTTTTTTTGTTAGTTTTTTTTTTTTTTTATGAAACTTTTCATTTAGCGCTAAAGACACGGACTCAGAAATAAAATGAACAATTTCTACCTCCTCAGAGTTAAAATCTAATAACAATAGCACCAGAAGTGAGTATTTGGAGAGGTTTTTCTGCAGTTGTATCCGTTTTGTTGTATAAATATCTCAAAATCCTTTTACACCCCCACACAACATCAATACTCCTCCTAGCGGGAATCACTAATGGATCACAGAAACCACCCCAAACAGAAGCATAAACTCTTGACTGATAAATATGTGATTTATCGACCAGAGGAAGCTCTTAATTTCTCAATAAAACATCAGAAGGCCCGCCGAACAGTTTAGTCCAGTCCGGTGGCTAAATGCATTATCATTATTAAAAAAAATAATAATTATTATTATTTATTTTTTTCAGTGTCCTGTCTGGCAATGTGGCAATAAGAATTCTTGTCTTAATGCCAAAAAGAGCTCATCAGATTTGACTTTTACAAGTGGAGCAGTGATTTATGAATGTGAATAGTTTTATTATGATTCATGCGGGGAATATCTCAAATTATATGGACACTACAATGGGAAAGTAGGAGAGGAAAGGAAGAACAAGAAGAAAAAAAGAAAATGTGAAAGAGGAGATAAAAGGAAGAGAATGATAAAACAATTATTGAAAAAAACATGTACTTCGTTTAATTGAAAATATGCAGTTCCTATATTGTCCACGAGGGGCGCTGTGTTTTATTTAGCAGATTAAGCTTCAGGTGTGGAAAAATTTAAATCATTTCTTAATTTTTATCTGTTTGATGTATTTTGTCATGCAGGACAGTGTTTTTAAGTTCCAAAAAATTTGAATAAATGTTTTTCAACATTGTACAATCACTGTGATCAGTTCTTATGCATTATGCTCAAGTAAATGTTTAACTGAGTAAAAGTATTGTTGAAATTGCACATACTTTTCTTAAAAACGCTGAGGTTATTCATAATATGCGTGTTATTTCTTACAATTGCCGGGGACTGCGTGTTGGTAAAACAACTGGAGATAAAGCAAGACGTCTGGTTGTGGATAGATTGTTGCAAAAATGTGATATTCTCTGTCTGCAAGAAACTTTTCTGTCGAAACAGGATCTGGCAAGTTTGAACTATATTAATGACAGTTTCTGTGGAGCTGGTGAATCCACTGTTGATCTTTCTATGGGTATAGTGAGGGGTCGAATCGCAGGAGGAGTAGCCATTTTATGGCACAAAAAGCTGGATCCAGTTTTAAATGTCATCAGAACTGGTGTTGACTGGTGTATTGCTGTACATTTAAAAGTTGAAAACAAAGAATTTGTCATTATTAATGTCTACACACCATATGATTGTCCTCAGAATGAAGACATTTATTTGAATAGACTTGCTTTTTTGAACTCTTTTATTGATGACCATTATTTTACCTCTGTGTATGTAGTAGGTGATATGAATGCAGATATATCTGATGAATATTCTTCATTTGCCAAACATATGCATCAGTTTTGTGATGATAACAGTTTTATATTGTCCAGTCAGCTGCTGCTACCTGCAGATAGCTATACCTATATAAGTGAAGCTTGGCATACAACGTCATGGCTTGACCATTGCATTAGCTCTGCTGATGCCCATGCTGTTGTAAAATCAGTAGAAATCTTATGAGAGTATTCTTTGTCAGATCATATTCCATTTTTAATGATGCTGGATATTAAAAGTCTTCCAGAGTTTGTACAGGGGGCAAATAGTGCACCTTCAGTTAAACTTAAATGGCCCAGACTCTCTAAAGAAGACTTATTAGCATATCATATGAAAACTGATCTTCTTTTGAGTAAAATAAGTCTTCCTCTTCAATCTCTTATGTGCTCAGATGTTAATTGCAGTGATATTTCTCACTGTAGAGACCTTCATACTCTGTACGATGGCATTGTAGATGCTTTGTATGAAAGTACAAGACCATACCTTGCATGCAGAAAGGCAAATAACATCAGGCCAGGGTGGAATAAACATGTCAGGTTACCATGCAGAAGCTAAACAAGCACATAAGATGTGGGTACAAGCAGGTAGACCAAGAGATGGAACTCTTCTAGAATATAAAAAATTTACTAGTGCAAAGTTTAAATATTCCATTCGATACATTTCCAAGTGTGAGCAGAACATGAGAGCAGACTCCATGGCTGAAAACTTGCTTAATAATAATGTTATTGGCTTTTGGAATGATGTTAGAGCCTTAAACAGGTCTGCTGCACTACTCCCCAGTACCATAGAGGGCATTTCTGGGGCTCATAATATAGCAGATTTATGGACACAGCACTATTCTGCCGTATTTAATTGTGTAAAAAGTGAACCTTATGGCTTGGGAAACATTCCTAAGAGTGATGCGGTTATAATAACCGCTAGTGAAGTTCAACAGGCTATAGCACACCTGTGTGAGAATAAGGCGACGGGTTCTGATAGCATTACAGCAGAACATCTGAAATATGCTAGCCAAAAAGTGGCTGTGCTGCTTGCAATGTGTTTCACTGGGTTTATGACCCATGGGCAGTTGCCTGATTCCTTATTATCTGTTACCCTTGTGCCAATAATTAAGGACAAAACTAGTAAGGTTGGTAGCCTTAATAACTACAGACCAATAGCTTTAGCTAGTATGATATCTAAAGTATTAGAAAAAATCTTGCTTGGTCGCCTCAATCAGTTTATTAGTACAACTGATAACCAATTTGGTTTCAAAGCCAAGTTGGGTACTGACTTCTGTATTTATGGCCTGAAAGAGGCAGCAAGAGCATATTTAAGTAAAAATTCATCTGTACTAATTGGGTTCATTGATGCCTCTAAGGCCTTTGATCGTGTCAATCACTACAAGTTATTTGAGAAATTAAAACGGCGAGGGGTTCCGGATATACTCATACGAATATTAGTTTACTGGTATTCTAAGCAGAAAATGCATGTAAAATGGGGCAATGACATCTCTGCTTCCTTTGGAGTGAGTAATGGTGTGCGTCAGGGTGGGCTTTTTTCACCTGCCTTGTTTAACTTGTACATGGATGACCTGTCAAAAGAAATGAACCTCTGTAAAACTGGATGTATGATTGGCGATACCTTGGTCAATCACTTGATGTATGCTGATGACCTGGCTGTCCTCTCACCCAGCAGTGCTGGTTTTCAGCAGCTACTGAATATCTGCTCTGATTATGGGTTGAGATTTGATGTGCAGTATAATGCTAAGAAAACTGTTGTACTAGTTTGTAGAACTAAAGAAGACAAAAACCTTTGTTTCCCAGATTTTTTTTTGTCAGGGCAAAAGTTAAATGTTTGTTCTAAAACTAAATATCTGGGTCACTACATCACAGACCAGCTCTGTGATGATGATGACATTTATCGACAGTGTCGTGTGTTGTACGCCCAGGCAAACATTCTGGGAAGGAAATTTTATATGTGCACTGCTGAGGTAAAAATAAGCCTGTTTAAAGCCTACTGTACATCCTTGTATACAGCTCCTTTGTGGTGTAATTTTAAAAAAAGCTAGTATGCAGAAGCTTAAGGTTGCTTATAATGATTCTTTGAGAATTCTGCTTAAGAAACCCAGGTTCAGCAGTGCAAGTGAGATGTTTTGTAATGCACATGTCAGAACATTCCAGGCACTTGTGAGACATCTGATATACAGGTTTATGTGTCGTTTGGGCAGCTCATTGAATAGTCTTATTGTAATGTTTTCACATCCCTCTCTCAGTGCGCTAAGATTCCAGTCGGCTCTGTGGAAACATTGGTATGCAAGTGTTTTATAAGATTTATTTATGTATTTATTCTACTTATTTTTCTTTTATTCTATTAGTTTTTTTTATTTTTTGTTTTTTATCTCTTTGTGGACCACGAGTCTGTTGAATAAAGCAATCAATCAATCAATCAATCAATATATTGTGTAAAAGTGAAATTCATTTGATATAAAAATCAACAAAAAGTCCACATTTATTAGTTCTATTTAATCTTGCAATGAGTTTACTCGTGTGGCCCTCTTGAGATCAGATTAAGCTGAATGCGGCCCCTCAACCAAAATGAGTTTGGACCGGACGCTTTAGGTCAGGTGTGTCAAACAACCAGAGCGGCTGTGAGGAGATGCAGCCAATCAGCTTCCTCGTTATTTAAACATGCAAACTTTCCTAAACATCCCTAAAACATTTTCCCCGACGACCGAAGCGTCTCTAAAAGCGACGAATGGAGCTTCTGGAAGAAGCCGAAACATGTTTGCAGGAAAACATATGAGCTGAACGGATCGTTTTAGTTTCTAGAAAACAAAGATGGAAACTTCAGCGAAAGCCTTAGTTGCTATTAAAACAAACTATAACAACGCACCACCAGCAGCCAAATAACAGTCTAAACTCTTTAGATGAATAAACTCAGAACGATGGATTTCCTCTCGGGTTTCAGCTCCGCCGGCTCATTCCACCGAGGGAACGACCTGAAAGGATGAAAATCAATCTCAGACCCTGATGGCCGCTCTGGAAACTGGTTTCCACTAATGTGAGGAATGTGCCGTCCGTAGTTAATGGGCTCCAAGCCTCCTGGAAAGCGTCCCGGATCCCGGCCTCGGCTCCTCTGTCTCCTGGATGAACACGCGGCGGTCGGCTTTCTCCGAAGCCATGACTCCGGCTGCTGCGCGCTGATGCAGTTTGATAGCTGGAAGCGAGCGTAGCTGCATATTTCAGGCCTCGGCAGGGCAGAGCTGTGGTCAGCTGAGAGGCCTTCACACGACCACACAGATTAGGTTTCTGCAGCTGGAAAGTCGGCGTCACCGCGCAGCTCGCATCCAGCTAAGCGCCTGCAGATGTGGGGAAACTCGGACCGAGCTCCGGACTCAGAGTAGTGTTCAAAGGTGCATAGCCACCTTATTTGACCTTATTTATTAAAACGTCAGTAGCTCACTCTGGTTGCATACAAAACGTTTATGAAAGATTATCACGTCTTGCTGGTGTATTAGTTGTTATTTTGGTGTTTTAAGCTTTGATTTTGTTCAGTTTGTTAGTAAATGAAGCCTTTTGTGTTTACTTATGACTTTAACTAAAGTACGTACTGAGCATGTGCAGCAGCGGTTAAAACAAGGAAGCGGCTAACAGCTATTAGCATCTCCAGGCAAAACAATGAAGAAAGGTCAAAGATCTAGTGAAAAAACACAATTAAATATCATACTAAGATGGAAAAGCCTGGAGTGTCTCTGGGAATACAGTCTGATCGTTGATGTTCACTGAAGCTAAACCTGCTGATTGTTCAGATGTGACCAGATTTGACTGACGTGAGTAAATCAGGGTTTCTGCGGATCCTTAAAAAGTCTTAAAAGGCATTGAATTCTGTAATATAAAAGTAAGGCCTTAATTGGCATTAAAATGTCTTAAATCAGTCTTTCTTAGGTCTTAAAATTGTTGCCAGGTCATAAATAGGATTTTATTTTTGTAATCCTTACCAAACAGTAAAATAATTGACACAATTATAATTTTTTTAATTTACCAAACGGCTCAATGTAACCATTGTTGGTTCCGTCCCGATAGCAGAACCAATAAAAACTGTTGCGGCCGGACCATAGCTGTGAAAAAGAGTTGGCACTGATTTATAGTTTATTTTAGTAGGGAACAAAACAAAGTTTGTGAATTCAGTTCAGTAGTTGTTAAAAAATATATCTGTAATTTGTGTGTTTTTTAGCTTTCTTCCTATATGGAATGTTTTTTAAAATCTTTAACATGTCTACTGAGCCAGAAAGTAATGGTTTATGTTAAAATAAACATTTGGGTAAAGTTGTCGCATCCAGGTTTATCTTGTTTATCGTGAAGTTGGTCTTAACTTTTTATTTCAAGTGGCATTAAAAAGTCTTAAAAAGTCTTCAATTTAACTTGCCTTGTGCTGTAGGAACCCTGGTAAATGTTCTGATATGAGGCTCTTAAAGTTGCTGTAGATCATTTTAATTGTAGAGCTGCTGCTTTACTGTGAGGTATTGCAGAGGGTCAGGCTCAGTGCGGCATTATTTAAAACTGTTTTATTAATTAAGCAAACCAGCATTATGGTAGTTCTGTGATACTGCCACTAGATGGCGCCACGTCTGTTGATATCTGCTAATCGCGCCTGGTGCTGAAGCTGTTTTTATCCACAAAAAGGACCATTAAAACACCATCAGGATGGAGGCTTGGTGCATATAACCTTATTTTATCTGTTTTAATGAACAGTTGGTTTGTTTCTGTGATGTGTTGACGCCTGCTGACCTCTGACCCTCAGTGTGGTGCCGCTGCTGAAGGAGTCCATCGGTATCCTGATGCAGAGAACGCCGCCGTCCCTGGACAACGCCCTGCCAGAGTGCTACCAGAGGGTCCGTACTGACCGCCACCCGTTCAGTTCAGCAGATATTCCCGTCACCACGGCTCTGTCTAATTGCTGGTTTTGACGCGTTGCGTTCAGGTGCAGCAGCTGCAGGGAGTCTACAACCTGCAGGAACCTCACTTCTGGACTCTGTGTACGGACGTTTACATCGGGACGTTAAAGCTGCTGGTGGCCCCGGACGCCGACACCCGCTGGATCCTCAGCCAGACGCACAACATCTTCACTCAGGTACCCGAGCGCCGGTTCACGCCGGCACCGACACCAGAACCAGAACCAGAACCAGCTGGAGTTCTGCTCCGGAGAAACCAACCAGGTTTCTACGGAGAGGACTCGGTTCAAAGAATCATTACAAGAACTGCTTCTTTGTTCAGTTCACCACTAAACGTGATTCATTTGATGCTTTTATTTCTTTTTCAGAATTTAGAAAATAATTTTACAGTTGTTTTTAAAATATATTAATGAAACTCACCCTAAATACTTAATGCCTTCACATTATGAGCCCAGTTAACAGCTCTGCTGCTCAGGCATTATGTGCATCCTCCTGGTCAGCCGGCTGCCCATACAGCTTCACTGAAAGGATAATTATAAAAAAAGGCCTCCATTGTTAATGGTCTGAAAAAGAAAATACTTTTCATGGAGTCTCTAAAACTAATTTTGTCTGTTGCAGTTAAGATATTTGCTGCTGTTAGCCTCTCAACAGAACCCCGCCTGTTCTTCGGTTATAAAGCGGCTCAAAGTTTCTTAATTTAAGAGGCTGGTCTGGTTTAAATATTTTCAGATTATCAGGTGTTCCACCTTTTAGTCCGTTTCACTGAGTATTTGCCAGAAAATCTCATCTTAAAGGGGACATAACATGTTTTTTAATGCCTTCCATTTCATATTTAAATCCTTCAGATGTGATTTATATAAAGTGGAACTGCGATGCTTTGGTCTCAGTTCCTTGTTATTGTTGTTCCACTGTCCCTCTTTTACCCTTAATCTGGTGTTAATCTGAGAACAACTCATTTTGGTGCCGTCTCTTTAAATCTAAATGAGGCTCTGGAACCCGTTCGGCCATTTTTGTAGTTTTCTGGGAGGTGGTGTAGTGAACTATGTGGGTTAATAAACCCAACAAACAAACATTTTCACTTATCCACTTGTAGCTTCAGCATCAAAATCTCTCTGAGAAGTAAAAATGATTAGCCAGAAGTCCATGACTTTGTTTAGCTGCTCAGGACCAAAATATTGTAAAGTTATTATAAAAAAAGGAACGTCTTGAAAAGAATGACCCAAACGACGTCTACGCAGTTCCTGGACAGAATAAATTCACCTTTTCTGCTTTCTTACAGACGCCAATTACACAACAAAACATATTTAAGGGCTAAAAAAGTGGATTTTGCCTGACATGTCCCCTTTTAGGAGGTTAAATGTGAACATGTTGTGATCTGTGTGAACTGAACCGGCTCCTGTGAAGGAAGAACTGTTCATTTCAGCCGCCGTCGTCTCTCTGCAGGTTGGAGTCCGACAGCTGTACGTTCAGGTGGACACGGCCGCCATGTAGAAGCTCCTCCTACGACCCCTGGGACCAATCACGTTCAGCCACCTGCCGCAGGTGTCCTTTAACCCCCCCCCCCCCCCCCCCCCCCCACAGAAGGGAGGGGCGTGGGGGACACAAAGAACTGATGAACTCAAGCCCGTGTTTTTTATAATATACCTGTGTGGGTTTGGTGGGCAACATGTCCTCCCTCGCTCCTCCCGCCCTTCGCTTTGTTTGTAGCAAAGTATTCTGGGTAAGTGCCTTGATCAGAGACAATCTGAGCCCCTCCCACTATTGGTGACATCACAGCTGGGATCTGCTGATTGGTTCAGTGTGATGTCTCTCTTTTTCTTT
Organism: Fundulus heteroclitus; assembly: GCF_011125445.2. NCBI lineage: Eukaryota > Metazoa > Chordata > Actinopteri > Cyprinodontiformes > Fundulidae > Fundulus > Fundulus heteroclitus. The sequence goes on from NC_046369.1 coordinate 1,277,885, forward strand.
TTTTTTTTACTGTGCCAAACTTTGTGACCAAATCATGTGACCTGTTAGTGGGATTTTTTTTTAAAACTGTAATAAATCAATTTCTCTGCTCAGTAATTGATTTTAATCTTTTTATTGATGTTTACAAAAACAAACAAACTTCTGGTTCAGTGAATGTTTTTATTTCCGTGCCGATGGCGTTTTGAGTCCAGGAGGATTTCTGGCGGCTTAAAGCGCTCCTGATGAAGTCGGCGGTGCGCTACGAGGTGAAGGTGGAGCTGTCGATCACACGCAGGTGCTGCAGCGCGTCCGGCTCTGCGTTCACCCGCAGCATGTCCACCTCCAGAGGGTGGAGCCGGGCGGTGACCACCAGCGAATGGAGCGGCCCGCCCAGATCACATGACACCAGCTGACGCAGCGTCCCCGTACGGATGATCTGGTCGTCCGCGCCGAGCCGGGCCAAACCGACGCACACCGTGTCCTCCGTTACACCTGGACAGAGACGGACGCAAAAGTTATGAAGACGTCAAGATAAAGTTACAAAAAAAACACATTTAGTTCCCAGAACCGTATTTTTCGGACCATAAGGCGCACCGAGAATTAACGTGTCTGTGTGTGTCTTTGTCCACATGTAAGACGCATTAAAGGCATACTATGCAACATTTTTCAGTTAATTAATGTGTTCCATACCGTTTTGGATGATTAAATGAGTAATTTCAGGTCGAACAAAGGTTTTCTCGGCCGCCCTGGTGGTCTGTGGGGGAAATACCGTACTTGCAATTGCAAGAGCTCACGGCTCCCACTCACAGGCTCAGAAGTCTGGTGCAAGACCGCGAGAGTCAGTCTTGCTTTACGGCGAGAACTCCATGTGTTTTTGCCCTGCCATTCACTATATGCACGCGCGAAAGCAACAACAAAGAACCGCGTGTTAACGTCAAATAAACATGCAAGCATATCGAGTTTTATTATTATTATTTTATTTTTTTGAATGTTGGCGAGGCGGTAGCGCGAGTTTGGTGAGGTGGCCGCCTCGCCAAGATAGCGCTGCGGGAAACCCTGATGTTCATACCTTCACTGTGTTAGTCATTGTTTGTACTGCCGTTTTTTTTACTTTTCGTTGCGTTCGCCTGTCTGCTAAGCTCAAAACAACCGCGCCTGGCTTGACGGAGAAACCAGAACAGCTGAGCATCTTTATGACAGTGCACTTTTACTTTCGCCCTCTGGGGGGAGCCTCGCTGGAAAATCAACCCCGGTTGCATAGTATACCTTTAAATATTCTTCCCAAGTGTGTAACATCGCTCCGTCCTTCCGGTAAGGTGACCAGACGTCCCTGATTTTCAGGGACATTCCCTGTTTTGGACGACCTGTCTCCAATTTCAGTGAATCATCATGGAGTAAAACAGTTTAGCGCAACAAGATGTATTTACCGCTGTCCCGACGTAGCTGAGCTTTACCGAACGCACCTTCCCCGCCCCCCGTTGGCGTTGCAGGTTAGACAAAATAAACTAACCCCCAGGCTGAGATTCTGTGCTTAACAAAATCAGAGATGTCCCCAGTTTTCATTAGAGAAATCTGGTCACCGTCCACAGCGCTCTATCCGTCTCTGTCAGGAGGACAGAGTAGCTGGACTACACTAACCTGACCCTAGCTAGACGTATGTCGCTCCGCCTAGCTTCACTCACATACATCTGGGACATCTCCCATAGAGAGTGATTTCTCCAACCAATTTTATTGTCTAGCCAATCAGGATGCAGGGCTGGAGTTTCATAGATGTGACGTAGTGGAGAAGCGACCGTGACGTGAGACTGTTTTGATAGCAATGGCGGCTCGCATCGAGGAAGCAAGCGTTAGCATTGATGCTGCTATTTCTTCCGTGTTGTCCAATCTACCTAATATTGTTTCATTAAAAGAACATCAGAGAACGGCTCTGAAGGCTTTTGTTGGTGGAAACCATGTTTTCGCCCTTCTCCCGACCGCATTTGGTTTTGTTTTTTTCCTGTGTCGCTCTCATCAGCGTCACGGGTTAGCTTCAGTGTGAGTGGTTGAAATAGCACGTCGATAAAGATGACAGACAAGTGGCTTATCCAATCATATGCAAGGATTTTTGATAAGGCTTCTATGGATCAGTTCCAGATGGATGAGTGGAGCTAGGCGGAGCGACATACAGCTGGCAGAGTCAGGTTATGACTACACTGCCCTGTTTCTAACATAAGGCCAAAATAAACTTTTATATTGAATTAACTCACTAGGTTTATTGTTACTAGCCCATACTCCAGGCTGCCTTACATGAATGCACTTCTAGTTTAGACATTACAGTCTGGTAGACAGCTCAGTGGTCCTAACAGGTAGTGACACAGTGTACCGTAATGCTCCTAATATCCATTGCATTGTACCACATAGAATCAGTCAGTATCATAGATAAGGCGCACCGTAAATATTCTAGAAAAGGATTGTAAGTGTGACTTATAGTCCGAATAATACGGTACTCACTGAAGAATTTTCACTAAGAATGTAATTGTGTAAATTTGTTAATAAAATCCTTCAGTAAAAGCGATGACATTCAGTTTCTCTTTAGGCTAACGTTGATGATGAGCAGATGAGGCTGGACTCACCCAGCTCCCCCTCTTCCTCCTCCCTCCTCCTCCTCTGGACGATCTGAATCAGCTGATCTGCAGCCTGGCTGACGGTCATGAAGCGAGGCGGCTCGTAGATCTTCTTCCCTCTGAAATCAGTAATCAGCACAACGTGGTCCCTGTTAAACCAGGGATGCTCATGATATGTAACAAAAAAACTGAAGAAAGCCTCTAATTTGTGTTTAGAACATGGCAGCGTGGCTCAGGGGGTCGCAAAGATGCAAAACAAGACATGAGACCAAAGTATTCATGTTTGGAGAAAACCAATTACCGCAATTAACTGAAGCAATGTTGGAGAGAATAAAGTCAAATGTGGCTCTTATTTAGTTTTTTCCCTTTGTTGATGTTAGAAGTCACGTTTTTGGTTTTCTGGCATTTGGTTTTTATTTTATGGCGTGTAAAGCCTAAGAAACCAGTAATGGTTCATGTGAAAAGAACAAATATAACTAGAAAAAGCTGTTCCTACGCAACAGCGAGTGAGAATGCTAATCTGCAAAATGATTTGAGGAGAAGATGCAGACGTTTCATGCAGAAGAGAAAAAAGCTGAAAAACATTTAAGAATTTGAAAAATTTGAAGAAATTGAAAAATTTGAACAATTTGTAGTAGTAGTAGCAGTAGTATCAGTAGTAGTAGTAATAGTAGTAGTAGTATTCAGTAGTAGTAGTTGTAGTAGTAGTAGTAGTAGAAGTAGTAGTAGAAGAAGTAGTAGTAGTAGTATCAGTAGTAGTAGTATCAGTAGTAGTAGTAGTTGTATCAGTTTTTAAAGAATTTGAAGGAATTTGAAGAATTTGAAGTAATTTGTAGTAGTAGTAGTAGTAGTATCAGTAGTACTAGTAGTAGTAGTTGTTGTATTAGTAATAGTAGTAGTATCAGTAGTCGTAGGAGTAGTATCAGTAGTAGTAGTAGTATCAGTTTTTAAAGAATTTGAAGGAATTTGAAGAATTTGAAGGAATTTGTAGTAGTAGTAGTAGTAGTAGTAGTAGTAGTAGTATCAGTAGTACTAGTAAAAGTAGTTGTTGTATTAGTAGTAGTAATAGTAGTAGTATCAGTAGTAGTATCAGTAGTAGTAGTAGTATCAGTTTTTAAAGAATTTGAAGGAATTTTGTAGCAGTAGTACTATTAGTAGTAGTAGTAGTAGTATCAGTAGTACTACTACTAGTAGTAGTTGTATTAGTAGTAGTAATAGTTGTAGTAGCAGTAGTAGTTGTTGTAGTAGCAGTAGCAGCAGTAGTATCATTGGTAGTAGTAGTAGTAGTATCAGTAGTAGTAGTAGTAGTAGTAGTAGTATCAGTAGTACTAGTAGTAGTAGTTGTTGTATTAGTAGTAGTATTAGTAGTAGTAATAGTAGTAGTTGTTGTAGTATCAGCAGTAGCATCAGTAGTAGTAGCAGTAGCAGCAGTAGTATCATTAGTAGTAGAAGTAGTAGTAGTAGTAGTAGTAGTGGTAGTAGTATCAGTAGTACTAGTAGTAGTAGTAGTATCTGTTGTAGTAATAGTATTGGCATCAGTTGTATCAGAAGAACTAGAAGGAATTTGAAGAATTTGAAAAATTTGAAGGAATTTGCATTCATTTCAATGGGAGCAAAAAACGCACAAAAAGTACAAATACTTCAAAAAGTATAAAAGGTACCATAACCATGAGACATAGCAGTAATGTCGAGAACGAGCCGAACGTTTTGGTACGAAAATCGTTGAAATCGGTTGAAGTATGCAGGAGTAGTTAGACGCACAAAAACGTACGGAATAATAATAATAATAACTAGAAAAGGCTGTTCCTGCGAAACAGCAGTGAGAATGCTAATCTGCAGAATGATTGGGCAGAAGATGCAGAAAACATTGAAATCAGATTTGAAGAATTTGAAAAAGTTTGAAGAATTGAAAGAAATAGAAGAATTTGAAGGATTTTGAAGTTTGAAAAATTTGAAGAAATTTGAAAAATGTGAAGAATTTGAAAAATTTGAAGAAATTTGGAGAATTTGACAAAGTTTGAAGGAATTTGAAAAATTTGAAGAAATTTGAAATATTTGAAAATTTTCAAAAAATTTGAAGGAATTTGAAAAATTTGAAGAATTTGACAAACTTGAAGAATTTAAAAAATTTAGAAGAAATTTAGAGAATTTGAACAAATTTGAAGGAATTTGAAAAATTTGAAAAATTAAAAAAAAATTGAAGAATTTGAAGATTAAGAACAACTAAAAAAATTCTGAAGAAATTTAGCAAGGCGCCTGCCTCGTGGTACCGTCAAAATACTAACGGGAAGTAACACTGCGAATTTCAGCTTCCTACGGTCTTCACAGCACCCGCAGTGCCCTTCGAAAGGTGCCATGTTAAGTCAATGGACCTCCTAGAAGCCTCTGGCTAAAAGGGTTGTCATGGAGACTCCCTCACAGCTGTAGCCCTCTATTTGTCTGTAAAGGCAGAACAACCCCGGCTAAGCAGAAGTTGGTAGGACCTTTCTAAAGCTACTTCTGGTTAGCAACATGCTAACCGTTAGCCGCTAGCATGGTTGTGTTCAGTATCACCGGGTGATTGTACTCTGTCAGTTTGGTCCAAATCCTGTACTGGGAAGTGCCTCAAAAAGGGGTGCCAATACTTAATGTCACCAAACGTGACCAAAGTTCATGGGTCAGATTGGCCTCCTTTAGCAACTCAGCCTCACCACATCTGGGCCAAGAACTCAACATTTGACCAAAATGGTCAGTAGCGCCATTTCCCACATGTGGGGGGTGCTGTATTGGCCAATTGGGTCGTGTCTGGGCATCATGCCAGGTCCTGTTGGAAGCAAAGGCCCAATACGAAAGCATGTGACATCCAAAATGGGACAGAAAACTGACACATGGCTGAAAGTCACTTGAAAATTTTAAAATGTCAAGAGGAAGTGACTGTGCGAATTTCAGGCTCCTACATTAATCACAGCCACTGCAGTGGATGTTGAAAGTTGCTATTCTATCCGAATGGAGCGTGTCCCTCTGGCCCTCAGAGTTCCGTCGTCATGGAAACTCACTGACACAGCTGCAGCGGCCAGTCTCCCGAAGTGCAGAGACTTTGTCAGACTCTGCCTCATTGAAATAGAATGGAGAACTTTGCCTCAAACAACGCTCCATATCTCCTGTTCTGTAAATGGTAGAGACATAATTTTTTCAGCGTTTAGTTCGTAACGGATAGGAGAACAAGAAAAACTATCGGTTTTTGCTAGAAATATTTTAATTTAGGCGTAAAAAATTATGATATAAAGAGGATGTTTATGAAATTTGAGAAATCCTCTACAAACGGTCCCGAACAAATCGCTGTAGCTGAAAAAGTATAAGAGATATCAAAATAATTCTTTCACTCTGAGTATCAGCAGGCTTTTGAGGACTATGGAGTTCATTTTTAGGTTTGTACAAAAATCGGTGTAGGCACAGCGACGATGTAAAAAGTGGATGATGTGGAAGAATGAAGCTCCAAAGCGTTTTAAGGATTTTTGCACATTCGCTACTCCCGAACAAATTGTTCCTGCGGAAAAACCGTAACAGTTATCCACAAAATTCCTTTTTTATGAGTGCCAGAAGGGTCGGAACATTCATGTGTGAAAGTCTCATGCCTGTACATAAAACGGTTTAGGAGTAGCGACGATGTAGAAAAGTGCCTCATTTGGGGAGATTGAAGTCTGATCCTGTTTTAGCATTTTCCCAAAACGCTACTCCCGAACAAATTGTTCCTGCGGCAAAACCGTAACATTTATCGACAAAATTTCTCTTTTGTGAGCGCCAGAAGGGTCTGGACATGAATGTGTGAAAGTCTCGTGCCTGTACATGAAACGGTTTAGGAGTAGTGACGATGTAAATACATGTGATGTTTTGGATTTCCAGGTGTCATTTTTGAAAACCGCTCCATAGGAAATGAATGGGGAAGGTTTCGGGTTAGTGTCGCTCTGAGGTGATTTGCGAAAAATCTATAAATCCCACACCAATGATGGTTACATTTTCCGAATCCAGACAAAAATTCCTACGTTTTGATGTATAATTTATGTGGTTAGGTTGAAAATTGAGCGAGTGAGAAGAAGTTGTTCAGAGAAGAAGAATTTGTTGAATTTCTAGAGTGCGCACTCTAACAGAGGCTCCTTGACAACCATAGCAACGCATGTTATTTGCTGAATTTCTTGAAAAGCCAAAATTATTTTAAGGAGGCACTATATGAAAATGGTAAAAGATATGAAAAAGCTGAACTATACCATAATAGCTGAAAGATATCACTACATTTTAAAAGTTGAATGGCGTTTCTAGCTGAAAGTAGGCTGAAGCAGTAAGCTGTCAAAAAGCTGAAATATTTGAAGAATTTGAAGGATTCTCCATTCATTTGAATGAGAGCAAAAAAGTCACAAAAAGTTAAATATTTTAAATATTATAAAAGTTATAATTACCAAAAGTCTTAGCAGTAATGTCCTGAAGGAGCTGAACGTTTTGATACCAGAATGGTTGAAATCGGTTGAAAAATGCGGAACGAGTTAGGCGTCGAAAAACGTACGGAATAATAATAATAAAAAGTAAAGAAAAACAGGAAAACAACTAGAAAAGGCTGTTCCTGCGAAACAGCAGTGAGAATGCTAATCTGCAGAATGATTGAGCAGAAGATGCAGAGAACATTGAAATCAGATTTGAAGAATTTGAAAAAATGTAAAAATTTGAAGGGATTTGAAGAATTTGAAAAAGTTTGAAGAATTGAAATAGAAGAATTTGAAGGAATTTGAAGAGTTTGAAAATTTGAAGAAATTTGAAGAATTTGAAAAATTTGAAGAATTTGAAACATTTGAAGAAATTTGGAGAATTTGAAAAAATTTGAAGGAATTTGAAAAATTTGAAGAATTTGAAGAAATTTTAAATATTTGAAAATTTTCAAAAAATTTGAAGGAATTTGAAAAATTTGAAGAATTTGACAAATTTGAAGAATTTAATAATTTTGAAGAAATTTTGAGAATTTGAAGGAATTTGAAAGATTAAAAAATTGAAGAATTTGAAGATTAAAAACAACTAAAAATATTCTGAAGAAATTTAGCAAGGCGCCTGCCTCATGCTACCGTCAAAAATACTAACGGGAAGTAACACTGCGAATTTCAGCTTCCTACGGTCTTCACAGCACCCGCAGTAGCCTTCGAAAGGTGCCATGTTAAGTCAATGGACCTCCTAGAAGCCTCTGGCTAAAAGGGTTGTCATGGAGACTCCCTCACAGCTGTAGCCCTCTATTTGTCTGTAAAGGCAGAACAACCCCGGCTAAGCAGAAGTTGGTAGGACCTTTCTAAAGCTACTTCTGGTTAGCAACATGCTAACCGTTAGCCGCTAGCATGGTTGTGTTCAGTATCACCGGGGGATTGTACTCTGTCAGTTTGGTCCAAATCCTGTACTGGGAAGTGCCTCAAAAAGGGGTGCCAATACTTAATGTCACCAAACGTGACCAAAGTTCATGGGTCAGATTGGCCTCCTTTAACAACTCAGCCTCACCACATCTAAGCCCAGAACTCAACATTTGACCAAAATGGTCAGTAGCGCCATTTCCCACAGGTGGGTGTTGCTGTATTGGCCAATTGGGTCGTGTCTGGGCATCATGCCTGGTCCTGTTGGAAGCAAAGGCCCAATAGAAAAGCATGTGAAATCCAAAATGGGTCAGAAAAGTGACATATCGCTGAAAGTCACTTGAAAATTTTAAAATGTCAAGAGGAAGTGACTGTGCGAATTTCAGATTGCTACATTAATCATAGCCGCTGCAGCGGGCGTCGAAAGTTGCCATTGTATCTCAATGGAGCCTCTCCCTCTGGCCCTCAGAGTTCCGTCGTCATGGAAACTCACTGACACAGCTGCAGCGGGCCAGTCCACAGAAGTGCAGAGACTTTGTCAGACTCTGCCTCATTGAAATAGAATGGAGAACTTTGCCTCAAACAACGCTCCATATCTCCTGTTCTGTAAATGGTAGAGACATCATTTTTTCAGCGTTTAGTTCATACCGGATAGGAGAACAAGAAAAACTATCGGTTTTTGCTAGAAATATTTTAATTTAGGCGTAAAAAATTATGATATAAAGAGGATTTTTATGAAATTTGAGAAATCCTCTACAAACGGTCCCGAACAAATCACTGTAGCTGAAAAAGTATAAGAGATATCAAAATAATTCTTTCACTCTGAGTATCAGCAGGCTTTTGAGGACTATGGAGCTCATTTTTATGTTTTTACAAAAATCGGTGTAGGCACAGCGATGATGTAAAAAAGTGGATGATGTGGAAGATTGAAGTTCCGAAGCGTTTTAAGGATTTTGCACATTCGCTACTCCCGAACAAATTGTTCCTGTGGCAAAACCGTAACAGCTATCAACAAAATTCTTTGTTTATGAGTGCCAGAAGGGTCGGGACATTCATGTGTGAAAGTCTCATGCCTGTACATTAAACGGTTTAGGAGTAGCGACGATGTAGAAAAGTGCCTCATTTGGGGAGATTGAAGTCTGATCCTGTTTTAGCATTTTCCCAAAACGCTACTCCCGAACAAATTGTTCCTGCGGCAAAACCGTAACATTTATCGACAAAATTTCTCTTTTGTGAGCGCCAGAAGGGTCGGGACATGAATGTGTGACAGTCTCATGCCTCTACATGAAACGGTTTAGGAGTAGCGACGATGCGAAAACATGTGATGTTTTGGATTTCCAGGTGTCATTTTTGAAAACCGCTCCATAGGAAATGAATGGGGAAGGTTTCGGGTTAGTGTCGCTCTGAGGTGATTTGCGAAAAATCTATAAATCCCACACCAATGATGGTTACATTTTCCGAATCCAGACAAAAATTCCTACGTTTTGATGTATAATTTATGTGGATAGGGTGAAATTTGAGCGAGTGAGAAGAAGTTGTTCGGAGAAGAAGAATTTGTTGAATTTCTAGAGTGCGCACTCTAAAAGAGCCTCCTTGACGACCATAGCAACGCATGTTATTTGCAGAATTTCTTGAAAAGCCAAAATTATTTTAAAGACGTACTATACGAAAATGGTGAAAGATATGAAAAAGCTGAAACATACCATAATAGCCAAAAGATATTACTACATTTTAAAAGTTGAATGACGTTTATAGCTGAAAGTAGGCTGAAGCAGTAAAATGACAAAAAGTTGAAATATTTGAAGAATTTGAAGGATTTTCCATTCATTTTCAATGAGAGCAAAAAACGCACAAAAAGTTAAATATTTTAAATATTATAAAAGTTATAATTACAAAAAGACATAGCAGTAATGTCGTGAACGAGCTGAACGTTTTGATACGAAAATTGTTTAAATCGGTTGAAGTATGCAGGAGTAGTTAGATGCCGAAAAACGTACGGAATAATAATCAAGACCTGAAGGAACTTAATAAGTGAGAATGCTGTATAGCATTCTCACTTGATAAGTGAGAATGCTGTATAGCATTCTCACTTGACTAGAAAAAGCTGTTCCTATGCAACAGCGAGTGAGAATGCTAATATGCAGAATGATTTGAGAAGATGCAGAAGTCTCATGCAGAAGAGAAAAAAAGCTGAAAAACATTGAAGAATTTGAAAAATTTGAAGAAATTGAACAATTTGAAGTAATTTGTAGTAGTAGTAGTAGTAGTAGTATCAGTTGTAGTAGTAATAGTAGTAGTAGTAGTATCAGTAGTAGTAGTAGTAGTAGTAGTATCAGTAGTAGTAGAAGTAGTAGTAGTTGTGTCAGTAGTAGTGGTATCAGTAGTAGTAGTAGTTGTATCAGTTTTTAAAGAATTTGAAGGAATTTGAAGTAATTTGTAGTAGTAGTAGTAGTAGTATCAGTAGTAGTATTAGTAGTAGTAGTAGTATCAGTAGTATTAGAAGTAGTAGTAGTAGTAGTATCAGTAGTAGTAGTATCAGTAGTAGTAGTAGTAGCAGTTGTTGTATTAGTAGTAGTATCAGTAGTACTAGTAGTAGCAGTTGTTGTATTAGTAGTAGTATCAGTAGTACTAGTAGTAGCAGTTGTTGTATTAGTAGTAGTAATAGTAGTAGTACCAGTAGTCGTAGGAGTAGTATCAGTAGTAGTAGTAGTAGTAGTATCAGTTTTTAAAGAATTTGAAGGAATTTGGAGAATTTGAAGGAATTTGTAATAGTAGTAGTAGTTGTAGTACTAGTAGTAGTAGTATCAGTAGTACTAGTAAAAGTATTTGTTGTATTAGTAGTAGTAATAGTAGTAGTATCAGTAGTAGTGGTAGTATCAGTTTTTAAAGAATTTGAAGGAATTTTGTAGTAGTAGTACTAGTAGTAGTAGTAGTAGTAGTAGTATCAGTAGTACTACTACTAGTAGTAGTTGTATTAGTAGTAGTAATAGTAGTAGTATTAGTATTAGTAGTAGTATTAGTAGTAGTAGTATCAGTTTTTAAAGAATTTGAAGGAATTTTATAGTAGTAGTACTAGTAGTAGTAGTATCAGTAGTACTAGTAGTAGTAGTTGTATTAGTAGTAGTAATAGTAGTAGTAGCAGTAGTAGTTGTTGTAGTAGTAGTAGTAGCAGTAGCAGCAGTAGTATCATTAGTAGTAGTAGTTGTATCAGTAGTAGTAGTAGTATCATTAGTAGTAGTAGTTGTATCAGTAGTAGTAGTAGTAGTTAGTAGTATCAGTAGTAGTAGTAGTAGTAGTAGTAGTAGTAGTAGTATCAGTAGTACTAGTAGTAGTAGTTGTATTAGTAGTAGTAATAGTAGTAGTAGCAGTAGTAGTTGTTGTAGTAGTAGTAGTAGCAGTAGCAGCAGTAGTATCATTAGTAGTAGTAGTTGTATCAGTAGTAGTAGTAGTAGTTAGTAGTATCAGTAGTAGTAGTAGTAGTAATAGTAGTAGTATCAGTAGTAGTGGTAGTATCAGTTTTTAAAGAATTTTAAGGAATATGTAGTAGTAGTAGTAGTAGTAGCAGCAGTAGTAGTATTAGTAGTAGTATCAGTAGTACTAGTAGTGGTAGTAGTTATATTAGTAGTAGTTATAGTAGTAGTAGCAGTAGTAGTTGTAGTATCAGCAGTAGCATCAGTAGTAGTAGCAGTAGCAGCAGTAGTATCATTAGTAGTAGTAGTAGTAGTAGTAGTAGTAGTATCAGTAGTACTAGTAGTAGTAGTAGTTGTATTAGTAGTAGTAATAGTAGTAGTAGTAGTTTCAGTAGTAGTAGTAGCAGTAGTAGTATCAGTAGTAGTAGTATTAGTAGTAGTACTAGAAGTATCAATAGTAGTAGGAGTAGTATCAGTAGTAGTAGTAGTAGTAGTAGTATCAGTTTTTAAAGAATTTGAAGGAATTTGAAGAATTTGAAGGAATTTGTAGTAGTAGTAGTAGTATCAGTAGTACTAGTAGTAGTAGTAGTTGTATTAGTAGTAGTAATAGTTGTAGTAGCAGTATTAGTTGTTGTAGTAGCAGTAGCAGCAGTAGTATCATTGGTAGTATCAGTAGTAGTAGTATCAATAGTAGTAGTAGTAGTAGTAGTAGTATCAGTAGTACTAGTAGTAGTAGTAGTTGTATTAGTAGTAGCAATAGTAGTAGTATCAGTAGTAGTTGTAGTATCAGCAGTAGCATCAGTAGTAGTAGCAGTAGCAGCAGTAGTATCATTAGTAGTAAAAGTAGTAGTAGTAGTAGTAGTAGTAGTAGTAGTAGTAGTATCAGTAGTAGTAGTAGTAGTAGTAGTAGTAGTAGTTGCAGTATCTGTTGTAGTAATAGTATTGATATAAGTTGTATCAGAAGAACTAGAAGGAATTTGAAGAATTTGAAAAATTTGAAGGAATTTGCATTCATTTCAATGGGAGCAAAAAACGCACAAAAAGTACAAATACTTCAAAAAGTATAAAAGTTACCATAACCATGAGACATAGCAGTAATGTCGAGAACGAGCCGAACGTTTTGGTACGAAAATCGTTGAAATCGGTTGAAGTATGCAGGAGTAGTTAGACGCACAAAAACGTACGGAATAATAATAATAATAATAATAATAAAGAAAAACAGGAAAACAATAAGTGAGAATGCTGTATAGCATTCTCACTGATAATAAAGAAAAACAGGAAAACAATAAGTGAGAATGCTGTATAGCATTCTCACTGATGAGCAGCTTGATGTGGTTCCACTTTGATGTGTTTGAGTTCCTGAACAGAACCACGACTGCAGGCACCGAGGTTCACCTCAGAAAATAACAGCAGACATCACTGCAAAGACGTGATATGAGACGGGTCGGATGGTTCGGAGCTCAGAGGAGGTTCTGGTTCTGGTCCCGGTTGGTTCTTACCTCATCATGTTCTCGATGCTCTGCTCTTTGACTTTAATATCTGACAGAGAAAACAGAACAAGCCATTAAATGTACTTAATCTAACATTTACACCTACACAGAACAAATACTGATATAAAAACTGCTTATTTTAGGGATTCTCTAATTTCTCAGTTATTTGTTATATTGTATAACTGTGTTTTTTTTAGGCCTAGTCCACACAGACAGATATCTGGCAAAACGTCGTCATCATCGGTTTGAAGGATTCTGATTGGCTGACAAAGGTTTTAGCATGTTTATATCAACGCTGAGCCGTGCACTGCAAAAACTGAACTAGAAATAAGTACGATTTTCTTAAAATTTGTGTATTTGTCCTTGATTTGAGCAGGAAAATAAGATGATTTGTCAATGGAATAAGATTTTTGCACTTAAAATAGGAACAATTAATCTCAATCATCTTATTTCAAGTGCAGCATGTCTAATTATCTTATTTTAGGGGTCAAAATACTCATTCCATTGGCAGATAATCTTTTTTTACCTGCTCAAATCAAGGATAAGTACACTAACTTTAATACCATTTTACTTATTTTTAGATCCGTTTTTGCAGGAAGGTTTGTGTGGATGAAAACTTTTAAAACTATCCAGTGTGTACAATATTATTTTTTTTCAATCGATGTGGGAGAGACATTCTTATTTTAATAAAAGGTTTTAGTCTTTGTACATGTAGCTGCACATAAAAAAAAACTGTCAAACGTGTTAAACTTGGACTGCAGCTGATAATCAGATGAAATGTGTCCCTCAGGGCCGGGACTCTCTCCTGTTTCTTAGACATCTCTAGTCATCAAACGCTCCACATGTTTCTGTTAACTGTCTTTATATGTAGACACGACACACCAGGCAGATACGCCACATCTTTAAACAATGTCACTTGACAAAAAAATAAGTGAAAAAACAGCCAAAGGCGAAAGAAAAAACGTTTAAGACCTCATGAAAAAGATCTACAAATAAGTCTGCCTGTAAAATATAAATAAATCTATAATCTATCAGTCTTCCTCTGCTGTACTTTGTCTCTGCAACAAAACATTCATGCTTTATGCAGAGATGACGGCTGAGCGTCTGACTCTTTATTCCCTGTAATGAATATTAACACAGACACCAGCAGGCCATTTACCTCCCGGCAGGCTGTTAGTTTAAGGCTAGGAGCCTCTGCGGGCCCCCAGTGACGGATGGCGACACCTGGGGGGTCCCTGGACACACTGAGGTGGACGTTAGCGTCTTTTAAAGAGGCACCGTTCTTTCTGCACCCATATAGCTGATCTTCTGTGGCTCGGTTTTATGCACCTCTCCTGGTTTTTATGCGTGTGTGATTCTCACCTAGCAGGCAGAGCGTGTGCAGTCCAGCTGCTCTGTTTTTACAGATTTTGTCGTAGAAACTCTCCGGTCTCCACGTTTCTGTCCAGAACACCACCGAAACCGTCTCCCCGAAGTTATACAGCTGGAAAAAAAAAAATAAAAACAGAAAGAGGAGACCAGAGGTTGGCTGTTACTCCTTTGGCTTCATGCGTGTCAATAAATAAGATATTAAAGAGGAAACAGAGACGTGTGTGTCTGATGGTTTCTGAGCAGCTGCTGGTGTTATGAACCCTCTCCGGTCTAAAGCTCCACCAGAAGCAGAGCTGACCCTAATTCTCCGTGTCATCACCGTGTCGTCGCTGCTGCTGCACCTTTGTCCAGAGGCGTCTGACAGAAGCTGCGTCCTGACGGGGGGGGGGGGGGGCCCCCTCCGACTCATTAGCATTTCTGGGCCCTCATTAACATATTAACAACGTCCCAGCGGAGGCGCCGTGTCAGCGCTAAATCTGCGAGCGTGTGTTTATGCGTGTGTGCGGCGACAGCTGGGTCCTGCTCTCTGATTGGTCGCTTTGACAGCTCCGTTATTGATGAGGTCGCATTAATTTGATGCCTTCAGTGGTACAACACTAATACAGTTTAATGAGTTTTATCCGGAGCGGCAGCAGATGGGATGTCTCCCAGGAGGCCACTTACATTAAGATAAGCAATAAGCGTGACTAAAACAAACCCTGAATTATTCCTCTCGTCTGTTTGGGGCGGTGTGTGCCCTGGGTGAGGACTCGCAGGACTGCTTGTGAGACGCGTTAGGACGTAAAGTCACCTGCAGGCCACAGCATCCCACTGCGTTCATGATGGAGGCGTTATGGATGACTCTGTACGGTATCCCAGCATGCACTGCTCTGAGGACCAGGTCACTGTGAGTGGTGGCTCTGCAGGAGAGACACAAGAGAATTACAGATATTATTATTATATTTTAGCTTCCCTTCATTGGCTTCCTGTTAAATCAAGAATAGAATTTAAAATTCTCCTTCTAACGTATAAAGCCCTTAATAATCAAGCTCCATCATATATCAGAGCTCTGATTACCCCGTATGTTCCTAACAGAGCACTTCGCTCTCAGACTGCAGGTCTGCTGGTGGTTCCTAGAGTCTCTAAAAGTAGAATGGGAGGCAGATCCTTTAGCTATCAGGCTCCTCTCCTGTGGAACCATCTCCCAGTTTTGGTCCGTGAGGCAGACACCCCGTCTACTTTTAAGACTAATCTTAAAACTTTCCTTTTTGACAAAGCTTCTAGTCAGAGTGGCTCATGTTACCCTGAGCTACCTCTATAGTTGTGCTGCTATAGGCCTAGGCTGCTGGAGGACATCAGGGTCTAATTTTCTCACTCTACTGATTTCTACTGTTCTTCAGTCTACTGTTCTCCAGTTTTGCATTGTATTACATTGAAATGACTGTCGTCATTTCAGCTTTTAACTTTTTGCTCTCTCTCTTTTTCTTCATAGTAGGTACACCTGGTCTGGCGTTCTGTTAACTGTGACATCATCCAGAGAAGACGGCTCACCCGCTACTACCATCTAATGTAGAACAGATTACTAGATCAATGTGTGCTTCTGTGCTCTTTTGTCTCTCTTGTTGTGTCTCTGCTCTGTCTTCTGTAACCCCAGTCGGTCGAGGCAGATGACCGTTCATACTGAGCCCGGTTCTGGTTCTGCCGGAGGTTTTCCTTCCCGTTAATGGGGAGTTTTTCTTCCCACTGTCGCTTCATGCATGCTCAGTATGAGGGATTGCTGCAAAGCCATGTACAATGCAGACGACTCTTCCTGTGGCTCTACGGTTCTCCAGGAGTGAATGCTGCTTGTCGGGACTTTGATGCAATCAACTGGTTTCCTTATATAGGACATTTTTGACCAATCTGTATAATCTGACCCAATCTGTATAATATGACTGATTTTGACTTTGTAAAGTGCCTTTAGATGACATGTTTCATGATTTGGCGCTATATAAATAAAATTGAATTGAACAGTTCAGCAGTACAAAAACAGGAGCAATCAAAGGTCAGAAGCATCAGAAACACTTGAGCTTTTGGTTTTCTCCTGAGAACTGTCCGAAAGAACCAAAAAAAAAAAAAAAAAAAAACACACAGAGGAGCAGAATTACAGAGTAATGCTCAGAAGCTGAGGTCACACACACAGATGGCTGTTTTTGAAAGAAACATCTGAAGAAAAGAAACTTTTCATATAATTTCTAAACCCAAACAGGGTTTCTGAGCAGAACCGGACCGGCTCACTGCTCTGTTATTAACTCAGAGGAATCTGGCGGTTTTTTTGGGGGGGAGAAACGAGCAGAACGGGGGGCCGGAGCAGCTGTGAGATCAGCCCTGTGGTCACATCAGCGTCTGCCGCGGTTCTGCATGCTGAAGCAGCAGAACTGTCGGTCCGATGGGGGGGGGGGTTTCTGGTCCAGATACGTGGACAATGTGACTCACCCGAACGGGTCGCCCACCACCAGGAAGGCTACGTCAGTCACATCTGCGTCCTTCAGGATCTCATCGGCTCCCTGTTCAACCAGGTCCCTGTCCGCCAGGATCAGCTGCTTCCCATAATACTCCTCCTGGGGGGGGACATCAATTAACAATTAACACAATGAAGCCGTTTGCTGCTGTCTGAGTATCTAATGCGTCTGCCAGTACCCGATGTGGACTGAAATTATTATTACAAATAATATATCTGCGTTAGATCTGATTATCTATGACATATATCACTCTGCTGTAGCGCAGTATATTAAAGTTAAGGGTAAATGTACAATGAGTGTCCCTGCAGGGTATAGTACACAGGTAACGTGTATGATAAAAAAAGGAAACATATAATCAGAAAAGCTCCTTATGTAGCAAAAACGCTGGTCTTAAAGGAGCTATAAGTAACACTGACACCTTGCGGCTTAAATCGGTACAACAGCTTGCCAATCACAACAATCTAATATGCCGTTTTTAAACGGTGTGTTGCTGTTGTGAATTTTTACTTCCACAGGAGGACAGGTATATGATGTTACATTCTGTTTTATTTCTGGTTCTCATGTTTGCAGACTGCTGCTCTTCTGCCAAAATAAAATACCAAATGCTGCGCTCTATTCTGGGAACCCTGGGAACTCTCATATGATTGGCTCAGGAACCAGGAAGTAAACACGGGCTGCACTCTGAACCAAAGTAGCTCTGGACCGTACCTCTAGGTTTGAAAGGAGAAAAAACTTGACTAAGACATTGTTGATGGAGAGGAATGATTGTTTATGGGGAATGTTACTTCCATCCTGAGTGATAAATGAGAATTATTTAGGTTGATTTTACAGTAAATATCTTACTTATAGCGCCTTTAAAAATAAAGCAACAACATTAAAACAGAGCAAACATGCTCCTTTAAAATATAAATCAGCACTGATAAAATAAAAGAAACTATCATCCTGATACACTATTTGATAAATTGTAAGAAAATGAGAAAACGTCTCATTCACTACCTAAATTTTTTGCTCAGCTAAATAAATTATCCCTGGAATGAATAAAGTTTGAGTGGTTGTGTAAGAAGCAATTAAAATCTTCTGTAAACCACCGATGTCGCTGATCTGTTGCGTCCCGACACCTCTGGTCACCCTTCGGTTCTCGGGTCAGAACCTTCTCATGGTTCCAAGGATCCGCTTTAAAACCAGAGACTACGGACTAAGATTATGGGATGACCTTCCTCTGTCCCTTTGAGCTGCTGACTCTGTTGACTCCTTCAAAAAGCAGCTGACGTGACGTCTGGTCACCCTAAAATAAAGTAACTGCTAACAATATTATCTGCTAACAAACAGCTGCTGGCTGCTAACCTATCACCAAAAGTCATGTTAGATATTAAATCAAACTACAGATTGCTGCAGCTGCTGAAAGCAGCTACTGGAAAGAGAACAGACTCAGAAATTGTGGTCGTCAGAGAATGCCATACTTAGATTGGACAAAATGAACTGATAAAAGACAATGGGTCAGTTATCAGTTATCCTGGAGACAGAATCTGGTGAGACGTTCTCCGCCAATGTTATGTGAGGAACAATGATGTCATGTGGGTAAATTCCTGTGCGTGGGAGTGAACATACTCGGTTCTATAAAATGGTGATATCACCCTTATCTGGGGCTCCTGCTCATTTGACCATTTTCCTGCATCATTATCAATGTAAGAGTCCATTACAGAGCTGCATCATTTCTCTTGTTTAGATTAAATGTGTTAAAGCACAGTTTGTGTTTCAAGAGTCATTTAATTTCTTACTAAAGAAGCCATCAATAAAGGAAGACCGCGTCTTCAGGGTAAAAGGATCAGAAGGACCGCCGACAGTAGGAGGTGATCTTTAACAGAAACTGAAAGAATATTATTTCTGAAGTTGTTAAATGCTAAAGTGCTAACAAAAAAAAAACACCCTGCTAAAATTACTAACATAACTAGCTGTCTGCTGAAGTGACTGCAAACACAACTAGCTTTCTAAAAAAAGTAACTACTAACAAAAAGATTAGTCAGTTTGAGAAGCAGCAAAGAAGCCATAACTCTGCTAAAATTGATAATTGCAATCCAGGCTGTTGAAGAAGAAAGGTAAACAAAACTGAATTTGTTAACTGGTAAAAAGGCTTGAACTAGCTGCTAACAGCTGGAACACTACTTAAACTATAAACAAGTGTTGCTAAATAGCTACACGCAAGCTTAAAGTTAAAGATGCACGGCACAAGTTTTGAATGTGAATATTATTTATTTTCTTTCCCATACATGCCCTTACAATTACCCAATGTTTAAAATGAGTTTCCCCTATTAACTGCAGATGCCTCTATAACCTGGATTATAACCTGAGTGATTCGGGTTGAATCCTTTGGGAACACGAGCTAGCTTCAATATTTATAGCTTTCTTACCTCAGAAACAGACCTCACTAAACAAAGGACCTGTGTCTGTACCTGTGCAGCAGCAAAAGCTTTTACTCTTTTCCCACGCACATGCACAACAGTGGTGTCATTTCAGCCTGTCACCAGAGGGGGCAGGCTTGTGCAAAAACCCTGGAACTTGTGCGTTTTTTTAAACAACTACCTTAATGTAGATAGGGATATTTAATTAGGAAAACATGTAACTACCTGCATTTTTTGTGTGTTTTTTGTATTATTAGCATTAACACAAAAAAATGACCTTTTCTCATCATCATTGTAACTTTTCTCATGTTAGAATACTCCTTGGGAGCTTTAGCATCTCAGACACTTAATATCTACATGAAGTAAGCGCAAAGAGGGCAGTAAAATCCTTCCAGTTGGCCAAATGTATTACTGGCATGCAGAATTTCTGTCAGTGGTAGGGCTGATTAATTCAAATTAAAAATTTATTAAAATTTACTTCTTGGAAAATGGGGCTTTTATTTTGCCAAAGCACTTATTGGGCTTCCATGAAGAGAATAGCAGCAATGCTGAATATATGTTTAGGAAAATATATTGTCAAAATATTGTATTAACCATAATACGAGACACTTTAACTTATTTACTTTTTAAGTTAGTTTGAAGTTACGCAAGTGAAGTGAAACTCATTGTGTAAAACCACTAGCAGCAAACATTTAGTTATATTTTCATTTTTCACAACAGCAAAGCCGCCATCTTGTTTTACCAGCAGGTTTCACAGCTTGGATTATGTTGCACTTTGAATTCAGGTCAACAACCAGACATGACAGCAATTCATAAAATAATTTCTTTAATTATTTTTTTTAATGAAAAGAAGGGAAAAAATCTATTTAATCAGATTTGGTATTATAAAAGATGAGATTTTATTTTCAAGCCATATCGCCCAGCCCTAGTTAGTGGTATTTATTTGGTCATGTGACAATGATAATGGAGCAGTGCCTGATTACATGTAAAGCACTTTGCATTCGCTCTGTACTGAATTGTGCTATATAAATAAATTTGCCTTGCCTTGCCTTGCCTTACAGGGTGTTTAACTGAAGCAGAGAACCACTGTCAGTGGTAGAGTTACAGTCCGTGTTACAAATAGCTACATCTGACCCAGTTTACGAACTACCGTGTAGAAAAACTAGGGCTGGACGATAATTTAATAACAATATATATCGATCAATAGTCGTATATCGATGATAGAAAAAAAGGGTCAATAAAAAGTTCAACAGAATAAAAGTTTTTCTTCCTTTTACATTCTAGCCATGCAGGTTAATATTACAGTCATTACATGCTCCCAACCAATCACAACGCAGACCCAGGAACCAAGCTCCGCCCCCTTCAAAGAGTTCAGAGAGCACACTTTCTTTTTCCTTTTTTTAAAAATTTGTTTTGGTATAAAAGTTGGCTGAATAATCAAAATCAAAAAAATATATGTTTTGAACTTGTTGATAATTATTGACGTCGATCAATATGATTTATATTTTATCGATATGTTTTTTTTTCTATTTTGTCCAGCCCTAAGAAAAACAATATTTACGATGATGAAAAGCAGAGAAAACACGACGTATTGAAGGCAGCTGAGTTTGCTGCTCTGACAGGAGACCATTGGACCTCCGTGAGCATTTCTAACTACCTCGCTGTGGCCGCACACATCATATACGTCAACAACGATGGGCATTTAGCGTCTTTCGTCTTCGCTATGCACTAAACTGCACAGACCAGTTTTTTTCTGTGGCTCATTCCTGGGAAATTGAGCAAAAGGTTACAACAATTGGTCCAGACTGCCAGAAACATGATGGCAGCAGAAAGACAGCTCCCTTTCCCCTGTGTTGCTCTTTATTTCTATTAACAGGAAATGTTAAGCTCCTAAAGGCAATAATGCAGGCCTTGTTTTATTTTTTCCCATATTCAAAGGAAGAAATGGCGCTATAGTTACTGTTTGTGTACTGTTTACATTTCTAAAGAAATATTATTTCAAAGAAGTTAAATGATTGAACCCCTGAACCACTTGAAAGCTTAATAGACATAACTATAACTGAATATCTTAAACAGCAGACTAATAAATATATTTGTTGTTGAGCTCATGTCTACTGATTCAATAATTTAGCCGCCAAGAGACTTAAAATGTTTATTTTGCTGATAAATGGCTTTCAATTAAAATGTGATTAATTCATTACGAACACTAATTAACTCGATTAAAAATGTTAATCAAGTCAAGAAATATGAAGCTAAATACTCTCAACTGTATCAGAAAGCTGGTAAGAGGCTGCAAAGGACCACAGGTCGGGTTTACCCTCCATCAGCACATCTACCCATCATGCTTTGGATCAAGCGGCCTAGTCAAAGTCCAAACCTAAATGCAAGCGTGAATCTGGGCCAGGATTTGAAAATTTTTTGTTCACACACACTCTCTTCATCTAATCTGACTGAGCTTGAGAATCATGCATCATTTTCCTTCACAACTGGGCACAAATACACTCAATAATAATCAAATTATTTCACATTTGCTGTCGCAACCTGACTAATTGTGAAATAGTCCTAGAGGAACTGTAATATTTCCGTAAACGGCTCAGTCCGTGTTTCCATCCCGGGTTGTGGTTGGCTGAGTCCGGACTCACCAGCGCTTCTTTCCCCACCGTCAGGATGGAGGTGTAGGCCTCCAGGTAGACCCGGGAGCAGCTCTTCACCGCCTGCAGACCCTTCACCGTGATGTCGGTGGCGTCTCCGAGCCCCAGGCCGATCAGATACAGCATCCTGCCGGTCCCGGCTCCCAAACTTCACCGCATGGAGCTAAAAAATAACCAAATGTCAGAGTTCTCTCTCATTCACGTGTAATCTCACCCAACTACACGGAATACGGCTTGCTGTAAACTGTTTACAGTCACGACAGCTGCCGTCGCTTTACGGCCCAGCTCCCCTCGGGCGGCGCCAAACTCCATTAGCAAAATCATGTATTTTACAAATAAGTTCCTCTGGCTGCCGAGTTTTGAGCGAACAGGAATAATTTCATATATTCTCTTTAGTAATACATCCCACCTTTAATTCGGCTAGCACGTAATGAAAATAATTCTTTAGCATGTCCATTTTTAAATACTTTACTCCTTTGTTGCTTGTTTTTTGTGCGTCATTGTTGCATGATTTATAAGACATAATCTGTGACTCATTTATTTATAATAACATCTACATGCGCCGATCTAAAGGCCTGCTGACAGGAACTGCTGATACATTTACAAATTTAATTTATTTCAGTTAAGACGTTTTTACCAGCACAACGCCCACTGTTGTGTGTTGAAATTTTATATTTGTTTAATTTTATTGTCAGTCAGTATCTTAAAATCCTGAAAATACTTGTTAAAAATGTCCTATATAAAATATGTTTAACGCATTTTCACAGTTGAAACCACATATTTACATACTTTAAAACAGATCATGCAACCTTCTCACTGACAGAACCTTTAGCAAAAAGTAGTTCATTCAAATGTACTTCAAGTATACATGTTTCATTCTCAAAATTAGGCAGTGTACTTGAAGGAAAGAAAAGAGGGTCTGGAAGCAGAGAAGTCCGTATAATGGATCAAAGGCAAAGTTTCTAGGGCCAATCTTTTCCCCAGGGTGAAAAGTTTGATTTCAAGATAAAAAGTATGGGTCTGAAAGCATGACATCATTAATTTAACTGTTTTAATATTTGCTTTTAATTTCTATTTTCCCATGTTTTATTTTGTTTCTACATTTTATTCCAACTTGCTTTTATTCTGTTTTCTGTTCCTATGTTTTTATCATGTAAAGCACTTTGCATTGTCTTTGTACTGAAATGTGCTATACAATTAAATTTGCCTTGCCTTGCCTTGAAGTTTACTTTTTATAAACTTCATCTAAAATACTTAACAACAGTATAGTGCCGTAAACGTGACTTATAAATGAAAGCATAAGATATAATCTCACGGTCCATTTAAAGCGGACCTATTATGCTCCCTTTTAAACAAGGTAGGATAGGTTTATGGGTTATGCAAAACATGTTCATTAAATTCATTCTCAGATAATGAGATTTCACCCGTTCTGTGTCGTTTTTATGCAAATAAGCTGGAGCTGGCGACGCCCCCCATCTCAATGTTTACGCTGGCATTTAATACATATGAAAATTACTGCAAACAGATGCACGACGGTACAACAGTACATCTCTGACCCTGAGCCAGACCCAGAAGCAGAAGAAGTGGAACCTGCTGCACAACCAGCAAGAATGGACACATGTGCCAAAGAACATAGTGGACACAGTGGTAAAACCAGCTGATGAAGTGGGCGGAGCTTGGCTGGGTCACTAGGTGAGGAGCAACACCTGCCGATTGTGATGTAATAATCGGGAGGTTTTTGAAACGACTGGTTTTCCAGACCCCAACAAAATGTTTATTTATTGCCAGAAAATTAATGAATGCTTTTTTTTTAGCACTTGGAGTATTTCAAGTAGCAGCAGAGACCCAAATGTACCTATTATGCAAAAAGGGAATTTTGCATAATAGGTCCCTTAAAACCCCCAGTTACGCCCAAGCTTCACCTTCCTGCCTGATGTCTTATTTTGATATTGCTTTAATGTTTTCATATAATGTGTGTTTCTCATGATGCTGTGTATTTTGTGAAGTGCACCAGAGGCTGGTTGAAATGGGAGTTTCAACAAGACAAATCCCCAAAAACGAGCAAACCAGCAGCCTCTTGGTTCCAGAGCGACAACATTAATGCTGTTGACGGTTGAATAATTAGACCCTAACTGTGTTTGAGCATCAGAAGCTGGTCGACTCCATGCAGCGCAGATGTGAAGCAGTTTGTAATAAACAGTGATTATACCATTAAAGAGTTCAAGTGATTCATATGAATTTTAAGCTTCCTTCAGTTTTACAGTAAATGTTTGAGTTTGTAACAAAAAGTGCAAACACTTTTAAAGCATTTCTTTTACTTTTTTTTGCAAACTGAAAACAAATTTGTTAAATTTCTCCTGTTTGTTTTGATTTGTGGTCGATTGTGCAGCGTTTTCTCTGCATTTGGCTGAATGTAAATAGAGTAAAAACTATAATAAGTATTTCAAACTTTATCATTTGAACCTGAATGAGCAGAAATTTGCAGCTCTTGCGAAAATCAGAACATTTTCCTGGAGAAAATTCCCACCATACTGTTGTTTTAGCTGTCGGGGAGAGTTTTCTTTGACAGGCACAACCTTAATGAAAATGATCAACAATGAGTGCTGGTGTTCTGCTCTGAGCCTCTTAAACAAAAAGAACTGTGTCAAAAAAAATGTATTTCAGCTCCACTTACTGTGCTGCATATATTATTGAAATAAACGAGTTATTGATTTGAAATGATTGATTTCAGGGCTTTTTTTTGGGGTGGATTTTATTAAACCATCCTCCTGCTTCGGTCACATGGGCATGAATGTAATGAACTCTCTCTCTGTCGTCCAGTCGTCTCCATGCAACGGTGGTCGGCACCACGGCGTGTGAAAGTAGTTCTGAATGAGTCGGTGGGAAAAGCTACTTCTCCCTCTCTCTCTCTCCCTCGGTCGCCCCTTGTTGTGGTAAACAAGCCTCCGGACCACGTGACCCGCTCCCATCCCCTGCGCCCCTTTAACTGGGAACCAGTGAATGACTGGGATGGTGGGTTGGTGAGGAGGAGGAGGAGGATGGAGGAGGAGGAGGAGGAGGAGGAGGATGGAGAGCAGGATTCTGGCCCTTTGTTGCAGAGCTTCAGGGTTTGTTTGGCTCCAGTCATCCAGAGAATCGACGCTGCGACTCTGTTAACTGTTTCTCTTCAGTTCTGTATCCTGTCTGCAGGCTTGGATCTGGGTTCTGGGTCCAAAATAATATAAAAGCATCATAATCCTTTATCTTTGCCAAAAAATAAATAAAAAATCCAGATTAAAGAGATAAAAAAATTGCTTTTTTCTATCAGACATTACACATAGATGAAAGAAAAATTATCAAACATTTATGATGTTTAGGATTTTTTACCCTGAATTCACTAAAATTGCTGCAAATCAGGTCAAGGGTAAAGCTAAGTGTAGACCTCCTTTATCATTCGGACAAATTAACTAAATCCACAGCTCTGTGATTTATTATTTACTTCTTATTGGTCTTAATTGATTGTCTCCTTGCATCTGTTGGCCTCCTGGGGGAGCCGTGATGGGGGAGCAGCTGAGGCCCTTTGGCCTCTTCCACCTTTCCAGCTCAAAGAAGCTAAAGTTCATCTTCCACGATCAATGGACACGTGATGCTGTCCAATCTGTAATACTTTAAAACATGTTTTTTTCCACCCAGAAAACAATAGCTCTCTAAAAGGCGGTTTTGACAATCTAAGAATTTAACCAAATTAATGTAAAAGTCTGCAATAAAATCAACCATCTGTCAGTTATTCTCTTATATAGTTGCTAATCTTGCCGTAGGGATATTTAAAAAAAAAAGGAGCTCATTTCACTTTGTCATTCAAAAACAAAGGGGTTTAAAGAGTATTACAGAAAAAAAAGAATAGTGACAAGATAAAGAAGCACTAAAATGTTAATAAATAGCTGGAAACTGATCCCTGAGCTGAATAAACTTTAGCTAAACTGGCCTTCTGAGAAAGTGATTTATTTTGTCCTGATGTAAAGATGTAAATGCTGCAAACAGAAGCATACATCAGATTTGTTTTGGGTTCTGTTTTAATTCCTGCAATTTCTTAAACAGGGTGAGTTGAGGTGGGGTGTGTGTGTGGGGGGGGGGGGGTGGACTGCTTTGAGTGCACTGGCTGGTTTCTTTAATGATGCAGCCTCAGAACAATAGGGAATCAATGTGGATGAGTTTGCAGACTGTATCTGGTTACAAACAGAAATGCTCTGAAGATAACTGCAAAAGCATCACTGCAGGAGCCAATCAGAAGCCCCGACTGACGAGGGAAGTGTGGACCATGATGGAAGCTCTTAGTGGAGCGTTTTAGCCTGGAGAGGAAGCCCTCAGGTCAGCCACAGCTGTTATCAGAAACACCAAGACGGAGTTAGGGTGAAACAAATCCAAAGTCACTTCCAGGACGCTGTGTCCTACGAACCCCATCTGAGCCTGGAACGCCTGGAGAAGCACAACACTTATGGCCGTTTGCTGTTTGTGGACCTCGGTCCTGTTTTTAACTGAACACACAGTCCTGACTCCCCCCAGGGCTGTGTGTTAAGCCCCCTGCTGTCCGCCTTGATGTCCCAGAACTGCACGGCCTGCTACCGATCACAACGTAAAGTATGCAGGTGAGACGACAGCAGCGGGTCTCACCCAGGATGACACACAGAGAGGAGAGGAAACTGGTTGACCGGCATTACAACAACAACCTGGACCTGAATGTTGACAAGACTAGAGAAGTCACTGATGACTTCCGGAGGAAACAGCCCCCCCCCCCCCCATTGTCCTCTATCGTTTCTATGTTAGATGGTAATAGAGGATGATCTGCCTCCCCTGATGATGTCACAGTGAACAGAACGCCAGACCAGGTGTACCTTCTATGAAGAGAAAAATGACAGAGAACAAAAAGTTAAAAGCTGAAATAACAACAAACAATGCAGACTGGAGAACAGTAGAACTCAGCAGAGAGAGAGAAATAGACCCTGATGTCCTCCAGCAGCCTAAGCCTATAGCAGCATAACTATAGAGGTAGCTCAGGGTAACATGAGCCACTCTGACTAGAAGCTTTGTCACAAAGGAAAGTTTTAAGATTAGTCTTAAAAGTAGACGGGGTGTCTGCCTCACAGACCAAAACTGGGAGTTGGTTCCACAGGAGAGGAGCCTGATAGCTAAAGGATCTGCCTCCCATTCTACTTTTAGAGACTCTAGGAACCACCAGCAGACCTGCAGTCTGAGAGCGAAGTGCTCTGTTAGGAACATACGGGGTAATCAGAGCTCTGATATATGATGGAGCTTGATTATTAAGGGCTTTATACGTTAGAAGGAGAATTTTAAATTCTATTCTTGATTTAACAGGAAGCCAATGAAGGGAAGCTAAAATTGGAGAAATATGATCCCTCTTGATGATTTTCATCAGAACTCTTGCTGCAGTATCTCTATCTATAAAAGCTGCACTGCTTTAGACAGGAAGGGCCTGTATAGAGCGCTGACTCTCCAATCAAACCTATTAAGGTCGTTGGTCACAGTCACTACCAGTCCAAAGCCACCAACCCCAACCATACACTACCACTGGGGAGAGGGACGTCTAAGTTTCAATCTTCTACTGTTTACCTCCAAGACCCGTCTGAAATAAGTGGAAGACTATGGATGGTTTTAAAATTATTTGCCTCATAAGATCCATTGATTTGACAATCTCGATTTAAGTTACACCCTGGCCAGCAAAAACAGGTAGTTTCTTAAAGAGCAAGTTCAATTTTTTATAAAAACAGTCAACAAATTCAGAAAAATTTGATCAAAAACAGAAAAAAAAACTCTGCAAAATGAATCGGACAGAACTTTGTAACACAAAATGACTTCTAGAAAGCTGATGCTACTTAAGATTACAGTTGCAAACCATGACTGAGAAACTCTGATGCTGATGCCTCGCCTCGACTATCACAGATCTGATCTGAGGTCAGGACGTCTCCGCAGCACTCAGACAGAAACAGGATTAAAACGGATAACCAGTCCTGAACGGGATTAAAGCTGTTTGCTGTTTGGATCTAGATCTGTCCCCAGATCAGCTGCAACAAAAGACCAAACATCTGATACCAGAACCACACGTTGACTCTTCTGTCAGTAAAAGTTAAGAAAGTTTTCTGGTTTTCTGGTTAACCGTCAGAATGAAAACAAGCGTATTTCAGAGCGCACAGGAGGGGAAATCCAAATAAAAGGAACAATTCTTCTATTTTCTTTGAGTTTTATCACTTATCAGAAAGTCTGATGGCAAAATATTTCATGTTTTCTCTGTTAATAAGCATCCAACCTGAATTTCAAGCTGCAACAAATCTACAAAAGCAGTTGGGAAGGGAACAATTGCGGCCCTTTGAAAGCGGTATTAGGCAGAACAATAATGGGGTGTCAAATAGATGATTGTTACTGATCCAACAGCAACATCCAGAGGAGTTTGGCAACAAATCTGTGAGAAAAATCTTTAAACCCATTAAACAGAACAGATCTCAGAAAGGTTGGAAGGATTTGCATATTTCCATTTTACAGAGAAAAAATATCTTTCATCCTTTCAAGCTGTAATCTCAGCGGATTGAACCACAAGGACAGGGGATTGCTTTGGGAAACGTAGAAAACTCAATCCCTACAACACTCCCATTCATTAAGGATGCACCATCACACAGTGGGAACACGGATATTGGTCAGATGAATCGGTATCTTTGGTAGGAAAGGTCTGAACATCCACTAACCAGTCCCTGGAGCCAGGCTCTGTAATAGACCATTGCTGTTGGACACCCTACATCCATCCATCATCTATACCTGCTTATCCTTGCAGGGTCTCCAGGGATCTGGCCCCTGAGCAAGGTGCAGGGTACACTCTGGTCAGGTCTCCAGTCTATTAATTTACAGAGACACGTTGGCCTTACATGCACGTTTTTGGGTTGTGCAAAGCACCAAAACATGCATGCAGAAAACATGTAAACTCAAAGCAGGAAGACCCAAGGCTGGGATTCAAACCAAGGACCTTCTTGGTGGAAGACAGCAGTGTTATCAACTCCTCCACTGGGCAGCCCTGAGATCTTAATGAGGGAGTAAAACGTTTGCGTTCCCTCTTCCTGGGCACGACGTTCGTGGTAAAGTTTATCCTTAAAAGATGCTTTTGAAGCGTCATTTTTCCAGGGCGAACTGCAAACAACATTTTTGTTACTAACTCTTTTTAAGATTTAACTAATTTTATATTATCTCTAACCCACATCAGGTTAAAAATAAATATGCAGGTCCAAATATATACATACATGCTGTATTTTGATAAAAAAAAAGTCACAGTGAGTACCAGAGAAACAGGAACCCTTTGGTAGCCAATCAGTGAGCTCCTGTCATAATTGCCACTGGGCGTTTGACCACTCTTGCTTCTAGAAATGGTAAAGATCATTTGGATTTGTGGGAATCTAGACAAACTCTTGCCTATGATTCCCACACTTTCCGGATGAGAATGCCGTTCTAGACGCTTCACATTTTTCTGCTTTATCCGTTCCTAAACCAGTTTGGATGTGTGTTTGGAATCGATGTTCTGTCAGAATTTAAAACTGTGTCCAATGTTGAACCATCCGAACCAAACTGTGCCTCAGTCTAAGAGAAGCTTAGACTCCTCCTGGTCTTTCTGGCACAGGGCTTGAATGGTTTAAATGAAGAACAGGAACTTCTATGTTACAGTTGGTAACTTTAAATAACACACATTACATGTGGGGTCCCTCAAGGCTCCATTTTAGAGCCCCTCCTATTCAAGATCGACGTGATCCCCTCAGCTCAGATTATAACAAACAACAAGATCAGTTACCATAACTATGCAGACGACACACAGCTCTACAACACAATGTCACCAGGTGAACATAAACCTATTAGAGCATTGGCTAGATGCATAGAACCAATCACTGCATGGACGAGCTACATTTTCTTCAGCTGAATAAAAACAAAACTGAAGTAATCATTTTTGGTCAGGAGTTAGCACACAGCTTCAGTTATTATGGCTAGAAACCACAGATCAGAGCCGAAGTCTGGGTGTAGTGATGGACTCAGACCTGAAAGACAGTTACAAAGTGGACCTTCTAGAACCTGGAGAACATTTCCAGGATTAAAGGACTGATGTCTCAGCAGGATCTGGAAAAACTAATTCATGCGTTTTATTTTTAGTCGAATTGATTACCTTAAAATCCTTCTGTTAGTCTATGAATCCCTGAATTAGCACCTAAATCCATCACAGACTTGTTATCAGGGCATCAACCTTCCAGACCACTCAGGTCTTCTGGCTCCAGCCTGCTCTGCAGAACCAGAACCAGAACCAGACATGGAGAAGCAGCATTTAGTTCCTATGCTCCACTGATCTGGAACAAACTCCCAGAAAACTGTAAAAGTGCGGAAAGCCTGAGTTCCTTTAAACCAAGATTAAAAACACGTTTGTTTAGGATTACCTGGTTAAACTGTTTTACTGAAACATTAGTTTAAGTTTCTAGTCCAACTGTTTTTAAAATCATTAATATTTGGTTTCAGTTTCCATCTTCCTATGTTTTATTTTGTTTAAAATTTTCTACATACTATTCCAACAGTTTTTTGCACTTGCTTTTATTCTGTTTTTATTTTCCTGTGCTTTAATCATGTAAAGCACTTTACATTGTCTTTGTACTGAAAAGTGCTACAAATAAACTTGCCTTGCTTGTCAGTACCAACGGTTGAGCATCATGCCGAGGGTCTGCTCTAAATTCTTCAACTTCACTTCAAATTACCAGCTAGATGATAGAAATGTGGACATAGTTCATCGGTTTGGTTCTGACCTCAACAGTATTTAACATTTCTGGACTCTGCTTGAAAAGGTGCGTTAGTGCCAACAAACCAGACGTTTTATGAGGATTCTATGAGGATGCAGCAACGATGGCACCGTCTTCATGCTGGACCCAATTTAGACCCATTACGGCCCGGCTTACATGGCCAAGATGTGCCCATGTTGCCAAACCGTGAATTAGCTTATATTACTCTTATCTGTCTTAAAGGAACAGGCAGACAGGTGTTGTTCCCAGGTGAACTAAAAATTGTTATGTTTTAACTTAAAAACAGCACCTATTCAGTTCTCCACAATCACTATCAAGCTATTTCTGGATAATTTTCACCTAAACTAGTGTACTCTCACATCTCCCACAGGTGCTGGGTCCCAGGTATTAAGTGTTCACTTATATACAGTAATCTTATAATTTATTTATTTATTTATGTTCTTTCACTTTCTTTTTTCAAGTATCACATTACACATGTCAGCTTAAATAATAATACATATGATTTAGCAATGGTATCAAGGTGTTACACGATTGTATCTGTTGCTTTATGTCTGTTGGTTGTGCTGTTCTTTTTGTGTCTCTTTCCAGGTGATGGAGCAGAAAGAGGACGTTTTATCATTCTCTTCCTTTTATCTCTTCTTTCTTTCACCTCTACTCTTTTTTTTCTTTTCTTTCACTTTTTGTTCTTCCTTTACTCTCCCATTGTCATGTCCATATAATTTGAAATTCTCCTTGCAGGAATCATAATAAAGCTATTTACAAGCATAAATCAAGCGGAGCACTATGGCGAAAGCTGTACGCTCCACTTGTAAAAGCAAAATCTGTCGAGCTCTATCTGGCATTGAGATATCAATTCCTATTGCCATATTGCTAGACAGGACACTGGGAAAAAAAAAACAGCACCTATTAAGTTTTGACCCAATTTACAGCTTAATGTGATACATATTAGATTATTTTTCAGGTTAATAAAGAGCACTTGGTGCGTATTGATGCACCAGTCGGGTTGCCCTTATTAAAAACTCGCCTATGTAAGTTGATAGGGTCTGATCCATCACTGATTGGGTCACGTTTTCTAGGTTATGGCCGTCCTGCTGAATCTTGTGTGGGCCAAACCTGAACAGGGCCACCAAAGGGCCTTCCTTCTGTGGGGTATTTAGCACGAGTGTAACTGTACTGTATGGGTCAGAACCGAGCCAGACTGATTTTTGCTATGAGGGAATAATCTTTATCAAACTTTTTGTAGTTTGGTATCGTCAACGGCAAAAGGATTTGTAAGAGTTGAACGAGACAGTGGAAAAGTGGCAAAATAGACCAAACTTCACCAAAACAAACTTCTGTTTTAATGAATTAATGCTCAATAAATACAAATAGATGGTTCTTAACAGTTTAAATGAATCAAAGCAAACTGTAAGATATCACAAACTTGTTTTTATGCTTTTCTCCCTGTTGTTACGAGCTAATCCTTCTGGATGATGCGTTTTGTATTAAAGGGTAAACAACTTTTAAAACAGAAGTGTTTGTGGTGAACATCCATAAAGTAAATATGATAAACAATTCCAGTTTAACTCAAATCAAAATCAACAGTAATCACTTTAAACACACACAAAACAGAAACATTAAAGATCAGATAGCCTATTAGCGCTCTGCGTTGCTCACTTTGGACCCCCCGGTTCTGATGCGACAGGATGTGGACGCTGGTTTTATCTCTCTGGGCGTTCCCGCGGCTCTAATTGCGACCCTGGTCGTGACTGCGGCCGTTCTGATGGCTCAGACTGCGACACGTTTAATGTTTAACGTTTAACGGGTCTGATGGCGTCGCTCTCATCAGAGGTAATTTTACACAGAGGACGCAGGCTGTTCACGGCTCATCCGTCTCTGCTGACAGAAATAGCAGCAGGTCTACGTGGACAGAAGCACGTCAGAGAAGCACAAAGACAAGGTGACACACAGAGAAACATAACTGGGTCAAAAAAGATTTATTAGGGAGATTAAAGAAAGACACAAAAAAATAAATGATGGCATAAACAAATAAACATTTGATCTTTCGCTGAACATTTTGGATGTAAATGACCAAAAGCTGTTTAAGAGTGGCCAAGCAGAGGTACTATGAGGAAACCTTCTGCTCTTTTACAGGGGTAAATAAGACTTTACGTAATATTTTGTAACAGAAACTAAACCTAAACACAGCAACAACGGATCAAAACGGTCCATTCTGACTGCTGTCATGTAAATCAAAAGGTTTATTATTGCTACTGTCTTCAGCGTGACACGTTTCTATAAACGGTCCAAAGGTTTTAGACGTTTCCTGCTGACCTGAGCATCAGGTCGCCTGACAACACAAAGCCAAGGCAGAAATTACTCAATCATTACACTGGACAGGCTACTGCTATGGTCCATCAATCTGAAAAGAGTTAAAAGTTTGTTTCCAAACAGTTACTCTGCAGAGAGAAAGACGATTCACCAGAGGAAAACATTTCAGGACTGGAAGTCCCTGTAAGTTTACCCCCATGGTCAGAGAGCGCGCCCATCAGAGACTCTACAGCCCTATAGGTGGTTACCTAGAGTGGGGCTGGATAATAAAGAAAAAGAGTATGTCGATAAAATAGAAATCATTTTAATCAATATCAATAATTATCCACAAATTCAAAACATATGTTTTAAGTACAACCCTGCCTATTTTATGCTGCTGCTTAGCGACCTATTATTAGATACAGACACACACACTGAATTGAAACTCAACCCTTCATTTGCCAACTTTTTACCAAAACTACAAGTTTTTAAAAAAAGAAAAAAGAACGTGTGCTCTCTGAACACTTTGAAGGGGGCGGAGCTTGGTTCCTGGGTCTGCGTTGTGATTGGTTGGGAGGATGTAATGATGTAATTTTAACCTACATGGCTAGAATGCAAAAGGAAGGAAAACTTTTATTCTATTGAACTTTTTATTGACCCTTTTTTTCTATCATCGCTATACGTCTTGATATATATTGATCGGTATATATTGTTACCATATTTTCATCCAGTAATAGCCTAGAGCACCAACTGCTGATAAAATGTGTGAAATAAACAATAACATCAATGTGCATCCCTGACTGGTCCCTTTCTCATGCTCTGCACAGAAAATAGAAGTTCATAAACTATAAGCAACAACAAGCTACAGCATGCTGTTCCACATTGTGGCGGCCCACCCACCGCTGTCAAACGAGTTCACCTACCGATGCGGCACATTAAGCTGATCCAACATAAGAAGGTAAAGAAATGTTTAAATTAAATATTTTCTATTTAAATGACCGTCTGAGTGTAACATTTTCTTCCAGTTGAAGTTGTGCCAAACACTGTGATCTGTAGCCTCTGGCAGGTCAGTTTCACTGTTTGAGTTTTCCGCCTGAAACAGCTGTGAACTGATGTTAGAAGTGCCTCTTTTTTTATTTGTTTAGCTGCTGAGTGCTTGTTGGACTGTATTTCCTCTGTAAATAGGCCGAGCAGACGCCATATCAAGTCAAAAACAAATAAACAAATGGCAAACCATTATCTCGCGTTGGGAACCCAAATGACTAGAGCCTGCTCTGATGAGAGGACAATAAAAAAAAAAGACTCAACAAATATGGCTTGCTTGGAAAGGTTGAAGGAGAAAGTCTTTACTCGTTAAAAGAGCATGAAAGTAATATGCAATTCAATTTTATTTATATAGCTTTAATTCACATCACATCATCTCAAGGCTCTTTCCAAAGTCAGACTCCATCAGATCCTCCAGGTTGGTGAGAAAGTTTCCTCTCTAAGGAAACCCAGCAGGTTGCATCAAGTCTCTCCAAGCAGCATTCACTCCTCCTGAAAGAGCGTAGAGCCACAGTGGACAGTCGTCTGCATTG
The DNA here is from genome assembly GCF_011125445.2 of Fundulus heteroclitus. Lineage (NCBI taxonomy): Eukaryota > Metazoa > Chordata > Actinopteri > Cyprinodontiformes > Fundulidae > Fundulus > Fundulus heteroclitus. Next base: position 1,312,301 of record NC_046369.1, read on the forward strand.
TTGATGGCTTTGCAGCAATCCCTCATACTGAGCATGCATGAAGCGACAGTGGAGAGGAAAACTCCCCTTTAACAGGGAAGGAAATATATCATACAGGCCGTACCCTCTAAAAATTACATTACTCCCGTTCTAGCTGCTTGGGAACTCACAGGTTACTTTCCTGGGAGAAAGGACTATTGTCTTTACCTGGACGCTCAGGTAACCTTTCTGGAACTTCAAGTTACTTCCTGTAGCTTACTTCTCTTGCAACAACCACTCCGCAACAAGGTGAATTTAAAGGTTTAATGGAGCAAGAGCTTTGGAGCTGAGTCAATGGGAACCAACTTTTCTGAAGGTCCCCCAGATGGCACCTAGAACCACGCGGAGAGGAGATGGAGGTGAAGAAAGAAGATGAAAGTATGAAGCTTTATTCAATGTCAAGAACCAAGAATCAAGAATCTTTATTGTCACTATGCAGCCATAATTACATTCTAGTGAGACATTGGCTCTGAATGCACAACGATACAAATCAGAAACACCCATGGAAAAGCAAAGAATGAGCATTCAAAGAAAAAGTGTAAAAAAAACAACTCTCAGAAATAAAAAAAAGCTAAATTTAAGTTTAAGTTGTACAACAGAGGAGAAAGACATGTCAGAAGGGGTACAATTATTAATAGATAATATGGCATATTCAGATAATGATGAGACGTCAAGAAAAGAAGTAGCAGTCGATTCACAAATCAATGTAAAAAACTATTTACCTGAATGTACGAAACTCTCCCTGTGACGCTAAAAAGTGTGCAAATGGTCATTAACACCTTAAAAAAGTAAAATGTTCAAGTTAAAAAAGAGCAAGAACAGCATTCTATTTACAGATTAATCTTAAAAATGCATGAAAGTAGAAACAAGCACTCACAGAGAAGCTAAAATTGTGCAAATAAGCATTAGCACGTGAGAGGTAGTTTAGTAATTTTTATTGGCCGGGTAGAACCAGCAGTATGTTTGTACTTATGTAATCATGAACTCGGCTGGTGGTTTACTTGCGTCTCAGCAGGGGGCGATAGCCCTCACAGCTTTGAGAAAGAACCTATTTGTTTTTTTACGTAATGTTCCTGAACCGTCGTTCTGATGAAAGTGGGTGAAACAGTGCGTTGCCGGGTGGGAGGGATCTGTGGCAATACGACTGGCTCTTTATAGACAAGTTCATTGTTATTGTAGGCAAAAGGCGAACACAGTGGCGGATGCAAACAAAGGAAACGACGAGTACTCCACGTATTTTTCTTCTTTAGATAACGTATGACAAGATCGTTTTAAGAATAAGTTGATAGTTGATGGTATCAGATTGCCAGATCCTCACAGCAAAAGCCTGAAGGGACGGAGCGAGTCTGTGAAATGCTGGCCAAGTGTTCCGTACCGCGACATACAGCTGCCTTATAAACACGCAGGCCAGTACGGACAAGAGAGCATGAAAGCCCCTGAAACTACTGGACGGCTACAATTATTATATATCGGGAAAAAGGCTCCAGCAACGCCCGCAACGCCATGAGGGATTAAGCGGGTTAGAAAATGGATGGATGGATGGATGGATGGATGGATGTTGTTCACACGTTTGTGTAACAGCAGAAAGTGGAGTCGGACACAGACAGCGCCTCAGCAACGAGGAAGACCCGCCACCTGTAGGTTAAAAAAAACATTGTTAACAAAGGATTATTTTGGTGTTTTTGTCTAATTAATCCTTTTCACAGACTCATGCCAGAGGGTTTGCATACATTGTGCGTGTACGTATATTATTACGAAACGAACGTTTACGTCTTGACTTAAATATGTATCCTAATTCTTTATTTATATAATTATTTAAGTAGAACAATGACCAGTGCAAAATTAAGTTGTATTTACCGGAGATTAAGTGTAGACTATAAATTCTGTCGTGGTATGATGGCTCCCACAGTCGATTGGGAGTGTCTGCCTGCATCCTTTTTATTGAAAATATCCATTTCTTTCTTTTTTCTTCGTCTTTCGGTAAACAAAAGAAACGTACATTCGACGATTCAGAATGCCTCTGTGTGCAACCGGGAGCACAACAAGTCGTAGGCATTGTTTAGATTCCAAAAATAAACAAACTAAAAGAACGCTCCCCAGGACACCTACAACTGAATCAAGCTGTGGTAATGGCCCAATCAAAGTCTGGACCTCAACCTGATTAAAATGCTGGGTTGGGCCTTTAAATGTCTGAAAAATGACTGAAGTGATGCAACGTTGGACAGAATGTGGGACGTGGTTCCTCCACAATAATGATAAAGTCAGATGGACTTCAAAATTATTTTATAAAAAAGTTGCTGGTGCTAAACGTTGCTTAACGAGACATTTAGTTTTGTTTTTGTGAAGCAGAAAATGGTGCTAAGTTCATTGTCAGTGCGTGTTTAAAAGTTGTTGAACTTCATTTGACAATCTTATTGTGTTTTTTTCTTTTTTTTTTGGTTTCCTGGGAATCATTTTATATTTGAGTAAATAAATGACGTGTCATTCCAGGTAACTGGGTTAGATCCTTTTTTTTTGTTAAACGTTTTCCTGTTTCTGAAGCCGGGCATTTTATCCGGATCATTTCCTGGAAGCTGAATCTTTATGCAACAAGTTACCAAACTGTGCGAGGAGGAAGGACGGGATGAATCAGAGAGAAGTGGAGAGGGTGAGGAGGCCCTGCTCTCTTTGTAGCTCCCACAGAACCATCTCCAATTACAGGACAAAGGCAACTCTTTCAGCCCCACAGCTCCAACACTGCAGCTTTGCATGTCTAATGAGCGCTGCGCTGAATGCTAAAAGGACTCCGGGGTGCTGGAGAGGCCTCAGCATGCCCCCCGCACCCCCCAGGCACCACCTACACATCACCCGGTAACCCTCTGGATTGGGACATCCAGATTAGCCCTCCTATTTCAGAACCCACCGCTCCTGATTTGTCCCACAGCCATGTCACAAGACACAGGAGCCAAATAAAATCAGGGCGGGAGGAATGATTTTCAACATAAATTAAAAAAAAAAAAAAGCTAACATGTTGATACTGAAAACAAGGTGCGAGAACCTGTAAATTAACAGTTTTCACTTGGCAGCTCTGGTCCAAAAGGGATCTGGAAAATAAACCTACTTCCCGTCTACTAACATTAAAAACATCTTGGTATCAGACAATCGGTGCATGGCTGGCTGTTTTAATAAATGTTTCATAAAAAGAAAATTGTATTTCAGAAATAGGAAATGTTGAAGGAGGTAGGAAAAGTAGCCTGAATGCGCCGTCCTGTGGCTAATTTAGTTTAGGAACCCCGCGATGTCCCGTACTGCTGCTAAGAACCCTTTAGATATCCCACAATTCTTTGCGTGACTTGACGTATCAGCACAGCCACCTCACAGAAATCAACAGAAATGTCTGAAGAGAAGAGATTGAGCATTTTGTGGTTAATTATTGGAAGGCTGTAGGCCCGTATCTGACTAACTTCATTAATTTGCATCCCAATCATGTAAAAACATCTTAACTAAAGGCTGTCCAAATTCGGCACAGCAGCCTGAAGCTCCTTTCTTTCCCACGATAGAGTTGTTACCGTTGATCCCATAAAAGGTCTAGGAACAGGAGCTAGGACCAATCGTTAAGGGTTATTCGGAAAGAGCCAAGGAGCTGTGAGACAACCCTTCCAGTTTATCTTTGTTTCCTGATTGATTTCTGCATGTGGGACCAAAAAGCTTTGTTTAACTACGACAGGTAAATAAAAGCAAGCAGGATTTAAAATGATTTTTCAACAGGTGATTCACTTGATATAGTTTAAGACTGGACAGAATCCAGACAGAGACAAATTTGAGGACTGATGAAATAATCCACAACATCCCAACTAAACTCATCAAGTTACCACAAACCCAAATAAGCCAAACTCAATATGATTAATTTGCACTGTTCATGTTATCTTTCATATCATTCTTTTGTACATATAAGTGTCTTTTTGGTTGCCACTGCATTTCTGACAAATACAAAATATTCATGTTTTTCCTTTGTCTTCTGTTTTTACCCTGAGCCTTGCAACAGAATCTCTCTCTCAAATGAACATTGTGAATGTGCAGCTGAACGAATATAAAATCTGTCAATGACATGATCATCTGTGGACATTTGCTCCAGATACATTATGTTTATATTTGGCTCCATGCACCAGAGTTTTGTGGGGCTTCAATGAAGAGGAGGATGGTCTTCACATGGAGGAAGCTTGACGGCTTGTTTGGCTCGATGGACCAATGACCAACTGACTGAGCTGGACAACTGCTACATTCTTATTGTTGAACATTTTTATATTTCCAGATTGAAAATTTGTTTGTGGAAGACTTAATGGCCTTAAATCGGCAAATGCAACATGGACCTTGTAAATGCTTACAATATATGATTGTAATTTATTCCACAATATGTTTGTCAGGCTGCTAGGCTGCAATGCTTAATGTCCTAACCTGCAGAGCTGATGTGAAAGAGATGGATGGCTGAGATTGAGGCAGATCTTCATTTAAAATTTATACTTCTATTGATCTCTGCATTTTATTCCTAACCAAAGTCCTGCTTTTAATGTTAAAAGTCGATCACAGAAGCAGGATATGGTATGCAACAATAGTTCAGCCAACTATTAAACCCACGTAGGTAATTCCTGAGCCCTTTACCTCATACTGATTTAAAAGGAAAACTCTCAAGTGAGACAGTAAAAATGTGTGAACGTGACTAATTTCATTACTGAATTTTAATCTGCACACTAATAACTATTCATATCTTCAGATGATTACCAACAATCAAACATTTTTAGGCCTTTATGTAAGAAATGGCATAAAATGGTTCATCGCCGCAATTGATTTTTACAAATTGTAAGAGCATAGCAGCAGAAGTGTAGTTGCATGTGCACTGAATTAAAGCTACAAATAACATCTTGTGATAGGCACCAACACCCCTTGCGACTCCATTAGGGATAAAGTGAGTAAGAAAATGGATGGATGGATGGATGGATGGATGGATGGATGGATGGATGTATAACATCTTGTTTGGTGATTTATTTCCTGTGGATTTCCAATCCCTCTCTTTCAAAACAGAAAGAGCACAAATTATTGAAGAAATCACTAAATCTATAGACAAATTCAGGATTGTTGTATTAAATCCAAAACTGAAATAATAGTTGGGGGAAAAAAATCAAAGTAAACACTTTATGCTGAACAGCAAAAATGACAATCAAAACTACTAAAGAAAAACTACAAACCAGCAACTGGAAATACACAGAATGTATAAAAATCAGGAAACACAGGAAGGAAAGACTGAAAGGAATATAATAGAAAGAAAAACAATTCAGAAACAAAACAACAGAAACATAGAAGGGGCCCTGTTCATGTTAGATCTGGCACCCAACATTTTCAGGTTGGAAATGTTTGCTATACTTGCTAGGGAGCTGCTCCATTGTTATTTTGATGATATTAAAGGAGATATCTACAGGTTCAACTCCTTTCAGCCAGTAAGTGATGCACTCGTTCTTGGCCGCTGCTGTTGCCAGGTCCATTAGCATGCCAGGTTAGCATTAACAAACATTTAAATTACCTGTCCAGAAGGAAAGCAGAAAACTCCGTATTGCTTCTGAGCCCCTTTGCTTCCTTAAGTCGGCACCAACAATTAAAAGTTTAACTGATGTTTACCCCTCAGTTTGCTTCTTTTTTGGTTCACTTGAATCTGAGAAATGTAACATCAAGAAGAAACAATTTCTCTGCGATATCGTGGAGCTGCTACAATCTGGCAGCAGCTGAGCTATGTCCCATCAATCTACTATTCCTATTGGTGCAGAATCGGTGTCGACGTTGGCATTTTAACTGACAAAATTTATCTAACAATTATTTATATGCTATATGTATATTTTTTTGGTAAAATTGAGACTTTAACCTTTAAGTATTTAATTAAGTATTTAATTTTATTCCACCCATCACTGTCAGGAAGCTCCAGCTGGTAGATTTTTTTTAGATCCATCTAGTCTCAAGACTCCATCCTGAACAAAGCACCAAGATACTTGCAGTTCCATGCTTCAGGCAGAAACTCACCGCTAATATGAAAACTCAAAAGATAAGATAAGAATTGGGAACAAAGCAAGGGATCATAATTTAAAAACCATGTAAAACAGCACAACAATAAACTTTTCAGCAGGTCCACATCTTACCAATCTGGCAATATTGAAAAAACAATCTGCAAAGTTCATGTGGGAGTCCCTCAAGGACAGATAACAAGCCCTTCGTTATTTACATACATTTGCATAAAATTTTTATTAGAGATATTAAAAACAAATTGTTGATTTTTACATCTTGCAGCTTTTGAACTGCAAACTAATCATCTTTTCTCCCACAATATAGAAAATAATGACCTAGATTCCTTTTTTAGTCATCTACATTTCCCTCCTAACATTCACTGTTGCAAGTGAAACCTTTCTGAATTAAAATGTTTTGATTTTAAAGAATATTTTAGCAGTGTCACAAATCTTCACACAAATTGTTGCGCTATTGCAGCAGCACACTTGTACACTTAAACAGTTCTCAGGGATTTTCCAGGCTTTAAACATCCTGCTGGTTTCTGGCTTTCTGTCCTAAATTGTTAAATAAAGAAAATAAATTGTTTTATTTATTCAATAATGCCCTGGTTTGTTGCTTCAGTTTATCTGTTTCTACAGTAAACTGGATTCAACAGAAAAAGGCTAGTGTGCAGAAAATCTGTGTCACTGTTATCTGTTAACTTTGTAAACAGATACAATCAGGTGGTCCACATCATTACTCCTGTGTTTACTGTGACCACCAAAGCTCTGCAAGCACCCTGCAGATGAACAACAGCTGAAATGTTACTGAAGAGTCTATATCTACAGAGACAAATTTCTGATTTATTTAAACAAAACACTAATCATATTTAAATTTCATTTCCCAACATCAGTAGCTAGACCCATTTTCTTTAACCAAAACATACATATTCTTTGATTAATCCAGTTAAATTGCATTTTGCAGTTTTCTAAAGGTATTTTCAGTTTAAAGAGGTAGTAGAGATAAAGCTTGAGTCGACAATTTTCCTGAAGTTTCCCCAAGTCCCTTTTTAAATAACTGCACATGCGCAAAACCGTCTTACCTTGCTCTTCTACTCCTCAGGGGTATCGCATGAAAAAAGTCTTGGATCACCCGAATCCACTCTGGTCTTATTTCTTTCTACTTTGAGGCCTGTTTGAGGCCTTCCTCTTCTTCTCATAAACATGAACACGGTTCGCTTCTTGTGACTCTCAGTCATGTTCAAAGTCTACGATGAGAGCAGCAGAGCTACAATGAATGGCTATACGCTAAGCTAACCACTAACCAAAGCTAACATGTAAGCTAACATACATAAAGACTAGAAGTGCACATGCGCAGCCAGCAAGCAGAAACTTGGTAGGAAAGAGCACACACACTGGCGTTAAGTGAGCACGTCAGAATGATTGGCATGTGGGAAAACCAATAGATAAGGTAATTCCCCCAGAACTTGAGGGACAGAGGAGAGTGAGAGCGGGAACAAAACTCTGACCAATCCCTGCCATTCGGACGGAACGGCAGAGATTGGTTATAGATGTTACAAGCCTGCAGCTCCCACAGAGAATAATTTTAACCTCCTTATTGTAAATACATAATGTATTTGCTGCTTTCATGATGAAAGGACCAATGATTACAAAAAGAGTTTCTTGCAGCAAGAAGGTCATTGGTTTGAGTCCCACCCTGGGTCTTTCTGCATGGAGTTTGCATGTTCTCCCTGTGCATGCATGGGTTCTCTCCGGGTACTCCGGCTTCCTCCCACAGTCCAAAAACATGACTGTTAGGTTAATTGGCTTCTCTAAATTGTCCTTAAGTGTGAGTGTGTGTGATTGGTTGTTTGTCCTGTTTGTCTCTTTGTTGACCTGTGACAGACTGGCCACCTGTCCAGGATGTACCCCGCCTCCCTCCCATTGACAGCTGGAGATAGGCACCAGCAACCCCTTGTGATCCCACAAGGGGTAAGCATGTTGGACAATGGACTGATGGATGGACAGTTTGTACTGATAACACATGGTGAACCTAAAGACATCATCCCCACTGTTAAACATAGTAGTGGCATCATCATGCTTCAGGGATGTTTTTTTATTGGTTTTTTTTTTAGCAGGGACAGAAAATTGTTCAGAGTTGCTGAAGATGGATTGAGATAAACACTGGAAGAAAACCATAAAAACAAATTTTCCAAGACTTATCTGTCCACCTAAACTGACAGGCTGGGTGAGAATATTAAGCTACACTGCAAAAAGGGAACTCAAAGTAAGTAAAACTTTATTGGAATTAGTTTATTTATCCTTGATTTAAGATGGTGAGTTTAAATGATCTCCCAATGGAATAAGAGTTTTGCGCCTAAAATACTATCAACTCATCTCCATTATCTTATTTCAAGTGCAGTATATCTATTTATCTTATTGTAGAGGTAAAAACAGTAGATAATCAGTAGATAATCTTATTTACCTACTCATATAAAGGACAAATAGGACTCATTTCAATAAAATTTGCTTACTTTTAGTTCCCTTTCTGTAGAGTAAGAGGCCCACGGTAACATTGGAGGAGCCACAACTAAGGTGTGAGTATCTGCTGAGATGGCAACTAGTCAGGCACTCCACAAACCATAAGATGCTCTGTTTGCAGTTGATTGTAGAGGTAGGGCTGTTGAATTTTTGTTTTTATTTCAAATCTTCAATAGTTTGGGAAGCACTGCATTAAACTGAGCCTCAGTCATAAATGTAAAATACATTTTAGGAATTACATTTTATTCCTAGACGGAAATAGGTCCTCACAGTGTCGGTCTTGTATGGAGTCATGATCCCAAAATTTGAGCTATACAGGAACACACACACACACACACACACACACACACACACACACAATGATTAACTATCCTAAATGTCAGCAACAAGACTCAACTTTCCGAGTTTTTCCCCCTGCTTAACAACAGAAACATCCATCACCCCCTCTCCGCCCCCCCCCCCCCACACCCCACACCCCTGCCCCGCTCTGAGGGCAACGATGGCGAGCTGCCACATTCCTCATCGCCGGGAAAACAACGAATCACATCCCAGGAAGTCAGAGAGGAAGAAGCTGGCTAATGCTTTCCTGTTAAACACTAAAACACTCGCTCTCATGCACAAACAGTGAGACACACTCAGACTGGGCCAGTCCAAACCATAATTACAGGCTGCAGATGTTCGGCAGTTAAAGTTTCACTGCAGCAAAGAGTTACAGGCCCGAGAGGAACCAGCACTAAAACCAGGAGCGGGGGATCTGGACCAGAACCAGAACAGATATTTAAACAATGAGTGCAAATAAAAAGAGGATTAGGAACAGCGTAGGACTTTTAACTGAGACCCACAAGTAGAACCAGGACTTTCTGAGAGTTCATCGTTTAGTCATGTCTGCAGATTCGTCTGATTCAAATTTTTAAAGGAGTCCAGATTCGGCTGCAGTTTTTTTTTTCTCCTCCTCTACAAGTTGGAAGGTGATTTTTGTTTTGTTCGTCTCTCTCTCGACGTTCTTCTGCTGCTCGGGTCCCATTTCCCTCCTCCCGTCGTCATGGTGACACTCAGTTATGCAGAGCCTGAATACAGTCAGCAGCTTCGCGGAAAGAGGCCTTTGTTACCCACAACCCCATCACCTCCTCCCCCTCATCGCCCTCTCCTCTCATGGCTTTTCTCTTCGTTTCAGCAAACCAGAAACCAACTCTGGACCGGTCCCCATGACTGACACAAGCATGACACTGAAATATGCTCCCAGTAACAGCCAAAGATCATATTAACTCACAGAACTTTGGAAAGCGGTTCGTGCATTTTGAACTTTTTCAGACACATTGTCAGGTTACAAACGTAAACTTTAATGCATTTTGTTGGGATTTGTTGCAACCGATCAACACAAATTGGAGCATAGAGGTAGAAGACGCCTTTATTGTTGTACCTCTAGATAAAATCCAATGCAACAAACCTCCATTTGAGTCCAGTGGCGTGTAATTTAGTCTCACTATAACACTATAACAGGAACATTAGAGAACAACCAGCATCATGAAGACCAGGGAACCCAGCAGACAGGGCAGGGAGAACATTCTGGTCCAGTTTAAAGCAGAGTCCCAAGCTTTGAAGATCTCCCAGGGCTCTGATCAATCCATCATCTGGACCTGGAGAGAGGATGGACCTCCTGCAGACTAGGGCTGAATGATAAATCAATAACAATATATATCGATCAATAGACGTATATCAATGATAGAACTAAAGGGTCAATAAAACGTTCAATAGAATAATCGTTTTCCTTCCTTTATATATATACATATATATATAAAACGTATGTATATAATGTAAGTTAATATTACAGTCATTACATCCTCCCAACCAATCACAAACTCAAACCCAGGCAAAGCCCCGCCCCCTTCAAAGATTTAGAGAGCAGGCTTTCTTTTTTCTTCTTTTAAAAACTTGCAGTTTTGGTAAAAAGTTGGTTGAATAAAGAATTTCGATAGTTTTATCAACCCAGTATGTTGGGTTTAAACCAATGACCAATACCAAGCTGAGAGAGTCTGGGTCTGCTCGGTCCTAATTTGACATGGATATGGGTTAAAAATGTAATTCTTTTTAACCCAGCCGTTTTAGAGTATCGGGATTTATTACGATAAATTACATAAAATACTAAAACACACAGATGGATGGATGGATGGATGGATGGATGGATGGATGGATGGATGGATGGATGGATGGATGGATGGATGGATGGATGGATGGATGGATGGATGGATGGATAGATGGTGGACATATAGATGGATGGATGATGGACATTTAGATGGATGGATGGATGGATGGACTAAAGGAAGATTGGATGGATGGATGGATGGATGGCTGGATGGTGGACATATAGATGGATGGATGATGGACATTTAGATGGATGGATGGATGGATGGATGGACTAAAGGAAGATTGGATGAATGGATGGATGGCTGGATGGTGGACATATAGATGGATGGATGGATGGATGGACTAAAGGAAGATTGGATGGATGGATGGATGGATGGATGGATGGTGGACATATAGATGGATGGATGATGGACATTTAGATGGATGGATGGATGGATGGATGGACTAAAGGAAGATTGGATGGATGGATGGATGGATGGATGGATGGATGGATGGATGGATGGATGGATGGATGGATGGATGGTGGACATATAGATGGATGGATGATGGACATTTAGATGGATGGATGGATGGATGGATGGACTAAAGGAAGATTGGATGGATGGATGGGTGGCTGGATGGTGGACATATAGATGGATGGATGGATGGATGGATGGATGGATGGATGGATGATGGACATATAGATGGATGAACAGATGGATGGATGGATGGATGGATGGATGGATGGATGGATGGATGAACAGATGGGTGGATGGATGAATGGATGGATGGATGGATGATGGACAGATAGATGAATGGATGGATGGATGGATGGATGGATGGATGGATGGATGGATGGATGAATGGATGGATGGATGGATGATGGACATATAGATGGATGGATGGATGGATGGATGGATGGATGGATGGATGGATGATGGACATATAGATGGATGAACAGATGGATGGATGGATGGATGGATGAACAGATGGGTGGATGGATGGATGGATGGATGGATGGATGGATGGATGGATGGATGGATGGATGGATGGATGGATGGATGGATGGATGGATGGATGGACGGATAGATGAATGGATGAATGGATGGGTGGATGGATGGATGGATGGATGGATGGATGGATGATGGACATATAGATGGATGAACAGATGGATGGATGGATGATGGACAGATCTGAATAAACAGAAACATTTTCTCTCATATTTTCTATAAAACCAGAATAGAGTTCTGATCGCAGAGTTCACTTTTCCTTTCTTTGCAACGTGAACAATGAAGCATAATTTACTGTAAAGCAGAAGTACAAACATTTACTTCTGCTTTAAAGCTGCTAACTTCTATTAATGTATTATTATTATTATTATTATTATTATTATTATTATTATTATTATTATTATTATTATTATTATTTGGGGAGATCGTTGATGTGATGGGCAGCAGACCCGATGAGGAGGAGGGCGTCATCATCTTCATCATCCTCCTCCTCCTCCTCGGTATCTGCGTGTCTCCTCTCCCTCTCTCCGCTGCCTGGACTCCTTTTTTCCTTTTTTTTTCCGCTCCGGACTCGGACTGAAGGTAGAAAATATGAAATAACATGAAAAGCAGTTTTGCTGAGAGCAGCTGGACCATCTGAGCGTCGTTGCGCAGCTTCTGCACAAACTCGCCGGTTTTGGTTCTTTTCTCTGGGAATAAAAGGCAAACGCGGAGCTTCTGGGAGCCGCTGCGGAGTTCTTCTGTCCGGAGGATCCGGTTTCTGCTCAAGTCAGGTCAGTTTTTATATTAATAAATCAGATTTTAATGGACGAAAATGTACCTGTATGAGAGAGAGGGGTTTTTAAAATAGAAAACAAACTTCAGAACACGATATAACATGTTTTTGAAGGGCGCAGGAAACTCTTTACTGAGACTTTTAAAAACGTGGTGGTTTAGTTTCTGTAAACTTGAATTTATCTTCTGTTTTTGGTTCAAACGAACGAGTTTTAAATGCGTGAAAGCGAAGCCCAGTTAAAGTGACAGGCTGACGGTCTTGATGTTTATCAATGTTTGCACATAATAACCATTTAACCCATTTTAATGAGCTGCTGCACAAAAAAACAAGTATCTTCCAGGAATGATCTACCTGAGTTCAAACAGTTTAATGTTTTTTTTTCTGTGAATATACTGAAGCTTCCTGCTCTATAAAATATGACAAACCTTCCCTTTCTGTTAGTATTCTCCCCAAAGTCTAAAGATATATACAAACTTACATATATTACATTACATATATATATATGAAAAAATAAGAATAAATTCACGGATTAGCTTATTTGATTTGTTTTAAAACATTTCTGTAATCGCTTTCCTTGTCCTGTTTATTGAAACATTCATTTCACAGCAGGATGACTTATTATGTTTTTTTTGTCCAGATTAAGTTGATAAAAGTTTGAAAATCTTCCAGCTTTTCTCTAAAAGAAGAAATTCAACCTGACAAATGACTCGGTTCAGATTAAAAGCCACCTTTTAAAAAAGTATTATAATTATTTTCGTTTTGAGGGGTGTTTGCGCCTTTAATTGGATGGAGTTCAACTTCCTAAATCCTCAGTAAGGGAAGTTTTTAATGAGTTCTAATTAACTCCAGAGCAGACCACGGCTGCTTTAGGCAAAGTTTTTGTAAACGTTTTTCATAAATTCACAATTAATGAGTCTGAACTGGACTCTGATTTTCACTCTTTTTTTTTGGGATTAAAGATGTAAAGTCCAGAGCGGAGGAAAACTTTGTACTAATTGGCATTATAAACCGATATAAATCAGAACTGTCGTTAGGATTATATTGGATTCTCTTTAATTGCATATTTCTGTGTTTGTCAGGAAGGAGTTTTGAGAAAAAGCTAAATCCCTTCAACCTGAGAACAATTACTGAGGCGTCTATTGGGTCTTTCTGCAGGACCATGCCCGCCTCCAGCAGCAGAACTCACTCTGCTCCTCCTCAATGCCACCAAATGACCGGAGGGACTGAAGTTTGAGGACACAGCGCCCCCTGCTGGACCCCAGCTGCAGCCGCAGGCCATGGCTGAGCCCACTTACTCGGACCTGATCGCCAAACACTACAACTACACGGGCAAGTTCCGCAAGTCGACCCTGCAGGAGTCGAGTCTGAAGGCGGACTCCGTGATCTTCATCATCGTGTGCTGCTTCATCATCCTGGAGAACATCCTGGTCCTCACCACCATCTGGAGGACCAAGAAGTTCCACAAGCCCATGTACTACTTCATCGGGAACCTGGCGCTGTCGGACCTGCTGGCCGGCGTCGTCTACACGGCCAACATCCTGCTGTCCGGCGCCAACACCTACAAGCTGACGCCCACGCAGTGGTTCTGCAGGGAGGGCAGCATGTTCGTGGCGCTGGCGGCGTCCGTCTTCAGCCTGCTGGCCATCGCCATCGAGCGCCACCTCACCATGCTGAAGATGAAGCTCCACAACAACGGGAACACCTTCCGGGTCTTCCTGCTGATCAGCACCGTGTGGATGATCGCGGCGGTGCTGGGCGGGCTGCCGGTGATGGGCTGGAACTGCATCCGGAGCATGGCGCAGTGCTCCACCGTGCTGCCGCTCTACCACAAGACCTACATCCTGTTCTGCACCACCGTCTTCAGCGTCATCCTGCTGGCCATCGTGGTGCTCTACGCCCGGATCTACGCCCTGGTGCGCACCCGCAGCCGCAAGCTGGTCTTCCGCAAGGTCACCAACGGCCGAGGCAGCGCCGGCGCCAACAACAAGAGCTCGGAGAAGTCCATGGCGCTGCTGAAGACCGTCATCATCGTCCTGAGCTGCTTCATCGCCTGCTGGGCGCCGCTCTTCATCCTCCTGCTCCTGGACGCGGCCTGCGAGACCCTGGCCTGCCCCATCCTCTACAAGGCCGAGTGGTTCTTGGCGCTCGCCGTCCTCAACTCCGCCATGAACCCGCTCATCTACACGCTGACCAGCAACGAGATGCGCCGGGCCTTCCTCAAGACGCTGCTCTGCTGCACCGCCTGGATCCGGCCCAGACCCAAGTGCGCGGGACCCATCATGGGGGCGGAGTTTAGCCGCAGCAAGTCGGATAACTCCTCCCACCCCAACAAGGAGGAGGTGGAGTACTCGCCCAAGGAGACGACGGTGGTGTCCTCCGGGAACGTCACCTCGTCTTCATAAACCAGGAGTCACGGTCGGGTCGGATGGAGAGTTCTTTTTTTGGGGGGCTCGGTTTCATCTCGGACCTTCAGGGAATCCGGGCTGACTGGATTCATGGAGACTTGGCAAACTTGACCTGAGTCAGAGGAGGTCCACCCAACGTAGCTGGTGTAGCTGTGGTGTCTCCAGACGTTTCTGCTCCCCAGCTGTAGGCGTCCAGCCCACAGCGTCGCTCGTGGACTGGGTCAGAACAGAACTGGATCCAGCAGGTTTCCCCTATTGTCTTGTTGATGAAACAGAACGTTCTCCTGGGAATACATAGCGCCGGGATCCTGGGAGCGCCGGGACGCTTTATAGCTGCTCTAGAGGTGAATCCTGAAGAA